>NC_133229.1:2080066-2742566 GCF_040436345.1 Pagrus major
ATATATATATATATATATATATATATATGTGTGTATATATATATATATATATATATATATATATATATGTGTATATATATATATATATATATATATATATATATATATATGTGTGTATATATATATATATATATATATAGTATATATATGTGTGTATATATATATATATATATATATATTATATATATATATATATATATATATATATATATATATATATATATATATATATATCAGTATTGGTGAAATTCTAGCCGATAAATGGAGCAGATAACATGATCCAAACGAGGAGGAGGAGGAGGAGGAGGAGGGGAACTAGCGCAGCATGCCATTTTTGCTCTCATGACGTCAATATGCCACACCTGGGTAGAGCTGTGCAGTGTAGACTAGAAAGCCAATTTGGCACCAACAACAACAAACAACAACTTTAAGTCTCGCCCATATCTCTCTGGTTTTAAAGAAAAATAAAACCTTGTGATAACTGTGCATCTTATACCCCTTTTCCACTGGTCAAAAAACCCTCTTAAACCAACTAAGATCGGGCTTGTGTGCAATGGGAATGTTATCACCTCGGCTCAGCTTTGATCTAAACATAAGACCCGGGTGAACACGCAAAATTCCGGCACCCAAAATGATGACGCGTTATCAACATCCGGTGGTGGCGCATAAATGAGTAAGGAATTTGGGAAGTGGTTTTTTCAAGGACATTTTATTACTGGACACAGCGTTGGAGGCAGAGCCCCGTTTATTCCTATGACAACTGCTCAGTGGTGTTTTGAAGCCAAAAAAGCTTGACTTCCCAGCTATGAAAATACCTGGATCGCCGACCGTTTAGCACCCAGCTAACTTGAAGGGGGATAAAATAATTTAACATGCTGTGGGATTTCCTCTCGGTGAAGCAAGTGCTTACAGGATTGACTTCAAAACTCTAGTGCTGGTAATTACAGTCTCCAGTCTCCAGTGTGGCAGCAGAGCACAGGTCCGTCTAAGACAATTTACAAAATAATGGCCACCGCCTCTGCCGGCAATATTTCTTGACGCATCTGATTACACTCACGCAAGCAACAACCAAAGTTCACATCCATGTGCGGACCAGGAGAAAAGTTCAAAATTCATTCTAGGCTACAGCAGGTCAATTGAGTTTGATTTCTTGTAAATGGTTTGTTCATATTTTAATCATAATTGTCTAATTCTGTAAAACAGCATCCTTCATGGTTGCCTGTTTAGGTAGATAGGTGTTTTTAACAAGACTGGTGTCGACCGATAGAGTTTTTTCAGGACCGATATCGGTACTCGAGTAAATGTATTTAGTTATTCCACCTATGGAATTAACGGAGACCTAACATGCAGTTCTGTTATGTCTATATCTAGGTGCTGTATCGTAGGCAACTGGACTTATTTCAGTTTCTTGAAGACGTTTCATCTCTCATCCAAGAGGTTTCTTCAGTTCTAACTAACTAGGGTCTAGGGTCTAACTAGGGTGGCTTTAAAATTCTGTGTGGGAGTGTTCTTACAGAGTCGTTAGGGCCACGTGTGGGTCGTTGGTCAAACCGGCCTTCATGGGGGTTGCTAGGGCTAGGTGAGCCCAGGTGCGAAAGGCTGTTAAGCTGTCTGGGGAGGGAACTCAGTACTGCATTGTAGGTGGGTGACAAATAATGTCTTAGGCCACCTCCTCTGTTCAAAGACGGTCGTTCCAGTTTGACATAGATGGATTCTTTTACTCCTCTTTCAAACCATCTGTCTTCTCTGGCCAAAATGTTTACATTGTTGTCCTCAAAGGAATGATGTTTCTCCTTCAGATGTAAGTGGACAGCAGAGTCTTGACCTGAGGAGCTGGCCTTCCTGTGTTGTGCCATTTGTTTATGGAGAGGTTGTTTTGTCTCCCCAATGTACAAATCTGTGCAGTCCTGGCTGCATTGAACAGCATTAACTACATTACTCTGTTTATGCCTGGGTGTTTTTTTTAACAGGAAAGGTTGTGTTTTCACCAGCAGTAACTAAACATGACTCCTGAAACAGCTGAAAGTAAACAAGACAAAACAGTAAGACAATTATAATCTTTATAGTCTTTCTCTCAGGTTTCCTATACATACATGAGTTGAGTATCAATTTGAGGGGGAGATGGGGACTTATTACACATTAGCTGCAGTTATGAGACATCACCCCAGCCCGTGCCCGGCTTGGCCCTACTCTGGACCAGGTCTATCGGCAGTGCGGCTTGGCTCAACTCAGCGCAGTAAAACTGGTGATGGAAAAGTAAATCACCACAAATCAGTTTGACTCAGCGTGCCCAAACGGGCTAGTGGAAAACTAGTTTGAGGTGCACTTTGCTTCTTGGCACTCATCGCCTGTAAAAATTCAGCACACTCCTTCTCATGGTGTTTCTGCAAGTGTTTTATCAAGTTCGTGGTATTGAAGTTTCAAGCAGTGCTGCCACCCCTCGAAACAGCTGTTTTGCTTTCTTCTTCTCTTAGCTTCAAGTAAATCCACATAGCTTACACGATGAGTCTCACTCAAGCTCGCTCCAGCTATTCACGTGACACATATTGCTCTCTTTACAGCATGTCGCACACAGTTTTAGCATTTATGGGAGAGCTTAGGCTAATAAATCAGATCAGATTATACATTTTCCCCTCTCAGATATCCTAGCCAGTGATTTTGGCCAATATCGGACCAATACCAATACTGAATATCAGGTCGGCGCATCCTTAGTGAATACTTTTTATAGGCACTGGCTTGGTGAGAGGGGACAGCCCTCGGGGGATGGGCTGTGCTGTACTTCAGCAGGTGTAGTTTGAGTGTGGCTGGGTGTGGTCTGGATCTGATGGGGGTCTGTTGGGACAAGGGACTGTATGGAATTCAGTCTTGCTTGTGGACTGGGCAGTGTTTCTGTCCCTCTCCTTTAGCTCCTCTCTCAGTATAGCCAACTCAGTTCAACATTTGTCTCTGTCCTTCCTGAGGTGTTCCAGCTGTCTCTCTCTCAAATGAGTTGAAATTGTCTTGTTCTCTCTTGAATGTTGTGAGGACATCACTGACACTAGAATAATTAGGCTGCTGTTGGTCCAGCTGTTCTCTATGCTGAACCATCTCTACCTCCATCTGGGAGTACTGTTCTAACATGATGTTCAGGGCTTCAGAGTGCTTGGGTAAGGGAAGGTCGGTGTCGGCATCTGCAGGCTGCCGGTCTGAAGCAGGGAGAGATCAGGTGGGTGTGGCTCCCAGGGCTGTTGGGGTGTTAAAGAGAGTCTCTTTCTCCCTTTCAGCTCTCAGTCACATGTCAGCAAAGTCAAGCTCAAGGTTGCCTTGTATCACAGCCTTGTTTACTGTTATTGTTATAGTGATGATGTCTGAGTCATTTTCCTTGAGTATACTTATTTTCCATCCATTACACATACCTGTTCTCTTTACTGCTCAGTAATGAGTACTGATGGCAAAAAGCCAGTCATAAGGTTGATCATCATACAGCTGTTTGATAATTTGACTCATTAACACCAAAATTCACAGAATTAGATGACAGTGGAAAAACAAAGGATTCTACGAGGAGAGGAAAAGCAGCATAGTTAGCTGCACAATATGCAGGGACACATAATTATGAGGGACACATAATTAAGACATCACTGAATATGACAATCTTGAAACCATCTTAAACCTACACTGCCTCCTAATACATGTAACCTTTTAAATGTAAACAGTGTTTCCCACACGTGCCACACTTGGACAAGCCCAGGTATATCTGGCAACCCATTACAGCATTTTATACTGGTATGTGTCTTTTTTTTTTTTTTAATCTGTCAAAGAGAACGATGCCATTCATGAACGATTAACTGATGTTGGTGGACAATCTGCCCTAGCTCTTTCCGTTCCATCTACTGTCAATCACACACGCTCTGCAGACAGAGAGAGAGATGCTCACTGGTGTTACATCCCTCCTGTAAACACACTTTACGCACCAATGTCATTGTGATGCGACCTCTCCTATCTAATGTAGGCCTACTTATGCCATGTTTTGTACAAACTTGTAAGTGCACCCGGTTGTTGCTATGTCATTCAGTGAATTATGGTATTGATTAGTTACATACTAAACAAGCTTCCTCCACATGCAGCTCACCTGCCATAATGACAGCAGAATAGCAAGTGACAAAACCCTAACCACGAGGTGTGTTTTTTGGTCAACTTTATAAAAAGTAAATGACAAAGAAAGCAGATAATGCTGCTGGTAGAGAGAAAACAGAGGAAGAGGCAGCCGGTGTGTGCATTAAGCTGGACAATTAAAGCAACACAATGCAATGTACGCAAACTCTTAAAGGGATTCTGTAGAAAGTTAGTTGATTATAGGGTCTCATTCTCAGACCATAAAATACTGTGCTTGTGTTCATGCATGAGCAACCGTACCGTACCGAAGCACACCTCTTCCAACCATGCCAGGGCCAAGGAAGTGTACCTTCCTTGAGCATGGTACAGAGCGCTCACACTAGTTAAACAAACTGGACTGCACGGTACGGATTGCCTAGTGTGAGTGCGCCCTTCGAATACTTTTTCCACTAGTACTCTTTACTGAAAATCTTTTGAGCACCAACACAAAATTTAAGAAAGGTAATACATTTGTATTTTTACCATAATAACAGTATTCCTTAAAAATCTTTGGTAATAATAATGATAATTTAATAATAATTTACCTAAATAACAATTTTCAGTTTTATTTTAAAGGAAAAAGTCACAAAGTGAAGGAGCCCTTTCAGAGAAAGCATTTTTCAATGACTTCTTAAAGAGAGGCTTTCCGTGTTTCTTTGTCAAGGTGGGTTAAAATAACAGGATAAACCATAAAAGCTTTTAAAATTAGCATTGATAGCATTTCAATTACAAGTTATGATTAAGGGGACCCATAAACATATTTTTATATTAGCTGCTGCACTTGATTAAAAAAATCCAACTGACAACATTTGATGGTGATTAACTGATGAGAGAAGCTGTAATTCAGCAGCACTAAAACCTAATCTGGGCCAGGACACCAAAACGTGCCGAAACAGCCCTGCTCTGACAGTGCTGTTAGCAGCCGGCAGGAGAAATGCTCCATGTTGCGCTGCAATTTAAAAACTGAACTATGAGCAGGGCACACCTGATCCTGTGAAAATCTGCTGTTTTCACATCACAGACTGGATTCTCTATAAGAAAAAAACAGAGTCATATGAACGAGTCCAGCATGGGTTGAATGAACATCAGTAGATCCAATTTACATAGGCAACATCTCGTGTATGAAATATCTCTATCTACCCAATGCTGCATTTTCTTAAACTATTATAATCTGGTCATGGGTGATCTCGCCCGCAACTCCGCTGAGTCTCACTCCCTCCTTCTCTCCTTGGGAAGAGGGGGACAGTGCGGGCCTCACAGGTAAGGTAACAAACATGTTTGATAATAACCGTGTTTGTATTGAGGAAGTGGAAAAATAGTTGCAAAATGCAACTAAACGGTCACAGTCTGGAGCCCTGCTCCATTTTACTCCCTCTCCTTGAGGTTGCTCTCAGTCTCAAAAAGGTTGGCACCCCTGACACACACACACACACACACACACACACACACACACACACACACACACACACACACACGAAAAGTCAACCATGTTTTCACCATTTGCGGTGCAGCCCATTTGCCACTTCTTAACTTGTTTGGTACGTGACGCAATAGGTCAACTGGATGAAGGTACAGTAGCAACTAGTTGAAAGTGCATATCACTACGTACCGTCACGGAGTCGGACATACTTGTATCAATAAATTGATTCTCTACTGGTACTTGTATACTGAGACAATGGCAGTAGTCCAATTAAATGGCCTAATCGAGCTATGACCATAGCTAGACCTAAGTGTCCATGGAAACGTACTGACTAGCAGCTACTGAAAAAAACTTTTACAGTGGTCTGTTTTCTCAATCAAGTTCAAGTTTTATAAAACTTAAACTGCTAGTCTTGATTAAAAAAATGTAATTCTGATATCATACCACTTTCACACTGAATTAGTGTGTAAACAAGGGTTTGTTAAACGCAAGTAAACCCACTAATAAACGCAATTATTGGCGTTCACGTTGCCAGTGTACGAGTTTGCCTTTCTGTGTTTTTCCCTTGTGTGCCCCATTCGCCATCACCAACGCGCCAGAAAAACTGGAAAAGTAGAATGCAGCAGACTGTATACCTCATCAGAATACATCCAAAAGTCGTCAAACTTTTAAAAAGTCTTAATCAATAATATTCTGAATTAGACACATAATTTTTTTGTTTTTTTTTGATCTGATGAGTTGCACATGCACAGTACCGACGAGGCAGCTGACTAGGCTCAGACCACACAGAAGCTACGAACAACAGTAACTTTGTTAGTATCTTTAACTTCTGTCTCTCTCCCAAACTCAGCAGTGACACTGCTTGGCAGATACGGATTGAAAGATATTAGGCACATTTGAGATCAGCCAGTCCTGTGAAGAATCGATCAACAACGATCACCGCACAATGTGTGCCGGTTAGATTTGTGTCCGACTTGATCACGACATGACATCATGTACACATGACTGCAAACGCCTGGCTGTCATCCAATCTAAAAGCTGATTAGTTTAGATGTTGACTCAACTATATGATGTTTTATAGAAACATTTTATTTTTGCTGAATTGGAGAGATTTTGATGTTATTTGTATGATTTTGAAGGTTAAGGCTATTCTGTGCACAGAAAATATGCTGTGTGGCTGATGTGGATACTAAATGGCCTACATTTATAACATAAACTGCACACAAAAATTGTTGTCGTCTGTATAAACACTGGGCTAATTTCATTCGGCCTGTTGAAGTACTTAACAACACAAAAACTTCTGGTAAGTGGAATGTCAGGATTCAGATATGAAGGCCCAACAGCAGCCAACAGCCTACCTGACAGATCAATAATGGAAGTTATAGTCTTGTATTTCTCTTTTGTGTGTAACTGTTAATGTTTTCAGTTTATTTATATGGGTTGAGAGGGACACGGCTGCTCAGGTGATCTATAAACAGCAGCAAACTGATATGAAGCTGATTTACATGAGAATTTATGTGAAATAGTTTATTCATGACTGATATAACAGATTGCATGTGCAGCGTTTTAGTAGACTGTGGTGTCATAATTAAGAATAATTGAGGACAGCTTACAAACTGATGTATGTATCTGATACCATCAACAACAATCACAATCAGATCTAACAGGATGTGAGTTTCTGTGACTTCCTGTACAGACTGAAGACTGCTGGAAAGCTGTCCGACTAGATCGCAGCTTTTCGGCCCTGTCCCCTGCTGCTGCCGCCTGCTATCATCCACTTTCCAGCCAAGGCGCAGTTCATCTTGGAGGAGCCTAATAACATGTCAACGGCCTTAACTTCAATACACGTCATAGCATCGCGCCTGAATAAGGAGAGTGTATTAGCGTGTTCATATCACAGCCGGGCCGAGCCGGAGGTGAGCAATACCCGAGACTACTACATGGTTGATTGACCCTGGAGTAAATCCCGATTATATACATTCACATTGCACACATAAGCCAGATGTTAGCGGGTGTAACTGGGTTTTTTTGGCCAGTGTGAAAGGGGTATTTGTCACGTTAGCCGACCAGGCAATCATGACCCATTACACAAACACTGCAGCATCAAGTCAGGTTACTTTCAGCAACACATCAATGCATCCAAATGACTGACAGTGCGAACGATAGGTTGTAAAGTTAAATAGCTAAAAAAGCCGCTAGTTAGCTTGGTGGCTATCACATTGATTCACATGAGTACATTACGCTACCTTTTACTAGGTAGTAGTAGCTGCGCTACTTCAGGTATGTCAGATATGAATTGTAACGTTACTTCTGACAACACATCGTGACTGACGACTAGAATGACAGAAACAGACAGGAACGGACGCACGGCTAAGTTAACTATCTAGCTATTAGTTAGCTTGCATGGTCAATATGTCGCAAATGTGGTGAACAGTAACGTAAGCAAACATTGGCGTTAAAACGCACTTCGTTTTAATTGGCCCACAAACAGATTAACGTCCAAACAATGGGTTTTTGCACAAGCAGAACGGGCTATACGACTCCTGTTTGCCAAATAATCTAACTAGTTAGGCCCAGAGATAACTGCTAAGAGCAGCTAACGTTAGCTAGCATAGGTTACAACTTATCCTGTGTCGTGTTTAATGTCTGTTGACAACCAGAGGTTGACTTGTCATAACTGAAACTGATTGTGTCAGTGCTTCATAGAGGGCACCGGTGCTTACCGTGAAGCGCCGAAACCTGGAGAATCGCTCCCGAAGTGCCGTCAATTACTTTGATACTGCCACGGCTGGTAACGGCCAAGATAGCGTTGAGGGCCGGGTGGTAAGAGAGGCTTCGCAGGCCCTCCTCGTCGCAACGCAGGCAACCGTCTCTCAGTACAATCCAGTCTGAGGAGGTGGACGAGCCGGAGCCCGGCGAGGCCGCGGCCGCCATCTTTCCTTATTCTTCTCTTCCCTTCTGATGTTTGTTAGGATCCGGTGATACACGTAATACTGTTTAATCTGTAAGACTGGCTCCGAACTATCAGTCCTCTGCCACAGCCTACTCCTTCTGCGGCTTCTTCTCCTCCGTCCGTTGCCGCAGCAGTGGCTATTCACCATCAACGCTGAGGAACTTCAGGCAGGACTTTCTGTCAGTTACACGGAACTAGCGTATCTATGTCACCTCCCGCGATAACACCAGCTGTAAACGAGAACAACGGATGGACACAGTAACAAGAAATCAAAATAAGAGCTCTGCAGCAATAACAACTAACAGAAGATGCAATGTTTCTTTTATTGTGCCAAGCAGTTGTATACACAGCCTCAAGCAGTACTAAACAGTCAGTCTGAAATTTAAACATTAGCCCTGACAATAATTAGCATGTCGTAGGCTAAATGATATCAAGTTATCTATATTATACATGTTATCATTTGCATAGCCTCGATCATTTTTACTCACCTTGATTTTGCTTGTTGTGTTTACATGCGTGTTTGTTCAAATAAGAATGACACCAACATTTAAACCAACATGATGTCAGGATCTAGCAGGGTTTTCCCTACCACTTCAGCGTTTTTTCATATTGTATTTCACGTTAAGGTTGCGTGATATCTTTTTTTCACATTCCAGTTTCAGTGTCTGTTTATAAAGAATTAATCTTTATAAGCCCTGCATCTACAATTGCCAAAGTGTATGCCCGTCATTTTTCTCTTAAAAATACATTTCTAAATGTTGGACATGTCTCAGAATCAGAATCGGAATTATTTTATTAGTGCCGCAAACGGGGAAATTTGTGCGTCACAGCAGCCAAAGGACAGTAATATTACAATAACCAATAATAATAATAAAAAATACACAATATAATAAAAAGGTTAGAAATAGACTCGTATATACATACTATGTACAAATATAAACATTGTAAATTATAAACAGTGTGGCAGTGTATTGTTATTAATAAATAATAAATATGAGTATGAAAATTGCCCAGTTAGTGCAAACCAAAATCAGAAATGGGTTATGTATAGAGTTTTTATTGCACAGTGCACAAGTGAGGTCTACTAGGAGCAGTGCTGATTGTAGAGTCTGACAGCAGCGGGAAGGAAGGACCTGCGATACCTCTCCTTCACACACTTGAGGTGTATCAGTCTATCGGTGAAGGAGCTGCCCAGTGCTGTGATGGTGTCCTGCAGGGGGTGGGACTCCTTCACCAGCAGCAATGACAGCTTATCCATCATCCTGCTCTCTCCCACCCCCTGCACTGGGTCAAGAGGGCATCCCAGGATGGAGCTGGTATCAGGATAAGTGTATCAAGGCTATATAGGCTACATAGGCTATATTAATAATGTGTAAGTCAACTTGACAAGACAACTTAGAAAAGAAAAGGAAAAAAAAAAGTTTCTGTGTCCTTCTTGTCAGATGATGTCCCACCTTCCTTAGGTCATGCCAGAGACAAACCCTCCCAAGAAAAGGTCATTCTTACATAATAATGTTGATCACCCAAACAACACACTTATTACATCTGATATATATTTTTTGTGTATGGAATCATTTGTCCAACTGGCAACTGTAGTTTCCTTGTAAGTAATAATGTGGAAAGTCTAAAACATTGACGACCGTAGTGCTCATATCTTGCTGATTTAAATTCTAGAATGATGTACCATGGCTCATATTCTAGCCCCTTTCTAAGGTGCTAAGCTTGGATGTGTTCAGAAACATGTCTTTTCCAGTGTTTGACACAATTTAGCCCTCCTGGGCTCTCCCACTGTGCAAAGCAGCAGTTTTCAGCTCATGTAGTAGTTAAATCCATCATTAAGAAATGGAAGGAATATTGCACATGTGTAAATCTGCCTGGAGCAGGCCGTCCACACAAACTGAGTGACTGCGCAAGAAGGAGCTGAGTGAGGGAGGCCACCAAGACACCTATGACTACTCTGAAGGAGTTAAAAGCTTCAGCAGCTGAGATAGGAGAGTGGCAAAGAGAGAGCCACTGTTGAAGAAAGCTCGTTAAATCTCAACTAGAGTTCACCCAAAGGCATGCTGGAGACTCCAAAGTCAACTGGAAGAAGGTTCTTTGGTCTGATGAGACCAAAATGGAGCTTTTTGGCCATCAGACTAGACGCCAACACACCATCCCCACCGTGAAGCATGGTGGTGGCAGCATCATGGTGTGGGGATGCTTCTCAGCAGCAGGCCCTGGAAGCCTTGTAAAGGTAGAGGATAAAATGAATGCAGCATAATGTAGGGAAATCCTGGAGGACAACCTGATTAAGTCTGCAAGAGAACTACGACTTGGGAGAAGACTTATTATTATATTATCCAATAGAGAATTTGTGGCTGGACAGCGCCGCCCCTCCCTACACGCAGAACACGCGCTGTGCGTAGGGCCCCACGATCCATGGGGGGCCCCATTTTGCGCAAGGGGACACATTATCTGCAAATGCGCAAAGGATGCGCTGGACTCGAAAAGGGCTGTTCACATCCGATCCCTGTGCAACCTGACAGAGCTTGAGCAGTTTTGCAAAAAAAATGTGCATATTTACATTACATATTTTTAATTAATTGACATCACTTTGTAGAAATCTGTTTTCACTTTGACTACAGTGGGTTAAAAGGAACCACCAATGGAAAGAGGTGTATGGGGGGAGTTTTTGTTAATTAACCAAGTCTTTCAGCTGTTCAGCCACTTGATGCCACATGGACACATTTTCTTCTTTCACTCCGTTAACCCTAGCTGTCAACAGTTCTAAATATACATGTACAACATCTAAGAACATGAGAATCCATTGTCTAACAGTAAGGGAATGAGGAGGCCTCCATCGCAACGCAACCATCTTTCTAGCAGCAGTTAGTCCAGCTAGCACTTTGCGTCTTTTAGGTTGGGTGATTTTAAGCTTTGATAAAGCAATCAACAAGAAGAAGGGAATAGTTACTGGAATTAGTGCTGACACCAACTCAAACCATGCACCAGAACTGTGAAATCGATGGACAGTCCCACATCATATGAATGAAAGAGCCAGGAACCTTCAGACTGCATAAAGTGCACGTCATTAATCAGCCTCATGCAGTGGAGTCCAAGTGGAATTGAATATGTCCTGTGTACATAGTTAAAACTAAATTTGTTGATGATTGGGGTTGCAAGAAGCCTCAACAAAACTGACACAGCTCCAGTCAAAATCCAGGTTTAAATCAGAACAGTCATACCTCCACATCCTGTCAAGTGGTAGATTTTTATAGGAGAGCATGAGAAAGAACTGATATAATATTCACACCATACCTTGTTTTTCCCTTGCACAACAAATAATTTATACAGTGGGTGAATGGGCAGCGGTTACCATGGAACACCATATGCCTTAAGAGCTGATCTAACTTGCAAGTAGAAGAAAAGGGTGGAGTTCTGCAAAATAAAAGCAGCTCAAATGTCTTGAAAGGATGCAAACCAGTGTTGTTATATCGCACAAACAGTGTATGCCGCTATTATTAGAACTCAGTCATTCTTATATTTTTTTCCACAATCTGGCAACTACCAATACTGTTGATCGCTGGCAAAACACATACCACGTGATACCAACATTATACTTTTGGCTGACAAATCTTGGTAGAGGCTGGAACCAACCCTCAGGATTCTTACTATGACATAAACAAAACGATCCTTTTGGATTAGTCAAACATTTTAGAAAATTACTGACTCACTATCATTACAATGTTTAAGGAAAAGAGTTTTTTTTTTTTATTCTGCACCTCTATACACTTTTGTCAACGTAAAGATTTTATTAGTATGACCTGAAAAATTATTGATTCACCATCATAATAATGTTAAGGAAAAAGAGATACTCTGTGCCACTCTACAAGCTCGGTATTTTTAGTTTTTAAAAAAATGATTTTATGCATTAAAATGTTATCAATATGACCTTCAATACTATTGTCCAGGACCAGAGATGTAGAATTGTAATTGTTTCAAAAAATGTAACTATTTTGAATTATGTAACTTTCACAACATGTTGGCCCCCTGCAGGTAAAATGGGTAAACCCTTAGGGCCTTTCTCAAACCCAAGAATGCAAAGAATGGACTTGTGTTATTGGGGAGAATGTTCTTGCAAGATCACAAGCACATAGAACGCTGTTGACAGTTTGAGACAATGCGCTCTTGCTGATACTGCTAGCTAATATCGCTACCAGAGGCCACCAGCAGTGCTCAAAAATCAATAACGTTTATTTATCACATGCAATCATATAAAGTAAAATTAGTTAATGTGATCACAAATATTAACAAACAAACTGCTTTCATACTGCTTGTTATTTATTTTGAATATTACATCAGGGTTACATTACATACACTGTAACAAATTTCTGTAAAAATTAACGGCCAAATTCTGACACTAACACACTGTTTCCTTTTAAAACATTAACGAACTGTTTGAAACAATCCATTCTGGGCAATGTTTCCCATAAAATACTGTATCATACTGTAAATAGTTGATGAAGGTTCTCAGTCATCCAGGTCATGGTAGTTCTAAGTGCTGTATCGTAGGCAACTGGACTTGTTTCAGTTTCTTGAAGATGTTTCACCTCTCATCCAAGAGGCTTCTTCAGTTCTAACTAACTGGAGGGGAGCTGCAGGCTTTTAAACTCTGCTTGGGAGGGTTCTTACAGAGTCGTCAAGGACACGTGTGAGCTCTGAGTTTCAGAGTTGTTAGGGCCACTTGTGGGTCATTGACCCAACCAGCCTTCATGTGGGTTGCTAAGGCTAGGTGAGCTCAGGTGTGAATGGTCGTTAAGCTGTCTGGGGAGGGAACTCAGTACTGCATCGTAGGTGGGTGATAAGTAATGTCGTAGGCCACCTCCTCTGTTCAAAGACGGTCATTCCAGTTTGACATAGATGGATTCTTTTACTCCTCTTTCAAACCATCTGTCTTCTCTGGCCAAGATGTTTTTCATTGTTGTCCTCAAAGGAATGATGTTTCTCCTTTAGATGTAAGTGCAGAGCAGAGTCTTGACCTGAGGAGTTGGCTCTCTCTTAAAGCTGGGGTTGGTATTTCTGATCAGAAGCATTTTTTATTATATTTGTATAAAATCTCTTAACATTCAGACAGCAATCAAAATATCAAATGCGTTGGGGAAAAAAGGAAAATAATCCATGGTCTGTGGCAGCGTCAGGGCTGTAATAACTTCATCCAATCAATTTTAGCAGCCTGAAGATATTGTATGGACAGCCTACCTGTCTATCAATCTGTCCTTACCTGCCCACCCTGTGCTGACTCCATCACTCCCCATCACTCATTGCGGGGACGGCCTTTCATTCCGAAACACCTCCATTGCAAAACCCCTCCATTCCGAAACACCCCCACTCCGAAACACAGCTGTTCCGAATCCGACTTTCAAGTTCCAATTACTTCCCAATAGGGTTAGGGTTAGGGTTAGGGTCAGGGGTTCCCCAATAGCCTTTTCGGAATAGCGGGGTCTTTAGAAAAAATGGGAAACCCCGCCATTACGAAGAATGGAAGTCTATTTTCGGAACAGCAGGGTTTCGGAAAGGCGGAGTGTAACCACTCATTGCGTATGACCAGCGTCTATTCACTGCACTGCTGGAGCTGTGGCAGAGTTAGCTCATTATTTACAGAAAAGAATGGCAGAGAAAGTGCAGACACACTTTCCATTACCAGCTGTACCTACAGCAGCTAGCACTGCCAAACAGAGCAAGGAAAGGAAGACCAAACTGGAGAAGGCTACAAACAAAAACAAGTTGGATAGCTCAACGGGAGTCAACATTGGAGTGGCTGTTCAACGAGGGAGACAACTGATAGAGTCGAAGGCCTGAAAACGGACGCCATGTTAGCTGTGTCATCGTTAGCATTGTCAGCTTGTAGCTAACGTTAGCTAGCTAGCTATGATAGACTACTGCTGTATGACACATATTTACATGTAATGTTACCGTTTACACGCAGGCCAACATTTACATGTACTGTGGATCTAATCCATACAGCAGTGTTCACACATGCACTGCTACCCTGGGCTGTTTGGACATTAGCCAGACGAGCTGTATGTGAGGGGCGGGCTAATTCTTGTGTGCTACACCTGTGAAAGGCCAAGTCCACTGTTTGGAGGTCATGGGAAGATTGCATATATCTGTGAATATAGTTTGTATTGTATTTGTAAGCAGATGTCGTTAGATGGTGTTCATTCATATAGCCTTTGAACTGGACGTTTTAAAAATGTGCTGATGTTGCCTATTTCTGTGTTCTATAGTTATGAGAGGGACACATCAACTTCCACACCTTCTAAGAGTCAGTTATTTTCTTCATCTTATCTATTCATGCTTTTGACCAGCCCTTTATCTTTCTTAACATTTTTGTACTTACTGTGTTTATTGTTATGCACTGTCGTGGCAACTGAAAATCAGTCGCTTGTCTAGTGCAGATGAGTCAGTCAATATATGGACACAATATTTCTTTTGTAGAAGTTCTTTTTTGCTTTCAAGCAAGAGTCACTCATCAGCACCAAAATTAATTCAAATTGTGAAAAACTACTTGGCAAGAAATGTGATTCTAATTAGGGTACTTGTGTGTCCAAGTTACATGTCTGGTCGATATTCTGTACAAACACAAATAGTTGTAGGTGGTGTTTACCAGAAAAAAGCAGCAGAAATGTTCTACTTTAGATACCTGCTGATGTGCAATGAGTATGTCACCTGTCGCCCTCCCTTGTCCTTGTCCTCTGCCTCCACTTCCTTGGACACTGCTGGTTGCACTGCTGTCGTCCTCTCTGACCTGATGATGTGCTTCGCTCTGGCGTGTCCTGTCATCAAGACGACTAACTTTATGTTTTCTACAGGAGTCTCCTACATCTCCTCTCTGAAACACACACACACACACACAAACACACACACACACACACACACACACACACACACACACACACACTTTGCTTTAGTCTAAGCAGGAGTCTCCGACATATCTCTGAAGTGCGTGCACGCACACACACACACACACACACACACACACACACACACACACACACACACACACACACACACACAGATCTTTAGTCTAAGCATCAAATAACATCCAGACTTACTTGTAGAGTTTTTATTAAAGTTTTTATATATATACATTTATACTTATAGCCTACATTTAAGTATTGCACTTAATTACAATTTTGAGGTACTTGAACTTAAGTATTTCCATTTTATGCTACTTTATATTACATGCCACTACAATTCAGAGACAAATACTGTACTTTTTATTCCACTGCATTTATTTGAGAACTACACTAAATTTCAATTCCTGGTTGCTATCAACTTAATAACTCAACTTAGATTCAGTCTTGTGTTTGAAAAAAAAAATAGTAATCTAAGACTTCAGAGTAATGTGCCATTTAGCCCATCTATTGTTATTTCCCTGTACACATGGCTAAAGGTTTTACAGGACCTGCAACGGGTTGTGTTTGGATCCAATTGCAGCACACAGGATACCAGGAATAGCTGGTAATGACTTCATTGCCAAAATCAGCAGGTACAAGGCAAGGCAGGTAATAAGCACACAGCAGTCCAATACTCCAGTAAAGTCTCTTTACGACGTCAGTGGCAGACCGGCTCATACAGCAGGCCGAACCAGGTTGGGAAACGGGTGAATGAGCTGTGACACACAATTCAATGTCAGGCAACGGTACCATGTAGGCAGGCAGGCGTAGTCATGAAGGCAGAGGATCGGAAAGTCAGCAGGTGGGTCTTCACAGGACTCACACACAAGGGCAAATGTGGCGTGACAGTGAAAATCTCTATACCAAAGGAAATCATAGGTGAGCAAACAGAAACACTCACACTGTAGTGTTGTCGTAGCATGGTAACGCCAAGCAGCCACTGGAAAAACAGAAACCAAAGATGCAGAAGAAATCCTCGGCCTCGGCCTCAAGAAGTGCTGCTGCAGGAACTGGGTCCGTTGATAACCAGGATGACAAGTGAGCTTAGAAGAGTGCCCCCACTGGAGAACTTGAGACCTGACAGAATCAGGGACAAAGAGGCAGTTAGCGGGACAGGTACTGTAGTGTAATATAACCATATAACCATAAGTAAGTAGTTAGTGGTTAATGACAACTGGTAACAAGTACTGAGATATTAAAGAATCTAATAAAAATGTGAATGAATCATAAATGAATGGTTAAAACACGCATTGCTCTGCACTAGTTGATTGAACATGCACCTATTGATTGAATTGATGATTAAACTACTGAATTGTGTTAACTTGGAGTGAAATATAACCACAAATGTAAGAGTGAAATCATGTAACTAAATATACCACACTTTTTATTATTGTTGTTTAAAGAGATGCAGTCAGTAGGGCAGTAGAACATATCATGGAGGAGAGAAAAAAACGTCTCACAGCCACAGCACAGGGGAGGCAAGGCCACGACGTGGCAACACAGTAGATAAGATGTGCAGGGGAAGTCCAGGATAAGCAGCTGCAAAGGGACATCAAAGCGGATGCCCGGTGTGGAGGTTGTGTCGACAAAGGTTGGCATGGGTGGGCACATGTTTAGCCTCATGCAGGAAAATACCTGAGTCGGCAAAATTTGATACATAAACAAAAGAAAGAGCAAGGATTGGGGAGTATATTTTGTATTGAGAATTTGGGTCTTATCTGAGGAACTTTTGTCTGTGAGATCTCATGTTTTAATTGTCGATAATTAAACATTACTGCACTCAGCTTTGTAGGACTCCTGGAGATTATTTCCTTTTTATTGGTGACTTTTTGAAAAAACCTTTTTGGACAACCAAAGAATAAGAAATCGAGACACAACAGTACCTGGGTCAGGTTGAGTGCCTCCTTAACAATAGCCTCAATTTCCCAGATGGCTCTGCTGACGATGCAAGAAGGGGGCAGTTTCAGATTCTGCTAACACTGAATCAGGGAAATACTGGCGAGAGAGAGCATCAAGTTTAACATTGCAGGATCCAGGGCGGTAAGAGAGGGTGAAGGGGCCGGCAGGCTTGTCAGGCTTGTTTAGCTGACTGTAGGTAGGAGAGGTTCTTGTTGTCCATCCAAATGAGGAAAGGTACATCTGAACCTTTGCCTCCATTCCCGCAGAGCCAGAACCACAGCCAGCTACTCCCGATTGCCCACGTCATAGTTGTGCTCAGCAGTGAAGAGGCGTCTGGAAATAAAAAGGCACAGGGATGAAGCTTTTGAGTGTCAGGGTTGTGTTGGGAGAGGACAGCACCCACACCAGAGTCAGAGGTGTCTACCTCCACCACAAACTGTCACGTAAAGTCAGGATGCGTGAGCAGTGGAGCACTAGTGAATAATTCTTTCAACTTGAGAAAGGCTCCCTGAGCTTCAGATGTCCAAACAAAGGGAGAACTTGTGGAAGGGTAAGAGGGGCTGCAATCTTGCTGTAGTCTCGAATAAATCTTGTATAGAAATTGACAAAGCCCAGGGAGTGTTGTAGCTGCTTATTAGAGGTTGGAGTTGGCCGCTCAGCCAACAATAGATCTTTGCTGAAAGCCTTTACCAAGTCATAGGCGGGAAGCACAGGATATGTCAGGTGGCACTGGAGAGGAAATGACAAGAGTGTTACTGGCAGGGATGGCCGAATAAAGGCAATGTGAGTGGCAGGAAACGCTCCAGCTGGAGATGGTGGAAGTGACCCAATCAATGTGTGGATTATGTAACTTCAGCCAGGGGAGACCGAGGGAATAACAAAAGCTGAATCTGTTCACAATGATTCCTGGAGATAACCAAGGTAATTGGAACAGTTAAAAGATGAATTATTTCACCCACCCACACCCCATCTCCTATTAATAGAATGATAGTTGTTATGACCTGTCCTGTCTGATCAGAGGACTGAGATCTGCGCACCACATTACACACACAAAGACCCCCAACACCGTTCTCGTCCTCCAGTTAAATAGAGCATTTTGCTCAAATACAGTCAAATGGAGTTGTCATTATCTTTATTGATTATGAAACTTATCACGTTCGTACAATAAAATTAACACGTCATAATGTGAAACTTATCACCATTGTACAATAAACTTATCATGTTCGTACAATACGTTTTCATGTTATGTACGTAAGTGTTTTTTGTTTTTCTTATGTGGCAGCAAAAGCTTTCGTATTTAACAGAAGCTTTGTTTGCACAGAAATTAACAATCAGGTTATGAGGAGGGGCATCACATCCCTACATGTCCAATGAGAGATAAAAATGTGAGAATGAAGGAAGTGTTTGTCATCCGCTTCAAAGATATTTTAACTAGAGGTCGACCGATAAGGACCTCTTACAAACTTTTGTTATCTCGATAGGTGCGGCTCGATAGGTGCCGATGGCTGCGCAGCCTCCACCGACCACGCGGGGGAGTACATCACCATTTTGCATGGAGGATACGCTGAGTCAGTCATCATCATTTGAGGGCCACTTCTGCTGAAAATATCTAAATCCTCTTAGTGTCCCTCTCCCTCTTAATCTAAAGTAAACAAATTGACACAGACAGGTAACTGCTGTACGTTAACGTTAGATATACAGCAGCCATACCTGCGTTACATACTTTAATTAATGTCACGTTTTTCAAGGTAGATGAAGAGACTAACGTTACATCAGAGGTATTTTTTTCATAAAGTAATTCTCCACTCCATGAAATACCTTCCATGCATCACTCCGGCGACAGAGTTAGAAAAAATGGGCTTATGTTAAATCTTTGTGGTCCCAGGGTAACGTTAGACATTGGAACAGCTGATTTTACCGGAGGCTGACAAGTGTGGCATTCAAGTCCTATCTAGTCTCTCATAGCCAGACCTCTCTCATCTGATCCGTTTTCAGTTTATCTAGTCTTGGATATATAATGCAACATCACCTTGTCCATGATAGGGACAGGGCACTGAAGACAACCAGGCAGGCAGGAACAGAAACCATTCTGTTAATGTTACGTTACTTCATACTGTACTAGCAATGTGAAGTTCTCTCTTTCAAATAATCCAGTAACGTAACTGTCCATCCATTCATGAAATGAAATCGCACACTTTAGGATCCTCCTTTACCTGGGAATATGCACAAACATTAATGGTTTATAAGAGTGGCATTTAACAATGTTATGTTATGTGCAACAGAAGTAATCCTGGCCAGTTGAGCCACAGAACAGCGCGTCGTCCATTGTAAACAGAACAGATTCCAAGGATGTAATCCACTAAATCACACCGATCAGGCATAACATTATGACCACCTGCCTAATATTGTGAAGGTTCCCCTTGTGAAACCAAAACAGCTCTGATCTGTCAAGACATGGACTTAAGACCTCTGAGGGTGTCCTGTGGTGTCTGGCACCAGGGCGTTTTATAATGGATCCTCTGGGTCCTGTATGTTGGGGGGTGGGGCCTCCATGGAGCAGACCTGCTCCAGCATGTCTTACAGAAGCTCGATCAGATTGGGATCTGGGGAATTTGGAGGCCCGGTCAATTGGGCCCTTTATTGTGTTCCTCGAGCTGTTCCTGAGCAGTGTTTGCAGTGTGTCAGGGCACATTGTCCTGCTGGGGGGCCACTGCCATCGGGTAGTCTACAGCTGAGGAGAGATATGACAGGAGGAATCACTGCAGAATTACACAGAGACGAATGAAGCTACGGGTGGTGTTGCCAGTTGGATGGAGAGCCAATTGAGCTAGGCGTTGATTAGAGTTATGTTAAAACTGAGGCCATAAAGAGAGTCCATTACTTCACGGAGCATTAATTTGTGTTTGCCAACTAGGCCCCTTGTGCGGTGAGGGCTTGATGGAGGGTGGCTGGGTCCATTCCGTGGCCAGAATGTTCTATTACAGATGGGAGGTTGGTTGGGTTGTACTGGCTCTGGAAACGAAAAATAGGATACAGGAGTAAACTTAATGGTTTAACTAGAGAAACGCGTAAGAATTTTGCGAGAGGTTCAGTCATAGATACCACTTGGATAAGCGTAAACAATCTGGCAGCAAGTGGAGAGAAGACCGGTGTTCTTATGCTGAGGCTGATGAGTAGATGAGCTGCAGGTGTGTGAGGAACAGGAGCTCCAGCCAACAGGAAAACCACGTCCAGCCTCTGACAAAACACCTCAAGCACAGACACAAAAACACAGGAAAAACACTACACAAAATCCATGATTATCACACACTTTGCTGTAATACTTATGGTACTAAAGAGTTTTGCCACCCTCATACAGGTTAAAATATAACATACAAACAAAGCATAATCTGAAATTGAGAATAGTGGAACATAAAGCAGCCATCATAAATTAGATTTAATTCATAGGGATTGAGAGAGACACTCCTAACCCTCATTATTAAAAGGGAAGCATATTGGATATAAACACATAACTGCCACATGGGCTAAATGAGACGTTAGATTTAAGTCCATTCTTGTAGTGTGTATTTGTAAGTCTTACCTACATTGTCTCTGTACATACTTGTGACATATGTACAGTAAGTAGAGTTGAATCACTAACCCCCTCCTGACACAGCCTCTTGCCTTCTCCTCCCTTATTAATTATGCAAGTTTATGATTTCCTTATTTTTCAACTTTTTACTATGAATTAGATTGAACTTTATTATGAGGCTATTTTTGCACTATGTACCCTGATATCTTTGATATTTATGATATTTGCTGGCATTGTATAGATCCTGACTTTTGTAGTGTAGCGAGATGTATTACCGTCTCCTATTTTTTTTTTCTACCAGTTACGCATTTTATGAGAAATGTATGTACTTTTGTACTGTTATATATTTATATCCTATGCAACTGTATACATTCTGTGCCAACAGTAGTTGTCTGCAGTACAGTACTCATTATCTTATACAAAATGGTAATGTAAGTTTATAGTTTTGTACAGTGGGATTGTCGTGGCTATTGCCTATTATTGCTGATTTTTGTATTGGGGAATGTGACCTTGTTGGATTCTCTGCTGATCAGCACCTGATTACTTAAAGAAATACCTGTTGGCAAGTAAGTACAGAGCAACTCTGATGAAGCTACATGTGAAATGCGTAGTTCGCTCCTTCTTGTTTTTAATGTAACTGATAAATGTGCACTCTATAGTTTTGTGTAAGAAATGTTAATGAGCAGAAAAAGATCTTCATTGGCTGATTTTTTTTCTGTCTAAACAAACTAAATACACACACTTTCTTTGTTTGCATGACTACTGAATAAACAAACTGACCTTAAAGGACAACAAAATTTATACTGTTGATGAAGGTTCTCAGTCATCCGGGTCATGGTAATTATGAGTGCTGTATCGTGTACACGACATTACTTATCAGGTCAAGACTCTGCTGTCCACTTACATCTGAAGGAGAAACATCATTCCTTTGAGGACAACAATGTAAACATCTTGGCCAGAGAAGACAGATGGTTTGAAAGAGGAGTAAAAGAATCCATCTTTGTCAAACTGGAACGACCGTCTTTGAACAGAGGAGGTGGCCTAAGACATTATTTGTCACCCACCTACTATGCAGTACTGAGTTCCCTCCCCAGACAGCTTAACCATTCACACCTGGGCTCACCTAGCTTTAGCAACCTACATGAAGGCCGGTTGGGTCAACGACCCACAAGTGGCCCTAATGGCTCTGAAACTTACAGCTCACATGTGTCCTTAACGACTCTGTGTGGACACTCCCACACAGCGTTCAGAAGCCTGCAACTCCCCTCCAGTTAGTTAGAACTGAAGAAGCCTCTTGGATGAGAGGTGAACATCTTCAAGTCCAGTTGCCTATGATACAGCACTTACAATTTATACTGTTTTACTTTGTTTATATGTGGCGAAACCTGCCACCTTTCTAGCTTCAAATAGCTTCAAACAGTTCTGGGACCTTATTTTCCTCTGAGAACAGCTTGTTTATTCACTTATGGAAAAAATTAATAATTCGGAGTTTGAATTTAGTCCCCAGAACTACTACTACATTGAATATATACATGGCGAAAGGCTTCAGAGGACCACTGAAGAAGCACGTCAATAATCAAGGTAAAGCTAAAGTCCTAATGTTGTGCTTGTTGTACTAAAGTATGTGTACTGATTAGTGCCATGCCACACACATTCCTAAACAGTAGATGGCAGTGTGCGCCTGTCAAGTTGCTTACCTATTTGTAGGAAAAATTTATTTTTGAGTCTCATTCCCAACTTGTCAAATACTGACGCTTTGGGCTGGTAGGGCAGGATGGTCACCAGCCCAAAGCATCAGTATTTGACAAGTCGGGATGCCCTCACCGTCTCCGACGGAAACAGGAACATAAACATTCAATGGATATTTTTTAATTTAATTTTACTGTATTTATTATTTTTTACACATTTCTATTTCTTATTCTCTCCATATATCATAATTAATATTATGAAACATATTTTATTTAATTCTATTTTATTCAATTTTATTTATCTTATTGTTCATACAGAATACACTCTATTCGATAGTTTTTTTCATAATTTCTGTGTGCCGTTACATTGCTACTCTTGGACGTAGCAACTGTAACATGACCAAATTTCTCCACTTGGATCATTAATTTATTTATTTTTAAAAAATTTTTAGTATACTATTTTAATCCCACAAGGGGAAATTCTTTTTAAAGCAGGCTGGTTCTGATTCTAATTTAATAGTAGTCTTCTGTGACGAAAATTATTAATTGAATAATTAAAGGCAGTGCCACCCTTCTTTAATCACATTTTTTTGTCAGATATTTTTTCGTTCACCAGATAGGACAATCGGATTATTCTGCTATAGATAACAAGAAGCTTAATAATAGCCTATGGCCAGGAATTTAAAGGTTTCATTAAAACATCTTAAAAAGAAACCCGACATCATATGTGTTTAAGAACTTTGGCTTAAGCCAACTTTAGACTTTGTCATTAAAGGTTATGATAGCATTGCAGAGACAGAGGAGAGGGCAACGGGGGAGGGTGTGTCATATTTTTAAAAACAAAGATTGCAATATAGAGTTTGGGACAAAAGGAACATAGTTAGAATAATTAGTAATTGAAATGTGGGCAAGAGAAGGAAATGTCAAAATGGTTAACTTTTATAATCCATGTAAGAGGCTTTCAGAAGAGCTAATGGATGAACTGACAATGTTTAACAATGACAGTGGAATGGTGATTGAAGAGTTTATGGAGAGTAAAAATCTGTGTCTAAATGATGGAGGTGGTGCAAGAATCAATATTAGAACGGGCACAAAATCTGCCATAGATCTCACACTAGTGTCAGACTCATCAGCAGGTGTTTGCTCATGGGAAGTTGTGAGAGGAACGACTATAGGAAGTAATCACTATCCTATAGTAATTGAAGTAGGCTTGAGTTTGGAGGAACATGATCCAGGAGGACTGCAGAAATGGTCCAGTAATCCTGACTGGGAGAAATGTAACTTCATTAGTGATCAATAAATGCAAATAATTGATGTTAATACAGATGTTGATAATCTGAATATTTCTATTTGTAGAGCTACTCTCGATGCCGAAAAACAGTCGATACAGTGGAAGGGATGTAAACACGAAAAGAGGATTGCACCATGGTGGACAAAGAAATGTTATCAAGCAATTAAGCCTTGAAATGAAGCTTTTAGAATGTTAAAAAGGAACCACAGTTTCCAGAATCTGATCAAATATGAAAGCTTACCTCATAATAAACAGCAGAGAAACACTTTTGGATGTATTTTAACTCCTTGGGAAGAGAGACAAAAATTGATAACTCAATAGTTGGCTATTTAAAGTGGGAAACAATGGCACAGGCAGATGTGAATACTGTGGGCAAGAAGAAACAGTACAGCATGCAGTGGTTCACTGTCTGAGATACAGTATGAGGAAGATAGAAACCTCAGGGAAATAAAAGTACACTTTAACCTCATAGACATTCTACAACATTCTCAAGTCAAGTGTTATCAGATCCTGTTTCAGTACCTCGGAGAAACCAACAACATTGAAAGGATATAGCTTTTCTTTTTCTTTTTTGAATATTCCACCTACTAACTAGACCCTCTGATCACGCTCAGAACCAGTTGGGGGCGGTAATGCGCCAATTCGTTGCTTGCCAACCTCCAATGAAGCTCAAAAACGAAGAAGAGAAGCTACATGTCCTAGCGGAACAGACATCAGTACGCCTGCAGGTGACTGTGTTGTGAGATGTCTGTGGCTGGTGGTCGTCTGTCGCTCCTGTTCAGCCGTGTCGGACTCTTGTTGTGTCGGTGTGCTGCGGCTCCGTCATCAGTCCGTGTTGTTGGATGTAACAGAGGGACGAAGATACGCGCTGCCAGCGTCACCCTGACCCAAAACCGAGCACTGAGCGGCACGCAGCACAGTATTAAAGGTAGGCTAAGAGCTGCCAGCTAGGTAACTGCGACACGTTAAACAGTGTCCAACAGGAGTTAGTCAGCGGCGCATTCTGCCCATTCCCATTCAAGAGTGTGTTTACTCTCTCAGCTATACGCAATATCGTTATCTCAGGAGGAGTCCTCAGTCAGCCGGGGGCCATTCAGATAATACGGGGTGCGTTATTAGCTCAGTCATTGCTAATTCATACAGTAGTGCCGGTGATTAGACGGGAGAGACGAGCTCCCTGCTGGGCACGTGGCCAGCATCCGGTATTGTCCGACGAGCCTACTGTTGGTGTTGAAATGACTGACGGGGCTCTGTGTAGTGTTGGAAAAGAAACTGAAATGTGACAGTGTTTTGTCTCTGTACTCCAGCAAATTGGACATGAAGTGCAGACTGTTGTTTGAAGAATCAGGGTAACACCTACTCAGCTGCTCACATTGTAGATGTAAACAGTCTCATATTAAAACACTAACCACACAGTCACTGTGTCTTATCAATTCAATATCCTGGAGTACAGAGCCAGCACAAGCCTGTCCACTCACTGCTGTGCCTGTTGTGCATTTTAACACGTTTATCTCCCTCTGACCTCGCTACAGCCTACTGAGCCGAGGCCAGCACTGAGAGTTGTGGGTGGTGAAGTCTTGACTCACTATGTTGTCTTCCTTCCAAGGGAAGCTGGTGCGAAATGGAGAGGAAAAGAAAGCAGTGGTGAGTCTGCCCTGTGTGATCTGTGATCCTAGTTTTCATTTTGCCTACATTCATTCATCATAGTACAGTACATACCTGAGATGATCTACATTCACATTGCTGGCTGCAGGTTCTGCTGTGGTTTTTCCATTATTTCCTATTGACAGTGATTAAATACTAATAAATACTAAGAATCATTTTTCACACAAGCTCATACTTCATATCATAGTTTTATCATGTTTCTTCTTCATTTTCTTTAACCCCTGTCTCCCTGTCACTGTTCTCAGATCTGTATTGAGGGGAACATTGCCAGTGGGAAGACGACGTGTCTGGAGTATTTCAGCAAAACTAGCAACATAGAGGTAACGGAGCTAGGTCCTTGTACAGCAGTGGTGTGCATTGTGCAGAATTGTGTGTATGTGCTACAACACTAGTATCTACCCAGTTGTAACATAGCTGTCATGTGGCATGAGGGTGGTGGAGTTATTTTTTTCCAATGCATTAACAATGCTTATAATGAATAAGAAGTTCAAGTGTCTTAACTAGCTATTAACTAGATGTGACTGATGGGGCCTGTAATGCTTATTGACTTATACTCACCAATAAACACCTAGAAGAATCAAGTGTAGTCAGGACTTATTGTTTTCATCTCGTAGTGAAAATGAAGCCTCAGTGTATTTTGTGTTTTTCTTACTTTGAATGTGTTATCTGGGTTTAAAAACTTTGGCACATGCCTCAAACTGAGAAATGTTACTTATATTTCCTCCTTACATAATAATCACTTATGACCCAGCATAGATTCTTTAAAATGTATCAGAATGAATTACACGTTAATAACCTCCAAAAATGGTATGTCACGATGAAGCATGCATTATTATAGATGCCTCCATATGTACTTCACTTCACTTAACACATACAATGCAAACTTATGATAATGCATGGACTGCTATAGCATACAAGGAGTCCTGACTACAATTGATTGTTGAGGTGTGTAGGTAAGCATAGGTAGTAATAACATATTATTAGCCCCATCAGTCATTAGTTTAAACTAGTGGGCACTCAGTTTCATACAGATGAAAATTCAGTTCTAAAATCCAGTGTTTCAGCAGTGCTACTGTTGAGGCAAAGCCCAGACATTGGAAGCATTCATTAACGTTTAATTTCTCTCTTGTTCTGCAGGTCCTTACAGAACCAGTCTCTAAATGGAGGAATGTCCGTGGACACAACCCTCTGGTACTGCACATGACAGTGTTGTTGTCAGACTAATTGACAAGTATTTACAGGATACGTTCTGTGATTATTAAATAGAGTAGTACTTTTAAAATTAAGGTTTTAAAATCTGGTTTTAAAATCACAAACAAGCTAAGCTACCGCTGCCTCGGTAGCTTAGCTTGTTTGTAACTTTGATGTTTTAATGTATTAATACATCATTACGGACAGGACTTCACGTCCCCGGTGTTTAGAGGCTTGTAGTCTGATAAGGTATATGATCTGCTGCTTTCTACCGTTCGCTGGTTTTCTGGTACTCTCATGATAATGAACGTGACACACAAGAAAAACAAAACGGTACTTGTCTACTGACAATGGGAAAGAAGCCAAACACCCATTTTTAGTGGTAAGAGCATAAAAACCTGCACATACTTGATCATTTTGGTTTGAAAGATATGAAGACCTACAAGAGGCCCTATTGTCTGTTGCCATTTCAAAGACCATCAAACTACCTACACAGTTAGAGAGTGGAGAGGTTTGTTTGTTTTTTTCACCAAATTTGTGTGACTGACACTTGAATTTCACTGCAATCTGCCTAATTTATACAAATATCTCCTGTGTACTGTGTGTTTCAGTGAATTTTAGCCTAATTATAGCAATAAGTTCATAAAGGTTACCAATAAATATTATAATCTATCCTGAGGGGGCCATTATCAAGATCATACCATGTATGAAGGGTAAAGCTGTGTGATTATATCGATATTATATTGTTATGTTGTATGAGACTATACTGTATATGTATCTTATATACTGTATCTTAGATTTTGGATAACTGACGTTTCCTGATTTAAGAGGCTGCATTACAGTAAAGTGCTGTCGTTTTCTTGTTCTAATACTTGCCTGTACCCACATTATGTCCATATTACTGTTGATAATTTATCAAATATCTCATTGTGTTAATATTTTGTGAAAGTACCAATAGTCCAATAGTACCAATATTGAGGTATTTGGTCAAAAATATTGTGATATTTGATTTTGTTGCCCAGTTCTAACATTTATGAAATGCTTTTTAAGGAGATTTCAAAATATTGAGATATATACTGTGTATCACAATGTAGCCTAAATATATCACAATATTATTTTAAGGCATATACCACCCAGCCCCAGTCCTGTGGTTTGTATAGTATGGGGGTTGTGTCAGCTGTTTTTTTCTGTCCCTGCAGGCACTGATGTATCAGGATCCTGCACGCTGGGGCATCACACTGCAGACATATATTCAACTCACCATGCTGGATAGTCACCTGTCAACGATAGTAAGTGTACTGTTAGCGGGAAACACACATTTTATTTTACGCTAGTGATAAATGCGCTGGCAAACATGTTGGTTGCTGTGGACTGGTGATGCAAACATAAGACCTCATCAGGATTCAGCTGTATGTACTTAAAAGTCTCTTGTTGGTTCCAGTCAGCTCCTGTCAGGATGATGGAGAGGTCCATCTTCAGTGCCAAGTACATCTTTGTGGAGAATCTTTTCAAAAGGTAACACTTTGCACCTGGATCAGACCAAGAGACTAAATAAAGTGTCAGCTAAACTCTCCTCCTGCTTTGATGGAGTCTGATGCATAACAATTCAAGGTCATAGTCTATATTTAATACCTCCTGGAGGTGGAATTTATACAAGAAAAGGTTGCCAGTATGGATGACATTTTCTGTCATGGTTTACTACTATACTATATACTGTTTATTATATCACAATATAGCAGTATATTAAAATACAATATGTCACATATTTTCAAACTGTTTTAGAGAAAATGTCTGCTTTCTCAACCTATGAAGAGAATTAAATACCTGACACATAAAGGTACTTAATAACATTGATGCTACAGTGTGGTTAATCCAATATCAATATAAAACAACTGCTGGTTGATTTACAGCATTGCCCTATTTAAAGGAGATGTAAATATCCTTTAAATATGGTATAGAACATCTATGATGGTGGCAAATTTAGATTATATCAAGGTTTATATTAAATATTGCTTATATTGTTTGACAGTATACTGACACATGTTAATGCAAATGCTAATGTCCTCTTTATTGTTGTGTTTATTTACCCAGTGGGAAAATGCCTGAGGTGGACTTTGCTGTTCTCACCGAGTGGTTTGATTGGATCACAACTAACATTTCCATTCCAGTTGACCTGATTGGTGAGAAAACACAAAGCAGAAATACAAACACACATTTAATCAAGATTTGATGAATATAAGAAATGCAGTAGTTGCAGTGGTTTCTTAAGATTCCAGACAGAGGCTGATGGCAGATTGGCAACCTCTGCATGCCTACCATGATTTCAAAGAAGATGTAATAAGTACCTATAGGCATCCTATCTGAATAGAAAGAGTGAACTGTTAATGCATGATACACAGACAGGAAACATGATTTAGTATATTAGATATGCAAGTTCACTTAGGTTTGTATAATGTGCATATGGAGACACCAGAGTGTCTGCTTATTCAATATTTTTCTCTTGGCAATAAACCAGAAGACAAATCTGTAATAGAAGTGTGTCTAGAACAGGATGCACGGGGTCCCTTTGTTCTACACAGTGTTCACATACACAGAATCTATTGTCCTCTAATACATTCCAGTGACAGAAGTTGCACTACACTGATAAAGCACCACAATTCAGTAGATCATCATCCATAGAAATGGCACAGAACAAGTCGTCATTATCAAAGCGTTTTTTTAAAAACGCTGCAACTGAACTGAACCGGACTGCTGTTCGTTCTTTGACTGTTTGCTTTCTTCTCCAGTCTACCTGCAGACCTCTCCTCAGACCTGTCACGAGAGGTTAAAACAGAGATGCAGAGAGGAGGAGAAAGTCATTCCATTGGTGAGGACACACACTCAAACAACAAAAAAGACAAATTTAGATTTTCTTTTTTTTGAGAATTGCAAATATTAACATTTTGTGAGTAGCACACCAGTGTACCATCTTAAATGAGACCTCAATCCTCTGTGTGTGTCTGTGTTCACCAGGAGTATCTGGAGTCCATCCACCAGCTGTATGAGGACTGGCTCATCAACCGTACCTCATTCTCTCTTCCTGCTCCTGTTCTGGTGAGTGACCATCACGGCCAAGTTTTTTCTGTGGTTAATGTAGATACTGTACCTACATACAGCACATACTGTATGTTCAGGTAACCACACAAATTAAACTTTTTTCTGATGCTTTTGTTTTGCTGATCCTCCTCTCTTCATGTGATGTTACGGTGTCTTAGTGACCTTGAAATCTGTAGTTTCTTTGTCTCCTTCAGCATCTGATGGCCTGTAACTCTGATCTTTATCTGATAATAAATAGAAAAAACATTTTTTTCTGCAGGTGATTCCTGCTGACCATGACCTCCAGAAGATGCTCAACCAGTATGAAGAAAACCGTGACAAAATCCTAGCAGCTAGCTACCACTGATATCCAGTTACACACACATCTCTGCATGGAGACAGGACATCCCAAACCATTGTTATGCAATTGATCTGTTACATTTACTTAAAGCTTTTCACAACCAACTAGAGCTCTAAGATTTTGATTTTAATTTTTAACACTTTGACAACTCATTTTAAAAAGGGCAAATAACTATATGTAGACGCTTACCAAAAATGTAAATTGAATGTACATTAGGGTGAAAAAGTGGAAACAGAACTAACTTATATAAAAACTTATACAAATACTGAGTTTTTTAAACATAACCTGAGAAACTTTTAAGTGTCAAAGACTTTACTAAGAGCTCTGCAGACAACACTTAAACTGTGACATTTAGCAGATTTGTTCCACATTGTATGTAGTTTCTGGTGCAGTTGTTATTTATTAGTTTGCTTTTTATTCCACTGTGTAATGTAAAGCACTTAAGTTTATCGTTAATTGTCAATGATGAACAACAATGATGGAGTGGTTCACAAGGGGACCTCCGACACCAGTGTTTGATTTGTGGAAGTGGAGTGGAGTGTCGGCAACAACCAGCACTCCACCTGTTACAGTTATAGAATACATACCATAAAGTGATATAATTGATTTTGGGACCACATGAAAGTCATGTTGTGTTTACATGTTTCTGTTATTCCTTTGTATGAGGGAGTGTATGATGTTTGATCTTCTGCCATATTAAATCAGTTCTAATTAAAGTAATCCTAATATTTTTAAGCATTTTCATCTTTATGTATCTGTCGATATGTTAGTGGAAAAAGTTGGCAAAATAAAACAAAATATTAGATATGTTTAATTCTTGCCATGAAACAGTTAAGATTTTGTGGGGGTAAGTTGCTGCAAATGATTACTTATCATCAAACAATGTCACCTCACAAATGCAACTGAACAGACTGCAGCATTGACCGGCAGCATTGTTCAAACATAAGCTATTGCTCTCTCATGAACTGATGAATTTTTTTTTATCTTAAGTGCTGTTTTTATCCCTGCACACATTTTATATTTTTTTTCTGTAGCTCTGTTAAGGAAACCAACACTTGCTCAGCCGAGGGATTATTTAAAGATAAGTTCACTCAAAAATGAAAATTGAGCCATTAAGTACTCATCCTCATGCTGATGGAAAGTCGCGTGTAGTCCAAAAAACTTCTGGAGGTTCACAGCAAAACAGCGTTGCAGCATTCTCCTAAACTGAAGTAGATGGGGACTTGTTTTCAATGTAAAAAAACAACCGTCTTGTCAACAAGTTTCAAGACAGTTCAAGCACCAGTCGAGCACAACTTCACTTCTAATTTTTGAGTGAGAAATCAACTATGTAGGTTTCAAATCTGGGCAGTTTTATGAAAATCGATGGCGAATTGATAATATGTTTCAACATTTGCCAGTTGAGTGGCTACATTAAGTGTCTGTGGGGGTAGCTAGCTAACGCTAACTAGCCAGCCGGCTAACTGCCTTGCTGGTTGGCTTACAGACCCCTCTTTCCCCCGGTCACACAGACCACTGCAGCCAAAGCAGTCGATGACTTCAGCAACATTTCTGTCAACTGTATCACATTTATTCTGTTTATTTTCCATTATTACAGTTAAGAGCTGCTTTAGGTAAACTCCATAAGATGCTGTACAGAGCCAGAGACACAGATGCTCCTGGCCCTTTTCATGCTCAGTTGTCTCTGCTCTTCTGCTTGTTAAAGCACACAGACAGCAGCTGCCCTGTCCATTTTTTATTCTAATAATTATTTTAATAATAATAATAATTCTTTATATTTAAAAAATCAATTGCTAAGCATGTCTCTTTACCTTTCATCTCTAGTTGCCTTAAAATAATATTGTAAAATATTGGGCTACATTGAGTGGTGGACATGATGTTGATTAAAATTTGTGATAAACTATTTTCATTCAATGGTCGCAAAGTATATGAAAGTATGGAGGAGACTAATGTGATTGATACAGTTGTGTGATGTAGAGAAGATGCATTGTTTCAGTATAGCTTAGTGTGAATGCCCTGCTGATGGTACCAGTATGTACTGATGAGTGTGTAGTAGGCAGTATGTCAGTATGTGATCTCAAACATAGCGTCGGATTATGCCTGAAGAGCTGCATGGAGCTATTATATGTTGGGGTTTTTTCATGTTTTTTTAAAACATGTACTTGTGATGTGAAGCTCCAGAAATGTTTTGTGGACTATGAATCATCACCTGACTTTCCATGGCATGGGAATGAGTAGATAATGACTAACATTGGGTTAGCCTTTAATACTTTTATATACAAGCAGTTTGATTTCTTAAGTGACCATGGAGTTGGTTTGTTATTTGTTATTTGTTACAAATGTCTCAATCTTGTACCGCTAAGCCAAACTATCAACTAAGGTATCTGCATTATAACATGACCCTGTGGCCCTGTGTCAAAACTCAATTTAAATAAACATAGCACAAAAAGTAAGGAAATTTGTGTTTGGTAGATTATTTCTTTGTTGTAACAATGCTTTATGGCAATAAATCCTATATCGTTGGAAAGCCTGTTTATTTCCCTTTTAAATGGTGCCACATTTGTAAGGAACATGCATTTGTGGGATGAACAGCAGAGCTGAGTATGTGGGTTGCACCCATGAAAAATTTGCCAAATCTTCTCTGCCAAACAGCTCATTCTGCCACTGACTCTTGTTTGGTGTTGTTTGGTGGATTGGATGATTGAAGTCTGAAGAAACAAGACATATTGGCAATCACAATATGAAAAATAGAGAATATAAAATCACAATAGAGATTATATATATATAATATATCGTTTTTATATATTATATATATATTTATATATAGAATATCTATTGTGATTTAAAATGGAGAATATATAATCACAATAGAGATTATATATATAATATATCATTTATATATATATATATATCTACCTGCCTATCTGACTATGTATTATATGTATTATTATTATTATTATTTAAAATAGAGAATATACAATCACAATAGAGATTATATATATAATCTCTATTGTGATTATACATTCTCTATTTTAAATCACAATAGAGATTTTATATATATATAATCTCTATTGTGATTATATATTCTCTATTTTAAATCACAATAGAGATTATATATATAAATATATACAATATATATAAATGATATATTATACATCTACTGTGATTTAAAATAGAGAATATATAATCACAATAGAGATTAAATATATAATCACAATAGAGATTATATATAATATATCATTTATATATTATATATATATTTATATACGTATATAATCTCTATTGTGATTTAAAATAGAGAATGTATAATCACAATAGATTATATATATAATCTCTATTGTGATTTAAAATAGAGAATGTATCATCACAATAGAGATTATATATATAATTTCTATTGTGATTTAAAATAGAGAATATATAATCACGATATATATATTTATATATAATCTCTATTGTGATTTAATCTTTATTGTGATTGTGATTATATATATAATCTCTATTGTGATTTAAAATAGAGAATGTATAATCACAATAGAGATTATATATATATAATCTCTATTGTGATTTAAAATAGAGAATATATAATCACGATAGAGAATATATAATTATTTATATATATTTAATTATATATTTATATATATAATCTCTATTGTGATTTAAAATAGAGAATGTATAATCACAATAGATATTATATATATAATCTCTATTGTGATTTAAAATAGAGAATATATAATCACGATAGAGATTAAATATATTATTTATATATATTTAATTATATATTTATATATATAATCTCTATTGTGATTTAAAATAGAGAATATACAATCACAGTAGAGATTATATATATATAAAATCTCTATTGTGATTTAAAATAGAGAATATATAATCACGATATATATATATATTTATATATATTTATATATAATCTCTATTGTGATTTAATCTTTATTGTGATTGTGATTATATATATAATCTCTATTGTGATTTAAAATAGAGAATGTATAATCACAATAGAGATTATATATATATAATCTCTATTGTGATTTAAAATAGAGAATATATAATCACGATAGAGAATATATATATATAATCTCTATTGTGATTTAAAATAGAGAATATGTAATCACAATAGATTATATATATAATCTCTATTGTGATTTAAAATAGAGAATATATAATCACAATAGAGATTATATATATAATATATCATTTATATATATATATATCTACCTGCCTATCTGACTATGTATTATATGTATTATTATTATTATTTAAAATAGAGAATATACAATCACAATAGAGATTATATATATAATCTCTATTGTGATTTAAAATAGAGAATATATCATCACAATAGAGATTATATATATAATTTCTATTGTGATTTAAAATAGAGAATATATAATCACGATATATATATATATATATTTATATATATTTATATATAATCTCTATTGTGATTTAATCTTTATTGTGATTGTGATTATATATATAATCTCTATTGTGATTTAAAATAGAGAATATATAATCACGATAGAGATTAAATATATTATTTATATATATTTATATATATAATCTCTATTGTGTTTTAAAATAGATTCTCTATTACAATAGAGATTGTAATATATATAATCTCTATTGTGATTTAAAATAGAGAATGTATAATCACAATAGAGATTATATATATTACAATCTCTATTGTGATGATATATTCTCTATTTTAAAACTGACCGATGGTTGGAACCCCCACCCAGCGCGCCCCAAACACAATCTGCTGATTGCTGCTAATGAAAGAGATCATGACAACAATCAGGTGAAGGATGAGGAAAAGAGGTAAGAAGAGGTTTTGGTCATGATGTCTGGCAGCATTAGGCAGCTGACAACGATTAAAAATTCACAGAGATAAAACTGTAAGATGCGCCACAACTATCATTGTATTTTTTCCCCATGGTTTCATATTGTGGGGATGGCTAATATGTATATTATATAAATGTATGTATTCATTTATTTAGTTATATGTTATTCTATAGTCATTTAATCTAGTGTGTTATCTCTTCAAAAAAACACGAGTTGTAATTCGATGCTGAATATACAGCTCTGGAAAAAATTAAGAGACCACTGCAAAATTATCAGTTTTTCTGATGTTACTATTTAAAGGTATGTGTTTGAGTCAAATAAACAGTTTTGTTTTATTCTATCAACTACTGAAAACATTTCCATCACAGCTTTCATGCCTCTTGGCATGCTCTCCACCAGTCTTTCACATTGCTGTTGGGTGACTTTATGTCACTCCTGATGCAAAAATTCAAGCAGCTCAGCTTTATTTGATGGCTTGTGACCATCCATCTTCCTCTTGATCACGTTCCAGAGGTTTTCAATGGGTTTCAGGTCTGGAGATTGGGCTGGCCATGGCAGGGTCTTGATCTGGTGGTCCTTCATCCACACCTTGATTGACTTAGCTGTGTGGCATGGAGCATTGTCCTGCTGGAAAAAACAATCCTCAGAGTTGGGGAACATTGTCAGAGCAGTACGTGGCTTGATTCATGCGTCCTTCGCACACAATCTGCGGTTGCTGAGTGACGGTCATCCCGGTCAGTGGAGAGTCGTTTTGGCCCTCTGCCGGTCTGTAGCTTTGTTGTCCCCAATGTCTGAAGCTTGACCTTTTCCTTTTCTTACCGCCGTCTTAGAAATTTTAAGGATGGAAGCAACAGCAGCAGCTGACGCTCACTGTATCCCTCTGCCAGTCAAGCCAGAATTGAACCCTTCTTTTCCTCACTCAAAACTTTTCTTTTCAACTCTTTTGGCATGGTCATAGTTATTTTTTGATTCCAATTACTTTTGAGGTATTACTAGCACTGTTTTTGTCATCCAGCTGGTCCTATTGCAAGAGCATAGTGATGACCACAGCAGTGGTTTTTATACTTTACCTCATTAAATAAGATTTGGGTACTGGTGATCACCTAATCAGTACCTCATTAAGTAGAATGAGGTGTGCTTGGGTTGGAACTCAACAGACACTGGAATGGAATGGCTGTCATACATGTTGAGATGCTGATTTCAGATTTTTTTTTAAAAATTTTCCAGAGCTGTACATCTGTTTAATGTTTGGTGCTTTTGAAATCAAATACGTTTATCAATCTATTGTTGTTAAAACTATTTAAAGAAGCATACACTTAATGTTGAGTGGCATTGTGAGTAATGTAAGCGCCAGGTTTTGACAAGAGAGCAGAATATGTTGAATAGAAAAGATAATATATTTGTTCTGATGCATTAATTTTTTTATCCTCTTTTTCAGTCTGTCAGTTGTGTCTGAAAATGTAACAGAAGTTCAACGTTAAATCAGTGAAGTATTTAGGCCTGATATGCCTCTTATTATGCAGAGTTTCTTCTTTAGCCCTGAGATTTTTGGTGAATACGGACACAGGTTGGAATGTCAGCTAAAATTATTTTCCTAAATTAAAATCCTGCTGAACATGAAAAATGTGTCACATTAATAAATTATCAACATCTCTATGGCAAATATGTACTGAACACATAAAAACATTAAGATGAATGCAGTTAGTTTGAAGAGCTGCTCTCATCTGACTTTTCAAATGGGTTTAGATGGTCGGTTTTAAGGGCCAAAACTATAAATAAATACATAAATTACTGTATAATTGAATATGTGTGTGTGTGTGTGTGTATAGAATATAGTAAAATTGTTAAATAATTGATTAAATAAAGAATTATTTATTTGAATGCTTAACTGTGGACAGTTACACTTAAATAAAATCCAGTCTTAACAGTTAAGGAATTATAGACAATCTGTTTGTATGTGGTTCCACTATTTATCTGGAACAACCGGACTAGCAGTAAGGATAACCATCTGTGACAATACTGTGTGAACAATCCCAAATCGGAATAATGGGATGTTTGAATGTAACTTAACAGCCACGTGTGTCCGTTTGAAGCCTGCTATCCAAAACTGGTCACTATGCAGCTAAAGCAGCTGAGAGCACATAGAGACTTCTGTCAGTGTGTTTTTATTTAAGAAATGGTACAACACAGGTTATGTAACGCATTAGATTGCCCTTCATTTTATTAAATAACATTTCCTTCACCCACTCTCACTTGGCAGCTGATGTATTCACAATACAACATTTCACAAATATGTATCTGCAATGTTCCAAGGCACAAGCCCACACATAACATGTTACATGATTTAGAATACACTCACTCACAGTGAATCATCATCATTTAAAAGAGAAAGGAAAAAGCATTTCATTTATTTATGTAATTTATTCATGTGACTCAAGACCATGATCACATGGTATGGAGCACAAACTGAACATACATCAATAACATAATAACAGCACATACATAGCATGGCCAAAGTACAACAAATGTTACTTAAATAATGGAAGATCGTTCTTCAGAAAGGCATCTCGTTTATAAAAAACTTTCAGTTTATCTGATTGTAATACCACAATTAATTTAAAGGTGTCATTTGTAGAATATAGCCAGAATTTGAAGATGAAAAAATATATATGGGGGATAGCATATCACCAGAGCAATCAAGAGCTGCTGCTCTTTGCTAACTGTCCTTGGCTCTAGCAAGCTACCGCAAGCAAATTAGCTCATGGCTCAGTTAGCCAAGAAGTCGATGGCCATAGAGTTTATCTGGACCTGGACTTAAGATCATAGAGGGAGTCACCATGGGCTGCGTGGCTCAGCTTAGCTGGATTTGGCTGCCTGATGTGAGAGTGAACATCGGAGGCTTACTCATGCAGCTCCATCATGGCAATCTTACATCAACAATTATAATTCATAATAACACAGAATCACTGATTACAATCAATAGCCTTTATCCAGTGGGTAGTTCCCTAAGATACTTAAACTTCTCAAAGTATTGACAAGAAAGGTTCATTTCGAGTAGAACATTTTTCACAGACCCTCATTGTAAATTTACCCAAAATCATTACATCATTCAGCCAAGCAGTAGCAGAATGGAGGATGTCAAGTTGTTCTGCTTTTTTAAATCTCTTCTTGTGTACTGTTAAATTGTGATTTAAACTGACCGATTCAAACAGTATTGGTTGTGCTTATAGGGCTACAACTAATGATAAATGTCATTATATATATCAATATGTTGATTATTTTCTCTATTAATCAGAGTTTTTTGGTCTATAAAATGTCAGAAAATGGTGAAAAAAAATGTCAATCACTGATTCCTAAAGCCAAAGATTATCTCCTCAAATGTTTAGAGCTACTCAAGTTTTGGAGCCAATGCCAAAATTGATTTTAGGAAATTATATATTTATATAAATTATATATGTATATATATGTATATATGGGTTTGCTCAGTAGTTTTGTCATTATTAAGTTCCAAACATGTAAATGAACCTCGGAGCATGTGATGCTTGGCTACACTATGACGTAAGTGTGTGCCAGCTGCTCCTCCTCTCCTCTGCCTGCCTCTGCTCTTTCAGTGTCTTCTCCGTCCTGCTGCCCCGAGCTGCCTCCTCTACAGCTCTGACGGTCTGCCGTACTGACAGTCAGTGGTGAGGGCTTCTTCTGCTCTTTCATCACTGCAGGATCAGACTGAGAGGATCTGTTGCATCTCCTGGCAGCATGACTCCGCGCTGGACCTGTCTCTATCACTGGCCTCCTGAGGTTCTGCTCCTCTCCCTCTCTCTCTGTGCTTGCCTTTCTCTCTTTCTTCCTTCTCTCTTTATTTCTGCTCTCCTCACCTCTCTCCTTCTCTTCTTTTCTCTTTGTCTCCATTTTGGCTTCATGCACATGAAGCTGGCCCATCTTCTCTGCCAGCTCTCTCAGCTCCTGCTCCTCATCCATGGAGCTCATTGAGGGAGGCCCTGGGCTGGCCGGTCTCTTATTTTGTGGGTCTGTGAAATAAGAGTTTCACATTCACACCCCAGACTGTAATTCAGTACACCAAGTAACAAAACTGATTTCACAATACGGTAGGTTGTGTTGTCATTATGATAATATTAATCATAATAATTATGCATTTAGATTTTGGTCAGAACCAGACGGTTTTATGGAAGATGGCCGAAGTCATAGTCCACTTCATCAGCACACGGTTAGTGTTCAGCTGTGTTTGTGTGTGTGTGTTACCTGCTGTGGTCTGCTTTTGCTTCCTGGCAGGAGGTTCTGCTGTGGGCTGAGTCTCTCCTGGCTTCAGCCTCTTCTCTGCAGTGGATCCAGCTCTCAGTGTGATGTGCAGGGAAACGGCCTGAGGATGACTGGGCTCATCATCAATGTTACTGAAGTTGCTGCTGATGGCATCTCCTGGGACAGAGGTCTGACCACTACTTCTGCCATCCTCACCAAACACTTCAGCAGCTCTGCTGCCAAAATTTTTACTGCAGGTAGTTGTAGCAGCAGCTTTGGTGTCTTTAATAGAATCCTTTCTGTGGAGCTCAGCAGCTTTACTGTCATCACTGGAATTACTAGTGCTAGCAGTATGAACAGCTTTATTGCTGCCCCTGGTGCTGTTTGCTCTGTGAGGTTTGTCTGGTAGGAGAGGGCGGCCCCTGATGGCCAGGTCAGGGTAGGTCATCTGCATCTCCATGATGGAATGGTCTACACTGATGAGGTGGCAGGGTCGAGGCTTGAGCAGGGGGTTCACTGCAAGCCTGCTGTCTAAACACTGAGGTACCTAGAGAAATAAAAGAGATAAGTTTAGTACAGTCTGCAGCTGGTTTATTGTGTTATGTTGTGAACCTGATCCTCAGTCTATGGTGTCATCCATCCTCTCACAGTAGTCCACTACCAGGATGTCCTTCAAGATCAAAGAAGTGGTGAAACACCAGTGAGAGATGACGTCGGCCAACAGCACTGTCAACGGTGCATCAGGTAAGTGAACATTTGTTGTCCGCGCCTTCAACATAGCCTCAAAATCTTTTTGGACCAATGAAGTATTAAATGCACAATATGTAATTTCTTTTAAACAAAAGAGGGTAGGGCAGAGTGGGGGGCAGAGCCAGACCTTCTGGAGGCATAAACACCCAGAGTCACATCAGATTCTGTTCTGATCTGGAGACGTTTAGTGACAGGAGGAAAGCTCAGAAAGTACTTTCTAACTTTTGGGATTAAAAAGTGAAGTTCACTCCCTTTTATCAACCTGACTGCAGCAGTGATCCGCAAAGGTGACCTCCAGTGTCGGGTGTTTATTTTCTGTAAAGCTGCCTGCTGACTGGAGCTGGAGGGGAAATGTACTTTACTTCATGAACAAAACGTTACAGAGAGGAGAGGGGAAAAGAAGAGAGAGAACCAGAGTCTCTGGTGAGTGCTGAGTAAGGTGGAAGGTGGACCTGAATTCACAAACAAAGAAACACATACCTTGGTGTGTACCGTTGCTGGTTATCTTACGGCTGGAAGTGATCACACCATTACACAACCTACATTACTGATGAAAATCAATCTGACGTCATTTAGGCACAAATGTTCACAGAGAAGGTAGTGTTTTAGTTTTGTTTACGCTAGGTTTAGTCTCATTCAATGACTTCAATAGCTCCAAGAGTCTGGGATACTGCCTTTACTAGTTCACAGTGCTTTCACACAAGCCTGCTGCTAACACAATCAGGTTAAGAGAACCCAAAAACGTTATTGAACATTACGATGAGCTTCATGGAAACCAGAAAGCATTTAATCCATTATGATTGTGGCTTCTTTGTGATGTCAGTTGAGTAGGCTGTTCTCCAATGTGGCCCAGGCCAGGACATCGTGTGTACACACTGCTAAAAATATGTGGTCACGTGTCCCTAGCCACCTCCAAATGCGGTCTGACCGATCAGATCTCAGATGTGTCCTCAATGCGGCTCGAGGGTGTTCACACGTGTACTTAGAGCTGTTCACATGTGATCAGATCACTCAGGATGCATGTTGATAACCAAACCAACAACCAACCAACCAAAGTGAACCAAGTGCTGGTTCTGGGCTAGTATTAGTACTAGTTAAAAGTTGGTTCAACTTGTGAACCTTTTAAGAACTGCCTTGCTTTTCAGTTGGCATGAGAGCCACTGTATAGTCACATCATTCAGCCTCTGTAATTGCTAGTAACAGCTACAGCAGCTACATGGATCAGTCAGAAGGAGCTACACTAGCTCTGGTTTTTGAAAATGGCAGTCATGAATGGTTTTAGTTGGACCTTGGTCACAATAACCCCACCCTCAGCTCCTGACATATGCGGTTCTTTGTTCTACACCAGCAAAGTGTTGGTGCCTCTCTGGAACCAGTTTTCCTGGACAGGAGCCAGTTATTTGGCTGCGGAAATGCAAAAAAATGGTTCCAGAGAAGGCACTGGCTCCAAACCAGCACCTGAACTGCCTTGGTTGAAAGGGGTATGAGTCTATCCCGAAAGTTGCGGCAACATGAATCGCACCGTAATCTTGAGGAAACTTGTAGATCTCTCCAGGTTTGAACATTGTTGGAAACATTTGGGATAATGTAAGCACACAGCTTGTAAAGTATGCATATAACAGAGGTCTAGTCATTTTTAGATTAATTGTGATTAATAATCATCTCTATTATTAAAGTGACAAATAAAACCCTGTGATAGTCTGGTTTGAACTTTGATCACAGCTGTCAAGACTTAAAATCTTATAGCCTTATTTAGTCAAAGAAAAGGTATTTATTAAACAGTAATAGTTTATCAATGTTTATCCAGTTTTGTCTAGTATTTGTGCATACAAAATGTATAACGACAGTCTGACATACAAAATTACAAGTTGTGTTAGAGTGTGGGCATGCACATACATCTGTTTATGTGTGTGTTTACTTGACTGTGAGTGCATCTCAGGTGAGTAGGGACCATAAAAAAATCTTCCGATGGAACCCATCACGACCAGCTGATTCCACTATCATGTACAGCCATATACTGTACGTTAAAGTTCCCATGAAATAATAATTGATGTTTAAGTGTTTATATCACATGTGGCTTGCTCTGTAAGTCACCTATGCACTAGTATCAGGCCCAACGATGGCAAGAAATGTTAATGATCATCCTGCACTCAGGGGTGTATTCTTTGTCAAATAAATACTCTCGACTTATGACGCTGCTTTTGTGATTCCTAACTGCTGCTAAATCTAGCTGCCATTAGCACGTTAGCTGTCCTATTAGCTGACTCTGATTCTCAGGATACCATGAGCCAAACCAGGGAAGAAAACAAGCTTGGTACTGTAATTCTGGCCTGGTTCAGCCTTGTTTACTTGGACCTGCCAGTCAAGGGAGAGCTGGCAGACCGCTAGGCTATCTCTGTGACAAATGACACATGCAGTGACACCTGTATCAAAGCAGGAAGGTAACATCACTGATGTTGAAACATCTGTTGCGACCACAAAGTTGGGATTAATTTTTATTTGGTCCCACTGCTTTGCTGTCAGCTCCTTTTCTTCATTTCCTCCTCCTTCTCCACATAGTCAACCATCCCTCTGCACTCAGCCCTACCTCTTCTCTATCTGCCTCTTCCTTCTTCTCCTCCTCCTCCTCTTCCTTGTCCACAATTTTTGTCTTCTTTTCTGTGGGTTCTTCTAGTTTTGAAGCCTGCACTCTCCTCTGGAGAAGCTCCAGCCACTTCTGCAATGTAAGATTAAAACTGTCACAGGGAAGTCATGAAATGGGACCACTTACTGTGGCCTTTGACCATATCCTATGGCTGTGGTATAATCAGCTGCTGTCAATTGGACTGTAACATGGCAAAACATGGTTGGATGACTTCTGATCTTACCTGTGGTCCCGGCTGGTCCTTGTCAAGGAGCTCCTGGAGTCGGTAACACTCCACCCTAGCCAGCAGCAGCTCAAAACCCACCAGCATGGCTCTGTCTGGGTTAGCATCCTCGCTGAGTCTGTACTCGCTGAAATACATCAAACAGTGGAGTCAGCAACTGAGAAAAACAATACAAAAAGTGAGGAGAGAAAAATATAAATTGCTCCTCTCACACATCAAATTTCATTCAAAACATTAACAAGAATAAGAACAAGTTATTGTTTCCACACAATCCAAAATCAGATGGAGATTTTTTTCCCTACATTTAAGGGACACTGGGCACCAAAATCAAAAATACATATTTTTCCTCTTAGGCTGGAGATATGCTTGCTTCTGAACCACAATTTGGTGTAGACAACAGGCTGCGTTGTGATCGTAGTTGTTCACACACTAGCCTATATACTGAACGCGTGTTACTGGAGGATACAACTAGATGGCACACATAAGCTTATTATCCCTTTGTTGTCCTTGCTGCATTTGCGTAGCATTCATTTCTGACGACGTGCACAAATGGACGCGGGCCAGACTGCCCTCATGCCTAAAAAAGCAAGTACACTCCTCCAAATTAGTTAGGGATATTGGGATATGGGTGCATATATTTTGCCAAACAGTATATTTGTTGCTTCAATGGTTTTACTCATGGAGAGTCATGTGTATCTGAGTTATGAAAAATGGTTTTGTTTGTTTGTAAAACTGCTTCAGCTCAGCTGTGGGGTCAAACTCGACACTCACACAAATATGGTGGAAGCTGTTGTGGCCACTTAAAATATTCATAGTCAACTGATGTAAGCTGACAGAGCAGGAGCACCACCTGGCTTTGGCCTGTATCCAGTCAGGGAGTAGGCAAATTGATGTTGCAAATGAACTCCAAGTGTCTCAGAGTGTCATTAGCAGACTGGTCTCTAAAAGGTCTGGTAGTGGTGCCCCATGAGTCACAGACAGGGCAGATCACCAGTATCTGATGCCCTCCGCCTTACGCCACTGGGATGCCACTGCAACACAAGCAGTTGTTGTCAGTGGTGTCCACTGTTGAGAGCAGGATCACCCTGCATCAGAATGATGGGTGGCAACGCGTTTGGAGGTGTTGAGCACTATGCAGCAGTCAACATGGTCCCAAATCCTTGAGCTGGAGGAGGTGGTGCGACAGTGTTCTGGGAACTCCATGGACAGAAAAACTGATCTGGTGTTTGTCAATGGAACAGTCACAGGTCAGTCATACCTGCTGGACATCATCGAGCCCATCATCATCCCCCAGTGGCGCCAGTACGCCCTGAACTTCGTGTTCATGGACGACACCGCACCCCCACATCGTGCTCGTGTGGTCATCCCGCATCTCCAGCAGGTTGGTGTCCCTCACACGGAATGACTGGCAAAGTCACCCGACCTGAACCCCATAGAGCATCTCTGGGACCAGTTGAAGCATCATGTCTATGCCCCTGACCCACCACCACGTGATCTCCAGGAAGTCTGAGTGGCTGTCGTTGCAGAATGAAGTGCCATGGAGCAAAATAATATCTGACGTCTAGTGAGGATTATGAACCAAAGTTGTAAGGCTGTCATCGATGCATGTGGTTTTTGACTTTGTGCTGATTATTAGTTGTGAGGTCTGTGTCCACAGTTGGATAGTGGATATGCAATAACAGTTAAATGAAATGTGTCTCATTGTTTTTGGAGACCAAAAATATTCACAAAACAGAAAATAAAAATTCAGATATGTCAGAAAAATATCCTAATATCCCTCACTAATTTTGAGTAGTGTATATCATTGACCTTACCGGTAGTGTTGTGTATCTATCTAGCTCGTATTGGTGTGAGTTGCAGTTTGGAAGTTTTTCATTATTTTCTAAATTTTTATTATTAGAGCAAAGGCAAAAAAATAATAATTTTGAATTGGGATTGAACTGTACATGAAGACACTTGTAAATGAGACTTAATATCCCCAGGTATAGACACGTTTTCCCTATTTGGACGTTTATTTTAACACTGTTTTCAAATTGCTGTGTTTAGTGCATGTTTCTCCTGGCATGCAAACACCCTAACAGCAGCTAACAGGCCTTGTGACTTTATATCTAGTGCATCTGTAGTCACCCCTCTGGTTCATCTTGTTCCCTACCTTTGTTGAGTGTCAGTATCGGGAAGGTAGCCAATAGAGGCCAGCACGGATTGAATGGAAGAGCTGCTGAAAACTGGCAGGAGACAGTAAACAAATGGACCTGTAAAAGTCTGAAAAAGACACAGAGAAACAGAAATACATTTCAGTTTAAAACTTTATTAAGAATGTCTCAACTGTGACAATATGTAGGAAGTGGGCCAAACTTGTCAGTGCTCTGTCTGGACACACTGGCTGACAAACATATATTTGGCCTTTCTGTACTGCATTTTCTTCTTCCTTCTTAGCTGACATATAAAATAGGTATTTGCCATAAACTTTGTCAGCCGTTAATATCAGCCTGCCATTTCATCAGTCAGGCTTTAATTGTACAAGTGAAACATTTGCCCTGATGGTGGCGCTAGAGAAAACTCTACTTTCATGGAACCTGAAGCCTAATTGTTGAGAAATCTTACTTGCGCACACAACATTCTATTCACAGGCTAAAGTTAGTTACCTGGAAAGGTGGAGTGGCTAAAGAAAAGAAAAGAAAAGAAGAGAAAAGAAAGAAAGAAAGAAAGAAAGAAAGAAAGAAAAAGAAAGAAAGAAGGAGCCACCTTAAGTGTCTTGATTTCCTTCTTCCATGGTTGAAGGAACAGATTGACGCAGAGGGTCTCCAGCAGTTCGACGGCTTTGATAAAATCAGACACAAGTCTCCCGTAGTCTGTGCTCGGGGGTTCACCAGCCTCAATTAAAGACCTGTAGAATGGGAAAAGTGTGAAAGTTCCACTGGGCTCTGGTTCCCTCTGCAGGTACCGAGCCGCCGCGTCCAGCAGGCAGGCATCGCGGCACGGCCGAACATCTGTACATTGAAGATACCACTTTACGTAATCGTCATAAACCTCCTGACGGGTCACCTCCACCTGCTCTCCTGCTCTAATATCGTCCTTCATGACTGTCACACCGACCAACACACAGCTAATTTCTGTCGAACTACAATGAGGAAGTATACCTGTCAGACCACTTGAAGGAGGAAGTAAAAGTGAAAGAAGCTTCACCATCACTCTTTTCAACAGATTGCAGAAACAGCTGTGCCTTCATAAAATTTCAAAGTTAACCATTTAATTGGTACATTCCGAACGAAACTGTGCAACTGCTCAATTAGTCAACCAAAGTTACATTTTGTTGAAAAATTACAATGAAGAAAACCAAGGCTACACTGTTGTAGTGTTATTGTAAAGTGTATGTCATTTCAGATTGTTGTATACATTTATATATTTTAGAAAGTTGTAGGATGGCGGTGATGCTGTTATACAAGGTAAAACAATATATTTCCATATTAGTAATTATGCTGGGATATTTTCAAACAGCATCTCTAAAATGTACCACATAAGACTGTTCGTGTTTTATTTTGAAAGCCATCAACCGGATGTATTCATTATTGCTTCCGGGGTCGGTCTTGTGTCTGTAGTCACGTTGCCAGAATCCAAGCACAGTAAATAGTCAGTTTAACGGAAGAGTTGATGACATTGTGCTATGTGGTGTTTCTGTTGAAGTAAGTAACTACGTGTCACGCTCAAGTTGTCGTTCACTCAACAGTTTGAATGTGTGTGTGTTGACTCATTTGTGTTTCCACATTACAGACAGAAGTCAATGGGACACACACTATAGCTCGTCAACATCCCAAAGGAAATGTTACTATAAAGTCCGGAGTTCAAACCTTACATTCTGTTTACATCGCTAACTATTATCAGTGTAGTAGCTAGCTTAGATAGTGTGGCCTACCTTAAATGTGTATGTGTGACACTACTTTGACAGTGTGTAGAAATCTCTTGCAATGTCTCCATACTGACTGCATGACAGACACCATCATGGCATCTAATGTCACCAAGAGCCAAAGCTCAGCCTGTCTCATGGTGCCATTACATTCTTCTAGCTGTGGTTGCATTTCTGATGTTAGTCTTGTTGTGAATGTCCTGCTGCAGGCTCAGAGAAGCACAGACATGAAGAACAGAAGTGGTGGCTGGGTGGACAGTCGGCTCAGACAGAGAGTGGAGCAGGTACAAGTCTGTCTTCTTATTGACCAGGGGCTGTATGTTATGAGCCTGGGTGGGAATCACAGTAACTCATGATACAATTTACCACGTTGCCCATGGTAACGAGAGTATTACAATACAGTGATTCTGCAATAACCAGTACATTGCATGCCAGTCATCTACCGATACATCATGATATCTGTCTAACTGAAGCTGAACCCCTAAAAAGTCAAAGTGCAGTAATAATGTATTTATTCACCACGTTGTTGTGTCAGTTTCACAATTGAGATAAAGAATTTATAAAATTGTGCCTCTATATCTCACACAATTCAATGTAAAATAACCGAAAACTGCCACAGGCCGAACTGCCAGAAGGCAGAACAGTAAAATGTTTAAAGGAAAGAAACAAGTATGGCTCACTAAAATCTTGTTAATCTGTGCAAATTAAGTTTACAGAAGTTTAAACCACAAGGAGTCATGAAGTAGCAACTCAGGTCAGTCAACTTCTAGAATTTAGAAAACCCACCTGTTTTAATACATATGTAATATGTGTAAAATCTTTATATTTGGTGCCAGTGTATCAATAATCATATAGCAAGAGGAACTAATATGTTAAGTTGCTGTATCGATATTTTGTCCCACCCCTAGTTATGAGTTCACTGGTAGAAGTTTAACAAATATGCCTAAAAGGAAACAAACACACATACCCCTAATACATTCTAGAGTACACCCTCCACAGAATAAAGAACAATTCAATCTCTAATAAAGATATAAGAAATATAACACATTTTAGCACCAAGAATGAACTTGTATAGCACCTAAACTGTGTGGCCAAAAGTTTGTGGACACCTGACCATCAAACCTATATGAGGTGTAAGATTAAAATTAAAGCTCAAAATTATAATTATTAATATGGTGCTACTAATCGAGCAATTATTAATCCACTGAGGTAACTGCTGAGTCCACTTAATAATACCAATAAACCAGTCTTGTTTTACAGTCAAGGATAGGCCTATTAAAACACATATACATTTAGGTGAATAATCAATTGTAATTCATAGAAAATATAGTCAAACATGTATTCACTAATCTACAGACGAAAACATGACAACAACATAACACAAACTAAACTACAAACAAAGCTGGAACATACTGGGAAATCTAAGTTTGAACTTAGTATTTCTCTATCATAGCCTGCACTTATTGAACCTGTAAGCCAACAACCTTGTTCAACAATTGGAAAGCTTGGAATACCTGTAGGGGAAGGAGGAGACGTGTCTGATGAGGATGAAGAGGGAGGAGGTGTTGCGTCGATCCTCCAGTCGGCTTTTATTGGCTTGGGGTCCTGCCTCTCTCTCTCTATGTCTCTCTCTCTCGCTCTCTGTCGCTCGATAATGTTACAGAGCTTTATAGACATCAGGTTTTTAACAAGCCATTATAAATTAAAAATGTTTGTCTGTGAAGATTTCATGGTTATGTGCTGATTTTAGTAATGGGTATGGCTAAAACTACTGAATCTAATAATTAGCAGGAGAGTCCACTGACTTTTGGCCATATAGTGTGTATCAAACAGTAACTGAACAAGAGACAAAGATGAATGACAGTAGGGTCACTGTCCTGCCATCAGAGGAGATCATGATGAGACAAAAGTGGTGATGTCACATAAATGTAACAGCCCAAGTCTGCTCGTGTTCTTCCATGAATTTCATGCTGTTTCCATGTTGTTTTTCTTGCTAACTAGATATGTGATTAGAGAGTGGGTCTGAATTTCTTATATTGGAGTCAGTCATGTTGACTTTGTTTCATGTTGACTTCTGTTTTCAGTATCTGGCAGCCAGCAACAGGGAATATGTGGACCTGTCAGCCATGGCCCTGGATCTTCAAAAACTTCACAGGCAAGTTAATCAAAATAATGAATTTTTTCAGGAGGGGTTGTAGCCAATTCAGTGGTCTGTCCACTGACCATGGTCACTGTATATGGACCACTAATCCCTACCGCTAAGGGCGCTAAAGCTAGTGATCCAGTCCAGAAGGTGAGTGATCGCTGGTGTGGTCCGTACCACTTAGTGAGTTGGTGGTGCCATTATCCGTGTTAATCAGTGGTCCGTGGCGTGGTCCTTGTGGTCCCTGGTATGGTCCTTGTGGTCCGGACCGGTTGCTCAGTGGTCTGTGGCATGGTAAGGAACAGTTAGTGAGTGGTCCATGGAGTGGTCTTTGTGGTCCTAATCCACATTCTCCCATATCTGACTATGTTGTCAACGCTGTTGCCGAACAAATGTTGGAGATCATAATCTTTACCAATTAAATACATACTTTCATCGAAATGTCAGAGATTACAATTATTTGTATATTAAATATTATCGATTATGCCAACTGTCACATGCAACCTAGAGAAGTTTGGCTGAGTTGTTGATGTCAGAAGAGTTTGACATTATGAATGTGTATTGTGCTAAGGAGCTAAGATTAATATTTTGTCCACTCACAAAAAACAAGATGACATCATCAAGTATGCGACTTACTAAGCCATACACTGATTTGCGATCCTTTCAAGATATTAGAGCTGCTGTAAATCTGCAGAACTCCACCTTACCCCACCACTTTATGAATTATTTGCTGTGCAAGGAAAAAACAGAGGTATCGAGTCAATGTTATATCAGTTCTTTTTTTTGTGGTCTGATATAAAAATCTACCACTTGACAGGATGTGAAGGTATGACTGCCCTGATTTAAACCCAGATTTTGACTGGAGCTGTGTCAGTTTTGTTGAGGCTTCTCGCAACCCCAATCATCTGCAGCTGCAGCACAAACTACAAGCACAAAATTATTGTACTTTTTTAAAACTACATGTACTGTGAGCACCTTCATGAAGGGGGAAGTTTTTAGCACGCTTTTTGGATTAGGCAGGCCAGTGATTGTATGTTGATACATATGTCTGTTCATTAAAGTCATGAATTGTTTGCTTTATATCATATCCATAGAATGGAGTATGGAAGAAGAAACAAGACAGCATTCAGGATTCAAGTAGAGAAAGGTAAGAAAAGGCAAAAGCACTGTAGTTTGATGCCTTATTACACTTACACTTAGCCTGATTCAGCATGCATCTTGAGTGATCCGATCACAGGTGGACAACTCTAAGTACAGGTGGGAATGTCCCCAAGACAAATTGGGGATGCATTGAGGTTAGAGCACCTATATGTCTTCTGTAGGTGGCCACTTGTGACTAAATTCTTTTAAGAGTGTGTGCGCACATGTGTTTTGGGCCACATTGAAGGACCACCTACTCAACTTTCATCCTCTGTGAAACAAGAAGAAGAAGAAGAAGAAGCCACAAGAACAGGCAGAACTGATTACATACTGTCTGATTTCCATGTGGTTAACTGTGACATAAATTAATGTTTGGGCTCTCTTTACCTGCCAATGTTAGCAGCAGATGTTTGTGAAAACATTTTCTGTTTCAACTGATCCAACCACTGAACTGGTGAACACAATATCCCCAGACTCCCTTAAAAAATCTCACAGTTGTTAGAATTGTTGAGTGAGGAGACGCTTAATAGACTTTGTAAAATGGCTACGGTAAAATCGAAATCATTTGTGCCTTCTTGTAAATTTGGCATTAAATGCTAAACATGAAAGTGTTTCTTTCTTTGTAGAAAGTGTCCGTTAGTCGCAGCATTGCTGTTAAGTATCTTACCCCTGTTTGAACATGCTGATTTCATCATTTACACCAAGTTTATAAAAGAAGACAACATTTTATTGACAGCAAACATGTCAAATTTTACACATACAGTAATCAGTTATTAATATAGGCTACTAAGTCCCCAGACTTAAAAATGACTAAATTTTGTGAGTTGTTGAGTTAGGAGAAACGTTATAATATTTGTGAAACATTGTCTATGACAAATTTGTAACTATTCGGGCCTTCTTGTAAATCCAGCAAGTATTATACATGAAGACATTTCTTTCTTTGTTTTAAATATATTGTGGCAAAACACTAGTGGTCACTCGAGATGCATGTCAAGATGCATGTTAATGCCAGGTGTGAACTGACGGACCTTAAGCTGTCCACTTGTGATTGGATCACTCAGGATGGATGTTAATACCAGGTCTGAACAGGACCTGTGACAGTAGATTGGTGTAGATGACAGTAGATGTGTTACATCTATGATTATTTAAAACTTTAAATTCACACTGGAGTCGCGTTCTATTGTGGGACAGACAGGACGAGGATGAAGACCATTGTTTTGGTTTAGTTTTAGTCGGGATGATGGAATTATTGTCATGCAATCATAGGAGAAAAGACCCATCCATTTAAAGTAATACTCGTAATTCTGATAAACCAAAAATAATCACACACATGACCTCTCCAGCCTCACAAACCAACCAGTCCATTCCAGCTTTCATGATCAAATGCTTGTTTTGGAGTATGTACTGTGAGAAGCACTGATTTTTCTTTCTCCATCTACCTCTCCTCTAGTGTATGAAGCCATCACAAAGGAGTCTGACCTTAATGATCTGGAGAGCAAACACTTGGCCAAGAGGGCCAAGCACAACCACACTGACACTGGGTAAATGACCCTCTGCTTACTGCCTAGTTTGAACCAGTAGGATTATGCCATTTTCTATGACCCTCTCTCTACTGTATCCTCTATTTAAATATACAACTAATGCCATTCAAATGTGTGTGTTTACAGGGAAGGCAGCAGTAGTTCAGAGGAATCCTCTGAGAGTGATGACCATATTCTGGAGAACACTGTAAGAAATAATATGAAGGTTACATCTGAGGGCAAACTATGGTAGAAGCAAGTTGGTCATAGAGTTTTGAAGCTTATATTATTACATTATATAACCCACACCAATTGCTAATCAAACATATCCATATATTCAGCACTCAGAGAGGACTTGGCTCCACCTAGACTGCACAGCCCTTTTAATTTAGGTATTGAAATGATTAATAATGTTTAACATTTTTAGTCTTGATCTGGTTCTACATCATGTCAAAATACACACAATGCCAAACTATCAAGCTGATAGGAAAGACGACTCTGTGTAAATATTAAAACTTGAAGGATGAATGTTGAAAAACTTTCAGTGTGTCAAAATTGGCTCGATGGCGCCCCCTAACAGTTTTCAGGGGTCATACTTTTACGTCCTCGGCCGTTAATACAATCCACTTCAAACTTGGTCAGCCTACAGACAAAACCTTAAAGATCTTAAAGAGTTATTATAATCAGCATAGCCATGGCAAAGCATCAATTTGTATATTTTTCCATATTTTTCTGGTTACTTAAATTAAAGCCACAAACCTTTTTATGCCCCTGCTCCAGTGATAGCTTTGGCTGGAGGCATTATGTGTTTGGGTTGTCTGTCCAAGTGAAAGCGATATCTCTCAGTGCCTTGAGAGAATTTCTTCAAATTTGTCACAAATGTCCACTTGGACTCAAGGATGAACTGATTACATTTGAGTGGTAGTAAGTTCTATGATACATATGACAAATGATTTTTATTTTATTTTTTTATATAATTTTAAACAAATGTTTAATAGGATAAAATGATTAAGTGAAGACATTTTAATTCCTAAAGGTCAAGCTTCAGTCTGACATCACAATATTCTGCAAAAAATGTTCTGGCCATTATTCAACGTTACATCTCAGGAATAGCAACTTTGCGTGAAGGGGGTTCTTCTAGTTGACTGTGAGATTTAACCATACCTTGATGCTGCATTGTGTCATCCACAGCCCACCAACCACATGAACAGCTCTCTGACATCTCTGTACCGGAAAGGACATCCAGACTCCAGTGATCAGCTCACTGCCAGCAGTACTGCTAGCATAGCTAACCCCACTCCCAGCACAGGCACGCTGGTCTCCGCAGGAGGATGGTTCATTGACAAAGGCAGGGGCCCTGAGAAAAGCAACGTCCTCATTGACCTGTGTGACGAAGAGCCAACTAATGCAGATACAAATGTATGTATGTATGTATGCATGTATTTATGTATGAATGGAGGGGATGTCTGTACTCAAGATGCAGGACAGTTAAAGGTGCAGTCAGTTATCCTAATACAACACACTTCAAAATGTCATGTCAAAATGAAGCGTATATGTCCTCGCAGTAAGTTATCTAGGTGTGTTGGATGTTTGTACACATCCCTGGCTCTGTCAGGCACTGCCACACAACAATATTCCAGCCAATCAGCAGCAGTAGTTTTCAATGATTTTGATTTTAATAACCGAAGAATCATTGGAATTCTTTTAGAAAATGTATCTGGCCCTGAAATGAAGGGACAGGACTCCATCTGTGAAGGAGGAGTTTCTTCATTGCCTACAAAAACATGCCACTTAATACAACAACAAACTAAGTGAGGAGTGAATGAAAGTTAGTGTGGCCACCTGATAATGTGACCCTTCGACTGTTGGTATTTCATGTGGACATTTACTTTGTCGTTCAGCTGATGATGCTCAACTCGTACACTGATTGCCATGTATGTTTGTCTCCAACAGACAGATGTGTCCATGCTGGAGCCTGAGAAAACTCACAAGAAGTCAAAAAAAAGAATGAAGAGCTCCACTGACACTACTGAGTCCCGCACTCTGAACAAGAAAGGTACTATTCCGTCTAGATAGTGCAATTTAACTATAAAATACTTTATATTTCTAATGTATTATTGAACCCCACACAACAATGCAATCCATATTGAACTTTCATTATTTATGAATACATGTATTTTTGTTGACAGATAACTCTAACAAGCCGATCCCACAGTCAACTGTGATCTCTGTAATAGTCTGGTCTTTGTTCCATTGTAAGTTATTTTTTCTGTATGAATTACTTCTTAGCAAAATCCAAGTCCCCAGAGCTGCAATATCCCTCTTTGAAGTTTGAAGATGTGGGAGGTAATGAGGAAACATTAACGGTTAGTATCTTTAAACATCCTACTTCCAACTGTTGGTTGCTGCTAGGAAATTTGCTGGCAAAAAAAAGTCAGACATTGTTTAATCCCACATAACTGGACTGTTGAGTGTATGCTACATTCTGCATGTGTTTTGTAGTTTTCACCAGCTGTTTTCACTATTTGACATTGTTGCAGGAGGTGTGTAAGCTGCTGATCCACATGCGTCACCCAGAAGTGTACCAGCAGCTGGGAATGGCTCCTCCAAGGGGCTTTCTCCTCCATGGACCTCCTGGCTGTGGAAAGACCCTGCTGGCCCAGGCTGTGGCTGGGGTGAGTACTGGACTGCACCAGCTCATGGAGAAAATAGCTTACCATTGAAAGTTAACTGTTGTGTTTCAGCAAAGGGTACAAAGGAGGACAGAGGGTTAAAACATAATATAAATATAGATATATTAACTCCCATTCCCTGAAACCTAAAAATACAAACAAACAAAAGAAACAAACATTTCTGTACCAGGTCTGTGGTACAGTTGCACAAAGTTAATTATATGTGTAACGCGCATAACGCGCATAGTGGTGCACGTAGGGACCAACGACTTGGCCCGGGGCGCCTCCGAGCTCACCAAAAGGGATTTTACCTCCCTCCTGGACTTCTTGGGCACGTGTGGAAAGTCCGTATTCATCTCCGGTCCCATTCCCACATTTGGTCGCGGGGACGCGCGCTTCTCCAGACTGCTCCAGCTGGACTCCTGGCTCAAGCATGCCTGCTACGCTCGAGGTTTCAACTTCGCGGACAATTTTAATCTGTTTTGGAACCGCCCCTCCTTCTTCAAGCCCGACGGCATTCACCCAAACACCACAGGTAGTCGCATGCTTGCAGCCAACATACAACACACTGTACATTTCGCTCCACGAGAGTGACTATTTACACCACACACACCCTTCACCGACACTCTTCCTCATCCCTCGCCAGCAGAAGCACAGACCACTGTCCAGCTCACTAGCGCCCCCGTACGACCCAACCAGTCATTATCCCTCCCACTTGAAACATTCCCCATACAATCCATTATAACACAGAGACCACCCCGCCCATGCGGTACATCCAGGACTACGAACAACAACAACTTGCTCCCCATACACTGCACTCCTGCCACCCCCTCCTCGACTCAGATCCAAAAACACCTCAAACTGGTCCTACTCAACACCCGCTCACTGACCAACAAAAGTGCCATCCTACATGAACTTATCACTGACAATAAACTGGACCTCCTCTGTCTAACCGAAACCTGGCACAAACCTCTAGATTACCTCTCCCTAAATCAGACCACACCCACTGGCTACACCTACATTGACAAGCCACGCCCTGACGGACGGGGTGGTAGCGTTGCTGCCATCTTCAAGAAAAATTTCCTTGCATCCACTATCTCCATCCCTCCTGCTCAGTCTTTCGAACATATTGCCCTCAAACTGCCTGGTCCCACTCCCCTGGTCATCACCATCATCTACCGTCCCCCCAAACCAAACCACTCCTTCCTCTCAGACCTCGCCGAATTCCTCACCCAGCTATCCGCCATATCCCCCTCAATTCTGCTGCTGGGTGACTTCAATATCCATATCGATGACCCTAACTCCAAAAGTGCAATAAACCTCCTGGAACTGCTTCATTGCCTTCAATTCACCCAGCACGTCAACTTCCCCACCCACTGTCGCAGCCACATCCTGGACCTAGTCTGCTCTGCCGGTGTCACCCTTCATAAACTCTCCAGCCTCAACCTACAGATCTCTGATCACCTGGCCATCATCATGGATTTCATCACCCCCCTGCGTCCCCCAAAACTCAAACGCAACATTACCTTCAGGAACATTAAATCCATCTCCCCCTCAGCTTTTTCTGACTTGCTGGCCAACACTCTGTCCACCCCCCCTTTAAGTTTTAACCCCACTGACCTGGTCAACCATTACAACGACACACTGTCCCTCTGCCTCAATCACCTGGCCCCCTTAAAAACCAAATCAGTCTCTTTCACTCACTCAGCTCCCTGGTACACTCCCCAACTCCGTCAAATGAAAATCCGTAAGCGCCAGCTTGAAAGACTCTACAAGAAAACCGGTCTCACAGTCCATCTCAACATTTACACAGACCACCTCTCAGACTACAAAAACGCCCTCACTGCTGCACGGTCCAACTACTACTCTCAGCTTATTCACTCTGGTTCCAACAACCCCAAGACTCTCTTCTCCACCATCAACAAACTCCTCAAACCCTGCGACAACACCCTCACCTCCTTCACAGTCAATAAATGCAACTCCTTCCTGGCATCCTTTCAGTCTAAGATCGACACTATCTACAATCAACTTAGCACTTCCCCCCCCATTACAGCCTCTCCACCTCTCACCCCCCCCATCACCACCACCACTACTCAACCCCTGTCACAGTTCACCCATGTCTCTCCCCTGGAACTCCTCTCCATTATCACCAAGATAAAAAACTCAACTTCTGTTCTGGACCCCATCCCATCCTCCATCGTTAAATCCTGCCTCCCTACAATCTCCCCATTAATCGCCATCATTATTAACTCCTCCCTCTCCTCTGGCTCTGTCCCCGAATCCCTCAAACTGGCCGCTGTCACCCCCATCCTCAAAAAACCCGGCCTGGATCCTGACATCATCTCAAACTTCCGTCCTATCTCAAACCTCCCTTTCCTGTCAAAGATTCTGGAACGTGTTGTCGCCTCACAAATCCAAACCCACCTCCACTCTCATGAACTGTATGAACCCTTCCAATCTGGATTCTGCCCCAAACACAGCACCGAAACCGCTCTCCTTAAAATCACCAACGACCTCCTCCTCTCTGCAGACTCCGGCCACCTCAGTATACTCATCCTCCTTGACCTCACTGCAGCCTTCGACACCATCAACCACTCCATCCTCCTGTCCCGCCTACAAACATTTCTCAACATCACCGGCTCCGCTCTTTCCTGGCTCAAATCCTACCTCTCAGACAGACAACAGTTCATCCATGTCAACAACTGCTCCTCCTCCACTGCCCCCCTGCTTCAAGGCGTCCCCCAGGGCTCAGTGCTTGGTCCTCTCCTCTTCATCATCTATCTACTCCCCCTTGGCTCCATCATCCGTCGTCATGGTCTCCGTTTTCACTGCTATGCCGACAACATCCAACTCTACATCTCCACAAAATCCATCACCCCTGCCACCCACTCTACCCTCACAAACTGCCTGTCAGAACTACAATCATGGCTGCAAAAAAACTTTCTCAAACTAAACTGTGACAAATCTGAAATCATACTCATCGGCCCAAAACCCCTCACCACATCGACCCAGAACTTCTCCCTCAGCTTTGACAACATCACCCTGTCTCCCTCTCCCTCCATCCGTAACCTCGGCATTATCCTGGACAGTACTCTTTCATTCGAACAGCACATCAGTCGCCTCACCCAAACTGCCTTCTTCCATCTAAAAAACATTGCCCGCCTCCGCCCACTACTCTCCTTCTCTGCAGCTGAGACTCTCATCCACGCATTTATCACTTCAAGACTCGACTACTGCAACAGCATCCTCTATGGTTCATCCTCCAAAGTCCTCAATAAACTTCAATACATCCAAAACTCTGCTGCCCGCCTCCTCACCCACACCCGCTCCCGTGAACATATCACCCCCGTACTCCAAAACCTTCACTGGCTCCCTGTCCCACACCGAATCAACTTCAAGCTCCTCCTACTCACCCATAAAGCCCTCCACAACCAGGCCCCTCCCTACCTCACGGACATGCTCCACCACCACACTCCTTCTCGAAACCTCAGATCCTCAGACGCTAACCTTCTCTCACCCCCCCTCAGGACCAAGCACCGTACCTGGGGGGACCAAGCCTTCTCCATTGCTGCCCCCTCCCTCTGGAATTCCCTCCCCAAACACATCCGCGACTGCCCAGACTCATCCACCTTCAAGTCATTGCTCAAAACCCACCTCTTCAAATCCGCTTTTCATTTGCACCCGTAGCTGTCTGTTGTCCTCAACCTGTTCTCCCTAAAAACCTACACAGATCCATATCCTTCATACATTGTTCTTTTTTCTACATATTTCTCCTTCTATCGCACCATGCACTTGATTTTATGCACCATGCACTTGATTTTATGTATTCTTGTATGTATTCTATTCTTGTAAAGTGTCTTTGAGAGTTTTTAAAAGCGCTGTACAAATAAAATGTATTTTTATTATTATTATTATTAAAGGTCACCAGGCCCTCAGGTTTCTTAACTATGACAAGGCATGCTCATACATTTCACCGTATCCAAAGATTTTTTTTAAGCCCAGGTAGCAGTATGAGGCCGTTCTTGGCTAAATAACAGAATCAATCAGGGTTATCATCAACTGAGCTTAATACCCTAATATCCAAAGTGCTTTAATATAGCGGCCTTATTGTTCATATTAGTCTACGGCATTGATTGCATTGTTGCATGTGTTGTGGTAGATCTTTACTATAAGATCTATCACACAGACACATGTACTATACAGTTTGCATCAAGTGAAATGACATCGCTACCTCACGGTCGTCAGCCACAGAGGACAAGTGGGGAGATCTGCACACTAACTAAGGATTCATTCTTTAGAGTCAGATTTTTGGATTTGTGGTTGGGTTTTTTTTTTCTTTTTTAAAACAGTTTGGGCCAAAAATGTTCCAGCTAGGAATAAAAGTTCAATGTATTTTGTGCATTTGTTAAATAAAAGAATGTGATTGTGTGTTTCAGGAGCTACAGCTGCCCATGTTGAAGGTGTCTGCCCCCGAGCTGGTGTCTGGAGTGTCTGGGGAGTCTGAACAGAAGCTCAGAGAGCTGTTTGACCTGGCTGTGGTCAGTAGTATATTCTTCTTGATCATACTGTATTAGTGTTGTTATCAATAATGAATGATAAATAATGTTGACTTTGTCTTTGTCTCTGAACATCATTGGTTCTTTCCTCCCCTTGCAGAGCTCTGCTCCATGTATCTTGTTCATAGATGAGATAGATGCCATCACCCCTAAGAGAGAGGTGGCCTCTAAAGACATGGAGAGGAGGATTGTAGCCCAGCTGCTAACCTGCATGGATGGTAGGATACACTGCCTTTGCCCAGAGGACAAAAAGACTAGCTTCATTATATTGTGTATATATTCAGTTGTGGTCAAAAGTTTACATACACCTGTAAAGAACATGTATATCATGGCAGTCTTCAGTTCCAATGATTTCTACAGCTCTCATGTTTCTGTGATGGAATGAGTGAACACAAACTACTTTGTCACAAAAAACATTCATGAAGTTTGGTTCAGTAATGAATTTATTATAGGTCTTCTGAAAATGTGATCAAATCTGCTGGATCAAATATATACATACAGTAACTAGGTGATTATAGAAAGTTGTGTGAATCAAATGTTCTTAGTAGCATGGCCTCTTAACTTCTTCTGAGTGATTCTGATTGATAACAGCTGCTGACTTTTCTGGGCCCATTTTAATGGAGCTTGTTTGATACACCCATTAGACTCAGCCACAAACACTACAATGGAAAAGTCTAAGGAGCTCAGCATTGATCTGAAAGAACACATTGATTTGAACAAGTCAGGAAAGTCACTTGGAGCCATTTCAAAGCAGTGATATGTATGTATGCATGTATGTATGTGTGCATATGAACTTAAGCTGCAAGAGGAAATTGCAGGTCTCCTTGGACCTGATATTTAAATAACTGATGATCTATAATTGATAAACGACTGGTCTCCGCACACGCAGTTTGGTACACGTATTAAACACATGCAAACTTTAGACTTCCACAGGTGAGATAATTTTTTTTGGTGCTTTTGTACTGACAGACTTGAACAGTCTGACAGCGACAGCACAGGTCCTTGTCATCGGTGCCACCAACAGGCCAGACTCCCTGGACCCCGCCCTCCGCAGAGCCGGACGCTTTGACAGAGAGATCTGCCTGGGGATTCCTGATGAGGCAGCTCGTCTCAGGTCAGTTAAACATATTTAAGGAGAAAAGAGGATTCACATTATTATGTAAAAGATTGAAAGGGTGATAATTATTCATCTGTTATTAAATGTATCGGTTTGAGTTATTTCATAACTAAACAAAACGGAGAAGTAAAAATAAATTCAGAGTCAGGGTTTTCTGGATGGACGGAACAACTGACACTGTGCACTGAGAGATTATGTTGAATTATTTAGTCAAGATAAACTGCATATTTAATTTATTATATATAGCATGGCTTTGTCAGTTTCTGTTGATGATTTACTTTCAAATCATGTTTCCTGTGGATTGATTTGAACACAGGGATATGTGCATCAGTTGGGATTTAGGCATTCACCACTCGATGATCACAGTCTCTGACTCTGTTGATGCTCAAACAGTTTGAACACTTAAACCCAATGCTTTGTGCTCTGTCAGGATCTTGAAGACATTGTGTCGAAAGCTGAAGTTGCCGGAGGATTTTGACTACAAGCAGCTGGCCAGGCTCACACCAGGCTACGTGGGTGCAGACCTTATGGCTCTGTGTCGCGAAGCTGCTATGACCGCTATAAACAGGGTTCTGCTGGAAACAAGGGGACTGTCACAGAGCCACAGCCAGAGCTCCAGTAAAGAGCTGCTACCAAGCAGAGATCAGACCGAAGCTGATGTGACGGAAAAAGAGATCAGCGAGCAGCAGACAGCAGACATCAACCCAGGAGCTCAGGAGGAGTCGGGACAGAATCCCCAGCAGGTATGAGGAGCGTTGATAGTACACCTCAAAAACTCTACTCAAAGGAACAGTTCACCCAAAAATGAAAGTTCATTCACTATCTACTCACTCCCATGCTGATAGAAAAAAGCTTTAAGTTACTTCCAACCATAAAGACTGCTGTGTTTAGATGTTATGAATGTGTTTTCCTATCTGTAAGGAAGATATTAGTTTTCCTTTTCAGTCAGTATCAAAGCAACCTGCAGATCCTTAAAGATATAATATGTAAGATTTCTGCAGTAAATATCTAAAAAGGATTAGACTTTTATTGTGTATTTTGTTGAACTGTGTACTCACGATATCCCACTCAACAATGTTCAAACCCAGAGAAATCCACAATTTTATCAAGGTAGTAACGTGTTTCATTTAGTCACCTGTCGCCATAACTTCCCGGAGAGAGTCAGAAAGTGAGGAAGAACGTTTGAACAAGACTAAATGTAATGTGAACAAAACTTTACAACATTAACTCGTCTGTGAACATTTGTGCCTGTGTCACATAGAGGATTTCCATCAGCAATGGTGGATGTTTAACAACGAAGACAACAAACTCCCTTGATCCCACACTACTTGCAGCATATGTTTTGTTTTAATTGAGAGATCCTTAGGTGGCAGAAATGACATACTGTGCGTTTAGACTTTTTTATTGTTGTCAAAGTTTGACCCAGACAATCATGGAAGTTGGACTGATTGCTTTGTTGTATTTATTCGCTACACTTATGCCACACTGCTGTCTTTGTGTTTCACCAGACACAAACTAAACAATCTGTGTTTTGTTCATTTTGTAGATTTCTTATCTGTGGCCTCAGTCATGGCAGCAGGAGTTGCAATCATTTGAAGTTCAAATCTGTAAAGTTTTACCAAATAAACAGGGCTTTTAATTGATAAAAAAAAAAATCTGTTTATTTAGAATTTTTAGTGAAAATCCAAAAAAGTCATAAAAACATCTGGGTCTTGAATTATAACTCAAATATAAATAATTATTACTTATTAAATATGTTATAATACTGTGATTCAAGAAAAACTATTTGCAATGCAAGCTCTGTATTTAAACCATGAATTGATTTTTTACTACTTTGAGGGAATCTGGAACATTTTTAGGCTGATTATTTGCATTTTGTCCCCCTTTTTATGTTTTTTTTTCTTTTTGTATTCTATCATTGGAAGCCTTTTCTGAGCCAGGCTCATTATAAGAGAAATTATAAAATGCTGTGTACCTTGATGCCCTCCTGCAGCTGGAAAATCAACAACTGTTGAATGTGTGCAACCACAAAATCATGTGGAAAAAATGAAAGGGAAAAATAAATCCCCCCCCCAAAAAACCTAAAATGAATGAAAACCATAAATAAAAGTTTTGCATACAAGTTACAAAAATATTCACATGTATAACTGAAGAGTAGGGTCTATCTGTCATGATAATGTACGTCTGTTGCTGAACTACCAACATAATGTTAGTACCTGTCAGTTTGAGAGTGTTGGCATTTCCAGTTCTGTGTTTTGAACTTGTTTTTTATTTCCTGTGCCCATGTGTTATCTGATGAGTTGTGTTCTCAATCCAGCAGGGGGAGCTGTGTCACTTGTTGCACTTGTTGAAGAACACTGATACACTGTCAGAGGAAGAGTTGGCCAGCCTGTCCATCCTCATGTCAGACTTCCAGGCCTCTCTGGCCAGTGTCCAACCCTCAGCCAAGAGGGAGGGCTTCGCCACCGTGCCTGATGTCACCTGGGATGATGTGGGAGCCCTGCAGGACATCAGAGAGGAGCTCACCATGGCCATACTGGTAAACACCACATTTATTCACACTGAACATCCAGGATCCAGACTGAGTTAAGTTTCATTCCTGGCTATGGGTTCATTAATCTGGGATCATTTGTCATACTTTACCTTTGCCCTTACAAACTGTTGCCATAGATGAGGAGGGTTTTTTTTGGATCCCAACATTTGTTCTGCCCTGTGCTCTCTGTGATCTTGATATAAAGTCTTCAACTTTTTATTTTGTTGACAGTGAGTCAATCACCCTGTACTTGGTACTTTGTCACAAATGAGACTCAGCTAACCTCCTGCTGGGACCATCAAGTCCTGCAGGGGCAAAGGATAAACCTTGTTAGTGTAGATTGTCTTGTTGATTTATTCCATGACTGAGGACATCGTCCCTTTTTATATACGCTACTCGAAATTATTTTTATAGGATATTGGGATATTTTAGGGTTTCATGTTGTGATTGTTTATTCTGACATATCTGAATTTTTATTTTCTGTTTTGTGAATATTTTTGGTCTCCAAAAACAATGAGACACATTTCATTTGCCTGTTATTGCATATCCACTATCCAACTGTGGACACAGACCTCACAATTAATAATCAGCACAAAGTCAAAAACGGTATTCCCACCACGTGCATCGACGACAGCCTTACACCTTTGGTTCATAATCCTCACTAGCCGCAGATATTATTTTGCAGCATGTTGCTCCATTCTGTAATGACAGCAACGCAGACTTCCTGGAGGTCACGTGGTGGTGGGTCAGGGGCATAGACGTGATGCTTCAACTGGTCCCAGAGATGCTCTTTGGGGTTCAGGTCGGGTGACATGGCCGGCCATTCCATATGACACCACCAACCTGCTGGAGACGCGCGGTGACAACAGGAGCACGATGTGGGATGCGGTGTCATTGATGGAAATGAAGTTCGGGGTGTACTGCTGCTGGATGGTCCAACCAACATGTTGCCTGGCCTGCTGCAGATGTGCCTGACGATGCCTGGCATTCAAGGGTGTCACATGCAACGGTCATCTGGCGTTCTATTAATAGTGGTGCAGCCTGTTCCGGATGGTCTGATGAGACACATTGGTTCCTCTGACAGCCCTCAGATGTCTCTGTAGTTGTGTCCATTAGCAAAATCAATTTGCCTACTCCCTGTCTGGATAGGGGCCAAAGCCAGGTGGCGCTCCTGCTCAGTCAGCTTACGTCAGTTGACCATGACAATTTCAAATGGCCACAATGGACACTCACTCATTATCCAGTGCCTTTTAAAGCCCCCAAACAAACATTTTGTTCAATAACAGCTTCTACTATATTTGTGTGAGTTCTGAGTTTGACCCCTCATTCGAGTTATAGCCACAACTGAGCTGAAGAAAATATAAATGTGCCACTCAGTCTGTGTGCTGGCTGGTTCTCCACCTGTTATTGAATACAAGTCACTGTCATGTACTGACTGACATTATCCATAGCTACAACATAAACAGACTGGGCTCTTTAGAGTTCAGTGGTGGGCTGAACCTGCTGTGACCTGGCTGTCACTGTGCATATTCTGAGTGTTAGCACAGAATAACACAGCTGTCTGTCTGTGCGTGCGTGTGTGTGTGTGTGCTTGTGTGCGTGTGCATGTATGTGCGTGTGTGTATCTTGCAGGCTCCGGTGCAATCTCCAGAGCAGTTCAAAGCTCTTGGACTCAGTGCTCCATCTGGTGTGCTGCTGGCTGGACCTCCAGGATGTGGAAAAACACTGCTGGCCAAGGTTCCTCTTCACACCAACACAATCATTCCTATTAGTTAGCTGAGTAACACAGTCATGTCACTTCTTTGAACACCTTTAGTGCAATTTACTGTAAAATGTTTGGCAGTATCTGGTATTCTGTTATAGACTATCAGCTCACCACACATTTTCACAAATTATTCATAATGAAAATCTAGACTAAATTAACATTTTAGTCTGACATAGATGGCTCTAATATTTATTTACTGGTAAAGTATGTTCTTAAATTCATAGACCTGTTAAAACCTGAAAATTTGACTTATTCTGTTAGATATTCATAAAGCTTTGTGCACCTGTAAGTTCTTTGATAATAAATATAAAGCATTTTGAGACAAATAAAAAGATAATTTATGCATAGCATGTTATACATATTGGTACCAGAGATGTGAACTCGAGTCATTGTGACTTGGACTCAAGTCTACTAGAGTCACTGTTATGATGACTTGCAACTTGACTTGACAAAAAATGAAGGACTTGAGGCTCTACTTGGGCTTGGTTCAAGACTTGGGACTTGACTTGAGACATGGTGACTTCAATGACTTGCCTGTCTCTTGTCTGTTTCTGATTGTCTGGATCAGTGTTTTTTTTTATTTTTATCTGATAGTCGATAAATTAGTAGTATCCTTGAGTAAGATACTGAACCCCAAATTGCTCCTGATGAGCAGGTCGGCACCGTGCATGGCAGCCTCTGCCATCAGTGAATGAATGTGTTTGTGAATTGGTGAATGTGACAGGTGTTGTAAAGAGTGGAAAAGTGCTATAGAAATGTAAGTCCATTTACCATTTAATGTAGTGAATAAAAAGTAAAATATTTGCCTCCATAATGTAGTGGAGAGTAAGTATAAAGTAGCAGGAATTGGAAATACTCTAAAGTAGTAACTAAAATTGTACTTAAGTACTCAAGGTAAGTACTTGAGTAATGTACTTAGTTATATTCCATCACTGATTATCAATAGATTTAATTTGGGAATACAATATTTTGATGAAGTATTGTAGAAGAAATTGAGAAATGAATAATTTCACTGAATATCAATTATAATACAAATTGTCATAATGGGGGGCAGGTGACTTGACTTGGAACTTGACTGGCCTTGACTTGAGACAACCTGTGACTTAACATGACTTGCCCAAGAAAAATGAATTGGAACTTACTTGAGGCTCAGACCAAATAACTTGAGTCACATGTCTGGTTGGTACTTTGTAAGGGAATAGTTAAACATTTTGTGAAATACACTTTCTTTCTGGGAGTTAAATGAGACAATTAATAGCAAAGTCATGTTAATATATTAAGTACAGATCTGGAATCAGGATCCTTGCTTAGTGAAAGTTCAAAAATACACCTACTAACCCAGAAAGCAGCACAGACGAAACAGAAATGTAAGAATGACTAGTTATAGTTTTAGTTGGAGTTGCATGCTGGAACCGTTTCTTGTGCAGCAGTAGAAGTGCGGTGACTATGCAGCTTTCATAACGTTTTGTCATCTAGGTGAGAAATGGTTCCAGCACATTTTGACAAATTCTGGTCAAAGACAAAGTCTGTCCTGTCACTGTCTACGTTTGGACAGCTCTGCGCTGGAGGAGACAGAATAACTTTCCAGACCAAGAAATGCAAAGGTCCCATACTATGATTATTTTCCTGGTTCATATTTTTATATTCTTCTAGAATATGTTTATATGCTTTAATGCTCAAAAAACATATAGTGTCCATTGCTGCAGCACCCCAATTTACCCTCTGTCTGAACCCTCTGGACTTTTCCAGCGGGGGCTCTTAAAGGCACTAAAACAGTCTTCTCTGATAGCTCAGCTCCCACAGGTACTACCCACCATGCTTCCAAATCAGCTCTGCAGGTGTTCTTCTATCTACAGCTGTGCCGGGGTGTAGCTGAAGGCAGTGGCTGTATATTTGTGACATCACAACCTTACAGCAGTCCTGAAGATTGAAGGGATAGTTTCAGAATACAGGCTTTATTTCTTCATGTGTTGAACCTTTTGATACATTCACAGTACTTATGTAGCACCCAGACCTGCTTTATAATAAAAAAAATACAGAAAATCTCAGGTGGGACAATATTTGACCTTTTAATAAAATGTTTGTGTTCCTCTGCCTAAAACAGAGTTAGATCAAAATGTGCGGACAGATTTTTCAAAGCTTAGCCACTGACATCTAGACCAATATTTAAGTCTGTCTTTACAAATGGAGAGTGAAGCTGGCTGTTGTCTCACTGTGTCTCACTGTGTTGTCTCCTGATAGGCTGTGGCCAATGAGTCAGGCCTCAACTTCATCTCTGTCAAGGGTCCAGAGCTGCTCAACATGGTGAGTCACTGAGCTGCAGGAACATGTTGATGTAGTGCAGGCTGTCTTTGCATGGCTGCATTGTGTGGTCTTGGATCTTAGTACAACCAACAGAAACTCCCTTTTCAGCTTTTAGCCTCTGCCTGTAAGGGGCTCATTCAGTTTGTTCTGCTAGCATCACATCAGTGAGCCTGTAGCTGGTGTTTCTGTATACCTTGATGTTTTGTTCAGACTCTGCTCCCTTTTATTGAGTTTTCTTCCTTGTGTTATTTTCTTTACATCTTCACTCTAAATATTGCAACAGCTTTTGGAGCAATACATTATCCTTGTTCTTATTATCCTTATTCACCACACCATGTATCAGAATGAACTGATTGCAACTGAATCTGTGTGTTTCTCTACAGTATGTGGGAGAGAGTGAGCGGGCTGTCAGACAGGTCTTCCAGAGAGGACGCAACTCAGCTCCTTGTGTCATCTTCTTCGATGAGATCGATGCTCTGTGTCCTCGCCGCTCAGGCCATGAGGTGAGAGGTCTGAGATGAGGTCTGAGTGAATCCATGACCAAGACACCAGATTCTTCAGTGCAACACACTGTCCACACCATTGGAATACACTAGATGCATCATAAAGACACAAAAAGCAGTCAGTGTTTTAGTAGCAGTGGTTCTGCTTTTCCTGTTGATGTACATCTACCTTGTGAAATGTGAAATGTGTTGTTTTGGAGAGTTCTGAACAACTTGACATCGGGGTGGAGGCTTTCAAAACAATGGTGTCTCGATGTGAGTCATGTGCTGCTAGTTTGTGGCCATTAGTATGTAATTTCTGCCCCTAGGGCTCTCTCAATCAAAACAAAACTGCTGAGAACATTTTTGAACCGTTATGCATGTTAGTCCATAAGTTAATTTGCATACAGACACACTGTCTGCTAACTTCTCTACTGGAGCAGTCTGAGGTAAAAAGTGAAGCGTGCTGAAAGAAAGAAAGAAGCTTAGTGTGGTAACATTTTCACCAGAAAGGCACAAATTCAAATGTAAGATAAAATGTGCGATGCTACCAGTTTGTTGGTAATGTGGTACGGCATAGTGCCAGTACTACATGTCTGCCAATGGCTCACAGCCACTTCATCAGTGCTGACTGGGAGGTGCAGTCCAGTGTGCTCCTTTCTCCAGCACTGACACAGTGACAAAACAGATTGTGGAAACTATGTGAGACTAGTGTGCTCCTCACTCAGAGCCTCTCCATCTGTTGCATGCTGCACAGCCTCACTGAGATGCTGACACAGTGTGCTGCAGCTCATTGAGTCATTGGAGCACCAAACTAAATAGAAAGCACTTCCTGTAATTTATGTCATTTTGCTTTTTTTCTTCATTATTAACCATTTAGTTATTGGTTAATGGGCGTTGGGCTATCAAACTTCCCTCCCCACTCTCTGATGTATCATCTGATGTTTCCCACAGGAAGTCATCGTTACAGGCAACCAAATTAAACATTATATTACAAATATATAATGTAAAATAAATGATTGCAGTATTGGATGAATACTTTTTATAAGCACTGTAAGTACAGGCACTGCACTGTAAGTACACAACTCAATTAGAGACCATTTTGCGATGGGATCACACGAGCTGTGACACCTGTCAACATGTTCACGTTCTGACCCATGGGCACCTATTATACATTATATGATGACATGAGACTGCATCCTCGTCAAACTTGGCCTTCATTTTAACTCAATTACACACCTGTAGTTCCTCTAATGTTACAACCAATAACTCTTAACTCATTTCTTAATTTAGTGTTGAATGAATGTGTTCATTTTTTTAAAAATACAAGGATGATAGCCTGTCCAGCAAATAACACAAACCAAACAAACAAAAAAGATGACAGGATTTTGTAAAAAATAAAAAAAAATAAAAATTGTATTCTGGTTTTGATGCTGTAAAAGTCTGGTTTTGATAAACAAAGGTATTGAGCTGGCATGTAAATCAGTCAAATCTTTCTTGACTCAGTTTCTTGTTTTTAGCGCTCTCTGTAGTTGAAAATGATACTCACCAAAGGAACAAGAAAAAAACTTTAGAACGATACCACAGGAGGGCCTTTTTAAAGAGGGCTCCCCCTCCATGAAGATCTGCCGGTGGTGGGTGACGAGAGTGGGCTGATGGTAGGATGGTGCTGCTGATCAAACTGTGCTTTAAACCTGTTCCATACCAGGACTGATGGCTTTATAGAGCAGGTTGTAGTGAAGCTGATGATGTGGCGTTTGGTGCAGGTGATGTCATGATGGAATTGGAAGTATTCCAGTTAGCGCCCGACCGATATATCGGTTAACCAAAAATGCACAGACATACAGACATACAGACATACATATTCATTCTTCCCACAGGTAGCTCAAGCCAATATGTCCCATACCTGAGACCGTGACGATCATTGAAGCAACAATGCAGAGGCACCCCCAGAAATCTTTGATAGGAAGGCAAGAAGGGCCTTGTATCGGGGTGGCCATGTGATCTACTGTATAGTTACTGTTCATGCAGCTTGTTTTTGTTGTGACGTAGAGAAGTACTGCATGTGTATATGATGAGTGCTGGTGTGTCTTCAGTCAGGAGCCAGTGTGCGGGTGGTCAACCAGCTGCTCACAGAAATGGACGGCCTAGAGATGCGACGACAGGTGTTCATCATGGCTGCAACCAACAGACCAGGTACAAATCCGTCTTCAGTCAGACCTGAACTTCAGAGTATCAGAGGCTGACTGGAGTCTGAACCCAGCTCAGATGATTCCACCTCTTGGTTCACCGGAATGAGAGAACAGCTGGAAGAATTGTCTTTTTAGGGCACTTTTTAATGGTGATGGAAATTAACTGAGCATTTTAAGTTGTGCAGTAAGGATAATTTTTGATATACTTGTATTTTATTATTTCCATTTTATGCTACTTTACACTTTTATACATCCGTACTTTTACATAAGTAGCATATTGAATGCTTGTAAGGGAGTATTTAGACATTGTTGTATTGGTTTTTTAGTAGTATTTATGTATATATGATCCATCTATTCTTCCAGCACTATTGTTTTAACATGTAAATTGGATTTCAAACGTAATTAATTATCTGTTGCTCCTATAAACACTGACTGTCACTGTCTTATCTCTTGCCAGATATTATTGACCCTGCCATACTCAGGCCAGGTCGTCTAGATAAAACCTTGTATGTGGGTCTGCCTCCTCCAGCAGACCGCCATGCCATTCTGCTCACCATTACTAAGGTAAAGTAAATACAAATGAATAATTACCCATATGTGATCCTAGCTTGATCTACCTATCTACCTATCTACCTATCTATATAGATATATAGATATATAGATATGTATATATGTACTCAGCTCAGTGTCACCTGAATATCGTATGATGTTTTGCATGCCTTCTCTATCCACTTCCTTGTGTAAAGGGATTATAAAGGCTTACTTAAGGTTTTACCTGTGCCACCTGAAAACAGTTGTGCAATGTTTGGGAGCAAAATACCTCTTTTCATCCTTGGTAACTGATAAGCCTTTAAGCTGTTCCTGTGGCTACATTTTTAACTGGCAGCATCAGGTGTGTTGTTCAATTCTCTGTTCAGAATGATCAACCACAATCTAGTAGTTCAGCACATCAGGCAGCCAGAAAAGTGATTCTATCATCCAAAAGAGCTGTGTCACTGGGAGGTGAAGCAGCTAGGCTAGCAGTTTCCCTTTACCTCTAGTCTTTGTTCATTCAAAGATGGTCTGACATGGGGTTAGCCTAGCTTTGCACAGAGATGAAACAGCTGTTGATCTTCTCAAGTGACTCAGGATTCTTGTGTTACAGGGCGGGACCAAACCTCCACTGGAGCAGGATGTCTGTCTAGAAGAGATCGCCGCTGACGAGCGTTGCGATTCTTTCAGGTAAGTCTCTGCTGGAAACACCAGCTGTCCTCAGACACCAACTGAAATCTCCATACTGTATCTCCTCCCTTTCTGAAAAATTAACTTGCTTGAATCAGTAGACATGTTTTTTTTAAGTTGAATTTGCTACTGACTAAATGCAAATATAGGCAAATATAACAAACCGAATAAAATGTGATCCACACACATTCTGTGTGTGTGTGTGTGTGTGTGTGTGTGTGTTTGTGTTCGTGTTCGTTCCAGTGGTGCTGACCTGACTGCGTTAGTAAGGGAAGCGTCTGTGAATGCCCTGAGGGCCTACCTGAAGTCGCAGCATTCCTCAGCCTCTTCATTTGGTAACTTGACACCTGCCCCTGCACAGATGTTTAGTATTTACGTATGTAACTAACAGTTTGAGGTGTGGCAGTAACAATGGAGTACATTTGAATATTATATTGAAATATATATAGTGTTTTCTCGAGATTTGCATATTATTAGAAATAATTTAGCTACATACCAGGTCGACACCTTCAATTAAACCTGGTGTCTGTGATGTTTACCTTTATCTCTTATCTTATGTTCTATTTGCATGTTAATAAAGTAGTTCAGTCCTGTTTTTAGAAAATTACGTTCAGAGCACTCAAAGATGTACTTCACCCCTGGAAAGATGATCCCTTAAATAAAACTAGGTGGTTTTTAGCAGAAAGACACTAATATTATTTTAAGCTGGTGCTACATGAACAGAAAAAACCATTGAAAAAGGGGCTTTGGTATTCCCTTTTGCTCCAAAGGTAGAAAAACGTACAACAACCAGAATGCACCGCACCGCACCGGACCAATCAAAACTTGTGCTGATGCCTGAGGCACTTGCAAGTGGGCGGTGCTTGGTTTTGGCTGGAGTCCATGTTAAAACAGGAAACTGTACACCCAGCTGGTAACAAACATAAAAACATTTCAGGAGAAAAATAGACGATTAACATGACACTGGTTCATATTTGATCAGCTCTGCCTTCTTTTAAAGTTTAATGGTAGTTAATTCAGCCTCCATTTTCACAGTACAGACACAATATGGCAGCCACTACCTGTTCACAAGCTAAGAACAGTAGACTAAAATATGTCTCTGAAAACATTTCAGGCAGAAGTAGGCAGTGTAGTAACAGAATCGTGGTTTATCAACACTGCCTTGTTTCAACAGTTTGATCAGAGTTTGTTGGCTGGAGAGCAGTTTACCATTGTTCAGTTGCATATACCAACATTGTAGTGATACAAAGCTGGTTGAAAATCTGAAAAATATCAAAACTAATCCTGTTTTAGTCTGAAGCAGTTGTTTCCAGTCAAGTCAAAACTGTGACAATTCAGTTTCCTTCATCTTGTCTTTCTTTTATTCATAGTAAACAGAGTGAACTGTGATATAACGGCAATCAGTCAGTACAGTTCTTTAGATTTAAAGAATTCTGAAATGTCGTACTCAAGAGTACCACATGTTTCTATAATCTCAAATCAGATCATATTGTAGAGACAGAGAAAGCTATTTGTGCTTTTCATTTTTTCCAGAAGAGTTTACTTGTAACTCAAAGCCTGCTCATGTCTTCAAGTCATCCAGAATCCTGTAACAAGACCGCCAACCCTGACTACAGACAGATCACAGCACCCATATTCAGCTCATTTGCACTGACTGCCAGTTTTAGAATAGGCGGTGCGTCTCCTCTCGAGGCTAACAGACAAGCATGACAACCTTTATCCTTGGCTCAAACTGTGCCCTGTTGGGTCCTTGAGTTTGGGGGAATTTGGCCTAGAAATTCATTGAAAAGTCCCAGAATTTGATTAAAGTGTAATGAGCACTTGGATGTTAATATGAGAATGTGTCATGAAGCAGCCAGGACTGAGTCTCGTGCTGACTTTAACTCTCTTCAGATAATTCTCTTCATTGACTTGATGGTGTGTGTACTGTTACACATAGGTCACACGTACTCATCTGGCTCCGTCGCTGACATCAGAGTGAGCAAACAGAACTTGGATGATGCCTTCAAGAAAGTCCGTCCATCTGTGTCTAAAAAGGTAAGAAAATATAAACAGTACAGTAGCTGCTGTGTGTCATGTCAAACCTGAATAGATTTGTTAACAGTAGAGAAGCTATTAAATATCTTCAAAGTATTGGTCTAACCTGTGAGCTTTTACAGGTACAAGTGATGTTGGTACTGTGACATCCACTTTACATTTTCATCCATAACTGTGTTTACCTGACTAACCAAACAGGCTCTGTTGCTTTTTTGTTTCACTTCATTTTTATAATTTATCACCATGCATTCATATTTGAATCATTAAACAAAATGGAGATGTTAGCTGTGACTCACAGGCTGAAGCTAGGCTAACTTCTATGTAGTCAGATCAGACGAAGGCCTTCAGCACAGTGGCCAAAGTTAGACAAGAGGCTATAAACACATCCAGGGAGAAGCCACCAGAGAGGCAGTGTGTTTAAAAAGACTTGGACAACATTTATGCAGCTGACTTCCACCATCTAATGGCTTCATATTGATTTATGACAAGGTGAATGATCCATGTTTCTTTACTGGACCAGAGTGTGTCACATGACCTGCAGTGTAACTGGAGCTACTATTCTCAAAGGGCTGCATTGCCCAGTTTTGTTCCTGGGAGGTTTGATGCTGTTGATGCTGATTTCAGACTGATGCACAGATGCACAGACGTACTGTCCCTCAGCTTTGACCACTGTGCTACCTGTGGCATCCCTTAAATTTATTGTATTACTATTACCAGTATTGTGATACCTTTATTACTTTATTATTGGAAGTGTTTTTAAAATAAAGTTGAAATTATTAGCTTAACATCCCAGCTAACACTGGGTACCATTTAGTGTATCGGATACTAGTACAATATCGTACCTGAATTTCGTACTCCTTATGTTTAAACATGTATACATGCCTTAGTACAAGAACTCTTGATGCCTCCACGCCAGCAGTAGCCGTGGCCAGAGACATTATGTTTCCGTGTTGTCCATCTGTCCATACCATTTTCATGAACATTGTATCTCAGGAACACGTTGAGGGAAATTTTTAAATTTGGACTCAAGGATGAACTGAAAGCAACTATAATTCATTAATTAATATTAATAATGAAATAGAATACAGTCTAAAACTGGAAATATTTTCATTTAAAATCAGGATCTGATCAATATTTTGAATCTGTCCAGATGCAAAATATTGGTATTTGACAGATTTTGACACCATGTACCACCAGACACATTTCAGTCAATATAATAAAACTATTCAGGTTCAATACCCAGCTCACTTTATTACTAACAACTCATTTAATAATGCAGTGGTTTATTATGTGTCCAATACTCTGACAGCATTCCAGATCCTTCAAATAATAACAGACTGTGTGTGTCACTGGCAGCTCTATAATAAACTGTCTGTTAGATCACTGTCCTTCAACCTCCTGTTATCCAGTAGCAAGGAGAACCAGTCCGACCAGTCCCACAGTAAACACTGCAACATTAAACTGTGGATGTGTTCTCCAAATTCCTTTATACCCTCAGACAATAATCATATAAGCTTTACAGACAGAACACTTAAACGCCAGGAACAAATATTAGTGTAGACAGCGGTGAGGAAGCAGAGTCCTCTATCTCACTTTCAATCAACACCCAGTCAGCTAATCAGTCAGACAATCAGTCAGACAATCAGTCAGCTGTTGTTTGTTGTGAGAAGTGAAACTGAGAGAAGGGTGGACATCCTTGTTTTGGATCCTTTTAAAGCTGCTCAGGCTTTTGTTTCTGTGTCAAAACCAAACATGCAGTGACTGTCTGTGTTCCCTGCAGGACCAGAAGATGTACGAGCAGCTCAGAGAGTCCCTCAGCAGATGAGTCTAGACCAGAACCAGAGACATCACCAGCAACTGCTCGCCTTTGACATCCACCTCAGATATTAGTGAATAATTTTATTTCATGTATGTAACACATTTTTTTATGGTTGAATCCTTAATACAGATTCCTGATTTTGTAATAAAAAATGTATAAAAACGAGAAGATGAACATAATGTTTGGCATGTAAAGACTGAGTTCTTATCAGATGTACAGATCAGCTACTGTTCTGTCATCAGGCCTTTCTCTGAGCACCACTCCACCACTGTGCGACTGTACACATTCTACTGATAGCTGTCATGTATACACACACTTCATGTATTACATTTGTTATAAATCCAGAGTTTGCTGCAGTAAAAGATGATGACTGCTCCATGTGTCAGCAGTCATCATCTAACAGCGTGTATGATTATGTTGCATGTGAGTTTATCGTCCTAATGGATGGAGCTCGATGCTATGAAATACCAGCATTCTTCAGTCATATTAATATTGAAAGTTAAAGCAGAAAAGAAAGAAACTTTCATTTTTGTTGGACAAAAGGTGTCGATGGTGAAACGACATAAACTTTGTTTAAGCGCCGCACCACCCGACTACAAAGCAGATTCTTTCCTCAGGCTGTGACACTCCTTAGTTCATCCTCATCTTAATTTTCTGATTTATCAGACCTGGATTATTCATAATCTGACCCGGTGACTGGCATTAAGAATAATGATAATAACTATTGACTATATAGAAAAAGCCAATCTTCTCACGGGTGGTTTGCTTATGTAGGTCATATGAAGCATCAGAATTAAAAGTTCCTTGTATAGTGTTTAAAAACGTTTCCTTAATAATTAATTAGTGTACTTGGCTCCATCGCATATTTTAATTAATTTTCAATACTACAGCAAGCCTGTTCGTTACAAAGGTGCAGACTTAAGTTTTGTTTGCACTTGCATATCCTTGTGCAGGTAAGTCGGCTGGCAGCTAAGTCGGCTGGCTCAGTATAATGTGATGGGGACAGAACAGTTCTAAAACGGATTTTAACTCTTAAAGTGGAGTGAAGAAAAGGAACATGTTATTGTCATTGATGTGTTCCAATTGCAGTCTAAATGGGCCAGTTTCTGGACCTACAAGTCTTCGCTGCAGAAAAAGTACAGGTGTGATGGCTATTTTAGTTATATGTAATTCTTACCAGTGAACCAGCATGCAAAGTAACCTGGACCTTGGTAATGTAACACATTGAGTGCAGTGTTGGTTGTCAGTACCATGCTGTATGAAAATCAGAGTGATGTTCACATTTGACCATGTTTACAGTCTAATTTCAGCCCTTATTTGCCTCATCTTTGCATAACATAGGGCATAAGTTTTTAAAGCAACATGTGACAGCTGACTATGCCAAAGAGACAAGTTGTTGCTGTTCATGAGCTTAAATGAACAAAATGTATCTATTTAAAATGTTTGGGTTTTTTTGTTTAATTTTAAATATATTTATTTAAATGTAAATGTATTTATTTAATTACTGTACAGTCTGGTCAAACATGACAGCATACACAAAACTGGAACATTAACTGAAACTAACCAATAGAGATATTCCATCATATAGATTTAAAATTCTGCTAATGACATCTCATAATGACCCTGATCATTAAGTTGCTCCTGAGTTAAAACTGCAATAATAACCATAGACCCCCAGTATCAGTACTGATGTATGCAACCATAAACACCTGTAGACTGAAGTCGTACAGTCCACTAATAATGCTGACTCTGCGTGTGTAAATGTGGGTAAAACATTTGATGACACCTTAATAAAATTAACTCCAATGCAGAAACATCAGTGTACAGCTTCAAAATGTACCGCATACTCAGATCATCAACCATCTAATGTAGCATTTAACAAAGACTAGACATGAGGAAACTAGAATGGCACACATACCTCCACCAAGGCTCAACAGTCCCAACCCAATATCAAACTTACCTGGATTCCTGGATCCGCACCAAAAGTCGAGACCCATCCTCCATCCAAGTTTTGTGGGATTCCATTCACTAAATTTTGTGTAATCCTGCTGACAAAGCAACCATCAAACTAACCAACAGACTGACACCAGTCAGAACATAAAGTCCTTGGCAGAGGTTAACAGTCTCCAATCAAGGTCCACTGTGTTGTAAACTGTAGGTTTCCAACAGATTGCATGGCTTAACCAACAAGGAAGCCCCTTTGAAGTACTGATAGAAAGGCCTGTTTAGTGCCGTACTTAAATTTACTGGTCTGATTTCTTCATGATTCAAGTAGATGCCCTCTACAGTTGCTGCAATTGAGTTCAGTCATATGTGTTGACTGTGAGTGTAGCAGGCCAGACAGTCATGGTTTCACCTGATTGATATCCCTCAATGGTTTTTGCACCATGACAGGAAGCATTTGTTACAACTACCCATCAGCCCATTGAGGGGCATTATGGCTATGCATGGATGAACCTGGTCTACTAGTCTGTAATGGACCCTGTGAGCCAGTTGAATGATTACTTCACCCCCAATGTTCAGCCACAGTCTACCATGGTGCTGAACTGGGACTCATCAGAAAGTCTTCATGCAGACACTGGCAACCACTTCCCATGTGCAGCGACCCTCAGAAGGATACATGTATTGGAGGTACATTGTAAGATTGACTAAAACTAAAAGGTAAAATTTGAGGCATTGCATTACAACAAAGAAGAATGGAAGTGAAATAGCCGTTAATAACATAAGCAAATGAAATAAAAAAGGGATTTGTTTTGCAGAAGCAATGTTTTTATTTTTCAGTTTAGAAATGTCAAGGATCAGACAACTGAATTTAGAACTATTGCAGACAAATTATTATTGCATGACCACAGATTACTATCCTGGTTTTGTTGGAAATGATTTATCTGGAACTCCCAGGAGAGAACAACATGGACAATGACCCGCAGGTCATTTGGGTTTAAGGCCCCTGATCTTCACTACACTGCCAGGAAAATAGTCTTTACTTATGTATTTAATCATTTATTTTATTGGCTTTAAGTAAGACAAAGTTAACTACTGAATATCAAAATAGCAATCATTTCAATAGCAATCATATGTAATTTGGTTCCGAGCTGCTAAATCTCCATTTCAAACATAAAACTTATCTGTTGGAAACTAATGTGGAATTGAAAACAAAGTTCTGAGGCAAAGATGAGAAATACACTTAGAACTCACTTCACACAACGTCACACTGACACAGTCGCAGTTCGAATGCATGTCAGCAGATTGTATGATGTTGTGGTATATTAAAGTGCAGCTAGTTAAAAAGCAGAGCAGTTGGGGAGCAAAAAGGGTCATAGGCCAGAAAGGTTAAGGACTACATTTAACATAAAAGGCAACTAATACTGTACATATGATTAAGCCCATCAACTCAATACATGTGATGTCAAATAGGCCAGATCACGCTTACATGACAGCAAAATGTTGCAACAAACTTGATTCATATGGAGGGATCTTAATGAGTGAATTCAACTTTGGTTCACTTTCTCACACACACACACACACACACACACACACACACACACACACACACACACACACACACACACACACACACACACACACACACACACACACACACACACAGTGATGGTGTTGACCAATAGCAAAGCTGCTTTTATGTCCAACATTAAGAAAGATATCATTTACATTCATCCAGTTGTATACAATGTATCTCTGTGGCAAACTACAAACTGCAACGTGAACACTATGGATTGCCCTCAGTCACCATACAGGAGTAGCTTATTTTTACTCGACTGTGTAGCTATCTTGATGACTCAGTTTTGGGGGCTGGTTGCATAAAGACATGTTAGACTGGTCTACAGAGGAGCCAGTTCTATCTTACAAGTCAAAACAATTCAACAAAAATAAAGACTGTCTACAGATTAATTTAAGCTGTAGACAAGCTTCAAACAGAGGACAATATGGCTCAATGGATGGTTTACTCCTGTAATGCAGTGAGTACTTTATGCTACTGCTTCACTCATCGATGTTTTTTTAGTACAAGGTCCTTTTAAGGAACAACTTTCCCAAGGCACAACAGAGAGAGGGAGAGCATTTCATGATAGCAAGGGGGAGGTTTCAGTTCTCTCACAGGCTGCATCACCACTGCTTTTATTTAGCCATTAAAGCCTTAATGGCCACTGTGAGTGTGAAGGACACTCAACTCCAATTCATACAGTGAGTCAACAAATGATTTTCCTCATCCGCTTTATTTAATATCATTAGAGAGTGAATTCTGCTGCTGCTTTGTAGGTTTATATCATTAAGTGTCTATAGCCATGGTAACAGCTCCGTGAGGCTGTACAGTGGTACTAAATGTTAATATCAGCAAGCTAACATGTTCACAATGAAAAACACTGTTTAGCAGGTATTGTTTAGTTGATTTAAAGGAAATTCATTGCAATCTATTTTGATAATCGATTAATCGTTAAAAAAATGTCAAACAATTGCTGGTTCCAGCTTCTTAAATATGTGGATTTGCTGCTTTTCTTTGTCATTTATAATTGTATATGAAGAGTCCTGTTGGTTGGACACTTTGGGGTATTTGAGTGAATTGTGATGAGCATTTTTCACTATTATTTTTGACATTTTACAGACTAAACAATGAATCGAATAATAGTGAAGATAACCTGCAGATTAATCAATAATGAAAACAATAGTTAGTTGTAGTTCTACTATGGTCACCATCTTAATTTAGCATGTTTGCATGCCAAGTACAGGAGAATAATAATCTTCCACTGATTATGACTGCATCATATCATATTCTGGTTCTCCTCAGTGTCCAGAGTGGTCCAAAAGTCCACTGGAAGTGTTTCAGAAGCACATCTGATTATATTTGAATGTTGGTCCAGTGCATTAATTGCACTCACATATCCAGTGCACATTAGCACGCCAGCTAGAAAGGGCAGCAGATCATTTGAAAGCTGTGAAAGACACTGAAGAAATACAGTGACCTTAAATGGACATTTGGAACTAGATTCAAACCAATGTATGGGACAAAATCCATCCTGAGAGGGGCATGAATGTCTATAGCATATTTCATGGCAATCCATCATTTCATCATCATCATCCAACATTTCTTCCTTGTTCAGAATCAATAGCAAATAAGATTTATCTTAATCTTAACTGAAGTCTTTGTGCAACCAGTCCCGAGATCTTCCTACAGCCACACTGACAAACTCCACTCATATTTTCAATGTAACATCACTGGGCTGAGTTTTCTGAACTGGTTAACAAATATCTAAAACTATTTTCTCTTGTGGAGGAAAAGCACAATTCCAAACCCATGTACACAATTCACCCATGTTTCACATGCAGATGTATTAATAAGCAGAAGCTGTTAAGTTCATAAGTTGGTGAACCGGGCTGCTGTCAGGGTGGATACTGCAACTTTGTTCCTGAGAAGCTTTTGGTGAAGTTACTCCTGTTTGACATCTCCCTTCAGCTTCCTCTTGACTCGAGAGTATGGGCTCAGTGCATCATCCATGATGAAATCGTACAGGACCTTCACCCACGATGTGTACTGAGGCAGGTCATCATAATACTCTGCTGCTATTTTCTTCACCTGGAAGCAAATGAGAAAGAATATTGAACACTGCTGAATGCTGCCTTAGAAGAGTTTAAATTTCAAAGAGCCCCTTCCTGTTTACGCAGCCTTTTGTTTCACAAGAGTAAAACAGTGGCTCTGACAGACCTGTAACAGGGCTGATACAAACTTCATAAAGAAATCCAACTAATTTTGTAATGCTAATTATATAAAATCCATTTTCAAATCCCACTGTAGTATTTATATTATTCTTCTTTTATATTAAAGATTAAAAGTTCACCCAAAAAGGAAAATTCAGTCATTATCTTCTCATCCCCAATGTTATAATAGTTTTGGATTTTTCATTATAGTTTAGTTTGAGTTAGTTTTGACTTTTTTTTCTCTAATTCAGTTAGTTTTAATTAGTTTTTAGAGCGGGTTTGCTAGTTTTAGTTAGTTTTCGTTTTTTACTAAATGCTTAGTTTTAGTTTAGTTTTTATTAGTTTTAGTATTAGTTTTAGTTTTTTCATACTTTGGTCTCAATAAACATATTTACGAGTGCATCTTCCCGCTTGTGGTGTTCCTGCGTGTTAACTAACCAGCATCTATTTGGTCGTCGGTGAAAGCAGTCCATTATCGATGTCTCCTCCTTCCCGGTGCTACCTGGCCGGGATGTTGCTTCACTTTCAGGGGAGCGACTTAGAGAGGCCACTTTGTCAAGGTACTCGCCATTAGCCTTCTTGTGCAAGCTTCTCAAATGGACTTTCAGATTCGTGGGGTTTTTTCCCTTGAGAAGTATTCCACAGATTGTATCACCTGTTTCCACGACAATGCACTTGCTTTTGTCTTTCTCGCTGTCATATTCAAAAAAAATCCCATATAGGACTCTGTCGCTTTTGCCCAACTTTTGACGCCATTTTTTGCCGTAGAGGGGCGAAGAGAAGCCGACTCTGGCCGGCTCTACACGAGAAGTGACGGACCGTGAGGTGCCGTATGGCGCCGCCAGCTCACGTAAAATTGCTTGAGCGAAATAAATTGATTTCATATCAATCCGAAATTGACAAAGACGAAAACGAAGGGAATTTTATCTATAATTTCAGTTCGTTTTAGTTAGTTTTGTAATCACACAATACAGTTTCAGTTAGTTATCGTTTTTTTCTTTTAATTATAGTTTTTATTTATTTCAGTTAATGAAAATGTTTTTTCAATTCTAGTTTTCGTCATTTCGTTCGTTTTCGTTTACGATAATAACCTTGCTCATCCCCATGTTTCGTAGTCCACAAATCATTTCTGGAGCTTCACTACACAACAGTGTCGTAGAAGCCCATGGATCCCACATGGATTTGAAAAGATGTTAGAACATTCTAATGATAATGACTGGATATTCATTTTTGGGGTTTCCTTTAAGGTCGTTGTAATAAGCATTAGTTAAAACGTAATCAGTCCTAATAAGATGATTGTACATAATATTAATAAGACTGTTATATTATATAATTGTTAAACATTTACTAAGCTGTAATTAGAAGATTACACACTTTATTAAGCACTTATTAGCAGAAACTCATAAGGTTTTTATTAACATTTTTAAGCAGTATATAGACTGTGAACAAGTTTCTTATACGTGTGCATAAATGTCAATTTAACAAAAACGGCGGGTTTATTATGCTATTATTAACACTTATACAGTCTTGTTAGTGTTAATAAGCATCTTATAAGGACTTGTGAGGGCATTATTACCTCACAAGTCCTCACATTAACTTATTACAAGGACCTTAATATAAAGTGTGACCAAATCTTTTAGCCATTGCACAGCAGATGACCCAATAACACAAAAATCAGGATCCGTCTACAGACAATTATTCATTATTATTATTCAACATACTGTAACAAAAGCCTGTGCTGTTTGAGTCTGCTCTTGAGTACATAATCATTGAGCTGCTGTGTCCAAGTTTGACCTACTTTACAGCTTTTTTTATGATGAGCCTTACACCCTGGTATATCGTGTACAGCACGTGTGTCAGCATTTAATTGGTGTCTTATCTTTGCTGCTGAAGATTAGTTTATCTTTCTGCTCAGACAGGTGCCAGTAAACTATGAGAAAAAATTAGATCAAGTCCAAAAGGTTCTGCTCCATGACTGTGGCTGGAGATTTATTTTAATTAAGGGAATATCATATCTTTCTAATCTACTATGTAGGTAAGGATATAAACATACACACATTCAGCATACTAACAGAATTTAGTAACTAACTAGAATTTTAAGAACAAAAAGCCAAAATGTTCACAAAATGTGAATATTTCCTGCTTTCTTTATTTCATTTCAAAGGGATTGGATTGGCCTGAAGCCACACAGCCACATTAACCAACCCACCTTCGTAGGTGTCCCATTGGCTGATATGTGTGTGGACGCATTTGGTTGTTTTTTTATATATATTTTTGTTTCTTTCTGAATTTTTCCCCACTTTATATCTAAACAATTTAAATGTTGTTTGTAATTTATTGTTCTAAAAATACAAGTGTTGCTGGAGTTTTGACCTTGTGTCTTTCCACTTCTATAACAGTACACTGAATATCTTTGGGTTGTGGACAAAACAAGGCGTTTGAGGGTGTCATGAGCACTTTGCTGCAGGTTGTACCTTTTTGTTGGATGCTGTTTTGCTGTGAAGCTCCAGAAATGTTTTGAGGACTATGAAACGTCACCCTACTTTCCATCTGCATGAGTGTGCATTGATAATTACTAAATTGTCATTTTTTGGGTGACCTTGTCCTTATATTGATATCCTAGGGGACAATTTAAAAAGTAAATCTGAGTTTCTGTGTAACACTGTTCTCACACACTAACATGTTTGCACAGCTGTACTAACCATGGGCAGCCTGCGTCCTGGGATGCTGGGGAAGTCATGGTGCTCATTGTGGTAGCCCACGTTGAAGGTGAGCAGGTTGAGGGAGCCATAGTAAGAGTAGGTCTCATGGCCCTTAAGGAACATGTAGTGCTCAGCTATGAAGTGACCAGAGATGGGGTGCAAGCCCATCCCCAGCATAGAGCCAGCCAGCATGTAGACCACAGGCTTGGCCCCCCACAGCCAGTAGAGCAGGATGTTAAAGGTGAGCTGGACCACCAAGTTGGTCACCTCCAGCTGAGTGATGGGTTTGGGGTTGATGCAGAGGGGCCGGATGGCATAGAAGAGAGGCTGCAGAATAATCCAGACAAACTTGCGGAAGCGCGTGCAAAAGAACCAGCCTTCAAACTCAGTGGGAATGTCTACATCGACGCCGTCTCCTCCCAGGTAGCGGTGATGATCCAGGTGATAGCGTTTGAAGGAGGCAGAGTAGGGCAAGCCAATGGGCAGGTTGGCAAACATGGCAAAGTAGCGGTTCCACATAGCCTTGTTGTTTCCAAAGGCAGTGTTATGGGAGACCTCATGAATAGCAAGGGTCATTGAGTGGTTGATACAGCTGCCAAAGGCATAAGTCCAAAACAAAACCCATTTCCAGTTCAAGTCTTTGACCAGGTAGAAAGCTAAAAACTGTATAACCACCATCATGCACACGACCCACTTCAGCCTCGGGTCAGGACCCATCAACGTCTTGATTTGTGGGTATTTGGCTGTAGGAGAAAAACAAGAGACTCAGTCAAAATTCATATGCTGCAAAAAAATATATATGTATCAGTTCATCCGTTTTCACAACAACACATTTGAAAGAAGGAATTCTGTTGATTGATTCAAGTTTGTTTGTGTGGAAATAACAGAAGTAACACATTTTCATACATCAGTATTATCTAGATTCAGACTGGGCAAAAAGAAGTGTTTCAGAGTCAACTACTGATTGGCACCTTGTGAAATGTATTGCACCATGCAACCAAGTAGGCAGCAGCAAAAACAAATAAACTAAAAGTGGCAGACAGTCCTTTTATACAAGTTCTCTACAATACAGTCTGGTATACAAGCACCTCAAAGGTTCTACTTCCAGGAGGGATTAACTGTACAGTTACAAGGCTTACACATGCAAAATATTTAAAAAGCAGGGGAGAATTTTTATATGTTGTCACCATTTAAGGAAGTCCAACTCTACACCACACTGTGCTTCCTGTCATTTCTAAAAAAAAATTAACTTGAAATAGAAACTCCTTTGTGAAGCTTGTAATTATGTGATTTTTGTTAAGACTGTGCTAGCGTTGTCATTTTTAGGCTGTAGATTGTGATGTTGTACAGGGCTGCCTCATACTGCAAGGTTCAGGCCCCTCTGTTTGTGCAAGAAGTGAATGAAACAAAAGAGCATCTTACAACATAATGCAATTTGACATAAGCTAGCACTGCCACACACGAGCTTAAGTAGGTAATAATTGCTTACTTTGGCAATAATCTTTTATCTTGGGAAAGGAAAAAACTCCCAACTAGTGTATATTTTTATGATTGAATCTTTTATAATGAACAAGTAAATTACCAATCATAAATTTGCTATCAATGATTATAATATGCTTGTAAAATTTTATTAATCATTTGCAAGTAATCTTATCAAAAATGATTCCAAGAATTTATCTCATCAATTTTTTTTATTATAAAACAAATAAGTGGGTCGCAGTTGTGTAATTTATGAGCAAACACTGCCATAAATAAAATGGCAGTCAGTAGAGTGTGTAACAGTCAACAGTCCCCTTTTGCACTCACCTGTAGAAACCAGCTACCTACATACACTTGATTTTATTTAGTCAAGATCCATACATTATTCCCTAAGGAATTAACGAAAAGGTTTCAAAAAAAAGAAAGAAAGAAAAAAAGCCCTATGTCTTAAAGCAACATTATGTAGAAATAAAAATTTTGTGCGATTTGCCGCCCCCCACAATTTGATTTCAACACCACTATTGTAAATAAAAATCCCTGGTCTGCAACGATCTGTCAAAAGTAGGGTTGTACCGATCCGATCACGTGACTCGGAAATCGGGGCCGATCACGCCACTGAAGACTCGATCGGGACTCGGATGTTACGACCCGATCAGAGATCGGTTTTATATATATTTATTTAGTCATTATTTGTATTAGATTGTTGATATATGGGCTATTGGTGATTCAAAATAAAAAAAAATAAAATGAGTATTTACTACCACCGTTTACGACATGCGCATGCGCAGAAGACCAGCACGCCAGTTTGTTTTGAAGCGGAGTGGCGAGTTGTGGCGCACCATGTCTGCTGTGTGGAAGTATTTTAAAGTGAGTGACGAGAACGATGCAGTTGCAAACTGTCAGATATGTAAATTTGGGATATCGAGGGGTGGTAAAATATAATAAAAAATAAGGGACACCTTGGATAGTTTTCTTCGATCTTTTTAATTTTTTAAATGTATTATAAGAGTATCGGATCGGGACTCGGTATCGGCAGATACTCAAAAATCAAAGGACTCGGACTCGTATCGGGGGCAAAAAACCCTGATCGGAGCATCCCTAGTCAAAAGTAATGTAGGTGGTAACTACAAATAAAACTAATTAGGTCATAACAATGTAATGTGTTGAAAACTTGTATCTTGAAGTAAACATGTATGTAACGCTGTGATCCTACCCTATCACATAGTGCAGAAACAAGTGATAGAGATGGCGGAGTGGCTGTGACAGAGACACCATTCACTCTATTACAAGTCACTGCACCATCAAAATGATTTTAAAACTGTTTTTAAGGTTAAAAAAATTTACAAAATGTTGCTTTAATATAAAAAAAAAAATGAAAAAATGAGAGAAAAAAATCCTGAATCTGTCCCTTTATCCGGATCTGCACCAAAAGTTAATGGGGTCTATTTTCCTCCATCCAAGTTTCATGGCAATGCGTTCAGTAGTGTGCTGACAAACCAACCAACTAACATCCTTAATGGTAAATGCCATCCGGAGATATTTAGCGTATTGCACAATATTAACTGTGAAAATGTTGATGGAAATGTTATCCTTGTAATACTGCCATTTCATTTGTAATAACCATGAAATAAGCCTTCAAATACTCACATATGTTGGGCCATGTTGCTGTAGATGCAGCCTTATCAAATGTTGAACATGCTAACACATATCAGTCATGAGCTGATACTATGACTTTTGGCTCTCACCTCTCTAACTGGGGTAGCAATGGAGACGTAGGCTGGAACTATGCAGGAAAGCCTTTTATCTCATCTTTGTTATCTTAATTACTGATAGGAGACCGAAGAACAGTAAACATGTACGGGAATCTCAGGTGACTTGCTGAAGTCATGCAGCTCCAGGCCTTTTCTGCATGTTCAGACTTGAGACTAAAAGACTTAATCAGTAATCCACAGGACTAGTGGGCTAGCCAGTGCAAAATATTACTAGACCAGTGTTCATGCAGAGCAACTCAGATTTCTCTCTATAACCAGCAACCAGGCTGTTCTATTTTTTATGTTTCAATATGGCAGTTTGGTTGTCCACATAACTACAGGCAAAAACACACAGGTTCAGCATAAAGGTCATTCAGACAGGCTTGATTCTTCAAATACCAGAATCCTGTTGATCATCTAACAACAGATATGTTTTAACTCTTCCCAATTGCAAGACAATGGTGTTGCAATGTTTTGTTCTATCTACAAACCACACCGTTCAAGCTGTGAGAAGGTGTATTTGTTTAATGACGTTAGGAGCAAAAAGACTTCCCACATATTTTCCACATCAGTCTTGTGTAGCCTCTCTGCCCCAGTCATTGATCAAATACACAACTGATCCTTCTTTAAACTACATACAGACCAGTAAAGAGTCTGAATCTATGTATTTCTTCCTTTAGAGAAGTAGACTATTTGTTGTACAGTTTAAGCATGTTTTTAAATGGCTAGGTTAAGCAGAGTGCTTCCATACAGATGTATTATCTATAGCTTCGTTGTTTAAGAGAGGGGAAAGGCTGTATCAGATTGATATCGGTAACGCAGATACTCTGTTGTCTTATCGGTATCGGACATGAAAACCGGTATCGACCCATCCCTAGATAAAATGTGTGCACAGGATGCGTATCTAGCAACATCACTGCAGATGCTGTTAGTGCCGACTGTCCTTTGCTCCAAACTGAAATTAAGAGGAAAATAAGCGGTTGCTGTAAATCATCAACATTAGTACAGACTTCCCAACTTTTTCTTCAGAGCTCTATTTTCCATTGGACCGTTAAACATGATCTTGAGACCCATACTTTCACCCAGCTTTGTACTGATTCAGTCTATATACGTATAAAAAACATTTAGTTATGTATTATATTTGTTACTCAGTCACTGTCTGTCTGTCTGTCTCATTTGAACATGTTAAATTTCAATTAGCTGCTTCTTCTTGGATTACTTCAGGCCTTGCACCAGTCATTGTCCTCTCTGGTGGGTCAATCTCAGTCTCAATGACTCTATTAGACCTTATACTTTGAGTACATGTTTGTCCTGCCGATGAGAATACTGTTAACTTCCTGAAAACCTCTGCATCTCTCAATAACTCCCAAGTCATAACATTTGGGGATTTCATACTCAGCTTTAAATAAACTTAGTATCCTGCTCTTCAGAGACTATGTCTGCTGCCTCTGTGGCAATACATTCATAGCAACCTGGCTAATCTGTAGTGTAGCGGTGCCTGAGAGTCTCCTGACACGGTTGCATTCACTCTGTACTAACATGAATAATTTAACCCAGGAGACAGCTCTGCTGTCAATGAGTATCTTTCTCAGTGGATCTGGTCTCACTCTCCACACAACGGCAGTACTTTGTGTTGACCAATTAACTTAAGTGTGTGTTATGTTAACAGAAAACCTATACACCCTCAATCATTCAAAACGAAGCCGCGGCCCCAGGGGACTCACACCACCTGATTGTCATATTAGGTCAGTCTGACAAAAGCCTTTTGTTTGCCGCAATAAAAGGAGCAATGCATATCGACCTGCTGCTTTAATTCAATGACGTGAATCATTTGACACACGTTAGTGTCTTAGTTTAAGTGCCCTATTTTTTTTTAATTTCTTCTTTGGCAATGCTCAGGCTTGTAGGGAAGTATAGGAAGATCCTGAACTTTGTAAAGATAGCTAAGATGTAGGCTAATTTCACAAATAGCATAATACATTTTAGGGCTGGATCTAACAAATCTTTTCATAATTAATTCATGTGCTGATTATTTTCTTAATTAATCAATTAAAACTTGGTCACATGAAATTACCACACACCCAGGAGAGATTTCTTGTGTTGCCCTACCAACAGTCAAAAACCAGAGGTGTTCAAATTACTACAACTGTAAGACAAAGAAAAGCAGCTAATTCTCATATTTAAGAAACAGGAAACATAAAATGTTTGGCAATATTGTTTGAAAACCTGCTGCAACAATGAAATGATTATCATAATTATGGATGAGATAATCAGATGATCAGACTTGATCAACATAAAATTAATCAATCACTCTTTTCAGGAATTAGTTAAGTTAAAATATCATAAATGAGGCTGTTCCTGCTCCTCCAAAGTCACATGTTCCATGTGTCTTTACTGTATCAGTAAGCATACCTTTGGCTTTGTACTGATATGCCTCAGTACGTAGTTAGCACCCAAGATAACAGCTGGTTACACAAAAAGGGTTTAGTAATTTTCTCCTAATGTGTTTAATTAACAGTGGCTACAAAGCCAACAAAACACTTCCTGAGGCACATTTTTAACAAATGACATAAGTGTCAAAGACTTGTCCGAGTCTAGTCTTCCGTTATGTTGTGTCCAAACCGTTACTGCAACTTCGCTGCGAGAAGCTGAGGACTGAGTTATGTCATTTCAAGGAGTGGCCACATCACTAAGTGGCTGTAACGTTGCATTGCTAACGCCGATGTGCATCTAATTTCTACATATTAAATTATATAGGTCGGAGTAACATCCATAGTGGGTTCTGTCAGTCATTTAAACGGGCATAATAAATCTTTCACCAACATTAACGCATCTTGTGCCTGTCAGCTAACATCGTGTAGCAAATACACGGGCGGATATGGAACCGTTAGCTTAACGTTAACTAGTTACGTTACCAAACTGAGCCTTCTTACGCTGGCAGCGTATCTATATAAGCACCATTACACGCTTCACTCATTTTAGTACTCGAAGCAGCCACAAAGCTAAGTAAACATAGTTATATCTAAACTAGGTTAACAATAGGTTTATCCAAAAACTTGCTAACGGATAAGCTAACTCACCCAAGATCTCTTTTCTTCTGTCGGCATGCGGCTGGTCCGTATACACCCATTCGTAGTCTTCGCGGGCGACCCGGTTCCCCATCTTTTAGATTAACGTTGCGGTGTTATACAACTTTTTTTTGTTTAAAAAACAAGTATCCAAATATCACAGAGGTCGTTTAAAAAAGAACTTCTCCGGTTCTTCTCCCCTCCTCTGAAGTGCTCCCACTCTCCTCTCTGCTCAGTCTGCTGACCTGCCCGAACATCAGTCAGCTCTCGCCCCAATCTGCAGCTCCTCCTACCGGCAGGCCGATCACTGGAGCCACCGTGCACCGCTGAGCCAACCGCTGACACTGGTGAGATAAGTGTAATCTGTCAGCCAGCTTCAACAATCACGTAACTTTCAGCTGACATAATATACATCCAGAATATCAGCCTTCAGGGCAAAAGCCACGCTGATAGGGTTTTTATGTACGCCTGTGACATTCATCAGTTCTCTGTCTATCAGCCCTGACTTGTTTGTGTTCAGTGAACCTAAAAGAGAAAGAAAGGTCATTGGGTGACCGAGTGTTGCTCTGGGGCCCAGACTGTGGTGATAGTTGTATTGAAGTCTATGGGAGATGCATGGAGAAACACACTCAAACCCAACATATTCACATCTATGACTTCTGATGAAGGCATGGCTCCAGACAACAGACCACACTTCAGAGAGTGGGTTAAACAAAGTCCAACCAAATATGAGCACAGTCCTGCTGCTTAGGCAGTACAACTTGGGCACATCTATATAATCTATGTAAGTGCAGTCTATTTACCATACACTTAATAAATGGCAGCAGCAACTGTGTTGGTGCTTAGTCCCCACTGACCAGAGTGACAGAGTGAACAATAGCCTGAGAATATTCCTCCCCAACAACAGCAGAGTTGTATGTTCAACAGAGGAGCACAGTGTCCTTCAAATAAGGCCCAGAGGGATGTCATCAAGCCTAACTGGTACAACTGGGAGAGTGTAATCATGTGGAAAGCAAAGACGATTACTGTCAAACTGTTATTGTCCAGTTGCAGTAATTCATAAGCTTCTCTCATGAAGATGTATTCTGTGGTGTTTGAAGGTATCAGTGAAGATGTTGATCGGGACATTGATTTGATTATTTCAACATTATAACACTGACAGGAGATTATGTCACAATATTTTAAATATATCATAGAATTATATAATGTATTTATATATCCAAAAAAGTCAGAAAAAGTTGTGATGAACCATGAATCCAGAACATATTAAAGGGGGACATAATTCTACAAATGGTTAAATATAACTGTCAGAATATAACTTAAAACGTGTGCACATGGCTTGGTAGTCTGACACATACCATGCACTCGCAACATCCCGGCTTTGATTCCAGATTGGGAACACTGTCAGCTGTAAAGTTCCCGTTATGCTTCCCCTTCCTGTTTGTGGTTCTTTAGAACTTTAGCTTTAGATATTTGGATTGTTTAGCATTTGTAAATAATTGAATAAAATGTGATTTACGTAACAGATAGCCTCTGTGTGTATATAAAAGGATGGGCAAAATTATAGTGAATTCTGTTGAAGCCAAAAGAAGGGGCGATATGAACAAGATTAAAGAATATAAGAAAATACTTTACTGATAAAGATAACTGTATGCCAGTAAAGTTACAGAACAAAATATGTAATTAGATTACAGATATATTCAGTAAAAAGGGGGATTACTAACGGGATTACAAATTTAAAATAAAGAATGATATTCTAGTCCATAACTGTGCACATGTGCACACATGACAACACTTCCTGAGTCTCCCAAGTATCCTTACAGGATACACGCTCGTTATTAAGATTAAACAAACGTTGTCTTATTGATGTTTATTTTCTCTGGTCTTTATTTGCATATTATTGGTATTGAGGTAATCCATTTTTAAGAAGAGCATTTTGCAGTTTGTATAAATTGTTCTAGACACATCTTTGGCTGTAATGCCATTACATAACACTGCTGTTTCTCTCCAGCTTATCTAAGTGCAGGGCTGCTGCAGCTGTAGAACATATAACAATGGAGCGCTTCCTGTTTTGTGCCACACTTGCTAAGTGCAAGATGTGACACATTCAGCTATGTGACCTGTACTTGGAATGCAAAAAATGTGAACTCTGCAGTTGGGGTAGAAAGGCACCATAGTTCTCTGGATTGTGTCTTTGTGCCACGTTGTCTCAAAACCATGTCCGAGTCAGGTACAGTTATAGATAGTTGGGTGCTCAAAGACACTTACAGAAGGCAGTGTGGGTTACAGTGACCGAATGAGAATGCACAAAGTTTTGTACTTGAAGTATTGACAGATGAATTCTATATTATGTCTGTGCTTAGGGACAAGTTAGGAGAACGTTTATAGGTGCAACCAGCTCCCACAACACCTAAAATCAGCAGCTGAGGGGCACTCCACAGATTTTAAAGCTGCACTAATGGATATTTTTAGATGAACAATTTGTGATGAATATGTGTAATGTCACAATGGCCACCCTGGTATAAAAAAAGAAAAGGCACAGACAAGGCTTTACATCTTAATGAAACTTAAGAAGGCTACATTTCTGTGCCAAGTTCTAGTCAACTTTCACAGAGGAGCAATAGAAAGCATCCTGACTGGAAACATCACACACTGGCATGGTTCATCAGGGCCCAGGACAGGAAGGCTCTGCAGCAATGATTAAAACCTCCCAGAACATCACTGGTACCATATACAGAGCATCAGTGACATCAGTGAAGTGAGATGCCTGCACAGAGCCCAAAGATACTTTAAGACAACACCCACCCAGCCACAGTCAGTTCACCCTGCTGCTATTTGGAAAAAGATAGACGTATCCGCTGCTATACCACCAGATTACAGAACAGCTTCATTCATCATGTGACGTTCCTGAACTCATCCACCACAGTCCGCCATGAATTGTTTATTTTTGTTTTGTCTCTCTATCATTTTTTGTGTTTTTGTGTGTATGTATCTTAGGGAATAACAACAGAAATGCCATTATAGAATCTTGTGTTGCATAATGGCAATTAAATTCATTTTATAATTTGAAATATTTTTTGCTTTTGTCTACTTCTTTGGTTTATGGCCAAATATCTGCAAAATGAACGGCATTATCATAAGCCTCAGTTGTATTTGAGCTAGTTGCTAATGTTAGCAAGCTAACACATAAGATGGTAAACAAGGTAAATATTATACCTGCTGTATTTGTCCCCGCATTCCGCTTAGGGCACTACCAGCCTCACTAAGTCCCTATGGCTGGCTGTTAGTCTTGTTTTATTGTGTCTCTCACAAGTTCACCAACTTTATAAACTTGCTAAACTAAATCTTTGGAGTACCCCTTTATATATAAACAATATAAATTCACCCACATAATGATAAAGGGTGTAGAACAAGAGCTGTAAAAATAAAGCCTGTAATGGGTTTAAACATACAGAGATAAGTTAAGTTGAGTTTTTAATAGGTTTGATTTGTACATTTGTAACAGTAATGTGTGCAACAAAACCGTACAGTTAGCCCCAAGTTGGCCAACCCAAAAGATAGTTCTCTTGGTATACATACATGAAATAATTCACAATCTACACTTTAAAGTACATGAAGATTACAGTATTTTTTTCTAAACTGAGACGCAGTCTCAAATTAAGCCACTAGATATATCTTCTTGTGTGTCATTATAATACACGCGAGTGTTCACCAACACGTGAACTGTATTTCCAAAGTTTCTTTACCAAAGGTTCATGCCATGAGTGGTTCAGGTCATCCAAACAACAGAAAAGCTTCAAACAAAGAAAACAAAAGTGCTGCCACAATATGGGCTCACAGCTAACCTAGCCTTACAAGGCAAGAGATGAATTTGTACAGGAGAGAAGAAGAGTACCGCTGCACAGGGGAGTTCGACAACAGCTGGGGAAACTAATCTGACTCTGAGCCTTTTTGTTTAGCAGTGACATTTCCAGCACCACTCTATTGTGGCTGCAAACCAGTCATATGTTCTGGTAGCTCCCTTAAACCAGTGTCAATGGGCTGATTTTAAACTTCACTTCTAAAGTTGGTGTTACAACATGGAAAAGTGCCACCATTCTCTCTTACTTCCCTCTGACGGTTTCCATCCATGCAGTTATGCTTAATGATATTCACTTCCCTTATTTTGGGGCCGAGGCAGATGTCTCACAGGTTTATCTCTACATAAGCAAAAACAAAACAAGCATGGCACTAGAGATAAAGAGAGACAGACCCTTTGAAAGTCATTACATAGACAGTATACTTTCATAATCTTATATAATTTCTGCTTCGACTTTAAAAGGTGCAATATGTAAGAATTCTAGTTGACAACATTCAAACATGAACTAAAATTATCAACAGAATGATAAGAAATGTTTTGAAGTGTAATGACGTCTACGTATTGTTGCAGAGGTATCTACTGAAGATGGCACGGTAACCAGCTAGCCCCAGTGTGTCACGGTCCAAAGCTCCTGTGCTAGTGGTGTAAACACCAACACTCCCCCACTGCTTTTAGACCCCAGTCCAGATAGCTAGCTGCACGGCTAGTTGGGCACATCAAGTATCCAATAGCAGCTATAGTTTGCAGGAGCTAGTGGTTACTCTGTGATATGCTGCGCCCTATTGTTTTGGAGTAATAATTCCACATAGGTAGCCAGGTCAACATGTTGCACCTTAAAGGACCATAAAAGTCTTTTTCTCAATTTCTAGCCGTCTGCTACAATTATTAGCCGAGGAATCGCTAAGTGTCTGAGTCCAGCAGGTATGTGTTGGTGTAATCTGGCATAATGTCAGCACTATATATGATGATCTGATTCACAGTCTCTAGAAACTGAGTGTCAACGTTTGTTCTTGTTCATCCTTGGAAACAGACCAAACTCCATCCACTGACGGCCATGAGATGCAGCTGAAAGCTCTGAAAAGAACTAGGAAGTGGATCTTAAGTTAAGGTTATACTGTGAAACTAGAAACAGAAGTTTGATGAAAAAATATACATAAATGTCCACTTACTAGCTTTTCCAGAGCTATAAACAACATCTGGAGGTCTTAATCATTGGAAATTGTAAAAGTATGATTGTGCAATTGCATTGTGTTTTTCTCTCATTCTGAAGAAGAACATTGTAAAAAAGTCTCTAGCAACAGCAGCCATGTTTTTTATAGTTTCAAAATCAAGGCAAGTCATGACATGCAGGTTTCTGCAGTGAAATGACTGTAAATCAATGGCTGTTGGGTAGAAAGTAGAAACACATTCAATAACTGTCAAACTCAGGGTTTCTCATGTTTCACTGTACTGAGCTGTAGTTATTGTAGTAAATAGGCTGTAATATGTAAAAACACTAGTATGATCCTCAAAGGACAGATGCCAAATATTGTTTTAACATTAGTTTCTTTGTCCTCCTCAATACAACACATACAGCAACATCGCATATAAAAGAGAAGCATGAACATCAGGTGCTTTCAGGCACACCAGAGCTAAAAGGTCTGCTCTCGCTGGAAACTTTTGAAAGAATCTAAGGATCAGAGGACAGGGATATCAGTCAGTGGCTGCAGAGGCACAGTGGAAAGAAAAATCCCCTCACTAATTATAATCTACCTCTATGTTGCACCGCTGACAGGCAGGGGAGCAAGAGTCAGCAGATGACACTTGATTAATGTTACCTGAACAATGCCTTCTTCCTTCTTTAAGATCATCCTTCGTTTTTAGACTGAACTGAACTGACCTAAGCAGCAATGCTGGATGGACAAACCAGGCTACTGGTAAGGAATACTGATTACTTTGTAGATGATTTTTATTGCACTTGGCCTAAGTTAGAAAGCAGTAACTGTGAATGACATGAATGCTTGCGGATTTAGACTTCCTACCCATGTGAAAATGGAAAGGAGATCACGGATTATTTCACTGATTCAATTATGTTGAAATTTAAGGCCTGTTATGACTCGTGTGTGTTTCCGAAATAAAATCTCCTGGCAGATTTGATTTCAGACATATGAACTGCATTGATCACATGAGCAACATGACTTGTGTTAATTCAAAGACAATCAGATTTTTCGCTTGGTAAACCGTTTTTTTTTTTGCAATCACGTCAGCCTCTTAGAAAAATTTAAAATCTGTACAGTTGTTTAATGTAACCTTCAATAAATAGTCTTCTTGGTCACACTTTATAACAACCATCATTAATAAATGGCAAATGTATGTTAATTCAACTAAAGTTAATAGTTATTTGACTCTTAACAATGAAATGATTTATAAACCATTTATCAAGCAATTGTTTACTAAAAGTTTTAACAGATATTTATAATACTGTGGAGTTCATCTATAAACATTATTTAGATGGCCATTATAAAGTTCCAACTTGTGTTTATAAAACTTTACAATTGCTTAGTGAATGGTTTACAATGCATTTCACTGTTAACAGTTAAATAACTATTAACTAAAGTTAAATTAAATATACATTTACATTTATTATTAACATTTATTATAAAGTGTTATCATGTTCGTCGCTGCATGTGGCAGACCTCCTGCCCATATACTGATTTAGTTAAGTGGGTAAGAACGTTTGTAAGGATAAGTTGGGTGATATTCTACGTTTTTCTTCTTGTCCATAAGTCCCATGTACAGAGCAGAGAGAGAACACTGGTAAAGCAAAGTGTACAGGGATACTCCTGGTTCATCTTAGACAGTACAGGTGATGAGTGACGCAGGGATCGGGGATAAGGTGTGATCGGTCAGACCAGAAACCAAAAAACAAAACTTCAACTAAATGACACACTGAGTCTCTTATTTCTTGCTGCGCAGTCGTTTGGACTGTCGTGGAAGGTCTGAGCTCTTTCTGGTGCGTTTGAGTGATGACCCTCCCTCGCCCTCTGGCTCTAAGGGTAGAGAGGTTGCGGCCACGCTGCCACCTGGCAACACAGTACCAGACGTGCTGGCAACAGTGGAAGACACAGCAGCACTGCTGGACGTGGAGGGGACAGCTGTGCTGGGCCTGGGACCTCCCATAGCAGCAGCACTACTGTCCATCAGTTCGCGGAGCTTGTGTTCCAGCTCGGCCAGGCGGGCGTTTTGCTCAGCGATCACCTGGGTCTGTTCCAGCAGCTTCTGCTCCTGGTCCTGCAGCTGCTTCTGCTGCTCCAGTTGCTTGACACGAATTTCCTGCATCTCCCTTCGCAGTACTGTCATTGACGCCCCGTTCACCTTCACCTGCTGCTGCACTTTGGTCATCTCTGAGCGCGATGGCGTGTTCTTGGCCAGCAGAGACATGGTGGTTAGGGAGGTTGATGGACCTGCCACTGAGGGAACAGGACAGAGGGTCAGAGGTCTGAAGGATTTTACTGGTATAAAAAAATGCAAAACAGAAGAGATTCTGCAAGAGGAAAGCTAAAATGCAACAGGCCAAGACATTTTATTTTGGCTGATATTGAGCATGAGAAGTGATCTTTGTTTGGAAGATTACTGCTCTAAGCGCACAAGGGGACACAAACTATTGCAAAGTATGCCTTAAATCCAATTAATACTACTAATTACTACTACTAAATGTTTATTGACAATTTTTTTTCTGTCAGTCATTTTTTCAATTAATTAGTTTCAGTTAATTACTACAATGCCCCTCCTGCGAAGGGAGATGAAGGAAACTCAACACCCATACCCAATAGTCCAGGTGATATGCTGCAAATTTGAGGTGAATCGTTCAGTTTTTCACAAAAGCATGAAACTCTGAAACTACACATTTTTTCAGAAATGGGGCCATCGCAAAACTGCCACATGGCGGCCATTTTACTTTTATTTGCCATAACTGAATTATATATTTTGCATATCTCCTGAACCAAACATGATAACACAGACGAGGTGATGTCTACCCCTATGTTTTGATAGTCGAGGATTACAATGATACCATAATTACTTCATCAGATTCAGGTGAACAGTTAATGCTGAATTCAGTGACATTGTGAGAAGGAAACAACAGAATCTGAGAACCATAGTGAGAATTAATGACGTCATGTCAGTTGCATACACGTTATGAGGAGTTTTAAAAGCTTAATCCTTTTATTAACCCTGTTTACACAGTGACTGTAAAGAGTAGAACAATATTAAATATATACATTTTTTAACCTTAATTTATTTAGGAGAGTTTCACTGAGAGCAATGCTCAGGAATGCCCTGATCACATTCACAGTTTCCCATTTACACCTGGAAGCTGCTCAGTACAACCACAGTCTGATCTGCCAGCCACTGAAGCAGTTGGGGTTAAGGGCCTTGCTTAAGGGCACCTCAGTGGTGATAATGGGGGAGGGGCAAGCGCTTCTGATCCAGGGATTAAGCTACCACTGCCTCCAATGACCATAGCAACTTAGACTAAAAGGAATTTCTGGACAGATTTTGTCAACGCGATAGTGTCCCAATCCTGCTAGACGCAGGCATTTCAAAACCTGCTGAAATTATTCATTGGCTCTAGGCAGACCAGGATCTTTACAAGATCTTTATGACATGAGGAGGGGGTGCGCAAACAATCCACAGGGGCCAGAATCAACAAAAAATAAAAGTTCTTTGTAGTTGCTTTCAGCTAAGTTCTCATGGTCATATTGAATATTACATTTATAGTCACTGTACTGTCAGGGTTAATTTACGATATTATTGTAAAGTCTGGCCAAGGTTCTCAGATACTGTGATTACATGACAGTGTGTCTGGTCAAGTTTTCAACTTGGGAGTCTGTGTGTGTTTCATCATGGCAAAATGTGGTTCTGGTGACACCTACTGTAGTAGGAACCAGCCACAGAAGCGGTTTTGAGTACTAGCCAGGTGATATGTCTGTCTGTGAACACATTTTGTCAATGTGATAGCACCATGACGGTGCAAGATGCAGTCATGAAGCTTTACAGGTGTGTAGTTCAGATCAAAATGAAGGCAAAGTTTGAAGATGGGTGTGGGCTGACCCATGACTACCGAGTACTGTAAAATCCCCAAACTTAAAAAAAAGCCTCTTGGTGCCGTGCTCTACACTCAACATAAAGCAGAACATTTTTAATTTAATGTTTGTTTGATGTGCACCTTTTTCCATTTACATGTGCATTACTTTTGTGAACTCCAAGTATATCCACCTCAAATGTAGTCAGCTTCAGTCAATCTTAAGACTTTGAGAAAAAAAACAGGAAGTTGTTGTAACTTGACTGAACATTGACAAACCTGCCCCAAATTTGACATGCTTGATAAGCATCCCAGCCTGAAGATATCTACATGCAAATATTGAGTCATAGTCATAGCACCACCCACTGGCAACAGTAAACATGCCTAACTTTACAAATATTCAGTTTACATCACGTTTACATTGTGTGGTATACACTTGATATACAGCAACATAATGCATAATTAGTGTGTGTTCTCTAGCGCCACATAGTGGACACAGGACGTGGTATTTAACTCCTTCACTCAAAGTCCAATATTAACATTAAAATTATGTCAGACGACCTCCATTTAATGCATCACTGCAATAATACCTCACTTATGTAGCACCACCTGCTGGCAACAGGAAGTGAAGCCAAGGTAACACATACATATCAATATGTCATCTCCAGTAGGGACACAATTATTTTCATCAGTGATTAATCTGCTGATTATTGTCACAACTAATCAATTGTTTTGTATATAAAATGTCAAATAAATTGTTAAAATCAAAATTTCCCGGAGCCCAAAGGGAAGTCTTCTGCCCAAAAGACCCTGAATTTACTGTCAGAAATATTTAAATGCTGGAGGCAGCAAATATTTGACATTTTTGCTGAAAAATGACAGAAACTATTTAAGGATCATGAAAATAGTAAGTTTCTTAGGATCACTAACTTATTGACTAACAGCTCCATCTCAAGTGCCAAATAATCCACACAGGAAATAATAACTTACTCATTCATGCAGTGTACAATAGTCATAAAAAATTGACAGCTGTGTCAGCCAACCTCCAGTAACAAGACCACAGCTGCCATTCCCCCGACACTTAGCGGTACAAGGCTCGTGTCTGCCTTCAGTTTAATTTGTAATGGGAACCTCTGTCAAAATTATGCCCAATGTGCTGCACCAAATGTTCAAATTTGTGTTTTTATGTATTTAAGCTATAAACACCTGTTTCTTTTGTTAATGAGAAAAAAGGCATCTTGTGCTGAATAGTTCATATCTAGCTGTCTAAACACTCTTTTAAAAACAAACATCTAACAGAGAAGCTTCAACCATCAATGATAACCAATGTTTAAATTGTGACTGAAACTACAAAAGTTTCCATTTTAACTACATATTGGTACCATCTTATTGAGAGCAGAGGTAATGGGAGTTGCTCTGGGTTAAATTTTCTTTTGAAGTCTAACTTTAGCCAGGACAAGCACATGTCTGTTTACCTGGTGCAGAGCCAATGAGGCGGCCGGACAGGTCGGCCCCTGGAAGCTTCTTCTTCAAGATGGGAACAATCTTCTCATCAAAGTACTCCATGGCCATGGAGGAGATGTCCCTCAACTCCTGCAGAACCTCATGAGCTCGCTGGGGGGCTCGAGTGGAGTTCACGTAGCGCAGCACGCGGTAAATCTCATCTATCACCTGACAACACACAACAGTACATGATCAGGACATCACAAATAACACAACAAAACCAGATAACACCCAACAGACATGACTTAAACACAAACAACTGCATGGGCAGCTGAAAAACTGGGCTCTTTGTGTTCATCACATCATAGTTGTCTATCTTTTAAAGTCGACACATGCAGAATTTAAAATGTGTTACCTTAGAGTACATGTTAAATTCAGTTAACACAGAATAAGCATCGACGGCAGGGAAATAACATGTATATCAGAAGAGATGGTGCCAAAATGCTGACTGAATATTGAACCTGTCTTCGAGCCTGTCTTACTTGGACGTTTGTTAGTCCATGAAACAATACAGTGGGTATTGTGTCACTTTGATACACAAACCCTGATACAGTAAAACACAATTTCGACCTGTGTTAATAATAACTGATAGGATTACTATGGACAGCTAAAAGGAAACCTGAGGTTCCAGCTGCAAGAAAACATCACTCAAATCAAACTGACATAAATTAAATTGACAAAATCTCACTCAATAGCATGTTGTGTACTTGACTCCATTTCTCAAGATAGGGATGGTACATTTAAAAAGTATTGCTGTGTATTCAATGTTACTTTTCCTCTAGTGTTTTTTTTTTCTTTTTCCTCCATTTGAATGTTGGAAATTCACTGTGTAGAATGATGTGTAGTACGGTCTAGACCACCAGTTCAAATATTTATATTTTGTATTTCTTTTGAATGTATTATTATTTTTCATTTCAAATGATAAAATCAGCTTAGCAGTTTGAGTGAAAAGTTAAATCTTTGTAAAAGGTCAATGAATTTCTATCTCTTAATATTGGTATGTCCCCATTGGCATTAATGACAGCATACACTCGAGCTGGCATGGTCTCCAAATATGAGCCCAAACACTCAAAGCTTTGACAGAACTACATGAAGACCAAAGAAGACCAAGGAGTCCTGACTGTCATGGACTTTCCTCCACAGTCACTTGACCTCAACCTCTTTGAACATTTAAGGGGACAATTTAAGACTGAGAAAGCCAAGCATCCTATGACATCACAAGAAGCTTTCTGGAACACTGTTAAATCATGCTGGGATAACATGAATCGGCAGGTTTTACACAAACTTGTGGAGTCCATGCCAGCTCGAGTGCATGATGTCATAAAGCAAAAGGTGGACATACCAAACACTATAAAGATATTGTGAAATTCATGGACATTTTTCAAAGATTCAACTTTTCACTCAAATTATTAAACTGATCATTTGTAGTTAAAATAACAGTCTTATATCCTCCTGTAAATGTTAACATATTTGCTATTTAGGAAATTTCAAAGAAATTCAGATCTTCCAATAAGCCAAATATCAAGCTACACCATTTAGCGGTTAAATCTGATCTTACTCCTAATAACACCCCCTCATGGACTTATCATCTTTACAGGACGGGGACAAATTTTTTGTTGTCTCTACACAAGACCAAAACTCGGGGTATAAACTGTGAGTGCATCTAAGACATCACATCATGCATAAAATAAACCTGTCATTAATGTGAGTTTGCGGCTGTACTGAAAAGAACCATTTTTATGAGGCATTAGGAGTTGATAAGTCTGTAAGACTATTGTTACTGCCGTTTGTGGGCCACAGACACCTGTGCTGACCTTTCCAGGGATGAAGCAGCAGAGGTTGGAGTCGACATATTTCATGAAGGTCATGTTGAGCAGAGAGAGGCGCGTCTCCACGGCAGCCAAGATGTCAGCATGACGGGCCAGTGAATGGTTTCTCCTCTCTGACTCTCGCCTGGAGACACATCATGATAAACACACTGGTGAAGACAGGTTTGAGTATTGGACCCCTTGTAATGAGCCTCAAGAGACACAACTAAGCCACATAGCCTGAAATACATCTGGAAAATACACCAAACAGCCAACCAGCTGTGTTTCTTCATTTCTGCTGTAAGAGAATGAAAACCCATCCTCTCTGTGTCCAGTGAACACCAGACATATTTCAACTGCGTTTTTCAGTGGCCTATCTCACGTGTGTCTGATTGAGCAGGTATAGTATGCTTCAGTTTTATTCAGCAGAGCTGTGTACACTGGCCAGTAGCTGCATATCAGCTATTCCTTTACAGGCCTATCTGCAACCTGAAGAATTCTTTCAGGCTTTAAGTAAATTCTTGTCTTACTACTGGTGTACAATGTTCTGAGTGCACAGCAGTGCTGTGCCTGAACCCCTCCAGCACAGAGAGGACTGAAGCTTCTGCTGTTTAGTTGCTGACATGCCGCTTTCACCACGGCCAGTGCAGACAAGTTGTAAGCTCAGCTCCAGGCTTGTTTAAATGCTGTCAGCTTGAGTCTAGAGCAGAGATGTCCAAATGTTTTCCCTTGGAAGACCAACAAATGAAATGTATTGGCGGGCCACAAGCCAAGAGCAAACAGCTATTGTATTGTAAAAATGCAAAATGGCACCAGGATCCCAAGTTTACTTAATTGACTGACTTCTTGTGTCACGCTGCTCTTCCTGCCTAGATTATGAAAAGGTCCAATATTCAATATTCAGCCTCACTAGATGTCAGGAAACAACTATTTACTATGTACAGATATAGTGGAGTAGCAGAGTGTGATGTCACACTCCCTCTCTGTGTGTTAGCATTGAGCTTCTCTGTTTTTTGTTTTGGAGCCAGTTTGGCTGCATGTGCAGGTTAGTGCATGTGAGCCACCTCCTGTTGGAACCTCTGTGCTGCTGAGAATGACGGCGGTGGAGAAGGCGGTGTGGTTGTGGGGTGGTTTGTTTTGGTCTAACATGCTTGTGCCGAACTGCGACCACTAGTGGTGCTCAATTTGGCATTTAGGCAGGCTAACTTTGCCCACAGGCCCCATTTTCGACAGCCCTGGTCTACAGAAATTCATGTTAGACACACATTACGTTTCTTTTGTAACCTTTTTAGGATCATTTTCAAGTGGAAAGAAATATATTAGATTACACATTATTTTAAGTTAGAAAAAAAACTATATATCAATTTTAAAAATCTTCCCCTGCCCCCTGCAATACCATTCCTGACCACAAGAGGGCCAAAGACCCACAGTTGGTAAGTGAAGGAAGACATTAACTCCAATCCAGTCTTCAGAAACATTTGTGCAATCTATGTCCATGTCTATTCCACAATTTGAGGCTGTGCTGAGTGATACAGACCTGGGCAGCTGGGCTTTGACTTGCCTCTGGCACAGACTATGGTAACGCTCCACCTTCAGGAAGCCCTGATTCAGGACACGCTGACAAATCATGTCCATTCGCTTACACACCTAGAGAAGACGAACAAGAGAAAACAGGTGAACAACAGGTAATCCGTTTTATAAGAAAAATAGTGAAATAGTGTTGTACCTCTAGTCTCTAGTATTGCCATTTTTACAGTTGAACTTGGCATTTATGATTACACTTGGGGGTGGCTGTTTTGACAAACTTATTCATGATCTTGAGGACATGTTTACTATCCTCTTGTAATCTGCCAAACTATTCCCTCCAGTGTATGGTCAACAGGAGGATTATCCTGTTTCACAAGTTACATATGCATCCCATGACCCATTCACTTACCATTTTTGGTTAGCTCAAATAAGATAGATCATTTGAAAAGTACTGGCTAAAAGTCTAACTTAAGCCCAATACGGACAGCACTAGTAAAACCAGGGACCTCATGTGATTTCGAATGACAATCCTATGTTTGTGTTTTGTTTAGTTAAGTCTTTATTTTACTCCTATTTACTGACATTATCTTCTGGATATGATGTCAAAGTTCTGTGTAACATAAACTTTCAGAAGTGAAGCGTCTGTTCTTCAGCAGCCACATTAATAATATAATTTAGAGTTGATTTGCCCACTTTAGCATATGTTACAGCATAAATACACATTTGCAGATCAAGAAGAAGTTGCTTTGTGGTTGTACTTGAATATGACTACATATTGTCATTCCTAACCTTCTCTTTCATCACATTTAAACACCGATACAGCCATTATCACAGGACAGCTGTTGACTGATGTTCAACATAATATGAGCTGTGAGCAATTTTTTTTGTTTAGACAACAGAAAACTGATGTTTAAACAGAAATACAACCCCAAATCACTGACATACCAACATTATCACATGACCTGTGTATTTGGTGGAAATATGCAGTGGAATTTCTAACTGACAAATTACAGACATAGCTCATGGACATGTATTAAAGATGTCCTCTGCAATTATTACTAATTACCAGAGGTCCACAGGTAATTCTAGTCCCTCGTGAATAGGGCTTTAATGTTCACCAGAGGAGATACTTTAGGGAGTATTAAAGAGGAAACACTTTTTTTATTTTTTTTTATTTTGTCTTCCTGTTGTTAGTCTCTGACTCTAAAATCAATGCAGAGGTCTCACATTCAGAACCACAGGCCTACCGGTTACAGGCCTGAGGGCCCCTATGCAAGAGTCTGTCTGAAGTGTATTTAAAGCTAGCTGGGAGGGGACTTGTTACATGTCTGTGCTCGGGGGCCATTTAGTCACTCATTCAGAACAAAGACTGCATGAAAGGCACAAGATGAGGCTGATCATTTTGCATGGCAAGAACTGTATTAAGCAACACAACATGACTGCCATACAGTCACCCTGTATGGCAGTCATGTTTAAACCTCCAAGAGCAGCGCAGCACTGGCAGAATGAAGAGGCTGCTGAAGAGCTGCACTGAAAGGCTCAGCCAGTGTGCAAACAGACTGATAAATGATTCCAAGCTAACCTCACCTGCACCTTTTCTATCCACAAAAGGGACGGGCAATGTCTGGTGGGTCGGAACATCTACACACGAGTCAAATTTGAGACCGTTCGGGTTTTCCTTCCTCCTATCGATATTCATCTTCTGCTGTCTGTGTGTCGTGTAACATCATTCCAGGCACTGCTTAGCTAGGCTGTCCTGCTAATTAGATAACAGCACAAAAAGCACTGCGGGCCGTGGCTGCAGGTAGACGGCTGCACAGACACTTAACACCGGCTAGAAATACTATCAACAATTATTTACGACGATACAAAACTAGTATCCATATATAAGCAATGCATGCGGCTAGCGTTAGCTTTGTTCCCTTCCTAGCTGGATTGTTTTTGTTCCCCTTACCGAGCGCAGCAGGCTGATCTCATCGTAAGACAAAAAATTGAGAATAGTCTCAATGGCCACGATGGGCAGTCCTAGCAGCGGGTTGTTCTGGTCCGGTGGAGGGCTTGACTGTCTCGGTGACACCGCGTCTGAGTCCAATGACCCAACACATCCATCAACTCTGTCTACGACGGTCGCCATCTTGCTTTGCGAAGGAGGAGGCGGAAGTGACGTTTCAAACAGGAGCGCTGGCTACGTGCACTAAGAAAGTGAAACAATTCAAGTGACTTCATCAGGGACTGAATATATCAGCTGGTAATGGAGATAGTTAGTAATTTAATCGGAAACAAAACCGAACTGACGGGAGCAAAAACTAAACGAGTTTACAAACCTGAGTTTCTGTTAATAATGGAGAATCATAAACACAGAGGATGATCTATTTCCTCAGGTCTTTTCCATGTGTCTGTGTATGAACAGGATATTTAAGATAGGAGCAGCTGATGTTATCTGTTGTTGAATACTTTCTATCGAGAAGTGCACGAGTCCTTTCTCTTTTACAGATGTTGGGCATCTTGACAATGAAGCTCCTGCTGTGTCCCTGAGCTCACTTCTGCAAACTGAAGTCAGAACTGAGAAAACAATGATTTCTTTATGTTTGCTGTTCTTGTTTGAATTTTCTGGGCCTGTAGTACAGTACAATAATAATAGTTAGAATATATCTGAAGAAGGCACCGGCGTATGAACTGCTACATCTGGTTCAATCAGCAGGAAGAGGCCTTGTGTTCAAATCATTGTTGACCCTCTCAACAAGAAAAGCGGAGAGTTGTTAAAAGGCTGTACACCACTTGACTTTGGTGAAATTATTATCACTATATTGACATGTTTGATTCCAGTAAGAAACATTCTTAAGAGACTATTTTTATGGAGAAGTACAGACGACAGATAGAGAGCTTTGTCACATGGTGCAACAACAATCACCTGTGATCAATGAGCAAAACCAATGAGCTTGTGTTGGACTACTGCTGTATGTCTGTTAGTGTGTAAGTTCATTAAGAGAAACAAAAATCAATCGAATTCCTTGTATAAATCTGATTCTGATAAACACAAAGAAGCTACCAATTGTAAAATGTTGATTCTTCACACACAGCTTCAAGATGGAGACCCAAGATTAGAGTCACCAATTCAGTAGTCCCTCTCACACTGCCCTTTCAGTGGGGGAATCGTGCACTGATACTTGGCCTCGCCGTCTGTGTGAAAGTCACAGATGGGGGACAGTTTCGCTCCGACTCTGATCTGCCTCCAGAGGTAGTATCAGAGCCGCAGCAGAGGCGAGCCGGCAGCTGTGTGAATGTAAAAGCCAGAACAGGTGTGTTGGTCTGATGGTGTTCACAGTCTGATAACTAAACAGATCCTTCACTCAACTAATAAAAGAGAAATGAAACACACTTAAACTGACAAAGCAACGTTACAGGACCAGACAACAGTAATGTGGTAACTGTCTTTGCCAACTTATATGAGGAAAAAAATACTGCATCCGTACGTGGAAAAGCCTCTGTCATCCTGTCTGTCCTACCGACTCTTCGTCACATTTCTGCCTGAAAAACAGCGTCTGTCCCCGGCAGCAGAGCCAGGTGGCTCCTGCAGTTGAATGGCGATGATTATGTGACGTGATTTAGAGCAAAAAACTTTAACTCACTATGTCTTTGTCGCCTTCCATTATTGTGTTGTTGTAGTTACTGTCTCTGGAAACTTGTATTGAAAAATATCACCGCGACAGTCAGCCCTCCTGATCGAGACTTCAGTGAACTTTCCAGCAGAAAAAATCATCCCTCCCTGCGAGTGAGTCAGACAGGGTCCTCTATATACTGATGGTTATTATGTCATTTAGAGCAAAAAAACTTTGTCACTTTCCACGATGCATGTGCCAAATTTGAAGAAATTCCCTCAACTGCCTTCATGAGAAATGGATGGACAAGTGTAAAACTTTATGCCTCCAGTGATGGCTGTCGCCGGCGTAAACGCATAAACTTGGGTGATGCTTGGTATCTCGACATCCTAAGATGTTTTTTAAAATGTTATTTGTACAACTTTTGCTCAGGAACCCATTGGAATTGAAATATCAAACTATGTTAAAGGTTTTCATGATGCAAAATATTTGCAGGTATAATTGCTAACTGAATAAATAAAATATGGAAATAAATAAACATTTTATTTGTGCTGTGTGTCTGGCTGTGGCCCATAATGAACTGTGTAGGACATTTTACAGTTGAAATGGAACATTTTCAGTGGAAAAGCAAATTCAGTTCAATTCTAAATACTTTATTTGTCCCCGGGGGCAATTTAAGAAAATGGAGACGCTGTCTCTAATGTCAAACATTTCTGTGCTGCAGTTCCTTGTTATCAGCCAACAAATACACCAAAATGACATGATGTTGTGTTGCTCCCAATAAAATATGATAGGAAAATACAATCTGTGGAATATTGGGATAAATGAGAATGGCGTATTCCTGGTACTTTATTGTAGAGAAACACACAGCCTTGGGAATGCTATTGATGATGTTTTTATTAAATTCCTCATGTTTTTTGAAAGAAAACTGAGCTCAACAACTCAAGAACGGCATATAAAAAAACTAGAGACAGCAGTATATACATACTTACACACAAGTCTACCCACCATGATAACATCGGCTTTGCAAATTCTGATAATTCAGTGTCAGTTTTATAGACAGAGCTACTCAACTGTGAGCACAGTATCATCAATTCAACCCGATAGGCTGTGGCATACGTCAGTGTCAGAACCTTTATGGTGGGTGTGAGCATGCTCAGTTATTTCACTTGATGTCAGTAGAGTCCAGTTCATTGAGAAACCTCTGACACTTGGCCATGAGGACTTTGATGGCCTCTGTGACCAGGACATCTGGAGGCAGGATGCCAGTCGACTCCACAGTAACTGTATGAGAAAGCAGATCCATCAACATAAGTAATACAAATCGCTTTATAGACATGCATTTAAGAAATTACAATATAAGATATAAATTGATTTCCCCCTAACTTTTAATTAAAGAACCAGAGGAGTCACATGACAACATTACTCATTTCTTCTTAACTTGCTGACTGACCAGGTGGAGAAATAGAAATAAGTCATTGTAGTTTTGGGAGCACCAGCTGTTATTTCACAGAACTACATCACAATCAACAATAGTCAAGAATTATGACGTTGTCTGACTCCGTATCTCCTCACAATAGCTTTCTATTTACTGTACAGACATCAGTCATTCCATGCCAACTCACCCAAAATTAAGAACTTTTTCCAGTTCATGTCATGGATTTCTGGAAAAAATCCATTTATGTAATCTAAATTCATGGGACATTGCAAATGTTATACCTGTCCTAAACCTTTTTTAGTATCTCTGCAGTTCTTCTTATGTGGATTCTAATCCTCACCAATTGCTTAATTTAAAACAAACAAACAAAAAAATTCATACATGAATGAAGACTTTCATCTTGCTAAATATAGCCTTGGAGCTGATAAATTCACTTTTTAAAATTATTTTGACTGTCGGTTTTCCTATTGAGCCTGCTTTTCTTTGGGATCAGGAAATTTGCAAGTTACACCTTACAGCATGCATTGCATATTAACACTTTCACAAAAAAGTTTCAACATAATTAAAGAAGTCCTTCTTGGGAAAATATATAGTCAAAATACCTTACAAACAAAGATTTGCAATTAAAAAAAGTATATGGAGTACAGCTATAAAATTTTGCTAGGTCACATGAAATTAAAAGAAGTTTCAACATGACTTTTTTTAAAGAAAATGCATGAACCTAGGTGAGATGGTCTGGAATGACCCTCATTAGAATGGTATTGATCTCCACTCAAAATTCTCCACTTAAAACTTTTCCTTAAAGGTGAGTCCTGATTCTCATTATTGTTTTAATTTACAGGGATTTAATGAATTTTAGTGCTGCAGAGTCTGAACGCTGTCTTTAAAGCAGTAATTAAATATATGAACATACAGATGAAATGGTCTCGCACTCTCCCGAGCTTCACCACATTCTTCAAGTCATCATGTCGGAGGACTTCCCTGCTGCATGTATCCAGACGACTGTTCACCACTTTGGCAACCTTTTCCCCTGAGGTAGATGACACAAGAAAACAATGATGATATTTACAGATCCAGTGGCTCACTGCAGACTGAGCAAGAATTAAACTCAACTGCCATCCTAAAATCTTTCCATTCTTGCTTGATCACTGAATAAAACAGACCAAGATATTTATGTCATATAAATGATGGAGTGTTGAGAATTTAAGATTGTAACTGGAAAGTTTGACTGTTTTTTCCTGTACTTCCCAAGTCATTGAACCCTTGCTTAAATCACTACAAGTCTCTCTCTCAATTAAAGAAAAGTCTACCAGCTGCTAAAGTGGAATTGTGCTACATACTTGCGGAGTACCGCCTGCAGACCAAAAGTCCACGTATTTAGTTTTTCCATCATGTCCTCTGTAGAGTTGGATTCTATTTGATTTCAGATTAGGTCTTTCTTACCATTAACATCTTCCAGGTCGATAACTCCTCGTGAGAAGCAACGCTTTAAGCGTTCAGCCTTCTCCCCCTCTACCTGCTCCAGCAGGGTGATCTCTGGGAGGAGGCGGTAGCTGGCTGTGGCCACTGGAGAGAACTTAGCATGGTCCTTACCTGAACCAAGAACACACTTCAGTATCTGGGTGTCTGGACTGATAACATGATCAAAGCACATGTAGTATGTGTCGAAGTATGCAGCATATGAAAAAGTAAGGTATCCCACTGAGATGAGTTGTAACTTTCATATTATTTATATTAAATATATACATTTAACTACAGAAACATGAAGGTCAAAATGTGCTGAGATTCAGACCCTGAAAAGCTCTTACCAATTCCTTTGACACAGTGCATGATAATGTCCAGCTCCTGTCCTGGTCGTAGCTGAGCTATCAAGATGTCATCATGTACCGGCCCGATGCTGGAGTCTGCAAACACATCTGCCTGGTTCCCAATGGGGACCCACTTTATGTCCCTGGAATAAACTGAGACGAGACAGATCGTTGGTCACATTAATGTTCGATCTTATCCAGGGATATTCTTTCTGGCATAGATATGCTCTCCCCCTCGTCTAACTGATCATTTTCAACAATCACTCATTTGTCTGTATCTGCAAACAATACCAGTAATCGTTGGTTCACTTGTCGTCACCTGAGACCTACCCATGTGGTTCAGATACAGTTCTCGTGGATCAGAGGAGTCTTTGCTGGCTCGGGGGTTCCTGCTGCATTTAATCTTCAGCTGTAGTTGAATTGTGTCTATTTCTGAACCTTCCTCCTCTGCAGCCTCTTCACCTGGAATAAACAGCATAACCCCACATGTTAAATGAGATTTACGCACAGTATGTAACCCTGGTTCTATGAAGTCTGGATGACAGACACAGGCAGAGCTTAACACTGGATGTTTTCTGTCTTATAATATTTGATGCACTGTTGATGTTAATGTGATATTTGACAGCCCTACAATAAAACTGTAAAAAAAACAACAACAACAATAGCAGTTTTTTTAACAATACTGACACCTAAGAACTTGGTATAACACATTAGTAGCTATCATGTTCCTCATATCTAGGCTTTGGTTTCAATAGTCACTTCCATTTTGGATTGGCTGACAAACTGAGATCTACCGAGCTCACCAGTGGTAGATATTATCAGCTGGAGTAAATTCAAATCAATTCTCTGAGTAACGTGACCGAAAGCCAAAATGGGTACATGTCTGTTATATGGTTAATGTGCTCTCTGCATGTCAGCGTCTGTACCGACTAAACATGGTTGGTTAGAGACATATGTACTACTCTCTATAATCACTGTAGTATCGCCAGAACACCATGTTATTTTGAGGTGATGGATGAGATGATCAGTCAATCAATCACATGAACCTTTATACATATCATGTCAATATACCTTAAAAGGTGTCATTTGTAAGAAATGGCCAGAATTCAAAGGTAGCTCCAAAACTATAGGGGGCAGCATAACCCCTAACTGCTGCTCTATATACTGTTTGCTGTAGATTTCTTTGACTGTAGTGACTACTTGACGTTAGCAAGTAAGTCAATTAGCTGTGGATCTAAATGGCCCTTTCAAACCCTCAGGAACAGCACCAGGCTTTGAAGCCAATTCAACATAGTGGCCCAACTGTGCAATTGCAATGTTTTGTGATGCACAGGGGCCCAAAGACTTTCCCCTAAGCTTACATTGTCAAAGAAGCGGGGGAGTAACCACAGCTGGTTAGCATGCTAACATCAGAAAACATCTCTAGGACACAATAAACAGACGTCTTTGCCAATATAACTAAACTGTTGTCTTCAATTTTTGTTGATAACATAAGTTCATTTTTTGAATGTTTTAGACTAAAATTCTGACCAAATCTTATAAATTCAGCTCACAGTATGAATGCAACAAATCTGCCTCCATTATTTGGAGCAAGTAGGTGGTGAGAAATAAGGCGTAAAAGTCAGTAGATTACAGCTGTTATTACACTGTACCATGTACATATTAAATCAGCATTTCATAGCTGCTGCTGTTCTACTGCATTATGTATGAATGGCTCACTGTGTAGTCTTACCAGTGTTCCTGTACTCAAACAGGCGAGGGTCAGCTCTGATGGGGATAAGGCCTAATCTGTGGGCCAGGACTTCATCCTGGACGATGGATGTGTTGTTATAGATAAACACCTTCTCTATAGCCATGGTAGGCACCTACAAGCAAAGATAATGCAAAGCTCTCATAATAAACTTCCATGAAATAAAAAAAAACTTAGACTACTTTTCTTACAAACTGCCCAGATACACAAAATTGACCATGTCTTCACATCAAGTTCCATATATGTCACTTACAAAACAAACTGGGTAGAAAATGGCTTTAAAAAACCTGATTAGTTTATAGATATGATACATAACACAGCTGAAAAAAGCTGATTGAATGGGACTCCCACCTCTGCTAGCAAGATCCTTCTGAAGGCATTGGCAATGGCTGCATCAATCCCCACCATGTCAAACTCCATACTGCTCTCATCAAGATGCACTATGTCAATTCGGAAGTTCTGCAAACAGAGAGGAGATTTTCATGTAATAGAAGTGTAATCACATATCAGTCTGAGTGCTCATTGGTTCAAAACACAAATGACACTTTAAACTAAGTTTGACTGAAAATAAGAGTAAATTCATTATTTCTTGTTAGTCATTTAAAATTATGTTTCAGTTTGACCATCCTAAGCTTCTTATGGATAGGTACAAATACATTTTTAAGATATAGATTTAGAGATTTTTTGTAGATCTGATTTCTTGCATCTCTCTTAAGGTTACTTAAGTGCTTTCTAGTGCTCATCCAGTCTACATGTTTTGTGGACTTGGAGGGGTCTCACTACCCTGTCCACTAATAAACCCTGTGTCTGGGCTCACCCATAGAGATATGAGGTAAGACATCTAGGAGGGAGCTCAGGGTAAAGTTACTTCTCCTTCAAGTTGAAAGGAGCAAGATGAGGTGGTTCATATAAAATATTTCATTGTGCTTGGGAACACCATGGGACCCCTATGAGGAGCTGGAGAACGCTGTTGGGGAGAGGGACATCTGGACTACTTTGGATGGATAGAATGGATGGAGTCTGGAAAAACTGAATTTAAAGACAGATCCAAAAGTCTTCCTCATCACCAGAAGCACCTTTCAGCTGTAAAATGACAGAAATGTACCTTTTGAAATTTCTGCATGTCCCAAGTGTCATCATAGCCGGGGTAGTTTCCAGGGAAATCTGATGTATGAACCTAAAAGCAACACACAAAAAAAAAAAAATCAACCAGCTGTTACTCCAAGGTGTAACTTGAAAATTTGGGAGTGCTTCTTCTGATGGAGCTCTTCTGAATATTCTGCTGCAGTCTGCACCTGTACCTGTACCTGTGACTGTACCTGTACCTGTGACTGTGACTGTGACTGTACCTGGGACTGTGACTGTACCTGTGACTGTACCTGTACCTGTGACTATACCTGTGACTGTGACTGTACCTGTGACTGTACCTGTACCTGGGATTGTGACTGTACCTGTGACTGTACCTGTACCTGGGACTGTGACTGTACGTGGGACTGTGACTATACCTGTGACTGTGACTGTACCTGGGACTGTGACTGTACCTGTACCTGTGACTGTGACTATACCTGTGACTGTGACTGTGACTGTACCTGGGGCTGTGACTGTACCTGTGACTGTACCTGTGACTGTGACTGTACCTGGGACTGTGACTGTACCTGTACCTGGGGCTGTGACTGTGACTGTGACTGTACCTGTGACTGTACCTGTACCTGTGACTGTGACTGTGACTGTGACTGTACCTGGGGCTGTGACTGTACCTGTGACTGTACCTGTGACTGTACCTGTACCTGGGACTGTGACTGTACCTGGGACTGTGACTATACCTGTGACTGTGACTGTGACTGTACCTGGGGCTGTGACTGTACCTGTGACTGTACCTGTGACTGTACCTGTACCTGGGACTGTGACTGTACCTGGGACTGTGACTGTACCTGTACCTGGGACTGTGACTGTACCTGTGACTGTACCTGTACCTGTGACTGTGACTGTACCTGGGACTGTGACTGTACCTGGGACTGTACCTGTACCTGTGACTGTACCTGTACCTGGGACTGTGACTGTACCTGGGACTGTGACTGTACCTGTACCTGTGACTGTGACTGTACCTGGGACTGTGACTGTACCTGTACCTGGGACTGTGACTGTACCTGGGACTGTACCTGTACCTGGGACTGTGACTGTACCTGGGACTGTGACTGTACCTGGGACTGTGACTGTACCTGTACCTGGGACTGTGACTGTACCTGTGACTGTACCTGTACCTGGGACTGTGACTGTACCTGGGACTGTGACTGTACCTGTACCTGTGACTGTGACTGGCCGGCAAATGTCGTTGCTGAGACTCTCTGAACAGACTAACAGTCACTATGATATAATATTATACTTTTATCACACGAGGAAAGATTCATTAACCATCTACTGAATAGCTCCAAAAGGACACATTTTTAACGTAAAGGCTGATGTCATATATTAATATTTGGGTAATATTGGGAAGCCGACTATACTATACCAGAGCAAAATCATTAGTTTCAATACGAATATTTTGAATACAGGTGTTGTAACTATATAAATTATGTTATGAACAAGAATGTCGTACTTTAAGTCCAGACAGCGATATGACAGGAAGTTTAGGGTCATGTTACACATGTCAGCCTGCTGACTGTTCTACAATGACACTTGTATTTACACTCATGGTATATTTACCCACGAGGTACTGACGCTAATCATTTAGCGACATGAACCTGATTAAGTTAGTTCATGTCAAACCTACCTGAACGAACACACAGACACACAGACACAGACACACACACACACACACACACCGTAAAGTGTGCGACAGCTAGTGCTCAGCTCTGCACACACGCGGTGACGGTGACGCGGGCCTGTACCTTTCAGCCTGCACATCATGTTGTCATAAATCCATTAAGAAGACGGTACTTACATTCCTCACACCAAATTCCCCAAGAATTACTCTATTCCGAATCTCTTCCACGTTCTTCATGGTCGCAGCCATTTTGCCAAGCAGTCTGCTTTGCTCCGCCCACACTTCCGCTCCAGTTTTGATTGGCTGTTCTCAGGACCGTCGCGACCGTCCAGGACGTGAGGCCACGCCCCCGGTATTTTTTCTGGGTCTTTGATATGTTCATCTTAATATCTGTCATATCATTAAAATAAACAATTACATATTTTTAAACTATTATTAGCATTTTTTTTTATTGTTTGCAATTGATGTTAATAATATTTTGTAAATGGTTAATAAATACTGTCATTCATTTATAAACATTATTTGGCCATTAGAGAGTTGCAACTGATGTTTTTAACCATTAAAATAAATAATAAATGTTAAATGAACCATGGCATTGTTTCTTAACAGTGAAATGACTGAAACTGTATATTTACTATTCATTAATGATGGCTATTACAAAGTTCTTTTTTTAGCATAGAAATAAGTTTAAATAAGTTTCATACATTTAAGTCAAAATTAGCCATATTTGTTATTTTCTTCTTCTTCTTCTTCTTCTTCTTCTTCTGTCGGAATTGGAGTCCAATTTAATCCGTTTCCTGTAACTGATATTATTTCCTAAGTGATTATTGGTCCTGTGAAAATGCAGAGAAACGTACAGATTTATACTATAGACTAAAAAATGTTCTTGGTGGATGGGTGGGGTTGAGGGGCATGACCTCAGCATTTCTAAAATCCTGGCTACTGCCTAGTTTTTAACTGCTTCCATGCTGTTTATACCGCAGCATCACAGTATACTGTGAATACTGCATTATGGCAGTGTAGGGCGTTTACGTTCTTTACACAGAATCATCTTTGCAGTGTAAATTTACTGTGTTCATGATGTTCACATGAAGTCACACCCCTTCCTGTGGACCCCTTTGGGTCCTTATTGGGTCCAAGAATATTTGAGTATTGTTAATGAACAGTAAAATTAGATAAAATCGACTGATAAACTCGGGTACAGCTGTATCATATCACATACTCCTGATACATATGTCTACAAAATACAAATAAAGCGGTTTATTTCCATGGTTCTGGCAGGGCGCGTCTACCGAACGGCAAAGCATCATCCTTCATCATTGTCAGGAGAGAATACAGAACTGATCAGAGCTTTTATCATCTATTATGATAACAATTAAAGGAGCACTCTGTAGTTTTGGAGAATAAATGTTAATGAGCATTGGCTGATTTTCTTCTGCCTAAACAAACTAAATAATCAAACTCTCTTTGTTTTCATGACTAAATCATAAACTGAATAAACAAACTGACCTTAAAGGACAACACAATTTATACTGTTTTACTTTGTTTATATGTAGCGGACCCTGCCACCTTTCTAGCTTCAACCAGTGTTCTTGGACCTTATTTTCCTCTGAGAACAGCTTGTTTAATAAAAAAATATATTTCTGAGTTTGTATTATTACCTCATTATTATTGTAAATATTAAAATTTGGAGTATGAATTTCTTCTCCAAAACTACATAGTGCCCGATTAATAATACTGGTTAAGACATATTATCAGCGTTATAAATAATATTACAGTGTGAAGAGGGTCATTTGCGTGAGTCTCACGCACAATACATGAATTTGGCAGCTCTGATGATGTCTTTGTCCAGACCACATCTCACCTGGCAGTGCAATATGACTTCAGAAAAATACCTCCCCATTAATCACTATCATCTCATTTTCAACCTACAAATGAACAAATTATCCGAATAATTACTCATATTTGTGTTTTGTGACACAATGATGTTGTGACACAATGATGTTGTGACCGCATTTTAGACATTCAGACCGGAAGTCACACAGGTTTTCTTCTAGAAATCAAAGTTGAATTCTCGCGGTGATGACCCTGGTCAGTGGACTGTGGGAGTGGAAGAGGGAATGACACTGGTCCTGACATGTCTTCACTACGGAGCCCCTGTAGGGCCACATGGTAGCAAAATAAATACATTTTAAAAAATGACTGTGGAAATCCATGCACAGTTTGCCTTTGACAGTGATCAATAATCAATAAAGATGATGACTGTCCGTGTATCATCTGTTTATTCAATTATTCCATTCGATCTGGCAAACGAAAAATGAATGAATTGATGGAGGGAACACGTCTCATTTTCTTAGGAGCTACTTATTTCAATATGTCATAACAATGTGAGTTAAAGGATTGGAACAGTCTCAGTCATCGACCTCAGTGTGTGATGAAAACACTGCACTTGAAAACCTCTCCACTGACATGTGGATGCGTGAGGAACTTACACATTTGCAAGATGGAGATCCAAAATTAAGAGACATGTTGAACAAAACACAGTCATGGTCAGTGAAAGGAGCTCCTCAGTATGACCCCTGCTGTGTGAAGGGCCAGACACCTGCTGAATAAAATTAAAATACTCAGTGATATTAATAAAAATCAGTGGCGAAGGTGCAGGAGGCATCATCAGCATGAATATTAAAATCACCAACCATGATGACTCTTTATAATAGAGCATAAAGATTCACTGAAATCAGTTATAAAAGAACTATTAAAACCAGGGGGTCAATTAATTCAAAGACAATAAAATGGATTTAAACAACCAACTTTGGTTATTTGCGGTTCCAGGAGGAGAAAGCACTAGCTCACTGCTCGATTTGGAAAGCAGCTCCTGTAAACCACTGCCAGCCCCCCACCACGGCCCGAGGTCCTGGGAGTGCTGATAAAAGTACAGCCGGGTGGACATAATTCTATTATCCATGTCCTTCTGCCAAGTCTCAGTTAGAAACAGAAAATCCAAAACTTTTGGAGACTGTCAAATTGTTCAATATGAAGGACATTTGTAATGCACACAGCATTTAACGGAGCCATCCTAATGCTTTGTCCACACTGGCTGCTTGTTTAGTGCATGGTGGCTGCGTTGCTGAGCTGCTGCTGTTCACTCATGTGTGTGTGTCCACACAGGCAGCATTGCTGCAGCAGCACAGCTCCTGCCTGCCCTATCTGGTTACATGGAGTTTGCCTTTGATCATTATCAATGAATATGACCTGATTTACCTCCATTGAAAGAGCGAGAAAGCCGGAGGTGGAAAGAGAGGAAGAGAAAGAAAAAGAGTGCACAGGAAAAAAAACTGCCCTTCACCTGTTGTGTGTATTCTCTTCATGTCTGTGACATATTCTACAGATGCAGACATGAAAACTGTAGTGGAACACTGCTATGATGTGGATATGACTGTGCACAGGTCATTTTCAGGTCTTTTTTTTTTTGCTGAGAATTGTACACGTGATGTGATAAAAATAGGCAAGTCTGAATCATTAGATGACGCACCGCTACAACCTCGCTTGTCATGCTGGTGAGACGCTCTAGTCACACTAGCAGTTTGAAATAAAAGGGGTCCGTGCTAACAGGTAGCTCGTCTGTGGCAGGCGATCCAGACCATCATACAAAAGCAGGAGCGCCACCATCATGTGTGAGGCCACATTGCCAGATGAGCTGAACACATTTTATGCTTGCTTTGACCTCCTCAACAAAGACTCAGCTGGAAAGTCTAATCCACCTCCAGAGGACCGGCCACTGTCAGTAACCACAGTGGATGAGAGAAAAATTCCTGCAGAGAGTAAATATAAATAAGGCTGCTGGTCCAGGTAATATAGCTGGCCGTGTACTAAAATCATGTGCCAACCAGCTAGCTGATGTTACTAGCGACATCTTTAACATCTCAGTCTCACAGGAGACTGTTCCCTCCTGCCTAAAGACAGCCATCATCGTTCCTGTACCTGAACAGTCTGCTGTGTCTAGTCTTAATGACTACCGCCCTGTGGCTCTCACCCCCATCCTGATGAAGTGCTGCGAGAAACTGGTTCTACAACACATCAGACACAACATCCCTGCCAGCCTGGACTCTCACCAGTATGCTTTCAGAACCAACAGATCCACAGAGGATGCCATATCTACTGCCCTTCACTCAGTCTTCACACACCTGGAGAATAAGAACAGCTACGTCAGGATGCTGTTTGTTGACTTCAGCTCAGCATTCAACACAATCTCACCGATTAAGCTGATTGGAAAAGTTATCACTCTGGCCTTTTGTACAAGACTCTGCAAATGGATATTGGACTTCCTTATCAACAGACCAGATGACACCACCATCATCAGCCGCGTTCCTCACAATGATAAGGGTTCATATTGGAGGAAATCAAAAATTTTGCAGAGTGGTGCACAGAAAACAATCTACTGTTCAATGTCAGAAAAGACAAGGAGCTGATTGTTGATTTTAGAAAAAAGGAGGTAAAGACACACACCCCTGTCTATATCAGTGGAGCAGGTTTATGTTACTGCGGATCAGCATTACAGAGAACCCTAAGAAGGCTACATGCCAAAGTCTTGTCAACTTTTTCAGAGGAGCAATACAAACATCACAAACTGGCATGGTTTGTACAGGAAGGCTCTGCAGTGGGTGATTTAAAACCGCCTAGAACATCACTGGTACCTATAGAGCATCAGTGACATCAGTGAAGTGAGATGTCTGCACAGAGCCCAAAGATACTAAAAGACAACACCCACCCAGCCACAGTCTGTTCACCCTGCTGCCATCTGACAAGAGATACAGAAGTATCGGCTGACGTACCACCAGACTACAGAGCAGCTTCATTCATCAGGCTGTGAGATTCCTCAGTTCATCCTCCGCCGTCCACCATAAAAAATACATTTTCTTCTGTAGCAAAAAGCAACAACAGCTTGTATTATCTAAGTGAACTGTCAACTTGAAAAATAATAGTACACCATGAAGTTTCACTTCACAATTTAGCATTTGCGAGTCTTTGCAGCCTAACATCCACCAAGACAAAATCACAGTTTCCAATCAGTTTCCATAATTTTATTGCTGGCATCAAGATTTGGGCACATTCTTCTTGTATACACACAGTTTAAACAACATGTAACAAGACCTTTAACTGACAAACTGATAAAGTTCACATCGGTATTGATTCAAAATGTTTGAGTTTACACAAAGTGGGACATATTATATGTCAGCATTTCTTTACCATACCATTGTGTTGTCCACTATAATTGGCAACTTTTGTTACTTTGCAGTCAGAGTAAATACACACTGTCAGATAAGAATATTAATATTGGTTTCATTTCTGTATGTCCTGGAACACCACAAACCACGGTTTTGTTTGGAGTATTACACTGGTCATAACTGCAGCTCCACTGAAAATGTTGTTTCTCTTTTGATGGCGCGGAGCTAGCAATCTGCTTCCAGTCTTTATGAGAAGCTATGAACACTTCATAGATCTGTCTATCTCTGTACTGGAAATAACAAGACTACACTGATATCCATCCTCTCAGCTCACTCTGGGAAGACAGCAAAAGATGAAACTAACAGAAAACAAATATGAATAATGAAGATGAAAATTACTAAACAGGAAAACAGGAATACATTCAGTGTCCATTTCACAAGTTGAAGTTTGTTTTAAATAGGTGTAATGATTGATGTATATACTGTAGTATGATATACAGTATAGTAAACTAGAAAATGTTTACATTTCACTGGAAATAAGTAAAATGTCTGTTCTCAAGAAACAACTTGATAACCTCCACGTGTTAATAATTCAAGGGTTGTATTTCTTCCAATAAAAAAAGTCTCTAGTTTTCCCACCAGTGCCAAGAATACCTGACAATCCGTCGTGTTGTCACCGCCATTAACATTTTTTTTAAGCATGCAATAACACTATCATCGGGTGTGTTTATACGTCACCTATAGTTTCAGCATAAATGACTTTAAATTGTCTAAATATTATATCCAGGAATAATAACATAACACTAACTAAGAAAACAGTAACACCTGCCAGTGGCCCCTTGAGGCTGCAATGTTCATTTAACCCAGTAAATACTAAAGTATGATGAAGTGGTTGTCCTATGGCAGAGGCTATCAGTTTGACACTTTACCTGTTTGTGAAAAGTGGCATCGACACACTGAAACAAGTTAAACACAGTTAAACCACTGATATACATATATACTGTATATATTTTTCTTGTAATTTTGGCAAACTCTTATTATTTTTTACTAGTTTTTTTTTTTTACTAAGAATATTGCACCATAAAAACTATGCAACCATTTCTCAATTGTCTTTGAAATGTTGCATGAACCAAAATGTACTTTCATTATCAGTGAAAAAGTCATTTGTTTGTTTGTTTTTCTGAGTAGCTAAATCTAATAATGAAACTAATGACCTTGGATTTTTGCCATTTAAGGTCCTGTTTGTAGAATTTAGGGGTAGAAATGGAACATAATATTAATAAATTATGAATTGTTGTGTTGCAGTACCTCAGAATTGTCATTTATAACCTTTATGGCACTGCCAGGTCTCTACAGCTGCCCAGAACGGACAAACTAAACACTGGCTCTAGAGAGGGTTCTTTTTGCATTTTTCACATTTTTAGTGGCCACCATAGGGAAGGAGGCTATTATGTTGCTTGCAAACTGCAACCTCAGTCAAGAAGAAAATATATCCAGGAAGCATCATGTAATTTTAATCACAACCAAAATAGCAAAAACCAAACAAACAAAACAACAGAAACATAAAACAAAACCCTTTCACACATGCACTGTAACTGGATTTATCCAGAGTTTACCCAGAGGAGTTGTATGTGTGAACACAAATGTTTGCCCCGGACTTTACCCTGCCAGCTCTCTTGTCCTCAATCCAGGTGTGAACAGAGCAGACAATTGTCCGGAGTGAATTCACAGCGAGTGAGTGGGCAAGTAGACAACGTGTATTCTTCTGTGTTAGTGCTGGTTTAATCAGCTGTGACACATACTCAAATGTACACCTGGACATGTGAAAATGGTGGTTAAACGGCTCATCATCAAAGTTCTGCAAAACAGGACATTTCCCCACGCGGTCTCTCACTCTTCCATATGGCCCCTTCACGCTGCTGCTGGACACAGAATGCTGCAGCGTTCTGTCTATGGAGGGATCTTCATGCACGGAGTACAGCTGCTTCATACTCTTCTCTGCTTGCCTGTATATTACTTTGCACTCTTTTGTTACTATTGCAGATACGTCCAAATACATGCAGTATTTGATGATAACGCAAAAACATTTATCATTATGGAGCAGTCTGTAGCCTGCCAAGCAAACTCATAATAAATATGCAGGAAAGGAAGAAATGCTTAAACTATGTTTATAGAAGTACCCGCTAAATAACCATGGTATGTCCATCACTTACTCAATAAAGGACTATCATCTTGAAACATTTCCACAGTCTGAAATCCCCAAACACATATAAAAGACGGAGTGTTAATCTCTTTTGATATGGAGCTCCCTTCAAAAGCAATCTATCTTCATTGTCTTAAACAAACAGATAAGTGTAAGTTAATTTGTCCTCTACTTTTACGTTCTTACAGTATTAATATGACACACTTCCTTTTTCAGTTTCATGTGCATGTGTTTTGAAGCTGTTAAAATCTCAATGGCTCTCAATGCCAGGCGTCCACTGACATGTGCTCTTGTTACAGCCCAGTCAGCCAGGAGGAGAGGGAGTAGTAGGTCTCTGTATTGAATTACATTTATTCCCCCTCCACACATTCATTATAACAAGAGTAGTATTTATAGCAGGACTGTTGTATCAGATCAATTTAGGTGTTGTTTCATTGTGTCTCTGTCCTGAAGGTAGTTTATCACTAAAACACACCTGTATGGTGTGGCTCTCAGAAAACACTGGCAGTGCACAGCTGCAGGAATAATTTTTATAGTAGCTGAAATATTGAACCATAGACAACAAATGTTGAAACATAAAGCTGTGGTTTGTTCATCTTTAGTCTCCTCTGAAGCACTTTTCAGTTTGATTTCCATTTTTCATAATAATTACACAAATCTCTAAACTATCATTTCATGTGAAGATTTTCCATTGGTTCTGGTATGCAGAACATTCCTGTAGTGTGCAGATTATTCTATCTTCTGTAGACCTTCTGATCAGGTGGGTCACATTTGAGGCTGAGGCTATGCGTAGCCATACTGGCTACTGAACACAGTGTTCACAGGCTGACAGGCTGTCCTGTCCATCAGTCAGCATGTCAGTTAGTCGACAGCTGAAGTGGTGCGAGCGCAACAGGCCGGTGCTCGGATGGAGCCCATCATCCTGCTCCTCTTCCTCTGACGGCCAGTGATCCTGCTTTGCTGGGAGGTGTTGGTTTTCTGCTGAGCCAGCTTGGCCGCATGGTTTGCTGTCTCCTTGATCTGCAGCTCCAGGTGTTTCTGGATGGCCAGGCCTAGCTCCTCAGGGTCCACAGAGGCGCCATACACTTCCCATGTCATCCCTTCTGCATCCCACTTCACCTCCTTCACTGGGGACTTGTGAGCACTACCCAGTTTCTTGTCTCCATCCCTGTCAGTGTTAAGAGTTTTGCCGTGGGAGGTCTCCCTCTTGCTCTCCTCTGCCAGACAGATCTGTGGGAACACATGAGGTGTGGCAGCCTGCCCTGTCTGCACCCCAACATCTCTAAGCTCTTTTTTGGCGGTCATAGTCCCCGTGTCCCGGGTCATTGTACTGAAATGGCCAGCAGGACTGCTGCAGCACACCTCTAAACCAAAGTGTTTTTGGGATGGTGGCCCAGCACTGGGAGGAAGCGTACCGATCCAAGGGCAGTTGAGGTTGCAGCAGCGCAACAGGTGTTTGGCATCCAGGCCTGTCTCACTGACGGAGGAGATGAGACGAGGCAGGGTGAGGTGGTTCAATGCTAGAGGAGGTGCCACAGGACGCTGGATGTCACAGCTTGACTCTATGAGGCGTGGCAGCACCTGGGAGGGGGCTGGGATGGGCTGGGGATGGCAGTAGGCAGCAAATGTGTCCTCAAAATTGGTTTGATGGATATAAGAACCATAGCAGAGTGCCTTGTCACAATTAGGGGGAAGATGGTCCTCTTTTTCCTCCGCTTCTGATGCCGTCTTTGGGGACGAGATACACACACGCCTGGTGGGAGGCTGTTGTACACTGGCATCTCCACAGCTGGCCCCCCTGCACATAGTGGTGATAATGTTGCACTGTTGCAGCTGCATGGGTTGCTTGCAGGCTAACATGGAGTGACTCTCAGCCTCTTGGATACTCTTATCCCCTCCATGGTAAGCAAGTCCACAAGTCTCAGTGTCTGGAGCTGTGGGGGCCACTCCCTGTTTAACCAGAGGTAAAGTGCCTGAGTGACTCCTGTGAACAGGCAGAGAGGCTGGTGTCATGCTGTGCACTGTTCTGCCAGTCTGAGGGTTGGCACTGATTGCATTCACGACTATCTCTTGATGATATGAGGGTGTATGTGCCTCAGTCAGACTATGAGGGCGGCTTGAAGTTTGTTTCTGTTCACCAGGCTCACTCACACTGCCATGGTTAGTTGCTCCTTTAGAAGGAGGTGCTGAATGTTCTTTAAAGATCTCACTGATCACCTGCTTTGGCTCCTCCTGGCAGGTGTGACCTTGTCCTCCAGCCAGTCTGGAGGGTGATATTGCCTGTGTGCAGCTCTTGGAAGTGTCAATGAGCAGCTGACCAGAGTGTGGAGATTCCAAGGAAACAGCTCCCACCAGTGGGTAGAGGTCGGACACAGAACGCCCGGCCGCTGCCATGGAACACCTTTGAGAGCAAATACATAACAGAGTGTCGGTGTCTCACATGTGATCAGCTCAGACACAAAACACACAGAACATGAAAATCCCATAACAATCAATCAATTCTGAAGCCGTTTGGTATCAAGGTTGTAAGAATGACTTTTGCCTACTGAATTGTTTCAGTGACACTGGGTTATTTTTTATAATGTAATGTAAATAAACACAATAATCAATACAATATGTTATATGACTTAAATTAGGCCTGTTTTAATCACGTGACAAGAAATAGTTGTATTTGATCTAGAGTCGGTTATTGTTGTACTTTGTGAATTTAGAACTAATTCAAAATGTGGCAGCTCGACTCCTAAATGAGACTAAAATTAGACTGAATATGAACCTGTCCACCGAACACTAATCTCTCCTCACCTGCCCAGCACTGCTATGCAGCATTGCTGGACAGCGTGGGTTGCTTGATGCAGTTGGTCAGCACAGCTTTTGGTCTCTGTACAGACACAATAACATAATATAATAATACACATAATACCAAACCTGGCAACCTCACTTTGATGACAAGACTTCAGGAAGCTGCCCACAGTGACTGTTCATCAAGAAATAATTCTAGCATGTAAATGCAACTTTCTCTTTAAGTGCAGATTAAACAAGTGAGATACAAGATGTTAATCACTGAGCTTTAGAGGTATATAATTGAACTCTGGACAGAGCCAACAGCTAGCTGTTAATCTGCTCCTAGTCTTAATGCTGAAGTAGGCTAACCCTGTCCTGACTCCCGGTCTGTACTGGGGGGTGTAGTTCATAAGAAATTGCCAGAATTCGAAGGTAGCTCTAAAAGGGGGAAGCATAACCCCTAACTGCTGCTCACTATACTCTTTGCCGTAGCTATCTTTGGCTGTAGCTACTGGCTGCCATAGATCAGTTAGCTGTGGAGCTAAGTGGCCCTATTAGCTGAGAGGAATTTGCCTGGACCGCAACCTCAGATGATGGTGAGAGTCACTGCGGACAATGGGGGTCAGTCAACAAGTCTTCCAGTGAACAGAGCTGGACACCAGACTGGGACTGAACACAGCCTCTGAGACAACAGATATCAGTTTGAAGACAGGGATACAGTACAGAGGTGATTTACAGCGGCTCTGACCAGGACTATGACTTTGGGGATGAGAAGATACGGCAGGCGGGTATAATAATAATAATAATAATGATAATAATAATAATAATAATAATAATAATAATAATGATAAAATAATAATAATTTATATATTTATTTATATAGCACCTTTAAAAACAGAGTTTATAAAGTGCTTTGACAAAAGAAATCAGGACTGAGGATTTATATTGCCCAAACCAGAGGTGATTGTGGAAAGACAATCCAAGACTGTTTAAGTGAGTTAGTTTAGTTTATGTCCAGTTTGAATGAAGTGTGTTTTACGATGAGTTAATGAGACGATTAAGCTCGTCTTCAGTAAAAGACACAAACTTGACTGTTGCATTTTTCTGTTTAGCAAAAAAAATAGGTGTAAAATATTTCCTTTCTTAACAGTTTGTGAGTTTATTTTATCCACTTATTAGACTAAGTAGTGAACTTGCCGCTTTTACATCTCCCAGCTTAAACTACGGGGCTATCAGACTATCACCTCTTTAGGTACAAAGTGGTGTTAGGAGACAGGACAGGCCTGGGCTAGCTGATTAGCATGTAAACTTCAGTAGACGTCTGTGTAACACGGCACATAAACAATATGACAGAACATCAACACTGTTTCTTCACATTGTTTTGATAATGTTAGTTCAGTTTTTGAATGTTTTAAACTTCAATTCTGGCAATTTCGGACACATTGCCCCTTTGACATGACATGAGATTGATGTTCTTCCCACCTCACGCTCAGAAAGAAGGCGAATAAATGTACTATTATTTTTTGAAATAGATGCAGGGTGATTCTGATCTGGTGAATGGCTGACAGGACCCACATTACGTCATGAGAACGTGTGGTGTTTTAAAGCGTCATGAAGCAAGTTACAGGAACAGCAACAAGTCGGTGTTTGCTAACAGTATCAAGTCTGAAGCTACACATAGTATTTCTGAGATTTCAATCTGAATCTTAAGAATTTAATTTAATAGATGTCGGACCATCATTATTGAAACTTGAATTTTGTAAATATATTGTAGGTGTTATTACAGAAGCTAGTTTTAAGACATTAAACTTCCAAATCTGATGTACAATTCTCTATTTTACCAAACTGTGGCACACACAGGTAACAGCCTTGGGAAATTTTCAGGCACTGACTCATTCAGCGAAACAATGTGCAGCATCTCTGGATGCTAAAACCTTCTGCACACCGTCACAACCACATTCACACCCATGAAGAAACATGCTCACAGAAACAGACGCAGCACGAATTGAATACATGCACACACACATACAAGAACAGTGTATTCAGAAAAGAGGTTTTAAACATTTTCATCCACCATCTTACCTTTCACAGAGAAACACTTGCTGCTGATTCTCTATCCTCACCTCTTTCCTCTCCCTTTACGATGGATCGGATGATGGGTGCTATTCCTTAGAAAGCCTTCATCCTCTTCCTCCTCCTCCTTGCATCCACAGGTGACCTCTCCCTCTCCCTCTCTCTCTATCTATCGTTAACTCCACTCCATTCACTGAGCTGCCTGTGATCCCTCTCTGCTCTCCCCCCCACTACTCTCCCTCCTTTGTCTCAGCAGCCCCCGGGCTGTGCACAAGATGGAGGAGACCTTGAGATAATCCTTTCCTACATCTGATTACAAATGTGAGGATGCAATCTTCAAATCCCTGCTCTGTAAGAGAGAGTCCAGCCGGTTAGCGGTTGGCTTACGCAGCTGTAGTGGGAGACGGATGGAGGGGGCGGGGGAATGATAATGAGAGGAGATAGTCAGGCATCCAGCGTCATTGTCCCTCCACCTGGGCAGGGGGAGCAGGGCTGATGCATCAATGAATGTGCGCACTAGAGAGAAGAAGACATCCTTTGTTTCTCTTCCTTCGTCTCCATTCTCCTTTTTTATCTTCAGCTCCGCTCTGAACTCAGTTACTGGTTTAGTTTCACACTTAGTGGTTCTCTCGCTCAACCTCTCTGTAACCCTCCCACCAACACCAACCCACTCTCATCACTATCCCTGTTGCTATGGAAACTGCAATACTGAATGGGCCTGTGTGTTTTTTCTCAGCCAGCAATGAGACAGACAGCCAAAACAAATCAGCTGGGAACTGCACATGTTTATGGTTGACTCAGTCAGTTTCAAATATTAACTCATCGCTTCTCATTTCTATATATGTCAGAAACCATGGCGGACACAAATGATGGTGTCATGCAGAGACTGTAGAGAATATGGACGTAGTTCCTGTGATGTCACCCACAGGTTTGTGATGGGGCTTTATGAAGCTGCTCTATTGGAGCAGGAAAATCCAAATATGGTCAAAATACGGGAAGCCTGGGTGGAGCTTGAATTAGCTAGTGTTAACTGCCATGGCTAAATGTAGGCTAATCAGTTGGGATACAGCCAATCATATGCAATTAATTTAAATGTGTAACTGGGTGAGTCACAAATTCTCCTTTGATATGCAGCAGAGGGCCACAGGTCGGACTGGAACCCTGAGCCGCTGCAGCGAGGACAAGGCCTCTGTACATGGGATGCTTCTACCAACTGAGCTAGTGGACGCCCCAGGAAATGCTGTTTGTTTATTGATTTGTTTTATGACTGCACGTGAAATAACAAAAGCAGCAAAAAGGGGGATACTGCTTGTCTGCAACCTGATGTGTTTGTTTATTCAGATCATCGAATGAGTATAACCTAGTATAAACCCCCCCCCCCCCCCCCATCCTTTTATAAAAGTAGTAATTTTAGGCTACCTTGCAGAATCTTGGAGTTGCTAGTTTGGCGCTGGAATCTGAACTGATCCTTTAAAACACCAAAGTCATGTTGTGGTTTCTCAAATGTCGAGCATCCACTCCTGACTCTGAGTTGTGACTCACCTCTTTTTAAGGGCCTCTCAACCACCAAACACCCACACCATTTGCACCTCAGCAGTTTCAGCATTTACATTTTCAGTAGGAGAGTCTAAACTGGCTGATTTGGGCATTCGTTCTCTATTTTCCTGTTAACTGAGCTGTCCTTACCATTAAATGAAGCTTCCCCACCTGACTGACAATGCCCACGTTGCTCGGACTACTAAACAAAGTGGGGATACTGCCTTATAATCTTAATCTATGAGTCAGTGTTTTAATTTTACCTCCAAACTTGGCTCTTGTATCAATACCATCTCCATCAACTATGAATTGCTTTGTCCTGGGCAATAGACTCAGATTCCCCCTTGTGGTACTCTGAAGACAATCTGGCCATTATTCCCAATTGTCTCTTAACTGCTCACCCTTCCTAAATGATGATTTTTAGGTTTAGGATTAGGATGCAAAATGTATTTATTAAATTATCTCCCACTAAATCAGTAGTGCAATGTTCATAAGCTGAAACCATCTTACTCTTGTCCGTACTCATTTTGAGTCTATCCCTCTTGAAATGTCTGACGCACTGGTTCCAAGACACTAGCAGCTAAAACATTTAAATATTCCACTAGTCCAGGTGATATGTGTATAAAATCAATTACTTTTTCATAAAAGCATGAAACTTGGTACACTTGTAGAGTTTGAGGCCCGACACATTTTCAGAGATGGAGCCATCATTAATTGTTCAGATGAACAGTTTATACTGAATTCAGGTACGTTGTGAGAAGGAAACTGGGGACCATCTTGAAATGGGAACACACAAGCCAAGATGGCCATTAACATGTTGACCCATGAGTACTCAGTAGTCATTGGTCAAAGCACACCCATCTTCAAACTCCTTCACCTTCATTTCATTCAGATCTCAGCTAAACACCTGTAAAGTTCCATGACTGCATCTTGCAGCCTGGTTTCCACTACAGTAGGAGTCACCAGAACCACATTTGCCATGATCACACACACACACACACACACACACACACACACACACACACACACACACACACAGTTTGTATTCACAGTATTTGAGAACCTTGGGCAGACTTTCTAATAATATCATATCTGCATGCAAGTTGTGTAGAATGTTTTGTGAATCAACCCTGATAATACAGTGACTGTGATATACATTTAATACCCATTTAATATTCCATATGAACTTGGCAACTTAGCTGAAAGCAGCTACAAACAACTTTTATTTTTTTTGTTGATTCTGGCCTCTGTGGTTGTTCGAGTCCCCCCTCATGTCGTAAAGATCTTGATCTGGCTAGAACCAATGAATATTGTTAATATTGTTCTTTTTAAACACAGCTGTTTGCTGAATGCATATCAATGAGGTAATGTAGCTTGTAATGTATTTGTGGCTGTGTGAGACTAACATACAGTATATGACTGCAGAATATAATATGGGTTATTATAATTAAACTTTTGTTTAAAAGCTGAAGTAGTCAACATTCCTGGTCACATCCTTGTCCAGGAAGAAGAGGGCTGATTCAGGAGAGGTTTACAACTCTTTCACCAAACAACTAGAGATCATCTTGTGATGACATCACACCAGAACAAGGAATGTATGGCATTAAACATGGTATAGTTCACCTGTTTCACCAAACTCACTTCTCTGATGTCATCTGTTACACTGCACCATTCATATCACAGCAGGTGTGATCCCATTGAAAGATGGTCTCCAGTTTCACTGAACCTCATCTTTATCACAGCCACACACCTGAGAAGTTTCATGCCTGCGTGTAGCAGGATTGGGACACCATCGCGTTGACAAAATCTGTCCAGAAAGTCCTTTTAGTCTAAATTGCTATGGTCATTGGAGGCAGTGGTAGCTTAATCCCTGGATCAGAAGCGCTTGCCCCTCCCCCATTATCACCACTGAGGTGCCCTTAAGCAAGGCCCTTAACCCCAACTGCTTCAGTGGCTGGCAGATCAGACTGTGGTTGTACTGAGCAGCTTCCAGGTGTAAATGGGTAACTGTGAATGTGATCAGGGCGTTCCTGAAAAAGAGAGCATTCATTAATTGTAATCCTCGACCATCAAATCGTAGGGGTAGATATCACCTCGTGTGTGTTATCATGTTTGTTCAGGAGATATTATGCAAAATATATAATTCAGTTATGGCAGCAAGTAAAATGGCCGCTTCATAGCATTTTTGCAATGGCTCCATATCTGAAAATGTTCAAGACCCCAAACTGCACAACTTTATCAAGTTTCATGCTTTTATGTAAAGGTGAACAATTCACCTCAGATTTGGCGTACCTCCTGGACTACACCTCGCAACTTTGATCACTGGATGTCAGTATGGTTTTTGACACCTTTGATCACTGTATACTAAACCAAAATGAAAATCATTTGGTATTTCAGGCCCTGCTCTCGTGTTGTTAACTACATCAAAATTTTGTAATGTAAAATGCAAAGTACCTCAGGGCTCTGTTCTCGGCCCTCTGCTTCTGTTTTTTTTGTGTTTTATTTAACCAAATTAAATATTCATGGAATGAATTTCCAGTGTTACACTGATTATACTCTGCTGTATGTGTCTGTAAAGGCAAATAATTAAATTATAGGTCTGTTTGCTGTGTAAAACTGGATTTACATAGTTTCCTTTTCCTAAATTGGCCCAGCTCATTGGACCCAAATTTTGCTCAAGGAGAAGTGTCGCTCTGAAATCTTGCGAGAGGTGAGGAGAGTGCCAGGAGATGACTGTAGAAATGTGAGTCAGATATAGGTTTACTTAAATCTTAAGAGTTTACTTATTTAGCTGATCTAGGTGAGGCACCAACTGTAAGAACTTACCTCAGAGCAAGACGTTCTGGTTACAAAAAGGATCTTATTTAACAAAAAGGTCTCTCTCCATAGGAATCATTTTTGTTATGTTGTCAGACACTTACAAAAACAACCTGAGCGTGACGGTTTGAAGGTTTGTAGATGGACCCAAAAGTGGACAATCAGACAGGAGAAGGTTAAAAGATGATTTATTCAACAATCAGTGAATATTAGTGCAGTTCAGGGGTAGCTCGTTGAAGCAGGTGAAGAGAGCTCCATGAGGAGAGGGGTTATTGAGGTCATGAAGCTCCAAAGCATGCAGAGAAGCGTAGTGGCTGGCTGGGTTCTGGTGAAGGGTTACCAGTGAGTAGACGGGGTCCTGAGAGCGTCTCGGTTCGGGGAGTCTCGGGGGGAGTGTGGCAGGTGGCAGAGGTGCGCTGGCAGGAGGCTGGTTGGTGGAGGGGGTGGTTGGTGGAGAGGCTGATTGGTGGAGAGGCTGGAGAGTATGGAGAAGCCAACACTGGGGAGGATGAGGAGAAGAACAGCATTAAAGCTTGTGGAGAGACAAAGTAGCACTAGGAAATAACACTCAGATCTTGGCTTCAAAGTAACTACCACGGTGTGGTGTCAGAAACAATCTGGCAGCGAATGGAGTTGACCAAGGAATTTAACCAAGGGGTGATGAGGAGACTCGCTGCAGGTATGTGTCCAGCTCCAGCCCTCCAGATAAACCATGCCTCAGCCTAAGACGCACCTCTGAAACTCACAAGCAGAAGTACACACCAAACATGAAAAAAGTCCACATCAAAAACCAAAATCATGACACTCCTGTCACTCCTGACGCCTGTCAGTGGTAAAAACAAGCACTTTTAGTGGACGAAACTAAAACCCAGGTTTAAAAATGCCAGAATTCCTCTTTAAAAACCATAAAAATCCAAGATGAGTGTGTATTCCCAAACTACATAAACCACATATAACTTGCTCTGCCAAACTACAGTTGAATTATCAGGAACAACAACCATGTCCAACTAATACCAGCACTATTTTAAGGTATTTTAAGGTATTTTGAGGTTATATTCTGGAATTTTCTGCAAAAGCCAGACACACGAGAGATTTGTTTATGTAAGTCTTAGCACATGTGTGGAGAGGATGTTTAGTGTTTAGAACACTTGTCACTGTGAATTATCTTTGAAGCATCATTCATGACCCCAGTGACACCAGCAGAGAATAAGAGTTCTTTGGTTCTGCAAGTATCCGTGTGTTTGAGTTGGGGGTGGGGGGTGGGCTGACAGCTGTGCACAGATTAAGGCTAAGATTTTCTTGGAGCAGCTCTAGCTCTGTGTGTGTATTTCATTACAATGCTATTTGCTTGCAGCTCATGAGTGTTCAAAGTATTAAAGTATATTTCTGCATTTGGAGTGCATGTGTATAGTTATTTTCTCAGAGTGTTTCTTTCATTATGTCCAAGTCTTCATAGCGCTGTGTGATCACTGCTGTCACTGTGAGGCTCAGGCTTCACTGTTAAGGGAAATTCCTTTATGTTGGATCCATTGATGGTGAAATCGATCAGGCCAGCAGTAGATTGTTAATTGAGACTGATTTATACACACGTCTGGGAGTCTGGGTTGTACTTTGAAGACTGCTACTATGAAGTCAATAATTCTGCATGACAAGGGGAGCCATACATTCCTTATACAAAATGCATAACATAAATTGAGAGCTACCAAATATTCTTCCTCGCTCTTTTCTCCAGCTAACCAGGGGATCCGTCTGTTCCATCTCTACATACTTACATACAGTCATGGTCAAAAGTTAGCATACACTTGTAAAGAACATGTACAGGTGCATCTCAAAAAAATTGAATATCATGGAATATCAAGCCCATTTTTTTCTGTAATTTAATTCATAAAGTGAAACTTTCATATATTCTAGATCTAAAAATATTAGAATATTACATAAGACCAATCAACAAAAAGGATTTATAATACAGAAATGTTGAACTTCTGAAAAGTATGTTCATTTATGCACTCAATACTTGGTCGGGGCTCCTTTTGCACGAATTACTGCATCAGTGCTGCGTGGCATGGAGGCGAATCTAGAATATATGAAAGTTTCACCTTTTTGAAGTAAAAAAGTTAAAAATGAACTTTTCCATTATATTCAAATTTTTTGAGATGCACATGTATAACATGGCAGTCTTTCAGTTCCAATGATTTCTACAGTGCTTATTTCTCTGTGATGGAATGAGTCGAACACAAACCACTTTGTCACAAAAAAACATTCATTAAGTTTGGTTCAGTAATGAATTTATTATAAGTCTTCTGAAAGTGTGAACAAATCTGCTGGTTAGATTTACTTCCCTATCTAATCATCACTGATTAAACCTCAGCATTAGCCAGCAGTGGCTTCTCCTGTTCAGTGAGTCTGTACCAACATCCACACTGAGTGACCTCAACACTTGAGTGTGTTTCCATTCCACCAAATAAGTCTGCACAGAATCCCTATAACAGACTATGTAGTGTGTAGCGTAACTGAAGAAGGCCTACAAGTATCATAATTATGGCGCCAGATATAACATTAATTATATCAAATTTATAAAATATACCTCAGGGTTTTCAGCCTCAATAAGTGGACACACCACAAAAGGTCCAAAGAATAGGGTTAAATAATAATCAAAAAGAATGTCCACTCCCATTTTAACTTTCAGTTATTATTAATCAAATCAAAATTTCAGGACAAAATAAATTCGACTCTTGTTAACATAACCAACATACTTCAACACAGTTCATAATTGGTCCTGGATCATACAAGAAAACACACCAGAAATAACATAAATCACTTCGTCCAAATTAAATCTCCTTCTTGGGCTTTAAAGTCATTAAAATAATGTCAATTGATAAATGTCCAGCAATGTAGGGTGAATGGGAATATGTGTGTGTGTTTGTGTGTATGTTCAGTCCATGTGGTATGACTGGGACAGAAGGGGGAAGGGAGAGTCCAACTTGGGAGATGTGGAGATTTCCCAGGTTTGTGAAAGGGTAAGGGGATGTGGGCTAGTGTGAAATGGGGAGCAGTGGTGAATTCAGGAAAGGCAGTCTCTGGGCAAAAAGGAAATACTAAGTGTCCAAATGAAGAGTAATGATCCACTGTGAAACACTCACAGTCAGGAGCTGTAGTTCACACCTGCCTCAGCAGCAAAAAAGGTAAACTTTCTCAACCCCGCTCTGATGATAGGTGAACCTTGGTCCTCAGACTTGGTCTCTCCAGTGGTTATCTCCCAACACTCCTTCCTTTCCAGACCCTCTTCCTCTGCTTCTGCTCCCAGTCTCTGCTTGTCCTCACATGCACTCTTGTTTTTTTTTCACCCACAGGTGTGCACTCACTATATAACTTTTGCCACACCCACTCTACCACAGCCCCTCCTCTCCCTCACAGCAATCTCTGCTGTGAGGCAGAGGAAAGGTGCAGTCCAGTCTGCTACAAGTGATATTGAACTGAATAGAAGTAGGAAAAATCGCCACAGGGATTCATGTTTTTTTCTATTCCTTTTGCTGGTTGGTAATACAAAAAGGGTGAAAATAATAAATATCATGTAATCAACATTCTTTGTCTAAAAATGTGTGTCCTTTTACAATATATATCTTTAGGGTTTCTTTTTCTCCTACATTGAGCCAGAAATCTCTGTCAGTAGCACTAACATACACCTCATTTATAGAACATTTATTCTAAACAAAAAAAAAAAAAAAGTGTTCTGAATTATGGAGTGATGAAATGAGATAAATGTACAAACAAAACAAAACTTCTCTAAAATATCTTCAGAATTTAAACAAGAATTTTGAACCTGCTGTTCAGATTTCTGTTGTGGAAATTTTGTAAAAAATGTACCCTATTCACCTGTTGTGTCCCTTTCCTGGATATGGTTTTGAAGAGGCTATTGGCTCTCTACTGTACAGTCTTACGGTCAACTATTTCTACAATCACGTAACATGAAGGTTGGGGTAAAAAAGACACGGGAGCCATCATTTCCAACCTCCCTATGCATTTATTAGAGATGATACAGTGTTGGCCTTTTTGACATTTATACAAAACAAACAGAAAACAAGACAGCAGCTTCTCGTTCATCTCCATACTGGCTCCAATGTCTGTTTTCCTGTCCAATTTGTGGGTGACTGTCCTCAGATGGACAAGAGCGTGAGTGTGTCCGGTGACAGTTGTGTCGTTTTAACAGAAGATACTTGACATGTACTGGGTCTTTTTTTTTTCTTTCTGAGTGTAGCGCTCTAACTGACTGAGGTGCTGATCCCCCTCTCACAGTAAAACTCAACCCACACTGGGTTTTAACTATCTCTGGTCCAGGGCTGTATTGCGTGACGACATCATGTCAGGATCACTGTATACAGCTGTTTAAATATTTATCACTGTTAAAATGGTGAAAACACTTTTGATGGATGACAAACAATTACAAAGCACATTTTATACCAAACAATACTGTTAGCAGCTGGTTAAGGTCACTTTACATTACACAAGTCAATTTACTAGTCATGGTTGGTCCTGTGTCTGTGAAAACATTTGTATGTTTTCTGTGGTTCTGAGTTTCTTCGTCAAGTCTGAGAAAACAACCCTGATGATGTCATAATGATGTCATCAGACTATAAACAGAAAGGAGTCCCAAACTTCAGAGGTGACTGAAAGATATTTACCTGGCAGGAAGGGTATCAGCTTATCTCAACCACAGTTTCTAAAGTCTGTCTCTGCAATACTACATCATTAGAATTTCACTTTAGGCTCACATTTGTCTCTTCACACAAATTTAATTTGTAAATGTACAGCAGACCATTTCTTGGAATACAAATGGTCATCACTAAATATGTACACATCAGTTGTACATATTTCAGCTTTGTTGCTGACTAATCTTGTCCCCTCAGCTTGTATAAACACACTTAATGCTACATTGCTCAAACAAGTAAAAATCCAGTCCTACAACACAACCTTTGCCCAACAGTGTGTTGTTTGGTTCACTCCATATGTGGAAACATGGATTATAAAAAAAAGAATCAGCTATGTGATTAGGGTTAACAGTAGGGATGTCATGATTCTCCAAATTCTTAATTGATTGATTTTTGATTTAAACATATTTTTCAGCACTGATGGCTATGCCTTTGTTAGACTATCACATCTGGATTTGCTAAGGTCAATAGATCATTGGTTTTAAGCCCAAGATAGGGGTATTTTACAGAAGCAGCTTGACTTTATCCTGGTGTTTTTTTTTTCTGGGTTCCACAAAGATTCCAAAGCAAAACAAAAATGCAGCAATTTGGGGATTCTGCAATAAAATAAAGGAAAAGAAATTCAGTTTGTTACAAAGTTCATTTTCTAAAATCTGTCCTAAGCAAGCCCTGAAAATAAATCAATAAAGGATCTCGGAGAAAGAAACTAAACCCAACATCTCCAACGCTGTCAGAGTTACCTTCGTGCCAGTCAGTTGATTGTCTTTGTGTACACAGGATAAGTGTCTGAAAGTGCAGCTGCAGGCTACTGCTATGCTAGCTGTGTCGCCTCTGAACTTTTGCTTTGTTTTCTTTGGACGCATGAAAGAAGGTGGGGGTGGAGAGAAAAATAGTACTGGGATAATCGCAGATCCGGTTTGAAATTAAAAGTTCATTTCGATCCATTTTTGATTTAGAATTGAAATAATGACACTCCTGGTTAAAAGCAGGTATACAAGCAATCTAAAGTAAAAAAAGGAGAATGGAGGGAGACCTTCGCAAATGTGGAGTTCAGTCGATGATCATTTACAAACCATCTTTACCTCAGTGAATAATAATAATCATAAAGCTGTTTCCTTGATAGGATGTCAGTGTGGGCAGAGCCTGGACCACTCCTGGGCTTCAGTCATGTACTTACACACATGATATTTACATTGACCTGTCTTTATATTCAATTCATTACAGTGAACAGAGTTAAAAACTGTGAGGATGAAGGGGATAGCACCACCTCAACTGTTGGCTACACCTGCAGGTATATGTGTGAGTAACAGAGAAATGTGGACCAGGATATGGGCTGTCTGTCTGTACTGTCTGCTTCACGCTCACAGCCATTTTGTTTCCCATCTCTGCATCAAACCTAACATATACAACTTCTTTTGAAAATCGATTGCTTTACAATCATTCTTGTGTACAGATGAGGTTTCTGTGTGTGTGTTTGATTGTGCATGTTAGTCCTGTATCCAGTCATACACTTACATCCACACAGTCTCATCCTGTGAGTTTCTCTCCTCATATTAAGGCTGTCTGACCTGTTCTTTATGCCTCACACCCGCTGGTCACCCAGTCCTCTGGATCCACAGCAAACTGATGAATACAGTGTCAGCCCCTGTCCATCACCAGTGAGGCTGAAGGCTGTCCAGTGCTCGAGGAAGATTGGCAACAAATCAGCAGTCCAGTGGTAACCTTCTCCAGTAGTGACCAACAATTAGAGAGGGTCTCATGTTATAGTGGAACAGGAGCACCAGTAACATCGGCTGTAGCTCTTTTAGTGTGTGCTACTGTAGGTTTCAGATCAGGTAGTCCAGTCTAATCAAGAGCCACGTGTTGGCTCACCCACAGACTCCAGTCCCGGCTTGCTTTTCTGTGGTGTGTCTGTGTGTGTGTCAGCATGCGGCCTCAGCTCCAGCTTGTGCTCTGGAGTTCTTGGCGAAGCCAGGACGGAAGCGGTTGGCCCAACCGATTCAGCAGATGCAGCAGCTCCATGTTGTGCTCACGGTAGTACTCTGCCAGGAAGGCACGGGACTGCACACACACACACACACACGCAAAAAAATATGTTGGTCAGAGATCAGAAGTACAAAAGAAAAATGACTTGTTATAACATACAGAAATTAAACGTACAATGATCTTCTGTCTCTTTGCATAAAATAACTTCAATATAATTGTGGGGATCCTCCAGTGTTGTTGATATGACCAGTCTCCTCTGTTACTGACGTTTTACAGGATAACTTTGTGTTATTAAATTTTTTTCTTATTGTCAATAAAGCTCATTCAGACCAACACTATGTGAGTCCTGCCCTGTGTGTGGCTCTCAGCTACAAGTCCATTAATTCTGACAGAGGATCTTTCAAAATTGATCACAAATCTACCATTACATTTTTTTAAAAGGCTCAGTTATTTTCTAAAACAGCTGGACACTGTTGTTTGGACAAACATTACTCAAACAGGAGGAAGTAGAGCATTTATTGAGGACGATTTTCAGCAGCGTGTTTAATCCACATTTGTTGCTCTGTCGCTTCCTGAAGTGGGTGCTGCAGCCCCCCTGCTGTGCCTTAGAACCGGCCAAGATGCCACAAAATTTGATCATATCCATTTTAATTGTACAATTTAATAATGTTTCACTACATCAGAAAAAATGCACCATTTACTTATATGAAAAACAAAGAAAAAAGCAATAAACATCAGAGCCACCTTATTAAAGCTCTGTTAATATGTAGTATGCCACAGCTCAGAGTTTCCAGTGTTGTCATAGTGACAGAGAAACCGCGACATGCTGATAAGAGTACATGGTGGAACTACTCAGTTTAGGACTTAATGGACAGGTTTTGGCTGTTTGTTGAACACAGATATTCATCACTGACATTTAGTGTGTTGCTGCCGATCCGAATGTCACATAAGTGGTCGTAACTTTTCTCATCCCGGGTCTACATGAAAAACAAGACAAGGAATCCCTTGTCTGGGGACTTAGACCTGTAGTTTATGTACGCTTAAGTCTCCATCCAAATCATAACACCGTGCATACAACAGTGGGTTCACAAATTCCATTTAAACACCTTACAATCTTTTCTAAATGTTGCATACACCTAAATGTGTGTCAACGATAGTTTTTATAATTGTAATACTTGTAAAGCATGAAATGGTCTTGGCCTAAAAACATCTCGTGATTTGTTGAATGTTACAAATGACCAAGACCCCTCAGATCATCTGGGACACCTTTACTCATGCCGTTTTTCCATCACATCTACCGGCCCGGCTCTAGTCGGTTTGACTTGGTGTGGCAGCCCGCCGCAACAGGGATTTGCATTTCCACCCTAACTGGGCGACCTGCTTGAAGGTGTGTCTTAAACCAATGACATTTGTCCCAATCGCCGCAGTACTGTCGGTTATAGTACAGTTACAAACACGTTTATTTCTTATAACTTCACAATAAAAGCCCCCCGTTATTTAGTCAGTTAAAGCTTTTATTATGAAGCAACATCACAGGAAATGTTGTGTTTTCACCAGGAGTAACTAAACATGACTCCGGAAACAGCTGAAAGTGAACAGGACGAAACAGTAAAACACAGCAGATGTTTGAAAGTACAAACAGGACGAGAGAAACTAGAGAGATTCAGTTAGAAGCTACAGGCCACAGAGCTGACACAGACATGAGTTGAGTATCGATTTTAGGGGGAGACGGGTGCTTAATATAGGTTGGCCACAGTTGTTAACTGTCACCACGGGCAACTTGGAGGCGAGCGAACACAGCTTGACCCTACTCTGGAGCTGGTCCATTGCTGCAACTCAGTGCAGTAAAACTGGTAAAGGAAAAGCAAATCGTCACGGCTGGTGGAAAAATCAGTGTTCCCAGGATCAAACCCAAGCAAGGTGAACAGCTTTTAGTTTCTATGCTCTATGCACTCTTTAAATCAGATATTTAATCTATAACTTTTCATTTGCTTATTTTTGCCTTTTGTTGTTATTGTCTGGCAATTTTAAAATTTCCTTCAATTGCATCTTTTTTTCTTTTTTCAAACCACTACGGTGAGGTGCTGCAGTTTACACATGTATTCTAGTGAGTAAGTGGGGCAGTAAGACAGTGTTTGTGAATAAATAATGTGTGTGTTCATGGTATTGAATGAACATGTCACCCAGTGCAACAGTGTAGTTTGTTAGTAGGATACTTCATGGGATGTGCTGACAAGAGGAAAAATATAGAATATTACCAGATGTAAACAGGCAGAACTTGCCTAGCTCTTAAAGAGTAACTACACCCCTTTTCAGCTGAAAAACAACATACAGTATATGGGTGTTTAGTAGTGTTGATTGACTGATTCAGGTCCACACCTTATTAGCATACCTTATATTTGAATTCTATATATTGTGTTATAAATATGCATAGTGACTTCCCTCTGCAGGTTACAATCTGGCTTTTGCAATTGAATTTTGCTGTTAGCGGATCATAGGCGACTGATTTCATCCACAGCCACCACTCCCTCCCTCTGTGTCCCCTCCTATAAAATCAATGTCTCATGATTGAACAGACTTTGGGAGAGCATCAGTGAAGAAGTGATTGAGTAGTTACATAAAAATGTCTTTGGTAACAGACAGGAAGTCCAGGAAGTCACGACATCATGACATTCAATGTGTTTTGTGGTGACAAACCCTTGCTAATATGCTAGCTAATAGCAGGTTGGTGTGTATGCGTGTGTGTGTGTGTGTATTATGCGTATATGTGTGTACGTGTGGTTGTGAAGAGGGGGAGTATATGGGCATGTCATGCCACTCCCTGCCATCCCTGCCCACGTTGAGGCATTTTTTTAATTTCCAGGGTAGAGGCACCTCTGGGGTTTAGTTACTCTTTAATAAAATCTATAACTTGGAAAGTTTTGGTAAACCAGAATTATCCTTCAAATTTTAGTGCTTGCACATGCTGGTCAGTGAGTGAAGTGAGTTGATGAGGTGTAGATGTACCTCAGAACTCATCTCTGGGTACTTCCTGCCTTTACTCTTCCCCAGACATTTGGCTCGACCTCCTTCCACCCGCTGACACCAGAAACCTTTGCTGTCATCATACCTGCAGAAACATGATAATACATTAATACACCTTTCACATGTGGTACATGGAATCATAGCTGGGTTCATTTCTCTGTATTTATTTGTATTTCTTTTAGTAGTGCGTGTGCGTGTTACAAACATTAGAGCCTGGGTGTAATTGAAGATGGGAGTAACACCGAGAAACCTCTGGATTCCCTCCATCACTAGTGCTGGGTTGGACCGCAGCAAGGCCCCATCCACGATATGCAACTACAACACACACATACTCAGTGTCATACATCACTCTAACTGCACAATTGTTGATGATATTTCCTTAAGATGAACAACTGCTGCTTCCATGTAATGCAAAAGTTAATGAGTTTCCTCTTCTTACAAATTTCCAAATTCATTTGGGATTTTTTGTTGTTTTTTCCCCCACCGAACCAGACCTGACTAAACTGTGACCCCAAAACCAAGGTATGTCCAGAACAGTGACCTTAGTGCACCCTTACACCCCTATTGACTAGTTATGTTTTTCTTCTTCCAGACGTTTCATGAGTTCAATAAGACAGCTTAAAAACACTTTGCAATGAAGCAAACAATTTGTAAAGCCAAGCCTAAAATATTAAGTGTAACCTCGATAAAAGCATTTCCATTTAGGCGGGAAGCCATCCACAAAGTGAAAACACAGTCAACTGAGCATGAATGCTTTGTGAAGTGAAGCAATCATAATATTATATCATTTCTGTGTCAAAATATCCGGATGGAAACGAGTAAACCAGCTGCTGACCGTGACATTGAAGTATATAGGACCACACTAATGTCCACCTGCTCCAGTGTTTGTTACCTGGCTGGGCTGGTAGTGTTGCAGCCAGCGCTCCAAGTGAGTAGCGTAGATGCCGGGATGAAGGCAGCGCCTCTGAAGGGCCTGCAGGTCCCTGGGGGCTGAGAGGCCTGCAGTCACCACAGCATGGAAAGTGTTGTTGAGGGCCGCAGGGTCCTGGTGGGCCCTCTGGTGCTGTGGTCATCAACACACACAGACACAGACACAGACACACACACATAACAGTGAAGAGCGTTACAACTGCTGTGAGGAACCTGTACAGCCTGACACAGAAGTTTAGCTGTGACGTTGCTCCCATGCTTCAAATAGTGGCCGGACATTAGGCTAATGTTAATTATGTAGGAGGTATGTCGGAGGGAGGCAGAGATCATCTTCGAGTGATAAAAAAATAATTCACCTAGTATTTTTTTTTAAACAGACATCTCGGGGCACATGTCGGACCTTATAAACTTGCTGGGAAGCACGAACTGGACGAGACCCATGCTGAGTGTGACTTCTGCCTCACAACAATTACTAATCATGTTAGCCATTTCACCTGAAGCTAATGTCTGCAGCCATAAATAATAGCCGTTACAGCAAGCCCGGCTAATCAGCCAAGATCCGAGGAGGCGCGGTCAACCTTGCTGTCCACCTCTGAGAGAGTTGTGTACAGCAGAGTCAATAGATGCCTAATCTTAAAGCTGCCATGTGAAAACAATATTATTGTAGATTACAACAATCGTGTAAGGCACTGCACATGGATAAATGTTTTGTTTTTGTAATGTATATGTTTTGATGTTTGATCATTGAGGATGCCATACACTGAGCTGCATTGAGAATTCTTTTGCATTCGAATCATTACGGATGAATCATAACTGAATGGAATTGTGAGGCCAGTGAAGATTCACACCTCCAGTGTGTACAGTTTTGTAGAGTGTGTGCTGGTTCTCACCTGGTACCAGGAGTACGCTCTATCAGATGGGTTAATGAGCACTGCCAGGATTTTGGCTCTGGGTAGCAGGGCAGCAGCTCTCTTAGGAGCCACCTCTGTGTCAAAGTAGTTGGCACTCTTTTCAAACATGAAGTCTGTGCTGACATTAGAAGGGAATGGGAAGAAGTCCATGTACCTGAGGAGAACACAGATAAAACAAGTGCTTGTTAGCTAGTGCCTAAAAAAGTATTCAAACCCAGCCCATTTCATTTTATTGTGTTTCCATCTAAGGGCACACTCACACTTGGCCCAGTTGCTCCGTATCGTGCACGATTGTAAGCACGATTGTCCCTCCTCCCCAGTCCCCTGCTGGCCTGCACTCACATTGCTCCGGTCGCAACCGGGCGTGAGCACAGTTACCTCTTGTCTTATATGATGTGAATAACATTCATCATCACAATGCGATGCTGGGAAACCTTGGGTGCTGGCATTCATGTGAATGCCACTTGACATGCACCACCCATCCAAACACTGTTGTGGACCAAGTACACCCCCTCATCACAACAACACTACCCGATGGCAGTGGCCCCCCAGCAGGACAATGTGCCCTGACACACTGCAAACGCTGCTCAGGAACAGCTCGAGGAACACAATAAAGGGCCCAAGGTGATGACCGGGCCTCCAAATTCCCCAGATCCCAATCTGATCGAGCGTCTGTAAGACATGCTGGAGCAGGTCTGATCCATGGAGGCACCCCCCCCCAACATACAGGACCCAGAGGATCCACTATAAAACGCCCTGGTGCCAGACACCACAGGACACCCTCAGAGGTCTTAAGTCCATGTCTTGACAGGTCAGAGCTGTTTTGGCTGCACAAGGGGAACCTTCACAATATTAGGCAGGTGGTCATAATGTTATGCCTGATCGGTGTATATATGTATATATATTTTCATGAGCTGAACGCAAAGATCTAAAACTTTTTCTATATACACAAAAGATCCATTTCTCTCAAATATTGTTCACAAATCTGTCTAAATCTGTGTTAGTGAGCACTTCTCCTTTGCCGAGATAATCTATCCCACCTCACAGGTGTGGCATATCAAGATGCTGATTAGACAGCGTGAATATTGGACAGGTGTGCCTTAGGCTGGCCACAATAAAAGGCCATTCTGAAATGTGCAGTTTTGCTCTTTTGGGGGGGTCAGAAAACCAGTCAGTATCTGGTGTGACCACCATTTGCCTCACATCTCCTTTGCATAGATCTGATCAGGTATTCTGTTTTTTTTCAATGAAGATCACATTAAATGAATCAGAAATACAGTCTAGACATTGTTAATGTCTGGAAAACGGCTGATTTTTAATGGAATATCTACACAGGTGTACAGAGGCCCATTTCCAGCAACCATCACTCCTGTGTTCTAATGGTACATTGTGTTAGCTAATCGTGCTAAAAGGCTAATTGATGATTAGAAAACCCTTGTGCAATTATGTTAGCACAGTTGAAAACTGTTGTGCTGATTAGAGAAGCTATAAAACTGGCCATCCTTTGAGCTAGTTGAGTATCTGGAGCGTCAGCATTTGTGGGTTCGATTATACTCTCAAAATGGCCAGGAAAAGAGAACTTTCTTCTGGAACTCGACAGTCTGTTCTTGTTCTGAGAAATGAAGGCTAATCCATGCGAGAAATTGCCGTGAAACTGAAGATGTCCTACAACGGTGTGTACTACTCCCTTCAGAGAACAGCACAAACGGGCTCTAACCAGAATAGAAAGAGAAGTGGGAGGCCCAGGTGCACAACTAGGCAAGAGGACAAGTACATTAGAGTCTCTAGTTTCAGAAACAGACACCCCACAGGTCCTCAACTGGCAGCTTCATTAAATGGTACCCGCAAAATGCCAGTCTCAACGTCCACAGTGGAGAGGCGACTCTGGGATGCTGGCCTTCTAGGCAGTGTGGCAAAGAAAAAGCCATATCTGAGACTGGCCAATAAAAGGAAAAGGTTAAGATGGGCAAAAGAACACAGACATTGGACAGAGGAAGATTCAGGAAGAAAAGTGTCATGGACAGACACAACTAAGTTTGATGTGTTTGGATCACACAGAAGAACATTTGTGAGACGCAGAACAAGTGAAAAGATGCTGGAGGAGTGCCTGACGCCATCTGTCAAGCATGGTGGCGGTAATGTGATGGTCTGGGGCTGCTTTGGTGCTGGTAAAGTGGGAGATTTGTACAAGGTAAAAGGGATTTTGAAAAAGGAAGGCTATCACTCCATTTTGCAATGCCATGCCATACCCTGTGGACAGCGCTTGATTGGAGCCAATTTCCTCCTACAACAGGACAATGACCCAAAGCACACCTCCAAACTATGCAAGGACTATTTAGGGAAGAAGCAGTCAGCTGGTATTCTGTGATGGGGTGGCCAGCGCAGTCACCAGATCTCAACCCTATTGAGCTGTTGTGGGAGCAGCTTGACCGTATGGTACATAAGAAGTGCCCATCAAACCAATCCAACTTGTGGGAGGTGCTTCAGGAAGCGTGGGGTGAAATTTCTTCTGATTACCTCAACAAATTGACAGCTAGAATGCCAAAGGTCTGCAAGGCTGTAATTGCTGCAAATGGAGAATTCTTTGACGAAAGCAAAATTTGAAGGACAAAATTATTATTTCAAATGAAAATCATTATTTCTAACCTTGTCAATGTCTTGACTATATTTTCTATTCATTTTGCAACTCATTTGATGAATAAAAGTGTGAGTTTTCATGGAAAACGTGAAATTGTCTGGGTGACCCTAAACTTTTGAACGGTAGTGTTATATATATATACTGTATATATATAAATATATATATATATATATATATAAATATATATAATATATATATAATATATATATATATATATACAGTATATATATATAACACTACCGTGTAAATATATATATATATATATATATATATATATATATATATATATATATATATATATATATATATATATATATATATATATATATATATATACACACAAATTTATATTCATATTTATATTTATATGGAGAATATTGTAGCGCAGCAGGGATTTGCATTTCCAACACAACTGGGCGACCTGCTTGAAGGTGTGTCTTAAACAATTTACGCACATGTACCAATCCCCACAGTGCTATCAAAGAATCACAGCTAACAAAGTGGCCCCGCTAATTCAGTTACAAACACGTTTCATTTACTAAAACTTCTTCACAATAAAAGCCCCCGTTATTTCTCTATGCAATTCTGTCTGGCACCGGGTTTGGACTTTTCCCCAAAAATGAAGGATGCATGACAGCACAAAGGAAATGCGTCTGCCATTGCGCAACCAAAACAGGAAGAGGCATTTTTTTACCCGGTCACTATCCCCAGGTAATGGTGGAACATCTGGATTAACTGTGGAAACTCTATACTGCAAAATAAAAAGAACCCTGCTGATGGAGGAGGCAAACAAGGTGAAAAGGGAGAGTGATAGAAACTGAGGTAAAACAAGAGTGAACAGACGGGCATTCACTCGATGGAGAGCGTCTGTGTTGTGTCAAAGTCTGTTTTCCCGTTGATATGTTCCTCCAGTACTTGAGACAGTTCAAAACGGGCGTTCTAGATTAGAAAGTAACAAAATCTGCCTACTTATTAACACAACTTTTCATAGCGCTGAGATCAAATTGGGAATCTTACAGTTGTTTTTTGCTGTGGACAGTAGTCAGGCTGTTCCAATTTTTGCTTGAAAAAATAACATCTAATGAAAAGAACAAGAAGTAGAAAAAAAAAAACAAAAAAAAAATTTAAGGCATGTTGTGTTGGGGCTCTAACTATGTATTAAAAACTATCTGAGGGCAGAGTCCAGTATGCGGTAGTGTTATCTTTACCAGTCAATCCCATTGTCATAGTTTGCTCCACTGAAGAACTGGATCTCCTCAAAGGTGGTGGTGCTGGGGAAGGAGCTGGTGACTGCTGGATGGAGGCTCAGGAATGAATGAAGCGCTGTAGTGCCTTATAGAAAAAACAAGACATTTATAAAAATAAAGAGAGATATGTATACACTACTCAAAATGTATATGTATATGTATATGTATGTATACAGTCCTGCTCACCATTATTGGCACCCCTTCATTTTTTGCATAACCTCTACAGTATCGTCAGAAATAAATGGAAATGTACCAAATTTATATCATCAGGATCTTTTAATCGGAGGTCCAAAGTAATTTAACAAAGAAAATTGTTTTTTCAACTTACATATTGTAATTTCAAAGAAGAAACAGAAAAAACAGCATGTGCAGCAATAATGGCACCCCTCTTTAATATCTGGTTGCACACCCTTTGGCAGTGATGACAGCCTCCAAACGTTTCTTATACGCTTCTATAAGCTTCTTGCACTTCTCAGCTGGTATTTTCTCCCACTCTGTCTTTGCAAATTGTTCAAGCTCTTGAACGTTTGCAGGTTTCTTTTCCCCAATGGCAGATTTCAGCTCATACCAAAGATTTTCAATCGGATTGAGATCAGGACTCATGGCTGGCCATTTTAAAACAGTCCATTTTTTCCTTTTCAACCATTCCTGCGTGCTTTTGGATGTGTGCTTTGGGTCTTTGTCTTGCTGGAGGACCCATGATCTTCGACTCAAACCAAGTTTTCTTACACTGGGTAGGACATTTCGCTCTAAAATCTCTTGATAATTCTCTGATTTCATGATTCCTGTGATACGGTCAAGGCCTCCAGTACCAGATGCAGCAAAGCAGCCCCACAGCATTATGGATCCTCCACCATGCTTAACTGTTGGTAGGGTGTTCTTTTCCTTGTAGGCTTCATTGTGTAGTCTATAAAAAAACTGTGGGTGTGCATTGCCAAAAAGCTCTATTTTTGTTTCATCTGTCCACAGAACATTTTCCCAGAAGGATTGTGGTTTGTCCAGGTACTCTTTGGCAAAGATTAGTTGTTCCTTTTTATGTCTTTTCCTCAGCAGTGATGTCTTCCTTGGCCTTCGCCCATGAAGCCCTGTTTGGTTTAGTGTGCGGCGTATGGTACTTGTTGAAACCATGACTCCAGACTGTTCCAGGTTGGCCTTCAGGTCTTTGTATGTTTGACGTGGTGTTTTTTCCACCATTCGCACCAACTTTCGAAGACTTCTCTCATCAATTTTTCTCTTCCCCCCACGCCCAGGGAGGTTCTTGACAGTTCCATGCTTGGCAAACTTCTTAATAACATTACGCACTGTTGAAACAGGGACACCAAGGTCTTTGGAGATGGCCTTATACCCTTTGGAGGTCTTGTGTTTGCCAATTATCGCACTTCTGATGTCCTCAGACAGCTCCTTTGTCTTCACCATTGTGACAAAGGAACAGGGGATAACAGATGGCTTTTTAAAACAGGGAAGTCATCATTCATTGGCTAATTCATGTCACATGGGCACAGACAATTTATCATAGGTGATTTCTCATTTGTGAACACAATGTGTTTCCATACTGATTTACAGCAAAGGGTGCCAATACCAGTGACACAGCAAGCTTTAAGGTTTTCTATTTTTTCCTCCCATTGTTTATTGTTTTAAATTGTTGTTTATCATTTGCTCTTTTGTATCAAACACAAGTTCTCTATAGAAAAGAAATGTTTCACTTGATTCATTTTTTTCAGAAGATATTCCACATTATGTACTTAAACTTCATGGGTGCTAATAATGGTGAGCAGGACTGTATATAAGGGCTGTCACACACAAACTACATACACATACACACACATGTATTGATCTTGATCCTGATCTTGATGGTGTCAAACACATCAAGAAGGCAAGAAATTCCACAAATTAACTCTTGACAAGGCACAGATGTTAATTGAAAACCATTCCAGGTGACTACCTCATGAATCTGATTGAGAGAATGCCAGAAGTGTGCAAAGCTGTCATCAAAGCAAAAGGTGGCTACTTTGAAGAATATAAATTATAAATCATATTCTGGTTTGTTTAACACTTTTTTGTTTACTACATAATTTCACATGTGTTCCTTCATAGTTTGGATGTCTTCAGTATTGATAATAATATAAATAAAGAAAAAACATTGAATGAGAAGGTGTCCAAACTTTTGACCGATAGTGTATATATACACACACACACACACACACACACACACACACACACACACACACACACACACACACACACACACACACACACACACACACACACACACAGAGTGATACCTGTTTTCTGTGGTCCAATGACAAGGAACTTGGGGAGTCTGTCGCAAGTCTTTTCTTTAGACCAGATATCTTTGTGTCTCTTGTCATGACAAGGGTTCTGGAAAAAAATAAAGAAAAAAAAAAAAATCCGGCTCATTGCACTTTTTAAGAAACAAAATACATTCAAAACTATGCTTTAATTCCAGTGTTCCTACTACATTTGCTTATGCTGTGCACAAGATCGCCTTGCTTATCAGTATTAGCAACTTCTGTCACTCAAATAGTCAGATGTCCCCTTTAATCTGAACTGTGGGCGTGAATAAAAGCTTTTTAACAATAAATTAGATGTACTGTGATGAAATTATGATTTCCAAAAACAATATGAAAATACTGACCTGCCAGAGTGGGTCTCTCTCCTCAGGGAAGATCTGGAAGTATTTCTCAGCGAGCTGGACCGGGGGCAACGTCTGCAGCTTGAGGTTTGTCCAACACTGGACAAACTTCACCAAGGACTCAAAGGTGTACAGACCCAGCCGATCGTTGCCATAGTTAGACAGGTGGGTCATGAAGATACTGATCTGGATTGAGAGCACAATGTATTTTGAAAGTTAGTTTAATATTTACCTGGAGCTGTTGTCAGAGCAGTAAGACCCTCAGCTCAAACCAGCAGGCTGAGACAAAATTAGCTAGATAATGACCAACAGCTTTTAAGTCTGAAAATGATCAGGACTTCTTGGTGTTGCAAATATATAATTTGAGCAGAATAATTATCATAAAGTTAGTCACACAAAGAATAAAGAAACTCAAAAGAAGATTGCATACCATAAGCAAAAATGCTCTATCTATTCAACAAGATTTTATGCGTGCGTGTATGTGTGTACACAAGAGCTGTTTTTAAGTCTTCAGTCAAGTCTAAAGTCTTTGAGACTTGCAAGTCAAGAAGCAGCTTCTGATCCATCAATGCTTAGGATGAAAATTACTATAACATTTGTCCAAAATCACAGAAAATACTTCTATTAAAACGGAGCATTTAATGTCCAGTTGCAAGTTATGAATCAAAGCATCTGTGTGTGTCCAATATCTCAGTGAAAACACTCTCAATGAAGTTGCAACTGTACAATTAAAACCAGGATCAGTTACAGAAGAGGCCCCCACATTAGTCATCGATCCACACCTGCTAAACAAATAGCCCAATATATAAAATTATGAAGATTCAGCACCAACCTCCAACTAACCACTGCAGCTGTTCTCCTATGCAGCCATCAAGTTGTAAAAGGCTTTGAGCAACATTTCTTTAAATACTCAAGACTAATAGTGTTTAAAGGTGAGATGCTTTTGAACAAATTTTCTGCTGTTCTATAAAATATTCATTATGATCTCTCCGATCTCTCGTCTATACTGCCAGTGCCTTCAGACAGCTGACTGGTAAAGGCAGCAAATGAGTAATGTTTTATTTTAAAACATTTGGCTGCATCAGCCTGAAGACCTCACTTCAACCTCTTCTCTCTCAGCTTTTCTGCACAACGTTTATACCTTTTTTCTCTTTATTGTTGTCCATCTTGCTGCATTGCACTAATCATTCAAATGTTTTAAATGTATCCATCTAACAAAAATGTGAAAACAACAGGGCCTCCCCTTTAAAATGGACTGGTCCAAAAGTAATTCGCTGGCATTAACCAATTGCGGGCAGCCCACTCGCCTGGGCCAGTAAGCCACACAACACACACTTGTTTTAAATTTAAGGAGGGGATGTGTCATTTATATTTTGCCTCGCTTCAGCCCCAATTGGCAAGCAGGGAGGAAAATACCTGGTATATCTGGATGGCCAGACCATCATTTAACTGAATACATGGCCTCTCTGGATTCCAATTGATGGAAATGTAATCCCTGCATTCAAGTCTCATGGCAGACGAGTCCAAGTCAAGTCAAAGTCCTCATTTTTTGAGTCCAAGTCTTAAGACTACAGCTCTGGTGTGTGTATGGGGAGTGGTTTCCATACAGGGTTTAGGAGGACAGTGAGGAAGAGTTCTCCTCCTCTGATGCTCTTGTCCAGCTCCTTCGAGCCTCCTGGGTATTCATTGTAGAAGATCGTATGGGTGAACAGCCCACAGGTCTGCCTGGGTAACACCTAAAACACACAAGGAGATCATGAGACATTTTAACTGTTGTTACTGCTGTTTCAGTTTAGCCTGGGCTGAGCCGCAGGATCACAATTGTGGTTGATCTGGGCATTTTTTGATCAATAGGTACAGCTATAAAGCCTGATCCATTTTTGGTCATTTGTTGGTTTATTAGTACCGCTTTCTACGGAGCACCCCTTAGGCCACATGGTAGAAAAAAATAATGGATGTGGAAATCTGTGGGAACTGATTAATAATTAGATTTGCCTTCTTGTTCTTGATCAGCTCGAGGCACCATGTATACAAGTAACCCAGCACACCTACGGACAATCCTGTCTTTCGACGTGGAGTTTGCCTTTGATAGTGATCAATAATAAAATGAGGTGTGATCAGGTGCTTTGCTGGCGCATCTCTGAGCAGCAGAAAGCATTTGCAGTAATAACATGGACCCTTGATCTAAAGTCAATGTCACAGTGTTTTACCTGCTACATGGAGGGCTCAGTGTTCATATAGTAAGATGCACCTTCATAGGCAGGTTCATAAGGCATGTACACTGTGCTTTAATGATTAGAGGCTGCTTTCAGTCATTTAAAGGTTTCCTTTCCATGCATATAGTAATGTCACTGTAGCAAACACCATGGCACTTTTAAGCAGCAAAACTAAATCTGTATTTATAAACTGGTCAGTACAGAGGACACTCTCCAGAGGACACAGCAGTGATGGAGCTCAGGAGTCGGTGTAGTGTATCAGTGTATCAGTGAAGTTAAACTGTTTCTGCTGCTGGAGTCCATTGCAGGTTATGTCATTAATATGTTCCTCATCAAGGATTAATTATTTCACCCACCCACACCCCATCCCCTATTAATCAAAATGATAGTTCTTATGACCTGTCCGGTTGATCAGAGGACTGAGATCCACGCATCACATTACTCACACAGAGACGCAACGCAGCGCTCTTCCTCCAGTTAAATAGAGCATGTTGCTCACATACAGTCAAACCGAGTTGCTGTCATCATCTTTATTGATTATTGATCACTGTCAAAGGCAAACTCCATGTAGAAAGAGAGGACTGTCAGTAGCTGTGCTGGGTTGCTTGTATCCATGGTGCCTCCAGCTGATCAATGAGAAGAGGGCAAAATCTGTGGGCACGGATTGTGAATCCGAGGGCATGGATTTAAAAAAAAGTGCGCACTGACTGTGAATCTGAGAGCACGGTTTACAAATCCATTCCCATGGAATCCACATCCATTTTTTCTTCCCACCATGTGGCCCTAGGGGGGAATCCCTAGCTTTCAAATGTCAAATTGCACTTGAAACAGTACAACTGCGCAGGGTTTGTTTTTTGAAGATATTCCTCTTCCTTGAAAACAAAATACTATAGGACAACATATAGAATATTATTGGAGAGCTAACGGAAAGCAGTGTATTTTTGTAATGCAGTGTTGGATCATGACCAGTGAAGCATTTAACTTTGATCCACACAATATTTGTCAAGATGGGTAACTCGCTAATCAGAATGCTTTTACTGCAATATTCATGACCCTCTAAGACACTTTAGTCCGGAATAGACTGGAGGGTGCTTACTGCATCTTCGTTTTACCTCCACAGTGCAACACAAAGGCATTTGAAAATCATATATGGCATTGCTCACTATCTGTTCCATTTCTGTCCACAGGTCTTTGTCCAACAAAACATTTCGCTTGAAGGACAGCTTTTTCCTTCTGCAAAAGGACTGAACCTTTTGCAGAACCTTGTACTGCTGCACCTGTACACCATGCTCCTGTACATGTGAATGTGCAGGTTTCTCTGTTTACCTAAGTTCTATTTTAATTTATTTTGTGACTCTGATATGTATGTGACAGAAGGCATATTATGTTATTGTGTATTCAGCTTAAGCCACAAACCCTGCTGTGCAACGTTTTCACAGAACTATTTTCTGCTTAACTGTCTCCACACAGCTGCATAGAAAAGAACATCTAAGCTGCTGAGCTGCTAGGTTTCATTATCACTTCCACATTTACCCTTATTTTTCTAAATTTACATTTACTGATGGGAACATTATTGAAATGCAAGTATTGAACAAGGACTGTAGACTGACCTGGATCCCATTGTGGATGAAGCCACGGCGGTAACGAGCTGGCCTCAGATGAGGGTATTCCTCAGTGCTGGTCACCTTGATGCCCCACACAGACTTCCAGGCCTCATAGAGCTGACTGTGAACTGGGTAAACCCCAGAATGGTGCGGGGCCACTGCATAGCCCATATCTGTGGGGATGCCATGCTCCTGGAGAGAGGGAAGTGTGGAGAGAAGACAGGATGTGGGCAAATGTGGAGGTCAGCAGAGAAAGAGCAAACAGGCAAGAAAGCTGATTCCCAACCCCCATGCAGGTGTGTAATGCTCGTATAAATGACCAACATTTCTAAAAACTTTCACTTCCACAGCTGTTAACACAAATGACTGTAAGAGGTCTATTGCACAAGAAAAAAGCAAAAAAGAGAAGAGATCAGAATACTCCGACACTACTCGTAACCACAACACACAAATCCTCTTACTACAAGCTCCTCTATTGATCATATAACCACATAGTCACATACGCCTTCTAATCTCCATGTAGCTTTACACAAGTCATGTAACTACACTTAGTGGTGCTGGTCATGTCTGATAGTGGTGCGAACCTGAGCAAAGATCTTGTTCAGCCTCATTTGCTCAGCCAAGACGCTGACGTTGTGAAAGAGGTGAGGCTGCATGTGACTCCACATGTGAGGAAACCACCAGAAATCCATCCTGTGTTGCAGCAGCATGTCGTCTCCCCGATCCTCCTCATCAGTTCCTGTGCACGCAAGCACGCATGCACACACATACACAGACACACACAGTTTAGGCAAAACTATTGTGGCCTGATCTACATTAAACACTGTCTCTTTGTGAGCGATAAGGTATTGAGTCTGTTAAAGACAATAGTACTGCTGTCAGATTGGTACTCAGTACTGGCAGATACCCTGAGATGACAGAGCTGAATTGGAATTGGTCACAATAACATAATGATCTTGATTTGTTTTTAGTTCTGCTAAGAGTAAAACTGTAATAAAACATTTCAGCAAATGAATGTAAAATATATTATTAAAAAAAATCACTGATTCTTACAATCACGACATTACATATTCCCATGAAAGATTTTGCAAAGGTTAACACATGCTAGTTCATTCATGCCAATAGTGCTGTATTTTTTTTAAACTTTGCTTGTTACAAAAACAAAGGCAAAGATCCAGAGCTGTGCAATGAGAGAATGTGTTTAACCAGAAAGCTGTGCTGATACAATACTGTCAGATATGCCATACCTGTGTGATAAAACTTTCCAGAAAATCCCAAGTTGAAGGTGAAATTAGGGACCAGAGCTCTCAGCTTGTTTTGAGTGTTGAGCAACGCCTGTAAAAGGAGGAAAAATACACCCCACGTTAACACTCACTTGATGACAACATTATCTTATTATTCATTTTCTTTACAACACGAGGCAGTGGTGCTCATGGGAATTGCAGTCTTCATTTCTGGAAAAACTAACATTTTTTTCCAACAGGGGCCGCAAAAATAATCAAACAGAACCTTGTAGTTGCTTTAAGCTTTTTTCAACACTGCCTACAATCCTTTAAAACATAGATGATAGGAGTATTTAACCTGCAACAGCTCTTACGTTTTAAAGTAGTCCTATAGGGAGGACTACATAATGGGCTCATCGGTAAAATGAAAAAACACTTTTCACATCACCTTTTTCCCCCTTTAACACTATGCATAAGGTATATAATCCTTGGTTAGTGACCACCAGTTGTAGACTACTTTTCACAATGCACTGCGGGATACTATATAGGGTATAACATTTTCCACTACACATTTGGACAATGCTAGAAAATGGCAAACTCACTATATAGTCCACTTTATTGTAAGTAGTAAGTGATTTTCGACACAGCCATAGTATTCTCTCTTTCTCTCACTAACAGACACAGTGTGTGGCCTATGAACAATCAAAACTACTGGGCGATATGAGAGGCAAGTAAAATTAATGTCTGATCATTCGTGGTCTCTTGTGTTACTATAGATGACAAGGCTCACTCACCTCCACATCTGAAACCTTCATACGGGTTCCCTCTTTGCCAACAAATATATCATCCACGTCAACCAGGATGTGGCGGTCCAAGGACAAACACAGTCTCTTTCCTGTCAGGTAGGCAATGGCATCCACAAACACTAGTTTGTGAAGCCAATAGTTGAGATTGTTCCCAAATAGAACTCTTTGAATGCCATCGTGGAGCCCCAAGTCCTGGACCACTGTGGCGTGGAGGGCCCGCAGGGGGCTGGGTCCAAAATGTGCCAGTACCTCAGACGACTTGGTGCTGGCCAGAAGCACTGGTTCATAGGTAGAGTGGTTGGACTGGAAAATGGTCCAGTCATCCCCTGGTAAAGAGCCTTGCTCAACCTGGTTGGGCTTGGTGATGTAAAGCAGAGGAGCATTGGGGTTTATGCGGTAATCCCTGAGTCCCAGGTGTGAGTGTAGAAAAAGCGGGAAACCTTTGAGCTGTGCGCTGAGAAGAGAGTTTTCATTAGCTTTGAAGAAGCCAATGACACCTACTCCATACTCAGCACAGTACTTGTCTAGCAAGTCACGGTTCCAAGCATCCAGATTGACATATTTCAACACATTTTCATAGATGATCAGTGTGTAGCGTCCACGGTTATGCTCTGTCAATGTGGGCATGTCACCTTTACCAGGAGCAATCTCTGTCCGGTAGTGGAATCGGCTAGACTCTAATATGGCTACAATCTCCTGGCCCAGCTGGGAGTATATGCTCTCCACAAACACCAAAACTACAGGCTGTGTCCTGGAATTGTCCACCGCCTTCACCTGTCGAAGTCGGCCCTGGCGTGAGGGAAGGAAGAGTGGTGCCCTCTGGACACCCGGCCCTGCTCCGGCAGCTCCGGTACTCGCTCCAGGTGATATCCCCCCTCCTCCACCACAGTCACTGAAGGGTAAAGGGGGGGCCTCCTTGATTTTCGGGCTGTTGGAGACATAGTAAGCCAAGAAGGCCATAGATAGCAAGCAGAAGATGATCAGTGCCAGGATGAGGCGGTGAAGCTCCAGCTGGCGGACACCTCTCATTAGCTTCCACACACCCAAGCCGGCACCTACCATGGTTTTGGAGGGGAGAGGCAGGAATGGGCAGCAACCAGCAGCAGTGAACAGGGATGGAGGGGAGAAAGGTGAAGGAGGAGTGAGAGGAGGAGGGAATGGAGGCGGAAGATCGAGCAGTAGATACTGGCACTGAGCTGTGCTGAGGAATAGCCATTTACACTAGGTCACCATGGCCAGCATCATCCATTACCTGCCCTCCACTTCTTGCTCTGCAGCGCAACAAACAATCTCAATCGACTGAATAAACAGAGGGAAGGACAGATGATTATTTGATGGATGGAATGTGAAATAGAATGCCCAATGTCAAATAAAGACGGAGGAATTGAAGTTGGACGAATCAAAGCTGGCACCAACGAAGATGATCTCTCTGAGGACCAGTTGGGTCCATAGTATCAGGTCCCAAGTTCAGCCTTCCCGCTGCTTGGTCAGTTCTCTCTTTCAAACAGCTGCGCAGGTTTCTCTACACGTGGATGTGTCCATCTGTGGATGCTTGTGTACTGTGTCTGCGCTGGTGGCCTGTGCTTCGGGGCTGGACCCCCTCAGGCCACCAAGCCTGGACATCCCAGAAAAAGACAGCTAGAAGATAAAGACAGGTGAAGGTGAAGAAGGTGAGGAAAAAAAGGAAGTGAAGCAACCCCCTACACCTTCAGGGAAGTAGTACATTTTCAATGAACTTTCAATCATCATAGCTGTTCTGTACAATTCTGGCATGCCTGCAACTCAGTGAGAGGTAATGTTTGAATGTTAAGAATGTATTCTGCTAAAGGAATATTCAATAATCCAAAGAAAAGGTTTCTCCTCCTAGAGAAAGAACTTTTTGACAAATCAGTTATTGGATAGATCTATTGTCATAATAATTCTTACCTGAAAAGTACTGCAGCTCTGTAAACCTTCTATCCCAAATCTGAAAGAGCCCTGAAGGAGAGAGATACAGAAAGAGAAGGTGGAGAGGGAAGAGAAAGAGAGAAAATTTAAAACATATACTTTTACAAGGACAAAAACAAGTCTAAGCTCTGTTTGATTTAATCAACAAATCTAAGTGGGGTCATTCCATACCAACTCACCTAGGCCCTTCCCAGTTCATGACAAGGATTTTCTTGAAAAAATCATTTAAAAAACATCTATTTAATCCATGGAACCTTGCAGAAACCTATTATTGTACTTCAAATAATTTTTATGAAAAATTATTTTTTAATGTTAGCCCCTCAGACCTAAAGTTCATCATTTTTGTGATTATTTGTATGTGTATTCTAAGCTATTCTACTTACTGCTTATTTTTGACTGGACAGGGTTGAAATTTGTCCTGAGCATCCAAGAAAACCCCCAGGGTGATTTGCAACATCTATTCATCTAAATAGTTGTTGCAGAGTGTTTACAGTCAAATTTTTGAAGAATCTTTCATTTTCAAAAATGATCATCACTAGTTTCCACTTTGTTACAACCAAATTAGATTTTGTGTAGTATTAATAAAGTTCTATCACATCTAAGAGGTTGTTTAGTCCATGATATATCGTTTCAGCATCAACACTGCGCACATGATGTGCGATGTCAGCAAAATATCTCAAATCGTCCTGCTAAAGCTTTTTTGCTGCTTGATACAAAAGGAAAACCCATGCAGTTCTCATTTTCCATAACTTGTCTACAAGAGAAGTCTGTCTGATCTTTCTAAAATTATGTTATTAATTTACTCTGATTTATGGGTTTTTGGATACACAATTTGTTGCTAGTGAGTGTCATGCAGGCTCTCCAGGCACAGCGAGTTTGTCTCTGAGCTGCCAGTGCAGTTTGGTCAGTGGAGGAGAATAGGCCACGTTTCCTCCTCATCAGAATGCATTATACAGTCAATCAGCAGTTTGTGGTCTAACATAGACCTAGTCTCAAGTGTCTGTGTCAGGAAGAGGAATAATCTAGCGGATGTGCAGTGCTTGAAGCGGAAAAAAACCCCCAGCAGTTTTGGACAGGCCATTGGGGCTCCCGATGGCCAGTCCGACCATGTTGGCATAGATAGATAGATAGATAGATAGACTTTATTGTCTGTCATGAGTGACAGAAATTCTTCTTTGACAGGCTCGTATAAAAGAACATTAAAAACAAACATAAAAAACAACATTTAAGTGCAATCATGCGAGAAAAAACGGAGGAGGGGGCTGTTAAAAGCAGCAGCAAAGTGTTCATTTTTGATTATTCAGGGTGGTTATTGCAGAGGGGATGAGGGATTTTTTATAGATGGTTTTTCTGGGCCAGTGGAACCTTATAATGTTTGCCTGATGGCAGCAGCTGGAATGTGTGCATCTTTAGACACTGTGCTTACTTACTTAGTGTGTCATACAAACCGAGCACTTCAAGTACTGACAGAGAATAGCAGGCAGGCAAATTTAGGGCCAAAGTTGAAAAATTCCTAACAAAAAAGTATTTGGAGTAAAACTATAGGATTTTGCAAGGTCCCATGAACTAGGACTGAATGATTTCAGACAACGCGATCATATGATCGCCAAAGCTGCGGTTTTTGCAGCGCTCCTGACTGACCCAGGATCTGTTGTGTCAACTATTTTACACATACATGCCGTCTCCCTACCATCCTGCCAAGCTCACCAATCAGAAGCGGCATGCTACTCGTGGACAGGTCACGCTAACCAATCAGTATTAACCTGCTCCTTAACGTGTTCTGAAATGGCTTCAGCTGGACCAGAAGCGGAGTTAGGGGATTTAATCCCCAAGTAAAACAGCACATCGGTCATTTGGGAGTATTTCGAGTTTGAGGCTGCAGACGTGCACCAGAAACAGGTACTGTGCAAAACCTGTCGCGCTAAAGTTGCAACATCCAGCGGAAACACAACCAATTTATACCGGCACTTGAAAAATCACCACAGGCATTTGCATGACGAATGCATGACGAAAAAGTCTGGTGAAAAGTCCGGTGAAAATGATACTCAGGCCCACTGTAGCAAACAGACTACAATTACAGCATCTTTTGCCAGTGTATAATATCCATTAAGTTAATAAATGCATTTGGAAGCAATTTTTAACTTTAGTTTTCATCCTTGCATTAGAGTAATAGCATTTAATGTTTTAATGTTACTGTACATTGTGAATATTGCACTGAAGCTTGATTTGAAGGAAATCGTGAATCAAATCGAAATCGCAGTATCTGCCAGAAAAATCGCAATTAGATCTTTTCCTAAAATCGTTCAGCCCTACCATGAACTAAATTTTTTTTTGTTTCTCGAGAAAATCCATGACTTGAACAGCAAGAAGTTCTGAATTCTGGCTGAGTTGGCATGGAATGACCCAATAACTTCATACAGTCTGAGCAAAATACAGACTTTAAACATGAAATAAAGACAAAGAAGGCTTTTTCCCTTAAATACTTTCAAGTAGAGGAGAGAAAAAAGTCACATTTATTTTCTGCATAGACACTGAAGCAAAGAGAGAGAGGTGGAGCACTTCAAGGCTTAGATGGACATGATGTCCCAAGTGCATTACAGTGGGAAACATCCAACCTCCAAGCTTAAAACGCTTAACAGAAGCCTAAGATTACATTTTGTAGAAATCTGACAAAACATTCAGCAGTATAAATCATTTCACTTTTAGGTTAGTGCCTGGCAGACTTCTTTTTCATAGCTAGACTCAAGAGAAGGATAAGAACCCATTGCCCTACAAAACAAACATGCAATGAAAACATGCAAATAATTGAAACTGATGGCCAGAACATAAACCTTATGGAATGGTTAAATATTCCAGGAGACTCCATGTTTCCATGTTAAAAGAAGAATTTATAGTGGGGGCAAATACTAGACATACAGAGACAGTCCGTCTACAGTACTGACCAAAATTTAACTAATGGTCAAGTAAGAACATCAATATAGATGCTTAAAATGACTCAGAAGTCTAAAGACCAATGTACTTATGAATGCACTTGGGATCGTTAACCATAGTTTGTGATAAAGTAGCCACACATTCATAGTGTAAATGCAATTTATTAGTTAAAGCTTCAAACACAGTTGCCTTCCCAATGACCCTGACAAAGTACCCCATATAATTATATATGTGTGGTCCTTAGAACAACCACTGTCAGACTGGTATGAATGAGAGACAAAGACTGTGTTGCCTTTGTATGAGTATAGTAACCATGCGTGTAGATGTGTGCACATGCATGCCTTGATTCTTTTGGCTCACAGTGCTAATTAAAGGAGCTTCCCACAGCAATTGGAGGCCATGAATACTGTGAGGCATCACACACACAGAGCAGACAATACCACAGTCAGCAGAGGGCCCACACTGTTTGGACTTCAATTCAGGTTCTGTCGTGGTCTTAAAGCTCATTATTTGTCTGCCTGATTGTATGTGAACAGACACCAGATTGAATAGCTAATGTTTGCAAAAGGCTGAGGTGATGGATAAAACTTAATTGGATGGAAGTGAGACACACAAATGCCAGCTGGACATTGAAGAAGTCTATCAATGTTTCAGATGAAGAGGAGGTTAGACAAACTATTTTAAAACATATCTCTCTAACACATTTAATTGTTAGTAAGAGTGGTGCTTATGTTAAGGGTCAGATAAAACAAAACACATGAATTGTGTGTGTGAAATTAACTTAAACGACATGGAAAGGGAAGTCCATTATCTAATCAGTTAGGTATTGCATTTGAGTTGGGAATGTTTTAAAAAACTCACTTCAGAGGCTTCAAGATTAATTCAACATCTGAGATTTAAATGCCTGCTACCAGGAGTAATGCTTGGAAGAGTAACAATAGTATGTTGTTAGAAACAAGCTTTGAGCATACACAACAAGGAGAAATGCCTGTTGTGAAAGGTAGAATGTGATTTTGTGAAACTTAAGTTGATAGCCTGGGGGATGCATGCTCCCTCTAGCAGCAATTCAAAGTCATGTGATAAAATGTAACCCAATGTAGGTCTCTACGTCATCAAGCTAACGATCAACTTATTCTAAGTGTTTCAATCGTGAGCCACGTTAAAATCATATATACCCCCATTCCTACTTAGAACCAACCAACTATTTTGTAACCGTTCACCTACAATGGGAGGAATGTGGTGTTCTTTGGTGTGTGAGAAATAGAAAAAGGGAGGCAGAGTCCATGTTCAAACTTGTCTAAATGTTCAAACTACTTTCGCTGCCATTCAGCAATAAATACCACCATTTGGCACAATTCATTTACACTTTTTTTTTTTTCGTTTACTCTATTTATTTGGCCATGGACTCCTTCAACCCCAGCAGTGGGATCAGCACCTCGGAGAGCACAGTGGTGCACAGTTTTGCCCTTTGTCTTATCCTCAGTCCTAACAATTGTGCCAATATAATGCATAAAGTTGTTCTGCAAGTTGGGCTGGGTACGGATCAGCGATTAGCGCCTATTTTTACAGGTTGGGCGGTATGGGTTGGCTCTTATAATGGGCTGGGTGGGTGCGGGTCATAACAACCTTGACCCACACATTTCGAATGTGCAGGCATAAACTGTGATGGTATAGCATTAATACGTCTGTGAACATATGAACACAAGTGAATAAAGTGATCACTTGTTACAATTCATTGTGCTGCTTTTGAATTTGAAGAAACTCCCGCAATGCGTTCTTGAGATACTGCTTTCACAATACACAATGTCACAGTGACCTTGACCTTTGACCTCCAAAATTGAATAAGTTCATCCTTGAGTCCAGGTGTGGGTTTGTGCCAAATTTGATGAAAATCTCTTGAGATATCTGTTCATGAGGCATGAGGTTGCTGTAACCTTTGATCCCCAAAATTGAATCAGTTCATCCTTGAGTCAGATTGGACATTTGTGCAAAGTTTGAGGAAAACCCTTCAAAGTGTTCTTGAGATATCCTTTTCACAAGAATGGCACAGACTAACATGAGGCTACAGTGACCTTGACCTTTGACCTCCAAAATCTAATCAGTTCATCCTTGAGCCAGAGTGGACATTTGTGCAAAGTTTGAAGAAACCCCCTCAAACAGTTTTTGAGATTTCACGTTCACAAGAATGGCCTCTGGCCCTGGCTCTCGCCGGCATGGAGGCATAAAAATGAAAGTTGGAGAAATCCCTGGAACTTAAGATTGCCGTGATATATACAGTATGTTCTTTACAAGTGTATGTAAACGTTTGACCACAACTGTAGCTACCATGCACAGTTCACCTGGTGTCCACTCTGCCATTTTGTTTTCTTAATTCTGCCGATGAGAAATCCTGTTGTTTTTTTTGTTGTTTTCTTTTCTGGTTTGAGTTCAACTGTCTATTAAAGTGTGTCATCAACTTTTGTTGGCTGAGAACCCAACACATGGTCTGAATTGCCGGTGCATTAGTCACAAACAATGGATAACTATGTCTCTAGGCAAGACGCTTTAAAATAAGCCCAAACCATCAATATGTAGCAAACTGCATTTGAGTCACAAGTAGGCCATGTGGAATTTGCTTCACACAGATAGCAATTAATGCAGAGCTATTACTATAGACTGTTCTTATTTTGTCCACATACAGCATCTAAGCACTACCAAGAACATCTAGTAGTAAACTGGAATAAACACTGAGCCTACACACACAAAGTATATGGGCATAATAAAATGTCAGACAGACACAGACAGATTCGTTGAAGATGAGGAAGATGAGGGGGAGGAACAGATAATAAATGAAGTGCGGGAGGAGCAGTGTGGGGAGACTGTGGTCATAATGAGCATCTGCTGTTTAATGGATTACTGAGTAGAGCTGAATACTCCTCTGGGATCCACAAAGACCAGCCAGCAGCAGTAACACTGGGGAACAGGCACCAAACTAGCTGTATGGAAGATATGAATATCCAGTGTTTTATAGCAACCTGCCCATTAGCTTAAGTGAGTATCAATTTCATATTTCATAGTTTTGCTGAGCAAAATGGACAGATCCTGTAGGAAGCATTAAGTGTTCATTGACTTATCATGGTTTTCTTCCCATCAGTTTTGATATCTCTTTATTTAGCGGTAAAAGCGGTCAAATTGTCAGAGGAAAAACACAATCACAAAGCTTAGGTGTTCTTTCCCTGGTCAGCTTTAGCTTAGCTTATGGTGAAAGTTTCATTACAACTTAAGGAGACACACAGCTCACACCACTGGAAAATAGAAAGGAACAAGACCAATACAAAAACATCTTTGGTGCGGTTCAGGGAAACTGGGTTTAGTACTCTCAGGGGTAGATTCACGAGGTAGATGTGTGAACTGTCTGACTTGATCCAAGAGCTCGGGGACAGATCTCAGGTGTGACACTGAGTCTTATCATGCATTCTTTTGTATGGACTGAGGACAATAATACACTGCCTGGCCAAAAAAAAAGTCACGCCTGGATTTAACTAAGCAAATAAGCAACACGTTATGTAGCCCTAACTAATGCAGTGAGTAGCTTCTCATTTCTTGAACAGCCATGTCGGAAGACACATCCTGTGGTCTTGGAAAAGATGTTACTCTGTTTCAGAAGGGTCAAATTATTGGCCTGCATCAAGCAAAGAAAACAACTAAGGAGATTGCAGAAACTACTTAAATTGGATGAAGAATATTGTCCTCACAAGATTTAAGGTCACAGTGACCATGACTTTTGACATCCAAAATGTAATCAATTTTTCCTTGAGTCGAAGTTGGCATTTATTCCAAATTTGAAGAAATTCCCTTAAGGCGTTCCAGAGTGATGGCTGCATCAGGGTAAGAAGAGAGGCGGATGAAGTGATGAACCCATCATGCCTAGTGCCTACCGTACAAGTAGGGATGTAACGGTTACCGGTGTCACGGTAAACCACGATAAAATTCCCGACGGTGAAGGTTACCGTTTAAGTTTTAATTACCATGGTAACCGCCGCGGTCGATAACCACGGTGTGGAAAACTCGCGAGATACTTTATCCAAGTCTCCCTACGCATGCGCAGCGTGCAACGTGCGCTTGTTATGTAGTGAAGAAGACATGGCGGAGGGTGGACGTGATAGTAGCGGCCCTCAAGGCATTTTTCCGCCTTCAAAGAGAACCAAATCTGAAGTCTGGGCGTATTTTGGTTGTTATAAGAAAGCTCAGGGACAGCTGGTCGAGGATGGCAGCCGTATCTGCAGGAGCTGCAAGAAGAAAGTTGTTGCGAGGGGCGGCAACACGTCCAATTTACTTACTTATTTGCGCAACCATCGCCCTCAACTGTTCAGCGAATGCAAGGTAAATTAACCTTAAGCTCAGGTGAATGATGTGTGTATGTCGAGTTTTCTCTGTCTAATTTGCTGTTGTCACTAATGCAAACTGACCAGATAGTGGTATAACTGAACGAAGTTGATCCGTGATTTGGCACGTTATCTGAACCGCTTATTAATTGTAGATTTTACTTTTTAAAGTCGACCTAATAATTCCCCAAATATTGATGCAGAGCTGCAGTGAGGAGGATTTGAGACAAACACGTACTGGGTGGACTGAGTTAGTGAATGCAAACTGACTGAGATGACTGACTTTCATCTCAGCTCCGTTCACCGGAGCAGCGTCTACCTGTGGCTCAGCAGCCATTAGACCAATCAGATTGACCGAGTCCATTGACAACAGACGAGCAAGCAGACAGAGACAGACAGCCAATATATATATAAGTAATATCAGAAATATATAATACTTGTGGATTATTTGTAGAATAGACTATATATAAAGAATAATCTAAAATGGTGAATATAACAAGTGTCTAGATAGAGATAAGAGCCAAAATAGAGTATTCATAATTAATTTAACAATAATCCTTTTTGTTTTGATCTAAAAGATTATCCAACCTGTTTCTCACAAAAGTGATATGATCTAGATTGTGAGTTTTGTGATCTGTTGGTTGCACCCTTAGTATTAAGTAACAATGACAGTAATAATTAATAATGACATTTTCTATTCATTTTTTTCACAGAGAGGGTCTGCTGGCCAATCAGGTGCTACTGCCAGTACATCTCATTCTACCTCTGTAACGCAGACATTACAGGACGCGTTTCAAAAACAGGCTGCTTATACCCTAACCCTTTTAATATATAATAAATCTATTTAAATATAAATCTTGGTGAAATTATTTCAATTTATCAGTGTATCAGTGTTTTTTCAACATTTTGAAGACATTTTAAAAATACCGCGGTATACCGATAACCGTGATAATTTTGGTCACTATTACCGTGGTGTGAAATTTTCATACCGTTACATCCCTACGTACAAGCCTGTGGGAGAGCAGTGTTATAATCTGGGGTTGCTTCATTTGGTCAGGTCTAGGTTCAGCAATGTTAAATGCCTTAGCTGACTAGCTGAATATACTGAATGACCAGGTTTTTCCATCAATGGATTTTTTCTTCTCTGATGGCATGGGCATACTCCAAGATGACAATCCACAATTCATCGGGCTCAAATTGTGAAAGAGTGGTTCAGGGAGCATGAGACATCATATTCACACATGGATAGGCCACGACAGAGTCAAGACCCGAACCCAATTAAGAATCTTTGGGATGTGGTGGAGAAGACTTTACGCAGCGGCCCGGCTCTCCCATCATCAATACAAGATCTTGGCGAAAAATTAATGCAAGTCTGGATGGACATAAATGTTGTGACATTGCATAAACCTATCAAAATGATGCCACAGTGAATGCATACCGTTATCAAAGCTGAAGGCGGTCCAACGAAATATTGAAGTGTGTGACTTTGTTTTTGGCTGAGCAGTGTAGCTTATAGTTTCTATCAAAATATATACAAACAAGCTTTTCAATATTTTTAACTTTGTTGTCCTTGCTAAGCGACAACAAGAGCAGGCAGTTGTACGTTTTCAGTGCAAACATGGCACCCAAGTCTTATCCTTCCATGGTGGGACCTCCATGGATGGTGCTTGTTCTAGATGCTCAGTGGGATTGGGATCTGGGGATTTTGGAGGCCAGGTTGCCTTAAGCACTTTGTAATATTCCTTTATGGCCGTGATACGGTCGTTGGAGCTGATTGCGACCGTTCTAGATGATGCTTGTGTTTTCACCAACTGCGGCACAGCACATTTGAGAGTCTATGTTTGACGGAAGCGGACTGCAGCCGCAGCAGATTGTTCCAGACAGGAAGTCAGACAGCTGGACTGCATAGTGCATCCTGTCAATTTTCAAAATAAAAACACTCTGCTCCAACTCAGGATCTACAGCACAACAAAGTCGGGAATATTAACAATTAACAATCAAAACAGACAAATATGAAAACTATTTCACTACGAAGCCTACACAACCACTGTAGATACACAAAGATCAAGGAGAAATGAATAAATAAAGACAATCTGAGCAAGTACACAACATCAAGCAGTCATGACACTCGCTTTTGAAATGCTCTCAGTGGGATATGAAGTTGCATGGAAGATGGAACATAAGGCTGGTTTCAGACCAAATCCGGCAGTGCGGCAAAAACACAGGTTTTCCCATGCATTTTAATGAGGGCAGTCCATTCTGGCTGCGGCGGTGCTGGCTGCAGGGGGCTCTGCAAAAAAATGGTGACGGCTGCGGTGAAAAAGTTGAGACAGACTCAACTTGGTAAAACGCAGCCCGATGTCACATTGCAGTGGCCAATCACATAAGCTGGCGATCAGACTAGCAGCATGAATGACTGAAATTACAGTGGATTGTAACGTAAACATAAACAGAGCAGAACAGGTCAGTAGCTGGGCATGTTATTTAACATACAGATGCAACACAACAGACATTTCTTTGTGTAGCGCTATGTTTCACTTGTGATCCCTCGGCTTGGTCCTGTGCCCCAGTTTAAAACATGTAAGTAATGATCTGCCTTGCATTCTGGTTGTGTACCGTTATTTTTTATTTGTCGATAAGTCACACGCACGGACCATGGAGTGACACTCCCACATTGCCGCACAAAACAGTGGCGTTTCTCCGCACCACCGGATTTGGTCTGAATGTACCCTAACAGTGTAAACACACCAAGCAAAAGAGACGTGATGACTAAAAATTCCACTAGTCTGATTTCGGCAGTAACTTTACTGGTTAAAATGATCAAACGTAAACAAGCTTCTCACTAAGGTCTTATATGAGCTCATGATTCTGACATATACATCATGAACAGGAACATCCTGAATAATCAAGTTTCATTCTTGTCCTGAAGAACACTCTCATGAATCGATTTGATTCAGAATCGATTTTTGATTCAAAACAATTCTTTATTCGAAATTGATTATCAATTGAATGAATAGGGGGGCACGGTTTCCAGTCTTTTGCACCAGTATACTGTGTGCCAAACCATTCACTGGTGTCCTTAATCAGCTGAAATACTATATGAAACACAATCATAAATTGAGATAAACGATATGCATCCTTTTCATTTTAAATTTTGTTGTAGCATACTTTTACACTTACTTGAGAAGATTGTTTAAGAAAAATCTTTACTTTTACTCTGATACATTTGGAAACAATAGTGCTACTTTTATGCACATTTATGCACACATAAGAGGCAGGTGGTCAGCTGGTCCCAGGTCTGCTGGTTGCTCCGTTATCGATCCTCGAGCCACGCCTCCGCATGACTTTATTTAAAGCAGCAGGAGTATGGCTTTCAAGTCGCACTAACCGCTAATATTTATGGATGAATTAACTGCGCATAGTGCAGCGAGCTGCAGTCGTATGAAGTCAGTAGAACATCAGAGTACCCATTGCTGACAGAGGGCTGTAAGTGTGCCTGTTGTGGTAAAAAGTTTCGTAATATATACAATGCTCGATATGGTTCAGGACTTTGGAGGGCCATACAAAAACCTCAATTCTAGCCTGATTGATCCATTCCTTTACCACTTTTGATGAGTGTTTGGGATCATTGTCTTGTTGGAACACACAACTGCACCCAAGACCCAATCTTCTGACTGATGATTTTAGGTTTTCCTGAAGAATTTGGAGATAATCCTCACCTTCTAAAGGCCTCACCTTCACACCTCCAAACTCACCTCCTATTGCTGGTCATTGTGGTCCAGTTCAGCTCAATTTTTGTTTCATGTGACCAGAGTTTTCCTCCAGAAGGCATTTTCTTTGTCCGTGTGATCAGCAGCAAAGCAGATGATGCAAAGCACACTGTGGACACTGACACCTGTCTTCCAGCAGCTTCTAATTCATTGCAGACTTGCTTTTTGGTGGTTTTTGGTTGACTCTTGACCATCCTGACCAGTTTTCTCTCAGCAGCAGGTGATAGTTTGTGTTTTCTTCCTGATCGTGGAAGTGACACAACTGTGCCATGCAATTTATAATTACAGTTGTTAGTGCAGTTGATCTTGGGACCTGTAACTGCTTTGAAATGGCTCCAAGTGACTTTCCTGACTTGTTCAAATCAATTATTTTTCTCTTCTCTTGCTTTTTCAGATCAATGCTGAGCTCCTTAGACTTTTCCACTGTAGTGCTAAAGTTAAGAGGTCATGCTTCAAAGAAAATTTTATTTACACATCCTTCTATCATCACCAAAATTGATCGTTTAAGTTGCTGTATTTATATTTTTGAGCCATCAGATTTGGTCACAAATTTCAGAAGACCCATAATAAATTCATTATGGAACCAAACTTCATGAATTTACAAAGTAGTATTTTTGTTTACTAGAATATTTTATGACGTCCTCATTTTAAGTGTGAAAAGTAAGAATGACAACACGGAATCCTCTTACCCCAACTGAAAGCAACAAATCAGACAACCAAGTTGCCTATTATTTAAGACACTTCATCCATATAAACAGTTGACAATAATATAAATGGTAATGAAGTTTCTAATCCACACAAATATAACCCAGAGGTGTCAGATCAAGTTACCACAGCTAATGAAATTCATGAAAGTGTACTGACTTGCTTGGACTGGCTTTCCCTCCACTGTCACGAGATCTTCAACTCAACATTGCTGTGAATATCTGAAAAAGTAAGAAGACAAAGGGGTTAGGGTTTATGTTACAATGGAGTCCAAGGGCTTTTAAAAACTATTAATTGGTCCAACAGAATGTTAAGTCATTTTAATGTTTTTTGTAGCCTATACATCCTTGCCAATAAGGAGATATGATCTGGTATTAATTATTACAAATAAGTTTAAAATATCAAGAAAGTGTTCTTTATTTTAATTAAGGTGCAGACTCTCCAAACACTAATGTTGTAGAAAGATAAACTTGTTAATAGGGATCTGCAATACGACCGTTTCGCAAGCTGGTAACAAAGAGCTGCATTTAATACTACACATTTGATACAGCACATAAAAAACAAAGGAATACAACAAGTTCACTCAAGCAATACAGGCAAAGGCACCGAAGCAACAAACACTCGTGGATACTTTCAAAAGGAAAGAGAAATATCCTTGAGACAGCGACATGGCCACAAATATTACAGAGAAGGTCACTGAATTCATCGCTCTGGATAACCAGCCCATCTCTGTGGTGGGGGATCAGGGTTTAGTTACAGACTTTGTTTACTTGGTTGTTTTTGTTAAAAAACAAAAAACAGATAAATCAATGTTGCAATAGGATATGCAGAATAAGAAAGAGCCATATGAACGTATTTACTTTGTTTCAACAAAATAAAAAAACCTATTAAGGAACAGCTTGGATGCAGGTAATTTTTTCTTAATGCAGCTGTATTATCTAGGAAAATAGCAGTTAGGGCTAAGTATCGGATTGGGACTCGGTATCGGCAGATACTAAATATTAAATGACTCAGATCGGGATCGGGATCGGGGTAAAAAAAAACCTGATCGGGACATCCCTACTTGTTAATTTAAAAAATACATTTATTTTCCACTACACAATTTTGTGAATTAGTTTAATGATTAGTTAGATTTAGGATTAGTTCAACGCCAGTGTTACTTCCTTTAAACAGTTAACGTTCTCTTTCAAACAGACAACAGAGGTGTGGTTAATAGTTTAGCATGGATAGCAATAGCAGGGTATAATCAGGAATCCTGAAGTTACATTTAATACCTTTAAAGACCTTTTTTAAGACCCTTTCCATACATTTTAAGACCTCATCGCCACTTCGAGTTCTACCAGGTCACATCAGCGACACACTTTTACTTACATTTGCTATTTATTGATTGTAAGATAGCACAACTAAACAGTCTTAGTTTGTGGTAACTCCTTATCAATACATCATTCAAATAGGCGGGGTGGAAACAAAGCACAAGAGAAAGAACTGAGTGACTAATCCAATGCAACGTTTATTAGAAAGAAACCATTAGAAAATAGAAAATCCCGGCCACGCCGTGCTGCCGCACAGAGTCAAACCGAATAAAGCCAGGCAGGCAGATGTAATGCCACAGACTGATTGCCTCCATGCCACGCTGCATTGATGCAGTAATTCTTGCAAAAGGAGCCCTGACCAAGTAAATAAATTAACATACTTTTCAAAAGTTAAACATTTCTGTATTATAAATCCTTTTTTTGATTGGTCTTAATAACATATTAATATTTTGAGACACTGGATTTTTGATTTTCATTAACTGTAACCTGTAATCATTAGAATTAAAACAAAAAAAAGGCTTGAAATATTTCACTTTATGTTAATGAATCTATATAGCTCATCTGGCCCAGAAACGCCTCGGAATCTCCCAGGAGGAGCTGGAAAATGTGGGGAGAGGGACCTCCAGAATACCCTACTGAGCCTGCTGCCACCGTGACTCTACCCTGGAAAAAGAAACATGGATGGATGTGGGTGGATGGATGGATGAATTACAGTGAGAGACTGAGGATCAGTATAACCCAAAACACTATATTTAATGTGAGCTGCCTGCCTAGTGACTGCTAAAGTTATTATCGATCAACTATTAATATCGTTTGACAAAATGATCTTAACTAAAGGCCCACTTATTAGCCTTTTCTTGAGATTCCAACTATATTTCACAGTATTCCTATAGTCAGTTGTGAATAAGACATAAGTCAAACTAAGCTGGGTAGGAAAATCCGGCCACATGACAACAGGATGTGTCATCTGCTGAGTCAGACTTTGAAATCTCTAAAAAAAGAGCTTGTAGGTGGAGTTTAGATTTGTACTGTTTCAGAGTCATGTATGAATTTTCATAGTCAATGATTCATGCAGTTTACAGTGCGCAGACCTTCATGGTAGGAACTTAGGCTCTGTGTGTGTAGGTGGCATTAAGTGCGTATCCTTGATTTGCAGTATATATCTTGATGGGAGATCAAAAAGCTGGTGTCTCTGGACTGAGTGTTTCTATAGTCCCAACTCCAATAGAGTGACATGTCTACTCTCCGACAGAAGTTACATTCCTGCAGTTAAAAATTCATTTTTTTTTATTTAAGCTTATTAACTTCAATCAGGACCCTCAGTTTTTGGATTTGGTGGTGTGAAAAAAATAAGGTGCGCCAAATTTAGAAGGGTACATGTTAATACAATGTGTCACATTTTTAATCAACATTAAAGCATGTATCTATTAGATGGGAGTCAGTATCAGCACAATATTCAAGGACTCTGACTGAGATTGGGGACATCCCTTTTGTTCTCAGACTTGGTTGAGTCCTGCGGCCATTAGTTTTTTCATCATTCGTTTTCATCTTTGTACTGCAGTCATGTCAAATTTGTAGTTTTGCTGACTTATAAGCACCTCTGAGTTTTGGGACTGTTGTGTGAAAACGTGACATCAATGCAAAAAAAACCCCAACCCTATATTGTTTTCTGTCCCTGGGTGTCTCCTCACTTTGATGTTTCATTTTGACTAAAGACAATCGATCCTGCAGTTCATCAGCCTGCAGGGAAACGCATCCCCTCAGCTGCTCTGCTCCAGCTCAACACTGATTAACACTCATCTCCACACTGCAAACTGCTCATTAGCAAACCACTTCACTTCAGCCTGTGTGACAGTGCCAGCCACATGGTGCTCAGAACCATTTGCTCCTCAATCCCACTTTGTAGTTAAGGGATTCTCTACCAGCAGTGCTCTGTGTAGTGGTGGTTGAGGAAAAGGAACTCTGTTGCATAATTCCAGACAATTCAGAGGAGGACTCAGCCAGTACTGACTTATGCTCTCAACTTGTGCTCGCAAAGGGAGCACAGAGGGACAGCTTGGCTAGCAAGCCCCTTTTTGGTGGAAAATGTCCATCCAGCACTAGCCAAGTATTGCGCGCATCCGGACGCACATGCGCACACACAAAATAGGATGAAATAAAATAGCATGGTGATTTTCTTACTGATGATTATAATAATAAATGGTAATAAGTGTACGTTTTGGTGAAATGGATGATGTATGATTCCAGTGAATAAGGTGCAGATAGATAAATGTTTTGTTTATGTTTATGTATTGAAAATATACAGCTTTTATTTTGTAGACTGCTGTAGTCTGATTATTGGAAGGACTTTCTGAATAAAAGGGGATCATTGAGAATTGTTTTGCATTCGAATCGTTGACAGCTTTATCGTAATCAAATTGTGACGCCAGTGAAGATTCACACCTCTAATTGATGCCTGTGTACTGCGTGGTGGCTGCAGTGCTGAGCTTCTGCTGCTCACTCACGTGTTTGAGTTCATGTAGGCTGCGTTGCTGCTGCTGCGCGGCTCCTACCTGCCCCATCTGTTTACATGGAGTTTGCCTTTGATAATTATCAATAAATATGATTACGTGATTTTCCTTTACACCCTTTGAATGAGCAAGAAAGTATGAGTGAGAAAGAGAGGGAGGGAGGGAGGGAGAGAAAGGGAAAGAAAGGTAGTGCACAGGAAAGAAAATGCCCCCTACTTGTGTGTATTCTCTTCATGTCTGTGACATATTCTACACATACAGACATTAAAATTGTAGTAAAATGCTGGTGGCTGATGATGTGGATATGACTGTCTACAGGTCATTTTCAGGACTATTTTTGCCAAGAACCGCGCGCGCGTCGGCAAAACTTCCAATCTCTAGATCACAAGACACAGCAGCCACGTGTAAATGGTCAATCAGTGGGTGTTAGGGGTGACACATAAAATAACATCTTATTTGTCAAATCTCATAGGCGTTAATCTCAGGGAGGCCACAATCCATGACCAGTATATCAGTGTAACGGAGTGTTCATTAGCAGAGTTACAGTACTTACTCTGGTGTCCAACTCAGTAACACATGTAGTCGTGTGGTTTTAATTTTCAAATGAGTTAAAAACACTGCTTTATCACACCTCATATGCACTACAGCTCACTTTGCGAACGTACCTCCACTGCTACAACTCCATCCTGGGGGAAACACTGTGGTCACAATCTGCCTTCTTCTCCTGAGTTATGGTGTTAAATAATGGCCAGAGAAGTGTTTTGTGCAGAATATTATGATATCACAGTTAAGTTGATCTTTTGGAAATAAAATGTCATCACTTTATTTTATTCACATGAATTTCCTTCCTACAGGGAGTACAGATAGTGAATAAACTTACCACAGTTGAACTGGAACTGATCTCAGACCAGAAAAGCATTCATATTATCAATATTTTTGGTGAGGTAATGAATTCAGTTACACTGACAGACTGTTACGACAGAAACAATGTCAGCAACAATGAACAGGCAGAGGTAAGTTGAATGCTACACGTCAGTTTACTACAGCTAAATGGTAGAGTTTGGAAATAGGGTTAGGAAATATGGAATTAAAATTATGATTATACAATATTTAGCCTTGAAAGCCATGATGAAATGATTCAACAAAATGACCTTTCTAATTAGAATAGTATTTTAGATAATAATTTAAAACTTTAATAGATTAATCACTGATAAAATTATTTTATTATTTTACTAATTATTAATTAAGAAACAAAATTAGAACCACATAATGAATCAGTAGAAACTGCATATCTAGGTGTGCTGCTTTAGCAGCTGAATATTGATTCACTGTGATTCAATACGCCCTGTTAGGTTCAATACACAAAGGCAAACAATACAATACAATACAATACAATACAATACTACAATAATGTTTGCCGTTTACCTTGATTGGATACTGCATATGTTTTTTATGGAAGGCAATTAAGATAAGTGTTAAATTTTTATAATAAGGTTTGTGGTTTGACTATATCTGCTTTTAATTATTTTTACATGCAATATTGCCTTTGCTAGTGTGAGTAGTTTTATATTAAGATATCGAAACCGTACCGTTACCGTGGCCCAAAACCTGTGATGCATACCGAACTGTGGGAAAACTCTACCGTTGCATCCCTAGTGATTAATAGAGCACATTCCTGATATCCTATGTAAACTGAGAGAACAAAATAAGGTTGCAGCCATTAGTGAAGATGTTTAATTAGGTCTGCCATTCAGTCATTTTCCGGACAAAGCCTTTAATACAAATTTATTGGAGCATTGCAGCCAAAATGTAGGGCACCAAGGCAAAAACCAATGGTACAATAACTATAAGTCATTATTCCATTGTATGAAGATAAAACAGTGTAACATCAAGAATTAGGAGTCAGCATAGTGCGTTTCAAACTGAGCTTAGTCCCAGGCTAAGGTAGCTATTGGCCCCAAGCTAAGAGAGCCATTGGTCCCAGGCTAAGGGAGCTGTTAGGCCCTGGCAAAGAAAGCATCCACACTAGCACATTCCAAAGTGGGCCTGGGGCTAAGAGGTGCCAGTGTGAAACGGAACTAAAGATAAAAGGCATAGTAAGACAACATTTGAGAATGTTCAGCTGACCTTCAAAGTACTTGCGTGCTTTACCCAGGGCTAGCCCTGGGCTAAGAAAGCATTCATACTTGCACAGGACTCCTGAAACCCTATGAGGCACCAGGAGCAGTACATCTCAGGAGCAGTTAGGGTTTCGGTGTCTTGCTCAAAGGCCCCTCAGCGGTGCTCTGGAGGTGAACTGGCACCTCTCCAGCTACCAGTCCACAATCTTGACTGGTCCAAGGGGGTCTAGAACCGGCAACCCTCCAGTCCCCAAGCAAAGTCCCTACATGCTGAGCTACTGCCGCCCCCTAATCTGTGCCAAACAGCAACTATCAAATGAGAACTTCACTAGTTAAATTTCAATTACTTTCATTCTTCGAGACATTGAAAAATGAATCCCTCTAAAAAGGAGGCACTTAATGTAACACCTTCCTTCTTCCCTGTAAGGTCTGCTCACTAAAGGAGCACAGGGTAAGGGAGTGGAAATGAGCAAAGTTTCCTGCACAAACTATTCATTACAGCCTGCCTGTCATGTCTTAACATGTTCTAACACAACTTCCCACATCACCCTCCAGGTACACACTTTCCACAGACACCCCCGATAATGCCCTGAAACCACTGTTGCAGCTTACATGCTACTGCTGACCAACTACAGTGTTCAGATTCACTAAGCCTACTGGTAACACTTTAAATATCCCAAAATCCCTTTGATGTAGCACCACAGTGCTTTGCACATTCAGCTACCATTAGGTCAGGGTTTTACAACACCTAAAAATAATCTTATCGAATACTGTTTATAGCCATATGGATGCAGTTTTAATGTGTTGCGACTGAGATCCTGACCCACCATGCATCCTAGAAAGTGACAAATAAGTTTTTTGCTCTAAATGACATAATTACATAATCATCATCAGTAAATAGAGGACCCTGTCTGACTCTCACTCGCGGGGAGGGACGCTGTTTTCTGGGGGAAAGTTCACTGAAGTCTCGATCAGGAGGGCTGACCATCGCAGTGATTTTTTTCTATATAAGTTTCCAGAGACAGTAACTACAACAACACAATAATGGAAAGCGACAAAGCAACCATTCAACTGCAGGAGCCATCTGACTCTGTTGCCGGGGACAGACGCTGTTTTTCAGGCAGAAATGTGACGAAGAGTCGGTAGGACAGACAGGATGACAGAGGCTTTTCCACGTACGGATGCAGTATTTTTTTCCTCATATAAGTTGGCAAAGACAGTTACCACATTACTGTTGTCTGGTCCTGTAATGTTGCTTTGTGGGTTGAAGTGTGTTTCATTTATTAGTTGAGTGAAGGATCTGTTTAGTTATCAGACTGTGAACACCATCAGACCAACACACCTGTTCCGTACTGCCGGCTTTTCCATTTACACAGCCGCCGGCTCACTTGTGCTGCGGCTCTGATACTACCTTCGGAGGCAGATCAGAGTCGAAGCAAAACTGTCCCTGTGTAACTTTCACACAGACGGCGGGGCCGAGTATTGGTGCATGATTCCCCCCACTGAAAGGGCAGTGTGAAAGGGGCTAGATATGCGGCTGGTTAATACGGCATTTCCACATGTGCTCGCTTGGCTTGACTGAGCACATCTGGGATTTATAACTCCATTACAACAGGGATGTGTTCTTTAACACTTGTGTTGAGTAGAAGACATTCAAAAGCGACGGGCTGGTCCATGGCTGTGACAAGCGGTGAAAGTTAACGGTTTTCCACTTCCTTAATACTTTCTAGGTCCTGACACCACACAAATTGATTATATTTATAATTTATTTCAAACAATAACACAAAGAATAAAAAGGCTCCTGCCTTGTCTCTAACACAACAATTTTGGCCTCTAAACTGACTCGAACTGACACCTGGTCTCAATTAAAACTGGAATTTATAAGCTTTACAAAAGATTTATTGCTGGCCTGATGTATTTGGTTGGAGTTTGGCGTTTCAGTTTCTTGAAGTTTCAAGAAACTGAAATACGTCCAGTTGCCTACGATACAGCACTTACATACATCAATATGTTAGGCAAGCTGATCAATCCAAGACAATGTTTACTAAACATGTTATCACAGCCCTCCTCTCTGATGGCTGATTCTTCATGCAACAACACAGACTGATTTGAATGTGTTTGTTTTTCTGTGCTCAGTGTGGGTCAATGGATGGCAACTTCAGTCTGTCCAGAGCAGACAGACTTTGTACAGGAGCAAGATGTCTCAATAACTATTGACCAGACTGTCACAAAATTTAGTCTTAAAGTCATGTTCTCCAGTAGATGAATGATCTTGGTGACCTTTCTTCGAGCGGTCATAAAGTATAATATTCCCCATACCAACACATTCATCCATGACAAAGTATCTTTAAATCTAATGGGCAGTCTGGCATGGAATTCACAGAGCACAGCCACATTACAGACAGAAAAATAAGTGGAAAGCAATGAACACAGAGTTTTTGCTTTTCTTTATCAACAGGCCTGTTCCAAGATGCAGGTGCACTGAGTTCTCTCGATAATTTTGCTGAGAAAAACACAGACAATAAATCTGCGACATAAACAGATGTGAGACCCTTTCCAGGTATTTACACTAAATACAGCACTGCATTGAAATAAAAAAAGACTGCAGCACTATCTGGAAGCCCAGTTTGAATTCATCAAAACACTGCACAGTGGTTTATATGAACTCTGGAGGATTCTCACCAGGACAAGTAGTATCCTCTGTCTCGTGATCACCAGGTTAACTGGAGAATTATCCTGTTCATGTTGTACAACATCTACAAACATCTGGTGTTTGTCTTCAATGTGAATGGGTACAATTGACATTAATTTCGATGTCAAATGACTCTGCAGTAGCCAAGGGGGTTTATCCGCTCCAGCTTGCACCACAGAGATGAGAAAGAAGTGAGATGTTTGTCTTCTTAGCTACTTTCATGATCAGCTCCAGAAAAAAAAGATGTCTAATTCAGAATTTTATAGATCAAGACTTTAAAATAAGTTTAATGTCTTCTCGATGCAGTCTGATGAGGTAAATGATCTGCTGCTTTCTACTGTTGTTTCCAGTGCATTTGTGATGAAAAATTTGACACACAAGAAATGTTTCTATTTCTGGCGGTCTTGCCTGTCTTTAAAAAACCTACATGGCTTTAGAAATGTCCATCCCTTATAAAAGACAACAGTTCACCAAACCTGGCAGCATCCGACCTGACTTAAACCCTGGCAGCAAAGGCTAAAGACAAACAATCTAAACTAGAATTCAGCTCAGTTTGAACGGCCGCATTAAAACAATTCACATCTCGTTTGCCGAGAAACAGCAACAACGCAGAGATTAATCAAAAGTTAGGTGAACATTGCACAGGGTTCATACACCTTTTCCAAGGTCAAATTCAAGCACCTTTCAGGCACTTTCAAGGTCCATTTTCAAGCTTTTCCAGCACCTTACAGCTGTGGTAAATGACATTTATACTAATACAAATATACTCAAGATTATTATTTCACTTCTTTATCATATTAAAAGAGATGGTATTGTGCTATACTAACACAACCAAAACTGTGCTTGTAATAGCAAAATGATAAGAAATTAAAAGGAAAACACTTAAGTAGACTTTGCTTGCTATCCAACCTGGCTGAGTCAATATAAACAATTACCCCAAAAATCACTCGACAAATAACTTCACTTTCAATAAATTCTTCACTGAAAATGTGAAAAATGAGAACATTTTTCTTTGACATAGGCAGTCAATCAGCTCATTGACTTTTTTTACACAGTATTGTTCTGATTTGAAAAAACAAACAGCATTAACAACACAAAAATACAGGGCTAACCAAGGTTAGGACAAAAGTTGCATTAGATGCATACATATACTGCAGAAATTCAAAATGCATATTTCACTTCACATTAACTCAGCAAGATGTTGTGCAAATCAAAACAAATCTACTTAAGCTGAGGTTAGTGGCCTTTATCCCCTTCTGTTGAAAAGCAGGACCTGGATTTATAAGTCTTCTCATCAGATCTCGATGCTTCTTTCCTAAATAACACCAAAAATAGAAGGAAAATATTATTTTTTAAAAAACAAAATGTTTATTATCAATACAATTATCAGTAAGATGTTGAAAATGATATTTGTCAAGCAAATATGTTGCTGTATGTGTTATTGTAGAAGTCCTAAATTATCACCTTTAAAGTGCTTGATCTCTTCATGGTAATAACATGACATACAGTAAGACAGGCATGGAGACTAACACTGAGTAGGAGACTTTGACATTTCAAGTCAGAAGACTTTGACATTGCACAAGAACCTGTCTGATATTCTTCTAAAGAGAAATTGAAATAATCTACAATTATTTTATCTACAAATTTTATTACTATTATTATTTACAATTATAATATATTGGTCATCTCCCTTGTACAAACATGTAGATAACGTAAACACATTAGCGTCAACGTGTAACGGTGGCCTAACGTTACTTGAATATTCTCTTCTATGACTTACCTTTCATGTGACTCTAGAGCGCAGACTTTCCCACTGTGAAAAGCGGCATGTCGTTTTTGCAGACTTTCGCAGGAGGCTACTCATGGATTTGGTCCTCATCTTAGCCACGGTTTGTATTTGTCGTTTTGTAGCCAATGCTCATTAAAACAGCAACCTCCCAGCATGCTGTCTTCTCCCACTCACTAGCCCCATTCACACTGCCCTTTGCGTGGAGGGATCCTGCGCCAATTCTTCGCATCCTCCTCTGTGTGAAAGTGTGAATGGATAAGCCGGCAGCGCGGAGCGGGGCATGTCGGTCTGATGGTGTTCACTGTCTGATAACTAAACATCCTTCACTCATCAAAATAAAGAGAAATGACCCACAAAGTAATGTTACAGGACCAAACAACAGTAACGTGGTAACTGGTAGTGTCTTGCAACTTATTGCGAGGAAAAAAACATTGTAGTTATGCGTGGAGAAGTGTCTGACATCATGTCTGTCATAAAGTCTGTCCTACTGACTCTTCATCACATTTCTGCCCGAAAAAAAAGCGTTTGTCCCCAGTAAAAAACTTTAACTCACCAAGTGTTTGTCTCCTTCACTATTGTGTTGTTGTAGTTACTGTCTTGAAAAAAATCACCGCCACGGTCAGTTCTCACAACCGAGATTTCAGTGAACTTTCCCCAGAAAACAGCATCCCTCCCAGTGAGTGAGAGAGTCAGGCAGTGTCCTGTTTACTGATAGAGATTATGTAATTATATAATTTAGAGCGAAAAACTTAACTTTGTCACTTTCCAGGATGTATGGTGGGTCAGGATCTCAATCACAACACATTATAACAGCATCCATATGATTATAAACAGTCAGCAGGTACGTGTTTAGATTAACAGGAGGACACCGGGCGAAACATGTTGAAAAAACCACACAGACGTCATCATCATGACGTGTACCGTCATGCGTCTTTTGGATCCGCAGCGCTGGCTTTCTGTGTGAATTACACACTGGTGCGGCTTTACGCCGGAGCTGCTTGGTTCTGTGTGAACAAACAAAGGCGGAGAAATGGCCAACCGCCGATGCAGAGATAATGCAGAGTCTCTGTGTGGAAAGGGCTAGAGACGCAAGCGAGGCCCAGGCGGCGCTGTCTTCACTTTAGGTTCTTTGACTTATTTTATTTCTCCATCTAATAAGCGAACTATTCTGTCAGATAGCGATTTGCCGTGAAAGAAATACAGTTACAATTTCAAGCATTTTCAAGCACTTTATCCAAAATTCAAGCACTTTTCAAACCTTGAAAACACAACATTAAAATGTAGGCATTTTCAAGGATTTCAAGCACCCGTACAAACCCTGATTGCAAAGAATCTGGCCAAGCACACATGGTCAACTTTAGGAACTGAACATTTTCAATACTTATAGGAGGGGGTCTAAATACAAACACTGTTCAAGGATTGAGGTTCCACAGTAGGGCTGCACGATATGTAAAACAATAATATTGCCATTATTTTGACAGATATTATGATTACAATATTATTCACAATTAGCCGGAACCCCACCCCACCCCCCAAAAAATAATAATTAAATCCTGATTATGTGAAATTTGTTAGGGTCTGTACCAAACAATATTTTCTTACCCTGGTGAACAACATTTGTAGGCTTGGGCCTCTCTGCAGCGCTACAGTACCTAATTATAATGATGTTTGTCACACATTATCAAAATATTGCAGCTTCTGCAATTTTAATGTTGCACTTAGCCATATTTCAATTTCGATTATGTTTTGAATAATTTTGCAGCCCTATTTTAACACTCAAAACTATGACATCATTAACTGCTGTTAATTGTGATATTCACTGAAGGAGTAAACAATGATTCTTCTTGCATCAGTAATAAAACTGCAACTTAGCTCCTAACACTTTTACTCCAAGCCTCTTTCAAAAAGTCATTTTTCAGTTGTTTCACAATAGTTCACAGTGATCCACATACACATAACATCAATAGTTGGCTTCATTCATTACTCAAATTGCGCACTAATAGCAACACAGAGCGGTGAACCGAAGATAGACTAATCACTTGTAAATTGCTTTGTGTTGAAGATCAGCATTGATTTAAGTGGACATCCAGAGGGGGAAAAAATATCTATGCTGGAACACGGCAGCTCCAAAACAGCTCCAAATCTATGTTAACGTCCAATACCAAAACAATACCTCAGATTTACCCATTACACTGATGTGGTGCTCCACAATGATAAATTAAACATAGTTGCGCATAGTGAAAGCACAAGCATATCGTTGTTATCATTCAAAAGTGTCATTAAATGAAGAAGAGGAAGATCTGAAAAGCAGCAAGAAACGATTAGGAGAAAACTTTATTTTAAAAGCCAGCAGTCCTTCGTAGATTCCAGCTAGCATGTTTGCAGCTAGCTAGCTCTATAAGCAACAGTCTCACCAGACTGTCGCTAATGTTAGCATGGCTAACGTCAGCTTTCAGTGGCTCAGTGTGATACTGAAACCTGCACCTATGAACAATCCTGTGACCTGAGGACTCTCTACTTCATGCTTCAACCCCTCTATAAAGCTGGCATATCCATGTGTTTTCCAGCCAGTAAGAAAGGTTCCCAGTACGAACCCCAGCCCCGTAACCACTGGGATAACTGGAACCTAGAATAACGTTACGGCTAGCTGCTGAGGCTACGGCATCTACTCACAAAACTCCGAAGATAAAACGGGCTTCAACTTCGAGACAGTGTCACACAATACGGAAGGTCTAAGTGATTTGGGACTTACCAGCGTTCGTTCTCAATAAATAACAATCCGACAAGAGAACGGGAGGATGAGAAGCTTCAGGGTTTAGAGTTAAAAGTGAACTTCTGCACGTCGCTGCTTAGTCCGCCATCTTGGATCTACTGGAACTCTGGACTCAACCAAACTATAACCGGGGAGGGTTTAAAATTTAACCCCCAAAATTATTTATCTAACGTTTGTTTTCACAGACCAAGGTCCAAAGGAAGACATGGTATTCACTGTTATCCTGGAAACACTGAAGGAATGTCGGTAGTAATGTTGACATACTTCTTCTCTTACCTCATATTACTGATCGATAACCCCTGAAACCACAGTGGCTAGTAAAGTCTTTTAAAACTCGTGTGTATTTTTTTTCTTTCTTTTCTTTTTTTCTCTTCTTCTTCTTCTTCTTTTTTTTTTTTTTTTTTTTACAGATGTGCAGTGCAAAAAAACTCAACATGCACATTTGAATGTCAGCAGAAAATAACGATGCATGTGTCGGACATGCAGTTGCAGGTTAATTATCAGTCTCATCCTTACATTTATTTTTTTGTCACAAAAAGATTGGTAGCAGTGAACAATATACGTTTTTTTAGAGCCATTAAAATGGTGAGTATACTCAGTTGCCTGTTTATCAAGTCCAACTGTTTTCAAAATCTTCATATGTTATCATGTACAATATTTGTTTAAATCAATGCCAAAGTGAAGTATCATTTTGTTAGATCTCAAGGTTCAAGGTTTTATTTGTTATTATACATACATTTATGCATAATGACGTGCAGATGTAGCCTCCTCTATGCTACACACAAAGAAACATATATTCAAACATATATTCAAATGTTGAAAGTAGAATATAAAAAAATACAACAAACTACATACAGATAAGATCAGAACAGCTTAATGATTACCAGAATTGAAATTGGTTGTTACATGACATGCAAGCAACGGGACAGCAATAACTCCAGTTAACTAGAAAAAGTATAAGATATAAATAATAAGAGGTATATAAAACTGAAATAACTAAACAATAGATAAATAAGACTGAACTATTTAAACTATACATGAGTATTTGAGAAAAACGTATAGGTGAAGGGACACTGGTGTATTAATAGCAGCAGATTCAACAGTATATGTTAACAGTTTATACAAGACTAATGTATGATATGATGAAGTCATGGTACTTAGTGTCTGTAACTATAGAGATGTAATTCAAATAAAATAAAAAACAATGCAAAAATCTCTGAGCATATTACCATGGTATATTATATGATAAATTAGCGTAAGATGAAAGGTAGTAATATAGTATAGCATAATATACAATAACAGAGTCCAGTTTTTTGTTGATTTGGACCCCAAGGTACGTACATGTAGTCCACCACCCTCTACACTTCTTCCCCCTGGATGACGACCAGGCTAGGGGGCCTCCCAGTCCTCTGTATTCCTCCTTTATGTCTTTGATGCATCCAACAATGGGGAAGTCGTCACAGAACTTTTGTAGGTGGCAGGAACCAGAGTTAATGCAGACATCTGAGGTGTAAATAGTGAAGATGATTGGTGCCAGTACAGTTTCTTGAGGTGCACTGATGCACAGCATCACTCTGGCATGCTGTGGCTGGCCAGTGAGGTAGTCCATGAGGTCATGACCCTCAGGGAAAGCTGCTGCAAGCTGCCCAGCAGACATTTTGAGTACCCTTGGACTGATGTTGTGCAGCCAGTAGCTGCAGCCTCATCCGTCTACACCTGAACTGAACTGTTTTTCTGAGGGTTTGACCCGTGTTTTCAGCTTACAGTAAGCTGGCAGGAGAAGTAGTGAAATATGGTGTGAGGACAGGGGAGGGCTTTGTAGCTGCCAGGAATGTTTGTGTTATGGTCCATTGTTTCACCTGGCAGAGCTGTGGACATGCTGGTGGAATTTAGATAAAACAGGTCTGAGATATGTTTGTTTAAAATCTTCAGCTTAAATAAAATGCTGTCCAATTTGGACCCTGACATGTTTTTCTAACCATTTTTCTAAATATGACTACAAAACTTCCCTACTCTACTGCATTTCTTTGTTGTTTATAATTTAGTAAGTCATTTTTACTTTATTCATCGTTATAATTTTCCCTTTTTTTGCATCATATCATCTACTTTCATTATATTTGATTACATATTTGGCTGTAATGGCTCAGAAACAAGACAACTTAGAACCCAAACGCATGACTCACAGGCAGACAGGTAAGGATAAAAGTTCAAGTCAAAACCAGGTAGACAAGTCAGGAAAACTTATCCAGTAAGATGCAAGGTAGAGAACATTCAAACAATGGATCAGGCATGCAGAATGAAGGTTGAATCTCAATGAATGCAAACGAGACAATTTCGCAAAGACAGAGTGGAAATGGACTGGTATATATAATGCTATACTAATCAGGCAAATGAGGAACAGGTGAGTAAAAGGCGAAGATAGTCAGGTATGGATGGGAATGGCTTGAAATGGGTCAGAAGGGAGTGGCTGGATCTGCAACAGGTGGCTGATGTCATGACAAGGACTCTGTTAAACTAGACTGGCATGGGGTGACATGCCTCTCAAATGACACAACAACTACTAAGAAAAGAAAAAACAACAAAATAATGATTGAATTTCAGCTCAGCATTCAGTGCAGTCTCACCCATGAAACTGATGATTACAACGCTCTGCAACTGCATATTGGACTTCCTCACAAGCAGACCCCAGAGTGTACGGATTGGCAGTCACACCTCCTCTCTGTTGGTGCTCAACACTGGAGCGCCCCAGGGCTGTGTGCTCAGCCTCCTCCTGTTTACTTTTTACCTATTGTTAAGTATGTGGACCACATCACCATCATCGGCCACATTACAATGAAAGTTCATATCGGGATGAAATCTATTGCTCAACATCAGCAAAACCAAGGAGCCGATTTTTGATTTTAGAAGAAAGGGGTCACAAACTGGCATGGTTTGTGCATGTCCCAGGACAGGAAGGCTCTGCAGCGGGTGATTAAAACCTCCCAGAACATCACTGATACCCATTTACAGAGCATCAGTGATATCAGCGAAGTGAGATTGTCACAGAACCCAAAAGATACTATGAGATAGATACTACTTTACTTTGCCATCTGGCAAAATATACATAAATATCTGATGCTGTACCACCAGACTACAGAGCAGCTTCATTCCTCAGGCTGTGAGACTCCTCAATTAATGCCCCGCACTCCACTATATAAAATAGTTTATTTTGTTTGTAGCATCAAAGGTCTAACCTACCAGGCTTCCATGCACTCCTGCAAAACCCATGGTTTTGTTATTATCATTAGAATTATTATATTATATACTTATACACTATATGTGAGCGCATGTGCATAAATACAGTATTTGTTTTTTCCTTGTTCATACTGCACATTCCTCTGGTGACACTTACGCATATATCAATACACTTAAACAACACACTTTAAAGGTGCCATATGAAGTTTCAAGGAAGAAATGTTAACAGAAGAGAAAAATCTTCACTTATTGATTTTCATGTCTGAATAAACTGAATAAACAAACAGACTAACTAACTTGTCAAAGGACAACAGAATTTCACCATTTTAAGTAGCTTCCTCTCTAGCGTCAAACAATGTTCTGGGCAGGGTTGGAGTTATAATCTGAGCTTTGTGGGGGTCTCTAAATAAACTAACCCTAACGCTAGCTAACGTTTAAGGAGCAGATAAATAAATAGGCCAAACAGGTGTGTTCTGGGAGAGAGACTGTTTATGTTTGGTTTTACCCTTTGTCCTGAATGATCCGATCATAAGTGGACAGCTTCAGGCCCGTCAATTCACACCTGACCATAAACACGTAGACATGCGACTTGTTACCACCTGAGATCTGATCTCACTTCCACACTCTCTATGCAAATATACCTACACCTACATCACTAGGAGAAACTGATATGTTCATTACATAAAAAAAAAAGAAATATATATTCATGTATAACATTTGCTGAAATAACAAGAAGGCCCAAATAATTAAGATTGTGCTGTAGACAGTCATCACAGTCCAAAGTTGAGCTTTTTTTTTTTCAGGGAATCTGCTGATTTTCTCCACTCTCTTCTTTCTCCAAAGAAGTAGCCTATATTATTTACTTTTTACTGTATTTGTAAGATTTGATATGCATCAATATGTTATATTCTTTAATCAGTTTGGTGTAAATGGTGAAATCAGTTGAAACAGTGTTCAAACCGCTGCTGGAAGGTAAGACACACCTTAGATAGACTACAGAAGCAGACAGGATGCAAGTTAAACACAAAAAACAGACAGACAGTCATGCCATGATAAACTGACACGTTTTACAAGGAAAGAGGCATCTTAATGTATTTAATCCTGAATTTACAGGAAGGCACCAATGATAGGAATGAAATAGGACTTTTTAGGAGGAGAAAGTTCCCTTAATAATTGTTGGGGTTGGTATGCAAACAACAAGCACTTACAACTGGTTTCCAGTTGGTTATAGTGAGATTTAATCAGAATATAGAATGTGTTTCATCTGCCTAGTTGCCATTTTTATGTCACATTGGCCAGTGGACAATGGTGGGTGAGGCTCAAAACAAGAAAGACGTCATGTTCATGTACATATCAGGATGTACTGAGGACACACAGGATGGAGACGGGCACACGTTGAACTGTGTAAGAATTCAGTAATAGTGATTTATTTAGAAATGTTACAGAAACTCCTACTGTATTTACCTGAAGTTTAGTGTAGTTAATCAGTTGCAAGGTCAGCTGATGAAGATTTCTGTTGGCCGCTAATACTAACGCTAATGTTAGCTTGTTAGTGTCAGACTAGGTAGCACATTGTATTTAGCAATGGAGTTAAACTGTATTTCTGAGCCTCCAACTGTGTTTGCAGTCTGAGAAGTTGGTCTATTTAAACGGAGCACAGAGCACTAGTCAGGCAGGGAGCCGGTGCACGTTGTGTGTGGCCCCATTTTAAAAGGTTTCAGCCTGTACCATCTCATCGGTTTCAGGTCGCCAGCTGCACAGACTCCCTGTAAGGTCTTTAGAGACTCTCTCACAACATCCACTGCTTCTTCTTTTCTTCTGTACATTTTGTAGCATTTTTCAGGGGGCATTCATGTCTCAGGAGATGTTTTTCTTTCATTTTCTGAAGTACAACTCACTTCTTTCTCAGCAGCAGCAGCTAGGGAGATATGACCCAGCCTTTAACATGAGACAATGAAATTATCAGTATTATCAGCTTACTTACCCGTTTCATTTGTATTATTGCAGGTTTGCGTGATGTTGCATGTTTTAGTTGTTATGCACAATGGGGTGGCTCATGGTCACAAGGGCTATGTTGAATTTGTATGAGTTAGTTCAATATAATGGGTATTTCAGTATGTGGATAAGGAACAAATGACTGTGTAGTGGTGTTTTTTTTTCCTTGGAGGGAGGTTGGGTGGGTTTGTTAAATATGTTATCTTTAGGCATTCAAAGTCTTGAGAGTTTAAAAAAGAAAAAAAACTAAACATCATTTTAACTGTTTGATTTAGGTACCTTGAAAGTGTTTGAAAAGTGGTGTAGTTTTACTCTTAAAAACATAGCTTTGCGAGCTTTTCCTAACAACATGTCAGGGCCCTGCTGAGCAGAAAGTGTATTTACATCAACATATTTCATCCACAATATTTAACAGTACACAGTATTCATAAGGATTATGTTTGCTTTGAATTTTGACTAGTGATTTCAAAACCTTATCCAACGCCTTAAATGTCACTCAAATCCTCTCTGGAAAACTGCAGGTCATCTGACATGGTTCTTCTCAGATAACAGTACCTGTGTATCCACACTTCCATAGGCCAGTTTTCTGGAGTGTTCTCGATCAGGTTGTGTGAACGACTTTCGCTCGCAGCAGCTTAATGCCACTTTTAAACCAAAATTAGTGTGCATATGCATTGTTTTTTTGTTTTGTTTTGAAACATAGCTTTTCGTTTCTTCTGGAACTGATAACGGAAGTTGCTAAGGAGTGAGACGTCTTGCTTCTTTTCTCATCTCTGTTAAGTGTTGCACATGCTCAGTAACGATCAGGCAGCCGATGAGGCTCAGAAAATTTCTTTACATCTCTAACTTAGCTCTCAAGTTTACAGTGTTGTCTTGTATCTTCATTAAGGGGTCATTTTGGAAGGTGGGATTTTTCAGAAAATGCGTTACCTACAGACATGGTCAAAAGTTTACATACACTGTAAAGAACATGTATATTATTGCAGTCTTGAGTTCCAATGATTTCTACAGCGCTCATGTTTCTGTGATGGAATGAGTGGAACACATACTACTTTGTCACAAAAACATTCATGAAGTTTGGTTCAGTAATGAATTTATTATAGGTCTTCTGAAAATGTGACCAAATCTGCTGGATCAATCATAATCAAACAGTAACTTGAACAATCAATTTAGGTGATTATCGAAAGTTGTGTGAATCAAATGTTCTTTGTAGCATGGCCTCTAAACTTCTTCTGAGTGATTCTGATTGATAACAGCTGGTGACTTTTCTGAGTCCATTTTAACAGGGCTTGTCTGATACCCCCATTAGACTCAGCCACAAACACTACAATGGAAAAGTCTAAGGAGCTCAGCATTGAGCTGAAAGAGCACATTATTGATTTGAACAAGTCAGGAAAGTCACTTGGAGCCATTTCAAAGCAGTTACAGGTCCCAAGATCAACTGTACAAACAACTGTTTGTAAGTATAAAGTGCATGGCACAGTTGTATCACTGCCACCATCAGGAAGAAAACACAAACTATCACCTGCTTCTGAGAGAAAACTGGTCAGGATGGTCAAGAGTCAACCAAAAACCACCAAAAAGCAAGTCTGCAATGGATTAGAAGCTGCTGGAAGACAGGTGTCAGTGTTCACAGTCAAGTGTGTTTTGCATCAACATAGGTGGAGATGTTTGGAGGAGAGAAGGTGAGGCCTTTAACCCCAAGAACACCATACCTGCTTTCAAGCATGGTGATGGTAGTATTATGCTGTGGGGCTGTTTTGCTGGATCTGCTGCTCTAAAGAAAGTAAATGGAATAATGAAGAAGGAGGATTATCTCCAAATTCTGCAGTTGGGTGTTCCAACAGGACAATGATCCCAAACACACATCAGAAGTGGTAAAGGAATGGATCAATCAGGCTAGAACTGAGGTTTTGGAATGGCCTTCACAAAGTCCAGTCTTAAACCCCATAGAGAACATGTGGACTGTGCTGAAGAAACAAGTCTGTGCCAGGAAGCCAACAAATTTAGTTGAACTTCACCAACTCTGTGAAGAGGAGTGGTTAAAAATAAAGCCAGAGGACGACCAGAAGCTTGTGGATGGATATCAAAAACACCTAACTGAGGTGAAAATGGCCGAGAGACATTTAACCAAATATTACAATTACTGTTTGGATATTTTTAAACCAGCAGATTTGGTCACATTTTCAGACAACCTATAATAAATTCATTACTGAACCAAAATTCACAAATATTTTTTGTGAGAAAGTAGTTTGTGTTCACTCATTCCATCACAGAATAATGAGAGCTGTAGAAATCATTGAAACTCAAGACGGCCATGATATACATGTTCTTTACAGTGTATTTAAACTTTTGACCACGACTGTAATAAAAAGTCGTCCACATAAAGCGATACCTTATGAGATTTACCACCCTGGGAGATGCCATCTTCTGCCCTAGAGCTAAAGCAAGAGGCTCGATCAAAATGTGTGTGTTAAATGTAAATTACTGAAACATCAAATAGGCTGCATTTAGGCTCCTACATTACCGCCTCTAATTGTTATCAATGTTCTTGAAACAATTACTCAAAATTGTAATATAATGGAGCCTACATGCTATCTTAAACTTAAACCATCTGAGGACATCTTTGAGTTCTACACCCCGTCATAAACAGGTAAGCCCTTCAGCTCGAGTCCATCACCATCCTTATCATGTCGTCCTAAGTGATGACCTGGTTTCGTAACAGTTCATCAGTTATCCCAAGATTCATGAAGAAGACATAACTTTGTTATTGGGCGTCAAAGCTTGTTGGTCTTAGTCTCGACTTTCACCTGATGAGCAAGGCCTTTCTTGTCAGGAAAGGTCTCCACAATTCTTCCAAGTGGCCATGTATTTCTGGGTGACGCGTCATCCACAATGAGCACGACGTCACCGACACAGAAGCTTCTTCCAGGCGTGGACCATCGCTGGCGTTCTTGGGGATGCGTGAGGTATTATTTGCACCAACGTTTCCAGAAGAAGTCAGCAAGTTACTGAACTTGTCTCCATCTTCTGTTGGTGTATTGGTCATCCTTGTTAAATACTCCTGGTGGTAACTTGGGCTTGACTATGAGTAACAACAGGTGGTTCAGTGTTCAGGCCTCTAAATGATTGAGGTCTGAAGATGCCTTTGTGATAGGCCTGCTGTTAATGATGGCCTCAGCTTCACACAACAAGGTATGGAGACCTTCTTCATCCAAAAGTTGATTCTTCACAAGGCATCTTGGATGATGGCCTTGCATAAATTGTCAAACCCTAGTCTGTCATTGCGTTCCGAGTTTAATACTGGTGCGCTCTTTGAGGCATTGCTGGCTGAACATTGCGTTTCACGTTAGGTGAAGGTGAAGCCTGCTGTGGTGGCGGTTGAGGGTTAGCTTTCACCTCTGTTTTATCAACCTGTTCATCATCTTCAACAATGCATCTTCATTCTGATCTTTTCTGTTTTACTGCTAATTATACTGTGTGGCCTGCCCTCTTCCAGGTCACCATGGTGGACAGGAGGTCATGTGGCTCGGGCACCACTTGGTGATGCCTCGGCCTGCTCAGTCATCCACACACTTTACATATGTTATAATTTGTATCAGATATTCTGTCCATGAAATTTGCAAACTGTGATTTTGTTCTTCTTTTCTGTACATGCGACACCTATTGCATGTCTGTCCGTCCTGGGAGAGGGATCCCTCCTCTGTGGCTCTTCCTGAGGTTTCTTCCACCTTTTTTTCCTGTTAAAAGCTTTTTTTTCTCAATATGGCAAGTTTTTCCTCACTCGAATCAAGGGTCTGAGGACAAAGGATGTCGTTCACTGTACAGATTGTAAAGCCCACTGAGGCAATGTGATTGTGATTTTGGGCTATATAAATAAAATTGATTTGATTTGATTTGTACCAGATTCGCCTTTTTTCATGTCATCTTCCAAACTGTCGGTACGGGAATGAACCAGTTCGGTATTGTGTGTATGTAACCTAACCATATCTGGGGTTGATTGAAAAAGTTCTAATATTTACCAAAAATGTCGCCCTGCTCAAGACCTCAGTACAAGCACGTCCCTACATGTTATTGCTGACCAGTGCCCCAGAATCATCCTTTCTGAGCCATCTACCAATACAGCGTATGACTCCAAGGTTTGATCTCAGTATCAGGGGAACTTTGCTGACCTTCAACAGCACGTTCCGTCCTCCAGGTGGTCAGCCAACATACTAGACCTCCTCTGCTATGTTAAGGAGACAGGAGTCTGGCTGTGGGGCAGGGGTTGCTCAGTACCAAGCAGAATTATAGCTGATTTCCGAGAGGGCTTGGCAGGTCTACATGGCTCCCTCTTAGTGCTGGTCTCTTTGCGGGAGCTGAACCTTGAAGTGTCAGCCTGCACCTGGATCTCAAATTTCAGCCAGTCAGACAAGGAGGGTGGGGATGGAGACATGCTGAGGATGGATGAACCTGTGTAAAGCTTCTGAATTACTTCTCCCAGGTGTTTGATCTGCGTGCTGAGTTGATCCGTCTCCATCATATTCCCTCACCTGTATTCACTCTGCCAGGTCTTAAGGTTGAGATCTTAGTTGCACAGCTTTAGGTTCCATTGCAGCTAGAAGGGTGTCATGTTTTTGCATCAGGTCCCGGTTCTGCTTTCGCAGCCCCTCTGGGTCATTGTGCAGTTGCACCACTGGACCGCTAGAGGGAGGAACGTGCTGATCTAGAGAGATGGGCTGCTCATCATCATTTGCTGATGTCACTGATGGGCTCCAGTTGCCTGGGCCAATAAGGTCTTCGTCCTGACGGTGTGCAGGTAGAGTTGTCAGCCTCCTGGCTTGCACTAGTAGTTCCCTATCCTGGGTGGTTGACATCTTGTACTGCAGTAGGCCCTGGAGTAGGCATGAAGGACCATGAAAAAACTATTGTAACTTGCCCACTGCAGGGTGTCCAACTTAACAAGGTGTCTGATTGTACAGTCCAGGAAGATTTATCTAAGTTATATGTGATTGTTTCCTGGTTTATACACTCAACTTCAAGGAAAATACCAATGTCAAAAGTCCGTTCATGGCCATTGCGATCCTCCTGTCTAGCTGTCTGAGTGCAGGTGATGAGCGAGAGGGCCGATTCGGTGCTCACTCTCGTCCCTGATTGGTCATGCATCAGGAGAGAGGGGGAGAGAGATAGAGAGAAAGTGCTGGCCTTTCATACACTAAGGGTTGCTACTATAATAAAAACATCTTTTTAAGGATGAATGGAAATGTGGAAATGTCTTGTGTACTGCTCGGACAATTTTAGTCCTGTCTGATGATCTTATAAATTATGTTACTGCTCCCTCTTGTGGCCATTGCTGAGTGTGCAGGCAGCCTCAGGAGCACAATGTGTTTCACCTCTGTAGGGAAGATGACCAAGAACTCCTACTAAACCCCACACACCACTCACAGCACGTTGGTGTTTTGAATTATCTTTATTAAGTAAACTCTACACTTTTAGTATTGCTTTTATCTTTTTTTTTTATTCTTTTCACTAAATTAGAACCTTTTGCAATCAGCACATATAGAATTTTTCAATCAAGCTACACTTTTTGAGGAATACAAAAATATCACAGTACATTTTCTACTAAGTCACCTTCACCTGTGAGGTCCAGAGCCAATCAGAGAGGCAGGTTCAGAACCACAGCAGCTGCCTAGACGGAGATGGAACGTCAACATGTTTTAAAGTAACAGCACCATGGTCTATGAGCTAACCACATTGAAGAAAGGGGCCACTCAAACACACTCATGTGTCTGATTTCCAACAGCTCCGGGTCAGTGTTTGGACTTGTGTGCATTACACAGCTCAGTGAAGAAGGGCTTTTCAGGGCCAAACAACGGCTGGGTCTCATTTATAGGGCTGTTATGGTTTCTGAAGGTGTGGCTTTGGAGGTATCCCTGTGTTACAGTCTACAGAGGAAACATTATGAAGGTATTGCAAAATTACAGCTGTAGCCTTATAAAGACAAGTGAGCGACACACGGTGAATTTTGGAATAGTAAAAACCTCAAGGAGCGTCCAAATTCAATAGAAGAAGATGGTGAAAATGAGACACAGCCACTGTCTGGGCCCTGTATGGGACAGTCTTACCCAATGTGTGACATGTTTCCCATTGAAAACACACATTTGCCAAACCAACTACTAAACTCTCAATTATCTATCTTGGAAAAACAATGTATACTCGTTGAAAACACTTCCAGTCAAACCTAAATCTCACTTGACGCAGCTTGTTCAAGTTTGTTTTGGAGTGTGGCCAGAATGGTGTCATTACTGACCCCTGTGACTGATTGGGGATAAAACAACAAGTGGTAGTGTCTAACAGAAAGGGCAGTAAGCTCATTCTTGTTTGGTGCACCAGAACAGGGATGGGAGGAAATAAGATTTTATCATGGATCACAGTAAAAACACTGAAGATAAGTTGATCGTGGTGAATTTGCTCACATCAGTGAAATAGCTGACTAGCTCAATAACGTGCAGTCCTATATTTAAATAATATCACCACAACCTGCATCTTTCTAGTGGAAAAACTGTTATATCAGGTGTGAGGAAAGGCTATGGATTCCAAACTAAAAGAAAGACTGGTGGATGAGGTCCCTAACATTTATTTATTCTTTATTTATGAAGGGGGACCTTATGATTTATGATTACCTTATTTAAGTTGGATTGTTTTTCACTATAATTGATGTTCACTAACACTGTGTCCTATCTGCGGTGTAATACAAATATTTGTTTCCTAACAAAATGCATGGTCAAGTGATTGCAGTATGTTTTGCTGCCTTTTGAAGAGTTTTAGTATATTTTGATGATTATCAAGATAATACTGTGAATTATTTTGGCCAGGATAATCAAGATATGATATTGTCATATCATCCCATGCCTATACCAGAATGAATTGAAGAAGACACTGCACCTAACATTGTACTTTGATAAAACATGAATATCTGGTCTTTGTGTAGCTTGTCTGTCGTGTTTTCAGACTCTATGTTTTGGGCTTACAAGAAGGAAAACTTGAAAACACAAAGATGAGCACCAGCACTTTGACTAGTTTGGCAAATGTACATCTGGGGAATTTCACCATGTCCAATACAGGGCAGTTCACAGCTGCTTTCTAAACTTTTCAATGGAAGCATCTGAGACTGTTGATGCATTTGAACTAGTCAGTGATTAGGATGCTGAAAAGAAAGGCTGGGTATGGAATCTCAATACTTTTTGAGTACACACTGATTAGTGTGTGTATTACTGAGTATTAACAACTGATGGCACTGAATGCTTGGTGTCTTTTAAGTTACACTTGTCTTTAATGTAATTCCTAATTTAGTTTTGTACTGGATTTGATTTTAGCTTAGATTTAGCACAATTGTGTTTAGACAGCATTGCAGAGTGAATTTAGCTTATTTTGTTTAATGTCTAGAAATATTTTGTAGAAAAGCATATTTATATTTAGCATAAAAGGCATCAAAAAACATATTTGTCACCTAATAAAAATCTGTGGAGCCTCTAATTGGACATGAGCAGAAACCACCACAGAGACTTTGGTGAGCACCACAATCTGCTTGGAGAAAAGATGTTTGGAGTCTTAAGAAGGTCCAAATCAAAAATGTAAATGATACCCAGCCTTACTGACAAGTTATAACACAGGACTGATCCAGATGTAGTGACTGCTGCACACTCAGTGCTTGGAGCAGTGGTTAGGTGGCCTCTGGTTTTGGTCTGGAGCTGTGTTCGAATCACTCCTCAGGCAGGCTGAAATGTAAATATGGATCCCACACAACAACAACAGCACCTTTAACATTCTCTCATTCTCTTCCCATTCCTCTCTGCATACATGTTATATTCTATACAAAATATATATAAAAAAATGAAACAAAATACTGAAAAATCCCCACTCGTACTCACAATATAATTTCTCATATTAAACCTTTTTTTCCTTGCAAATCTTCCTCGTCTCCCACTCTGCAAAGATTCAGATCCATAGTGACAAGCTTTTGGCAAACGATGCCTTGCAGCACCTACCACTCTGGACAGGAATGTTGCAGCATGAAAATGAGCCACACTTAGTGGTTTCACTCAAAACAGAATGAAACAAAACTACAAAACACTGGAAATGAAGTGAGGATGGAGGCTGAGAGATCCCCGTCAATGTCTTCAGTTTAGGGGAAATGGAAGAGACAGGTTAGATGAAGAAAGGAAGGAGTACACTTTAATTCCACAGTTACACAAACATGAACCATGATAAAACAAGAGTGAGGAGTCTGTCAAGAACAGAGGAGAGCAGGAGGTGGACCTGGCGTCTCCTCTGAGGTCTGGGTCAGGGGTACCGGAGCTGATTGTACTGCCAGTGTGCTGTGTTTGTTTGTGAGTCCACATAGCAGGGAGCAGGGTCCCTGATAGAACCAGACAGCATGAATGTGGCCAGCTCAGTGCAATGGCAGTAGCAATGCTGGAGGCTTAAGAGCCGCTGGATGGGATTCCTGAAGTCCAGGCCCAGAGCCAGCATACTCCCCACTGAGCAGCCCGCTCAGGGGGAGAAGGTTGCCATCTCCAGGGAGATGCGCTGCCACAGCTCCTTGGTCTGCTTGCCTCTCTTCAGGTTCTGCAGCACATCGTTGAACTGCATCATACCCACGGGGGTCAGGCAGAAAGCACCTCGAGCACTGCGGATGATGTTGACAAAGTCATCGTAGTCGGCAGGGGTCAGGTGGATGAGCCGATGGTGGATGTACTGCAGAGAGACAGAGGGAGGTCTGATTCTACAGGCAGCCTGATGGACAATTCAGAGATTCTGAGATAGCAACATAGACAAGAACCTTGTGCTCATAACAGTGCGGGATGTAAACATTAATGGTGTCCTCCTCAGCTGAACAGTAATGTTAGCTAGCTAGCCTCTCATCCCTGAGTAGATGCACAAAGCACCTATTCTGACCAACTCACTGCAACTGCTGGAATGTAAGCCAAGAATAACTATTTACTGACATTCTTCTGCAGATCAAATTGCAGCTGCAGCTGCAGTATGAATGTTGATGTGTTTTACCTGCAGGTAGGCCTGTTGGCAGCGCTGGACGAGCTGATGGAACGCAGGTGTTCGGAGGTGGGCATGGATGTGGGCGGGGTTCAGCCTCTGCAGAGCCTCCATGATGATCTCCTGCAGGACAAATGGACTGAGGACACCTTTTGCTGCTCCAACACAGAACTGGTACACATAGTTGACTCCTGACAGGAAGAGAGGAGAAAACAGATTGAATATGTAGAAAAGGAAAAGACAAATTTGCCAAGATGCTGTTGTGTGCTTGCATACTCAAATATGATGCCTAAACAATCCATACATCACTTAACAAAATAATGAACTCATGTATCAACCAAATCATCCCTCGTTTTTGTCCATTAATTCCTGTGCAGACTCACCTAGTCTTGCAGCCAGTCCCAGCAGCCATTTGACGTCCTCAGTGTATGGTGGGCTCCTGGAGAAGTTGTTGGGGTGGTCGTTGTGAGCCCTCCTGCCCAGCATCTCCAATGCCAGCATGCCTTCAAACCAAAGATCACATTTACTCAGTTAACTATACTATAGCTGTACTATATGGACATTGCTTAGTAAAATATAATCATACGACTCAAACTACTGACCAACTCTGTAGGCAGAGTGCAGGTAGTGCAGGCCCTGTTGGCTGATTGGCTGGTTGTGCTGCTCGTCCTCTGCTGGGAATGGAGTGCTGACCAATGAGCCAGGCTGGGAGGACAGGGAGGGGAGAGATGCTCCCTGTATGGCCTGGATGGTGGGGCCCGTGTGGACACTGCCTACTGTAAAACATGACAGGGACATCATACTGTTGAGCATTAACCCATCCCATGGCATTATCACATTGACCAATATACAATAATGTTGCCTAAATTTAGAAGAAAATTGCTGTAGTTGCTGGGTTCAAACACAGACAACACACAGTGTGTAGTCCTGACCTGCTACAGTGGTGCTCAGCGGCAGGCCGGTCTCAGTGTGGTAGGGATGGACGGCGATCTGAGTCATGGACGGTACAGGGACACCAGGGAAGGTCACAGCTGTGGCTGCCATAGGGGGCTGGGGGCCAGTGGCCACTGAGAATGGGTATTGGGCACCAATGAAAGCTGGGTGCATTCCCTGTAAGGTTGTCAAAACTTTAGATACTTAGATACTTATTCGATATCATGTGTTTAAGACGACATGGTATCCACATTCAATAGTACTGTAAAAACTGACAGAACAGATCTACAATCACATTTTCAACCCAAGGCTGCACAGATATTAACATTAGTACAAATGTGTTGGTGTGTGTTCAGTGACTTTGTCTCTACAGTGTGAGGGTTGTTAATCACAAAAAAGAGAAATAAAAATATATAATTAAAACTGCAAGCAGTGATGAACCCTGCGCACGTCAGGGCTGCCAATGCGTCGGGGCGTATTTAATGATGGTCAGACAAGCCTTACTTACATTCTCTTAACAAGTGAGTCTGGCTTTACATATACGTGATATGTACACTAAGTGCCTGCAGCCACCTTTGTAGTTTTGCATGTTCATGTGAAAACAACATCAAAACTATACTTTAACATTCTACCAAAAGTCCACTGATTGTATAAGGGAAAGTTCTGACCTGTGGATATGCAGCTCCAGACACAGGGAAGACTGTGGGTCGGGGGACGTGTTGCAGAGGATGTCCCAGATACTGTGGGGTGCAGACGGTGGGGAGATGGGCCTGGATGGTGGTGTAGGGGTGGAGGCCTTGGCTGTGGGGGTGAGCCATGGCCTGCCCTGGCAATGCGTGGGACTGGTAAATGGTGGAGCCCACAGAGATGACAGGTACGACGGCTGCTGCAGTGACTGAGGCTGTGACGGCTGCCATCCCCTGAGACTCCATGTTGGCTCCTGTGTCGAGGACAACACAGCTGGTCTCTGGGGGCCTCCTGCCCGAACCCCCGTTGGCCCCGCAGCGCCCAGAGGTCTCTCTCAGCTGGCCTGAGCCCCCACCCACTGACTGCTCATACAGCCAGTACCACTGGTGAGCCACCTCAAAGAGAACCTCAGGGTAAACACCTCCACCCTTGGCTGCTTCCTCTACTGCAATGCAGGCCTTCTCCAGCATTACATTGTCCTGAAGAAAGACAGTGACAGATGGGGACCGATGGTAAGGGAGAATCTATGAGGAGCAAAGAGGAGATAACTATGGATGGATTTATTTATCACAATACATCATGTATGGTTTTTATTCACTGTTTTGTCTTTAGCAGGTTTCAGAAAGCTAAGTTTTTTGTTTACTTTCACTGAGCTCAAGACAATGAACAACAACAGGTTACTCTGAACTGTACAGTACCTGCTCTTTGCACTGCACCAGGGCTCTCTGGATCTCATTAGGATTGAGGGCATGAGCGTGAGGCAGGCAGCTCAGGGCCAGCTCTGCCGCCGCTCTCACCATGTTGGGGTCCCTTGCTCGAGACGCTCGGTCAGCCAAGGATGCCACCTCTGGAGGGGTGAGGTGACCGTCCCAACACTCCACCAGAATGTTTAGGGCAGCACTGCCGATCTCCATGGCCTGACCTGAGACAAGGAGAGAGGATGAAGTATTTGGGCAGGAAGATAAGAAACAAATAAAAACACTGGATTTAAAAATCTTTATGTTTCTGTCGAACTGTTTTTCACACAACAATCCCCCTCACCAGTGATCCAGGACACATGGGAGGAGTAGGTCCTGGACAGCCAGTTGGGTGAGACAAAGTTGTGAAGGCCAAGAGCATACAGGCCAATCTCAAAGGCACACAGGTGCAGGTTTCTGTGGGGCCCCTGGTGGCCCCCGCTGGCTGAGGGCTGGGTGAAAATGGAGGTGGAGGAGTTTCCTCCAGCTTTGATCAGCACCGTCTTGGCCAGTTCAAAGTAAAAATGAGCTGCTGCCTCCGATGGCTGGTTGGGCACATGGGGCGCATGGCACTCTGGACGTCGCCCTTTGTACCTGAACACAGGGAAACACAACATGCTAATTAGAATAAGCTAGAATGAAGACACAAACAGAGTTACTGTCAGTCTGGTTTTCTTTTCAAGAAAACCCATTCAACAAAGTAGAATGATCTCTCCAGGCATGTCTGGTCCTACTTAACTCAGCTTTACGCCATCTTTGATCTATACTCTGATTAAACTGTACAGTTTGTATATTCTGTGGCCCTCTCATTTGTTACATTATCTGTGTCTTTAGATTGGTAAGAAAAAGTAGTATTTTCATGATTTTAGATTTCAGGTAAATAACTGGACATCAAATTCAACGATTTACTGAAAGTATAAGAGCATCAGACTGCCAATTTGTATTTCAAATAATTTTCATCATATGAAAGTCAAGTGACTTATAGCAGCACATCATGTTACTATCAGTTTCTCTTTGATAATAAATGTTTAATGTGTACATTCATTGTGAACTGACGTGATCTGACACCTGTTTGTTAACATGTAGTTATCTTGACTGTTTATACAGTTCTGAATTAGCGTCATGAACCAGTTTACTTGCAGATCAGTTCGGGAGTTCAAGTCAGCCTTTAAGCAACCAACACCGCTTTTCTTGATGTGGATTAATTGTTGTGCATAAACAGGTTATTGTGTAGCTGTGTAGCTATGCTGTGGCTAATGTGTCTCCTCAAGAAATATACACAATTGATATCGATACACTGTATTGAAAATATTGTTATCTACAAAAGGGGTACCCCGCAGAAAAAGTTTTGGAACCACTGTTATAGGCATTTTGATGCTAAGCTGACAATTTCTTTTAGCGATGACTGGTGATTTCTTATATTCTTAGTTAACTGCATTCAAAAACATTAATGACCTTAGCCATCTGACTGTACTGAATCGACCTTTTGTGGCAGGCAACTGCAAACTGATACAAACAGAGCTGTGACTGCTCAGCTTGGGCTATTTCTGTGTTCTGCGTCAAGTTTTTGAGGCTGGAGGAGATGTTGAGAATCAAGACAATGTTAAGGAAGTTGAAAAAAGTAACTAACACACTTTTAGAAAATACAATTCCATCACATTTCCCATTCTTCTCACTGCGACCCCTGCTTTCTATCACAGTGAAAGAAAGCAGTAATGAGACAAGGAGAAAGTAACCTGGATGTGACTCTTGTTCTGTAAGTGTGTTTATAGCCCACTCAATATCAAACTTGATAACAGGCTGTTTTGTTGTGAACTCATCTTATTCTTTAGTCTTTCAATAATCTAGCTACTGTCCTTTTACTTGTCTATGGCTATGTTCACACTACTAGTCCAAATCTGGTTTTAGGCATATCCGAATAGTATCCAGATTCATTTTAAAAGGTCTGAACAGCAAAAAAACAGCAGGGAGGTGGTTTGACAGTTTTCCAGCAGCCTTCAGTCAGTACAGGAAGTCACAGAAACACTCACTTCCTATTAGATCTGATTCCGATTTATTAAAATGCTCAGACTCCATTATCAGTTTGAACGCACTCTTGTATTGTTGTTAATTATGACAGGGTAGCCCATTAAAATGCTACACAGGCGATCTGTTATTTCTCTTCATGGATCAACCATTTTCATGTCATGGATTTTCTTGAAAAACGTCTATTAAATACATGGGATCTTGCAAAATCCTATAGCTGTACTCCAAATACTTTTTAAGTTTTAAATTTTTAAAGTTTGGCCCTCTGAGCTAAATTTTTAGCATTTTAGCGATTCCCTGTATGTGAATTGTAAACCTCACCAATCGCTGTTGCTGAGTGGTTACAGTAATCAAATTAATAACAGGTCATTAACAAAGTCATTTTTTACCAGAATGAAGACTGTCATTTTCAAAAATTCATTGATGTTAGCGTATCAAAAATGGTGAGTTCAGAGCCTCCGTCACCACTTTTGGTTGACACGGAAAACAGCAGGAGTGCTGTTTGGAAATACTTCGCATCCTAGGCAAACAAACAAGGAAGTTGTGCTTAACAACAAAAACACACACACAGTACTATTAACTTTAGTTAATTTCTAAGACTACTTAGAGTCAAGAGTTCTTTTAAATGGCCTGAAGTGTAATATTTCTCTTTAAGAGGAAAGCTGGGGAGGCTTTAACTTTACCTAATTTCTAAGATTAGTTAATCAGAAAATGTAGATATTTTAAAGGCCTGAAAGAAAATAACAAACGCTACTAAAGGTGTGATATTTCTCTTATAGTAGCAGAGAGAAGCTGAGGAAAGTCGACCTGCAATCAATCTTATCGTACCTCAAAAAGAATATTGCTTTTGTTTGTGTACACATATTTCAATTCTTGGTAATGTTCACTCTGCCGTTTTATACTAGCTACTACTAAAGACACACTTCGTTGTCATTTTACAACCTTGTTATATTTATCTTTTATCCAAAATATAAAATGTTATGCCCTCCCTTGTTGTATCATTTCTCAGCACTGTTCACTGCCTAGATAGCACACAGCATAGCATGGCTAAGCACAGGACTGTTTAACTCTGGTTGTTCACTGTCCGGGTGTTATTGTAATCTCAGGTTAGGTTATTGGTAGTTTGCTTTGCTACATGTCAATTTGACGAATTTTGCTTGGTTCTTCCGGACACACACTCTGCATCATTGCTGAAACGAAGGCTCGCCTTTACGCTGCCTTTGTTTGTTCACACTGAACTGAGCAGCACCGGCATAAAGCCGCTCCAGTGTGTCATTTCATACAGCATGTCGGCACTGCGGACCAAAAGAGGCGTGACGGTACACATGACGTTGACATCCGTGTTTTTTTTCCAACGTGTTTCCCCCGGTGTCCTCCTGTTAATCTAAACATGTATCTGCCGACTGTTTATAATCATATGGATGCAGTTATAATGTGTTGTGATTGAGATCCTGACCCACCATGCATCCTGGAAAGTGACAAAGTTACATTATTTGCTCTAAGTAACATAATTACATAATCACCATCAGTAAATAGAGGACCCTGTCTGACTCTCACTTGCAGGGAGGGAGGCTGTTTTCTGGGGGAAAATTCACTGAAGTCTCGATCAGATCTGACCGTTTGTGTCTATATGAGTTACTACAACAACACAATAGTGGAAAGAGACAAAGACATGGTGAGATTTTTGCTCTGAATCATGTCACATAATCACCACCATTCAACTGCGGGAGCTGCTAGGTCGCACTACCAGGGACAGACGCGGACAGAAATGTGACGAAGAATCAGTAGGACAGGATGATTTTTTTTCATCATATAAGATGCTGAAGACACGACCACATTACTGTTTTCTGGTCCTGTAATGTTGCTTTGTGGGTTGAAGTGTGGGACATTTCTCTTTTATTTGATGGGTGAAGGATCTGTTTAGTTATCAAACTGTGAACACCATCAGACCGACACACCCATGATCTTTTTCCATTCGCACAGATGCCGTCTCGCCTCTGCTGCAGCTCTGATACTACCTCCCGTGGCGGATCAGAGGCAGAACGAAACTGTCCCCCCTCTCCACATCTGTATCGGCACATGATTCCCGCCTTGAAAGGGCAGTGTGAATGGGGTTAATGTTGCCCACCTCTACTCCGTCAAGGACCATTACCAGCTGTTATGGTAATTTTGGTTGTATTTTTTAATTATAAGTTAATTCTTAATCAGAGTTACAAACTGACAGTCTAGTACCTTTTATGAGACTGAATTATTGAATTGGCTATCCTTTCCCTTCTTCAAGGGTGGTGCTCCCGAGATGATCTAATGTAAATTAGATCTTATTATTTATCATGATTAATAATTATCCCTGATAATCATTAATTATTATTGATAATTTAACTCAAATTCGTTAGAATTGCTTAAAAGCACAACACTACTAAACCTCAGCCACAGAACATGTGTTCTGTTCAAAGAATAAATGTTCAAATCAGTCCAATAACTTAAAAATCTCTTCAATTCAGCAAAAATAAAAAGTTCCCATAAAACATCACATTGCTGAGGCAAAATCTAAACCAATCAGGTTTTAGGTCAGGTGACAGCCAGGTGTTTGCAGTCGGTGGAGAGCAACAATAATCTGCAACAAGCCTGATATTGTGGGCACTCCGTCTTTCAGATCTGATTTGAGAAACAAATCGGATTTGCCTGCTGTCTGAACATAGCCTTAGTGACCTGATGTGGAGGAAGACTGTTTACCTGCTGGTGTCAGTGCTCTTGGCCCTGGCTCCGCCCCCTGCCCTGCGAGATCCGCTGGAGGAGGAGGAGCCCAGCGAATCAGACGATGAACTGCTGATGCTGTCGCTGTCCTGGCCCCGCCCCCAAGATGTTGCTGCCCAGCTGCCCCGGAGTGGCCGTCGGCTGAGGGTGGGAGAGCTGTCTGAGGTTGTCTCCGGAGCACTGCTGTCGATACTCGCCATGCCTGTCCAAACAACATCTACATCAAACTCACATCACCAATATTTGTTAATTTATTTTTGATCTGAAGCGGTTTTGGTTAATTTCTAAATACAGACTGTAGGTAAACAATCAGATATACCACATATATGACTCTAAAAATCAGCACTGTCTGACAATGTGGATAGAAGTTATGTTGATTCTCTGAAAGACTGGAGGTAGTGACATCCTGGGTAAAGAATATTGACATTAATGCAAAAGTTTCTACCGGTGTGTTTCTTCTTCTGGCGGACAGGTGAGCCCCAGCAGCGTTGGCTGTATCCACAGCGTGCCCCGAGTGCCAGCCGACTGGGCACTGTGGCCTCCAGTTTAAATGGAGCCGTTTCGTTCTGCTGCTCACTTGATGGTGGAGGCCCATCTGATACTGCAAGGAGAGAAAACAAACAGAGGTCCATCAAAGAATACTGTGTCACCATGGATGATTGCCTTATGTAAGGTAGGACGGAGTATCTGGGTGTCAGAAATGTCAAAAATCTGAATTTTGCTTGGCTGGAAGAAATCAATAGCAATCTTCAATCATGAGGTGATATGAATAAATTCAAAAAGATAGGATTGTTTCAGCCCTGTGTTGGCCTCTCTTTGCTGTCAATTTCCGATTTGATTTTAAGATTTTACCGATAACTTTTAAAGACTTAGTGGGCTGGCTCCTATTGCCAGTGCTGCTCCCAAACAAGCCAGAGCGTAGCCTCAGATCCTTAGGCCGTATTCACAAAGAATCAGGAGTTGCAGGCTTGTGGTGTGGTGTAGGAGTGTCTCCATAATTTTGTGAACTTAATGTACCCAACAAAGGCTGAGCTACTATGTTGCTATGCTACTAGCATTAGGTTCCTATGAGTGATTGTTCACATTGACAGTTTAAATAAACACATTTACTTGCATAACAATCATGATGTGAGGCATACAATCGTGGTCAAAAGTTTACATACACTGTAAAGATCATGTATATCATGGTAGGCTTGAGTTCCAATGATTTCTACAACTCTCAATTTTCTGTGATGGAGTTAGTGGAACACAAACTTTGTCACAAAAAACATTCATGAAGTTGTGACAAAATTATAGAAAGTTGTGTCAATCAAATTTGCTTTGTAGCATGGCCTCTTAACTCTTAATAGGGCTTGTTTGATATACCTATTAGACTCAGCCACAAACACTACAGTGGAAAAGTCTAAGGAGCTCAGCATTGATCTAAAAGATCGCATCATTGATTTGAACAAGTCAGGAAAGTCACTTGGAGCCATTTCAAAGCAGTTACAGGTCCCAAGATCAACTGTACAAACAACTGTTTGTAAGTATACAGTGCATGGCACAGTTGTGTCACTGCCACCATCAGGAAGAAAACACAAACTATCACCTGCTGCTGAGAGAAAACTGGTCAGGATGGTCAAGAGCCAACCAAAAACCACCAAAAAGCAAGTCTGCAATGGATTAGAAGCTGTAGGAAGGTGTCAGTGTTCACAGTCAAGTTACACCAACATGGGCTGAGAGGCTGCAGTGCAATAAAGAAGCCCTTGCTCCAACGGCATCTTAAAGCTCGACTGAAGTTTGCTGCTGATCACATTAACAATGAAAAAATACCCTAAGAAGAAGAAAGTAAATGGAATAATGAAGAAGGAGGATTATCTCCAAATTCTTCAGGAAAACCTAAAATCATCAGCAGAAGATTGGCTCTTGGGTGCAGTTGGGTGTTCCAACAGGACAATGATCCCAAACACACATCAGAATTGGTAAAGGAATCGATCAATCAGGCTAGAATTGAGGTTTTGGAATGGCCTTCACAAAGTCCTGACTTGAACCCTTTGACTTCGGCGGCTGTAGCTCAGGAGGTAGAGTGGGTTGTCCAGTAATCAGAAGGTCCTGGCTACCCTGGCTGCATGTCGAAGTATCCTTGAGCAAGATACTGAACCCCAAATTGCTCCTGATGTGCAGATTGGCACCTTGAACGGCAGCCTCTGCCATCAGTGTATGAATGTGTGTGTGAATGGGTGAATGTGTCAAATGTTGTTAACTGCTTTGAGTGGCCAGTAAACTGGAAAAGCGTAATAGAAATGCAAGTCCATTTACTATTTAACCCCATAGAGAACATGTGGACTGTGCTGAAGAAACGTGTCAGGAAGCCAACAAATTTAGTTGAACTTCACCAACTCTGTCAAGAGGAGTGGTTAAAAATTCAGCCAGAGGACGACCAGAAGCTTGTGGATGGATATCAAAAGCACCTAACTGAGGTGAAAATGACCGAGAGGCATTTAACCAAATATTACAATTACTGTATGTATATATTTGATCCAGCAGATTTGGTCACATTTTCAGAAGACCTATAAAAAATTCATTACTGAACTAAACTTCATGAATGTTTTTGTGACAAAGTAGTATGTGTTCACTCATTCCATCAAAGAAAAATGAGAGCTGTAGAAATCATTGAAACTCACGACTGCCATGGTATACATGTTCTTTACAGTATGTAAACTTTCACCACGACTGTTATCATAAACGTTGTTTTTAAACTGGTAAAAAAAAGAGACTGCGTTAAGTGAACACAAGTGAAGCATAAGGTCATACAAAGAAATATCCACTGTGGTCTCCCGGTAGCATTAAGCCACAACTGACTCATCCTACTCTGCCTCAGATCTGCAGGTCATGCCTTCGCTACACATCGTATGATTTGTAATTTGGCATGTCGGTTCTATAGTGCGTATCCACAGATTAAAATAAACAAATGAATACATAAAAAAAACTAACCAGGATGTGGGGCCTATCATTATGTCTTTAAACTAGTGCACAAGCCCAACTAAGTGAATACACATAAATTGCGGATTTAAACTCCATTGTGTTTTTCATTAATGCTGTATGTTGTCCCCCAAAACAACGGAAAACATTTCATTTACCTGTTATTGCACATCCACTATGTGCAATAAGAACTGTGGACACATACCTCACGCTGGATAATTAGCACAAAGTCAGAACGGGTATTCCCACCACGTGCATCAATGACAGCCTTACACCTTTGGTTCATAATTTTCACTAGATGTCAAATATTGTTTTGCAGTATAGCGCTCCATTCTGCAGCAACTCAAGACTTCCTGGAGGTCACGTGGTGGTGGGTCAAGGGCATAGACATGATGCTTCAACTGGTCCCAGAGATGCTCTATGGGGTTCAGGTCGGGTGACTTTGCCAGTCATTCCGTGTGAGGGACACCAACCTGCTGGAGATGCGGGATGACCACACGAGCACGATGTGGGGGTGCGGTGTCGTCCATGAACACGAAGTTCAGGGCGTACTGGCGCCACTGGGGGATGATGATGGGCTCGATGATGTCCAGCAGGTATGACTGACCTGTGACTGTTCCATTGACAAACACCAGATCAGTTTTTCTGTCCATGGATTTCCCAGAACACTGTCGCACCACCTCCTCCAGCTCAAGGATTTGGGACCATGTTGACTGCTGCATAGTGCTCACCTCAACACCTCCAAACGCATTGCCACCCATCATTCCGATGCAGGGTGATCCTGCTCTCAACAGTGGACATCACTGATAACAACTGCTGGATGGTCCAACCAACATGTTAACTGGCCCGCTGCAGACGTGCTCAACGGTGCCTGACATTCAAGGGTGTCACATGCAACGGTCGTCTGCCGTTCAATACATAGTGGTGAAGCCTGTTCGGGATGGTCTGATCAGACACATCAGTTCCTCTGACAGCCCTCACACGTCTCTGTAGTATGTTGTAGTGGCACCACTACGAGGCCTTTCACGCACTGAACTGGTGTTACGATGTTAAGAGACCAGTCTGCTAATGACACTGAGACACTTGTCCATTGGCAAAATCAATTTGCCTACTCCCTGTCTGGAAACGGGCCAAAGCCAGGTGGCGCTCCTGCTCAGTCAGCTTACGTCAGTTGACCATGACAATTTCAAATGGCCACAATGGACACTCACTCATTATTCAGTGCCTTTTATAGCTCCCAAACAAACATTTTGTTCAATAACAGCTTCTACTATATTTGTGTGAGTTCTGAATTTGTACCCTCATTCGAGTTATAGCCACAACTGAGCTGAAGCAGTTCCACAAACAAACAAAACCATTTTATTTTATTTTTTTACACATGACTCTCCCTGAGTAAAACTATTAAAGCAACAAATATACTGTATATATACTGTATATACTGGCAAAATATATGCACCCATATCTCAATTTACCTAACTTATTTTGAGTATTGTACTGTATAGCGAAACATAGCAATTGCAATTACTATTTTTTAAAGATGAAGCTGCTGTGGAAGCTCTACAGTACAATAAGATATGGCACCCATAGAGGGGGTGGAGGTTCTCACCATGCTCCCTGGTCTCAGCAGTGCTCTCCCCTGCTGAATTGTTCTGCACCGGGTTCAGTTCAGCCTGATGAGCCAACTCCTCACCAGCCAATGCTACAGCAGAGGAAGAGCTGGAAGAAGAGGCTGCCACGCTGGTTGCAGATGAAGATGAGGGTGCATGTTTGGAAACACCGCCTGTGGCCCCACTCACCCCACTGTGGCTGGCGGCAGTATGCTTTGAAGGGCTGCGCTGGCTGCCAGCTGCTGGCTTGCTGGAGTAGAAGGAGCTCAGGGTCTGGGGCTTGTGGGTTTGACTCTCCCTGTCCAACAACTTATCCAGTATCTGGGGGTTTGGGGGCAGAGGAAAGGAAGATATTAGCTGGCTTTCTCTGTTGAAAAGGTTTTGTGGCATATCGGAAATTCATGCCATTTTCTTATCAAATGGTGAGAATGGTCACAGTAGTGATGGCTACCTTTTTGAGCTTGCTCTGGTCATCCTTATAGGTGATCATAAGGGCCAGGGCCAGGTCACCTTTCACTCGTCTGGTTCCTTCACACAGCAGAGGATGCTCTGCTTCACTAACTGTGGTCTTCATACCTGGAGACACATAGAGGACGGAGACAAATAGAAGGATTACAGCAGGAAGTGACAGGGAGACAGGATGAAGTGGACAGTGGACACAAAGGTAGGGGACGCAAGAGAATAAGTGAGGAGAGAAAAAGAGATGTTTAGAAACAGAAACTGAATCTAATCCAGACAGAAATTAAGGAAAAGGACAAGAATAAATTTACCGAGTGCAGCAACAGCAGCCTCGAAGCCCAGCTCCTCATCACCAGGCATCTCATTGTTACGGTTGCGGCTTGGGGGACGGGAACCCGTTGGGGACACGACTGCACAAACAATTTGGAGAAAAGTGAAAGGGATGTTAATTCTTGAAGTTCCCATTTAAATGACTTAACGTGGGTTTAAAAAAATAAAGCTGTAACTTCTTCAGTCACTCTAAGTTTTGAGGTGGACAATGGTTGGGTATTACACTGAGAAAATAAAAATCAATTCAAGAAAGTGATAACATTTTATACCAGACCTACTCAACTACTTTTTTTGAAGGGCCATATTTAAAAAATGCTATTTTTTCCCCTCCGCTTTGTTTATTTGTATTCACAATTGGAAATCTAAGAAGTCTATTCTGATTCTTGTTGATTTAATGAAATAAGAATATTTTTGTGCTTAGCACAAAACAGACAACAGACATAATAAATGAATGGACTAACCAGCCTACGAACAAAATGATCAAAGGACTGGAACGAGGTCCTTGTTAAAAGGGCCACATTTTTAACAAACCATTTACTGTAATGTCTCTGGCTTGATTTCAGCTGAGGGTCTGTTGGATGTCAGACCTCTCCTTGTGCCTACATTTCCTGTCTGTATCTCAGCTGCCAAAAAAGGCAAAAATGTCACAAAACTAATCTTAAAAAAATAAAACAAAGCAAAACAAAAAAGACTGCACTCTTGTGTGTGCATGCGCACATGTGATGCATGCTGGCGTGCACACACACGGTTACGTTATTTTTAACAACAACATTGTGAACTTTTTACCTTTTAAGCTATTCCAAAAAATGAAAGGAAAGTTTTCTGCCTTCATCCTTACTACTTAGTGTTATTGAGCTATAAACTGGGGAAAATCAGTTCACAAAGAATACCGGCATCTTTTAAAGTGGAATAATTTCTTGCTTGCTGCTGCCTTGAAGGTCTCCAAGAGCAGAAGGGCTTTTGGTAAGAGAGGTGACCAAGACCCGGATGTTCACTCTGGCTGAGCTCCAGAGATCCTGTGTGGAAATGGGAGAAACTTCCAGAAGGACAACCATCACTGCAACACTCCACCAGTCTGGGCTTACGGCAGAGAAGCCAGACGGAAGCCTCTCCTCAGTGAAATACACATGAAAGCCCGCTTGGAGTAAAAAAGTACCTAAAGAACACTCAGACTGTGAGAAACAAGATTCTCTGGTCTGATGAAACCAAGATTGAACTGTCTGGCCTCAATTATAAGCGTCATGTCTGGAGGGCACCGCTCATCACCTACCCAGTATCATCCCAACAGTGAATCATGGTGGTGGCAGCATCATGCTTTGGGGGTGTTTTCAGTGGCAGGGACTGGGCAACTGGTTAGGGTTGAGGGAAAGCTGAACAGAGCAAAGTACAGAGATATTCTTAATGAAAACCTGGTCCAGAGTGCTCAGGACCTCAGAATGGGCCGAAGATTCACCTTCCAACAGGACAATGACCCTAAGCACACAGCCAAAACAACGCAGGAGTGGCTTAGTGACAACTCTGAATGTCCTTGAGTGGCCCAGCCAGAGCCCTGACTTGAACCCAATGGAACATCTCTGGAGAGATGTGAAAATGACTGTCCACCCACAGTCCCCGTCCAACCTGACAGAGCTTGAGAGGATCTGCAGAGAAGAATGGCAGAAAATCCCCAAATCCAGGTGTGCAAAGCTTGTCGCGTCATGCCCAAGAAGACTTGATGCTGTAATCGCTGCCAAAGGTCCTTCAACTAAGTACCGAGTAAAGGGTCTGAATACTTATGTCAATTTTTCCTTTATAATACATTTTCAAAAATTTGGTTTCTGCTTTCTGATTATGGTGTATTGAGTGTAGATTGATATGGGTAAAAAATAATCAAAAAGATTTTAGCATAAGGCTGCAACATAACATAATATGAAAAAAATGAAGGGGTCTGAATACTTTCTGAATGCACTGTGTCACCAACTGGAATTAACTAAGCAAACAGGTAAACGCTTTCCATTGGATAATTACTGCAGTGATTTATATGTTTCAGCTGGCAACAAGTTATTTAACCCTAACTGATGCAGTGAGTAGCTTCTCATTTCTTAACCAACCATGTTAGAAGACATACCCTGTGGTCGTAGAAAATGTTACTCTGTTTCAGAAGGGTCAAACTACTGGCCTGCATCAAGCAAAGAAAACAACTAAGGAGATTACTGAAACTACTAAAATTGGGTTAAGAACTGTCCAACGCATTATTAAAACCTGGAGGGATAGTGGTGAACCATCATCTTTTGTTCAAATGTGGTTGGAAAAAATCTTGAATGATCGTGATCAGAGATCACTTAAACATTTGCTGAAATCACATGGTAAAAAAATCAACAGTAGAACTCACGGCTATGTTTAATAGTGAAAGCAAGAACATCTCACACACACAATGTGAAGAGAACTCAAGGGACTGGGACTAAACAGCTGTGTAGCCTGAAGAAAACCACTTATCAGTGAGGCTAATCGGGAAATAAGGCTTCAATTTGCCAGGAAGCATAAAGATAAGACTCTGGAGCAATGGAAAAAGGTCATGTGGTCTGATGAGTCCAGATTTACCCTGTTCCAGAGTGATGGGTTCATCAGGGTAAGAAGAGAAGCGGATGAAGTGATGCAGCCATCATGCCTAGTGCCTACCGTACAAGCCTGTGGGGGCAGTGTTATGATCTGGGGTAGATTCAGTTGGTCAGGTCTAGGTTCAGCAACTTTAAAAATGAGTTCAGCTGACTACCTGAATATACTGAATGACCAGGTTTTTCCATCAATGGATTTTTTCTTCCCTGATGGCACGGGCATACTCCAAGATGACAGTGCCACGATTCAACGGGCTCAAATTGTGAAAGAGTGGTTCAGGGAGCATGAGACATCATTTTCACACATGGATTGGCCACCACAGAGTCCAGACCTGAACCCCAATGAGACTCTTTGGGATGTGCTGGAGAAGAGGCAGCAGCCAGACTCTCCCATCATCAATACAAGATCTTGGCGAATGCGTGCCGTAGCCAAAGTTAAAGGTGGTCCAACGAAACATCAGTGTGTGTGACTTTCATTTTGGCCGGGTTAGGTCGGCCAGTAATTAAATTAATACATTTAAAACTCATAATTATGACTTCAACTTATACTTCATAATACTTACATAATTTCAACATTCCAACATTTTAAAATCCCATATTATTATATTTTTTCATCTGATAATTTCTACCTCGCTCATCTCATGATTATGGCTTTTTCTCTGAAAATGATGATTTGGGTAAAATGGGAATATTTTTCCATCAAGCTTAGTTTTCATCTTATCTTTTTCTTTAACTGGCAGTAATGGGCTTCCATATTTATCACTGTGTACCTCACGGAAAGCCTGGCACAGGAACCTTTTGGAGTAGGTGACAACAACTGCAGCAGGTAGGCTGACGGTTTTTTTAAAAGCTGCTGCTGTGCACTGTAACTTTTGACATAATGCTTGACCCACTGTGAATATTTTTGCCACTGAAAATGTCAGAGCAGAAACTCCTGATTGAGCCTGGGCATGTCATGTTTCTATATTTATAAAGAGAAAACTAGTATACATATAATATATATATATATATATATATATAAACAATATTAAAAGTGTGTTTTTTGTTTTAAAGACACATTTCATATCAAGCAAGTCAAGTTCAACTCTAAACTCTTACACTCTGAATTTCCAATGATCTGTGTTGTGCTCACCAATTAAGTTATTTATTTTGTGTTCATTTGAATTTTGTTTTTGCCACTCTCAGTTACAGTGTTGTCTTTTGCTCAGCCATATAATTGTGTAACCTTGTTTCTATTCCAAGTGCCCTGTCTCTCATCTCTTGCACTGCAGTATGTTGTATCTGATGTGTTGTGTTGTTTTGTTCTGTTCCGTTTGAAAGAAAAGCAATAAAAACTACTGATCATACAAATGTCCAACAATCAAACAATAATTGGTGCTTACCTGGGGTACACAGTACATCAAAGATGAAGCTGGCCAACATGAGAGGCAGCACAGGTCTGTAATCACAAAAGTTTCCATCTCGGAGCTGCTCGCCTCTCTCTCTGATGGCCGACATCTCCACCAGGCCCAGCGGAATCTTCTTCAACAGAGCTACCACCTCTGACTCCTGGTAGGCCAGCTTCACCTGGTCAACACACAAACACACACTCTGTCAGTATGTGTGATACACGTTCATGTCTCCATATTCTATAAGCATAGTTTGGAGACACCATATACAATACAGTTTATACAAGGACAAGTAGCCAGTTTCTGCCTTTAAATGCTAATGAAGCTAATGGATGGTACAACCTTTTACAATGTTTGGCATACAGATGATTTCACTTTCCTTCACTTACACTCCTGCTTCATCTAGATATGATTATGTGATAAATAATGAATTAAACCAAAGTGTTTTAGGAAAAGGAACTGTTAACATTGAATAAACGTAACTCAACAACCATTCAATAGTATTAACTTTCAGGATTTGTGTGTGATTTGTGTGAGAGTGAGAGACCTCCAGAGCTTTGGTAGATGCCGGTGGTCTCTGGAGTTCCAGGGAGAACATGCCGGTGCTGAAGGCTAGGTTGTGTAGCTCCAGTCGTTCACTGAGAACAGTGAGGAGGAAGGCAGCTTTTGACAGCGTGTTAGTGGCTACCTGCGTCTGACGACTCGTTGACACCTTGCTCTTCTTACCCTACATCCAACAACCAGGGTAATAATAACGATGTTAGAACATGAAACAACACTTTACCACACTCAACATCTGTATTTTCTAACTTTAATGACTAGTTTATATTTGTTGCATGACTACAAATTGGTACAGTAACAATTTGGGATTGTAACAATGCCAATATAACACAGATATTAGAAGAATCTGATTGCTTTCCTCCTGCTACATAGTTCAAGATGCTGACTGATGAGTTTGGAAGATTGACCAAAAGGAGAGAAGAGAAGTCAAAGGACACAGGAGAATGTGTTTTGACACTGCTAGGACTGGATTTACCTTAGTCTGTGGTTGTTCCACTTTCAGGTCTGGAGGGTTGGCTAACAGGTCTCTGGCCAGCTCCACAGCAAGCCGGCACGCCTCATTACTGTATCCATGAGCATGGAGAGCCTCTGCACATGCAAACAGCACCTGTACACACACACAGCAACAGTATTCAGAGGAGCACAGGGGTTTTCTCATCTATGCCACTGAGTCTGGACGTTTTTTGTCCAATGGCATTAGGTCCAGTCAGGTGTAAACACAGCTGAAAATTAAAGCCACCAGTAGAACAATAGTGAGCAAAATAATCATTCTCCTTTGGTCAAGACATCTTCATCAGCTTGATTCGAAAGTCATGCATTCTTTTCACTAATGGAAATGCCTGTATTTTTTAGAACCCAGATCTTACTTTTGAAATTGAGTAATTCTTTCTATTACTTAAAATAACATTTTATTCACAATGTGCTGTAAAGACAGTTAGATACTTACACAATTAAGAGCAAGCAGCATGCAATCAGCCAGATCGACCGCTGTCAGACTGATAGCATTTAACTCAATTACTTAAACCACTTATTTGGAAGTGAAAGTTAAGGCAGCTGCAGGCAACAATGAAAATCCAAATTGCCATGTTCTTACTGGCAGTGTGGTTCGAGACTGACACCATAAGCTCATTAGGAATACAGTTTACTGAGGTTATAAATTAAGTGAGAAGCAGGGTCATTTTCTCATACGTCCATGTACAGTAAGACTTTTTTTAAACCAGTGGAATTGCCCTCTGCTGGCCATTAACACAACACAGGTACTGTATAAGGCACCTCTACATTGGCAACACTTTTCAGACCCGGAAGCTGAGTCCATATTTTATAGTCAGTCAGTGGTCCATGATAGGAAGATGTGGCAGCATGTAATTTGGTAGCGAAAGAGCGGTCTCTCTTCCACCGGTCCAGATGTGGTCATGCCAGGTGACCAGACTGTCTTAACTCACAGCTTACCAACAGGTAAGTGTACACTACTCTGATTTGAGATGAATAATAGAGTAATATCAGCTATGGTTGGCCTATTTTTTGTGCCCATCCACACAGGTATTGCCTCAATCAAACTGCTGTATTGACACTGTCAGTGTGTACCAAACATTTATGCCCACTGGAGAGCACCAATATAGATGTTGCTGTTACAGCTGAAAGATAATCAAATTCAAATGTCTTCTTCTGGTAAATACAATTTTGACCAAATTGTTTGAAGATGCGTTATGTGTGTGACGTGACCTTTATGGATGAGGTCAGAATGTGTTTGAATCTTTACATCCATTCCTGTAAAGCTCTGGCTGTGAACAATATAACCAGCACAACACTTGTGATCCTTCCTCACCTCCATGCGCCCTTCCTGCTCCAGAGGTTTCATCCCTGCAAAGATGTCTGGCTCCTCCTCCTGGTGGTTGTCAGCCAGCTGTCTGTCTGCTCCCTCCTCTGAGGCAACATTCAGGTAGTATGCCTGATAGTCATCCTCACCTACAGCCTCTCCTGCATCTCCACCTGCTGCTTCTGCTGCCTGGTTAGCTTGTGCACCTGTAGCTGATCCAGCTAATGCTGCCTCTTTGCCACCCTGTGGTGGTTTGGCAGCCTTTTCAGTGATGCCTGATCTTGCTGTTGTGGTGGAGGTGGAAGGCTGGTTACTGCCAGCTGAATCTGCATCTTCATCTCTGTTTTGGACAGGCTCCACCTCCAGCTCTGCTTCCTTCTCTGTAGCATTGGGCAAGTCCATAACAACCACCACAGTCTCTTTGGGAGGGAAGCAAGGTGGAGCAGTCTCTGGAGCAGGAAGTGTAGCTGAGGCTTGGCTGACACGCTTTGTTTCAAACATCTTGCTCCCTCCGCTGCCGCTGCTGTACTTGCGTGAGTCTCTAAGCAGTGGGCTCGGGGAGGGCAGCATCTCTGGGGGTGGGGGGAGAAACTCAAAAGTGTTGCTGGCCTCAGCCCCCAGAGCCAGACTGCAGCCGTCGTCCAGGCTGAGTTCAGCCAGGTCCGGCTCCAGAGAGCTGTCCTCGCTGCTGGTTCTTCTCTTGGCACTGGCATGCTTACCACCTCCTAACCCTCCACTTCCTCCAGGACCTCCTACAGCTGCCCCCTTCCCACCTCCCTGTGTCAGTTTCAGCTTACCTCCAGAGGAGGAGCCCGGTCCTTTGTACATGCACTTCCCTCCTCCATCTTCCAAGGACAGAGAGACGCTCCCTCCCAGACGGACCAGCATCCCTCCCCCACCACTCACTGACAGACCTTTCCTCTTGGTCAGTATAGTTTCCTTGGGTCGCACTGCCACCTCCTGTTGGGATGAGTGCCCACTTCCTCTTCCTTTAAAATCTCCAGCTCCACTTTCCCCTCGCACTACTCCACCTGTTTCAGAAGTTTCTCCAGCCCCTCCTGCAGCAGCTTTGGCTCCTCTTTGGAGCTGCACTGCCCTGGACCAGCAGAATGTGGCACTTTTCTTATCAGCACTGCAGTAGGTAATGCCATCAAGTGGGTAGGCCACCTCCCAGTTGAAATAGCAGGACTCCACAGCGGGCTTGAAGCCCTGGAACAGTTTATCCAGAGACTTACGATGCTGTCCCCGCTTCACTATCTCTATCACTTTGAGGTGCCACTGCTTCAGCTGGCCTGCCAGCTCCAGACGCCTACAAGAGAGCATACACAGTTTGCTGTTAATTATGGTCCCTATTTACTACTTGCCCCCAACTTAAATATGTTGCCTGACGCAATCCTTAAGTGAAAAGTGTGCTGATATTACACAACTTCTCCGTGGGATGTATCGTATTTCATGACCAAATTCAGTGACAATTTAACAAGACTATAAGCAGTGTGTTGCCTGGTGCCAATGGTCTCACCTGCAGGGGCTCATAGTGGGGTCAAGCACTGCCAGCCGCCAAAGCACCACCATCTCATCACACATACTGGCACAGGCGTGAGCCGCCACCTCTGATTGGCCATTGCTGCGCCCGGTGTGGCCACTGGCACTGCTGTGCGATGCGGAGGTCCGAACACTGTACCACCAGCTGATGATCTGAACACACAACTCAGTGAGCAACATGTACTTCAGCTTTCTTTTTAATTCAAGGTCAACATACAGATTTCATGTCTATCTTTAGCATTTCATATATATTAAAAGGTCAGAGGTCTGGAAAATTGCCAGCACAGCGCACCAACATGAATAACAGTCATTAAGTTCTCCGTAATGTTATAAAAACGACATGCATCCTCAGCCCATCATAATATAATGTTAACTGAGTAAGTGACAGGTGGTCTGGACCAAACTGATTTACCCCTGTCAATAGACCCTTCAATCAATACTTCCATCCAGAAATATAATTGGTGGAATCAAAGAAGGCATTTAAATTAGTGGGCTTGTGAGTGAATAATGGCCTAATCCCAACACACTAAGCCCTACCCCTCTGTTTTGTTTCATCTTTTTCTTTATAACAAGCATTAAACAATCACTACTACTGCTGATGCCTTGGTAGCTAGCTAAAAGTTACACTTATTTCTGATTTGTGCATGACAGTCCCAAATTTTGATGTATTTTAATGTTGCAAATAACATTGTGATAATACCAGCAACACAAGAGAAATCACAACAGCTGGAAATGGCATTGGGGTTGCTGCAGTGTCCAAATTTTCCTACCAGCTAATAAGCTTGTGACAACACCAGTGTTACCTGGCATTTCCTACTGCAGCATCTTCACATTAAAAGCATTAAACACGAGTTGACTTATTTTGAAGTAGGCACACAGGAAATGCAATGTGTTCAGTGAATGAACACCACTATCGATCATCAAAAATGCATCTAGAGTGCAAAACAACAGTTATTTTGAGTTTCAGTTACATTTTTTGACAGAGGATCAATCTGAAATATGTCAGGGCGTAATTGAACAAAAAGGAGCAGTTAGATGAAGAGCTGCAGGTGACAGGCTGCACATCTCCAATTTCTCACTGAGGTAACCAATACCTTTTCCCTCATTAACGTTATCGGGTTCTCTATTAGCATTGAGTTTAAATCTGACATTTTGCAAAATAGGCACTTTTGCTTGTCTCTTCGACAACAAATCCTCCATCATCGTCTTGTTAGTAAACTCACCTCACTCTTGTTATGTGATAAGTGAATGCGACTCCTGCTGTATGGTGTAATTGGTGTAAGCCTGAACACTGTGTAACACAGGGAACACAGACTACCAAGGCAAGCCTGGACGGCATATTGGAAATATCCACCGCGTCTCTTTACATAAACGCCATCAACAACAACTGATGATGTATGAAGGTCTTGAAAGATCATCCAAATTTCATAGGTGGAGATTTAAACTACTACCCCTTGTAACTCTGTTCTGAGGGGTAAGGGGGCACCTGAAAACTTGGGGTAAGGTTAAAAATGTGAAATGGGATTGAGCCAGTGAGTACACTGATGGAGGGGTAAATGAGGAAAGTATGTGGTATTGGCAGATACAAAATATCATAAAGACTCTCTAGTTTGGTTTTATGAGCATTTGCAATATCTCCCCACAGCCTTGAGATTTCTGAGAGCTAGCTCAAAGAAAAAAAGCAAAGCATTTCCTTTACATTTTTGACTTCCCCGGCTATTGTCAACTCCAACATTATCACTAACATGCACGAGTGTAGTTTTTAATTTTTGCACTGGTTTACTTTCAGCACCTGGAGCCTGTGTCAATGTTGAGGACGTACCTGTTCGTAGGTGAGGCACTGCTCGGTCAGGATCTCAAGCAGTGGGGCTGCGTTGCTGTCTCGTCTCTTGAACATCTCCCTGACAATGGACAGGAGGTTCCAAATACCTTCTGGCTCTCGGCCCCTCAGAGGTCGCAGCAGACACGCCCATTCAGCAGCAGCTGGCGGCTCAGTGGACGACAGGTACATGGAGTTTACATCACTGTGGATAACACACACACACACAGACAATACTAGTTGCAGTAGTGTTCCCTCAATATGACTAGATTCAATTCAGACTGTGATAAGTGATGAGGAAATGTTTCATTTCCATGTTGCGTTAATTCTGGATTTTTTCAAATAAAAAAAGCTGAAATGTAAAATTGGTACCATATTTATATAGTGAAGTGCATGTGTGAACAGGGTTGGAGAAGTGGAGTACTATGACTAAAGGGTCAGTGGAGGCGTGAAGGACTCAGAGAAAGAGTTGGACATCAGCAGCGGGCTTAAACGGCGTGTAGAGCCAGAATATTTTGACATCTTACTTGGTAGATTAAGGATTATTTCTACCATTTCTCTATCAGAGGTGATTGTGGAAAGAAAACCCAAGACTGTTTCAGTGAGTTTTACTTTGTTCATGTTTGAATGAAGAGTTTTACAGTGAGTTTATGAGACAATTAAGCTCATCTTAGTTCACTAAGAAAGAGAAATTTGAATTTGGAAGGGTTGTTTTTTTTCTGTTTAGTAAGAAAAATACTGATCAAAATATCTCCTTTCTCAACATTTACTAAATGAGCAGTGAACCTGACACTCATACAACTCCCTGCTAAAAAACTATGGGGCTATCGGCCTATTGCACTACAAAGTAGTATCAAGGGACAGGACAGGTCAGGGCTAGCTGGTTAGCATGCTAACTTAGCAGCATGTCTGCAACACAATACAACGTCAACACTGTTGTTACTTCACACTCTGTTGATAATGTTAGTTAATTTCTTGATTGTTTTTTATATTCGGGCCTATCTTACATACAGCCCCTCTCAGGATCATTAAGTGAGATAAGTAGTGTGTACCTGAAGACTACAGGTGAAGGCCCACAGAACTTGTGCAGAGTCTTTTTGATGTTGTCGCTGAGGGTCGACTCATCCAAATACCAGGTGCTCTGGTCAGATGCTGAAGGGCCTGCTGTGGGGTCTACACACATATACACACACATACACATTATACAGATAATTTGATCTCTCCCTTAGAAAGCCCCCCAGAGAAAATTTGTCATGCATTACAAAGACCAGAAACTGTACTGTTTTAAATGACATTTTAAGGACTTTCCTTTTCCTATTTTACAGTGCTGAGTTGAAAAAAAAAAAATGTAGAGCATCTGTGGTTTGAAAGCACAATTCCCTTTAAACCTTTCTTCTGTGAAAAAAACACTCCTCTGTCCATGAATACTCCTACTCTTCACTACAGGGAGACCCCATACAGGATATATCTCCTATATCCTCACCCAATGCTATAGGTAACATTACTGCCATCTGGTTGCAGAAATCTGCGATAATGTAGGCTGAAACTGGTTCACTTTATTATATGCAGACAAAAGGTTGAATGAAACAATTAAAAGTTCTCCCCTGGTCTGAATATCAGACAGTGCACATTAGGGCTTTTCCACATTGTTCTCTTGCTGTACTGTATGTTATAAACAATCTATGTTTTCATTTCTTGTACTGTACCTGGAGCTCCACACACAGTGTTGATGGCAGTAGACTGAGAGGACAGCAGCTCATCCAGCAGCCGCTGAGCTGTTGGTAGGATCTGGGGACACAAAACTGAATGAATACCAAACTTTCTTTTTCATATATAAATTACAGCAGAGATACATTTTGTTCAATACTTTGTTCTATAGAGAACAACTGGTTTGGGAAGTGGATATTACCTGCTGAGGCAGCTCACTGATTAGGTACTGAGCAAACTTTTGGAGCTGGTCCCTCTGCAGCCTTGACAGAGATTCAGAGACTGGAGCCCTCAGACACACTGCTGATGCCTGAAGACACACACAGACACATATATAGAGACAAACCGACACCCAACAACCTCAGTTAACAAGCTATGTAGCACTCACAAAATCCAAACTTTAGAATACACCTTAGATTACAGAAGACACGCATTTCCAGAAACATCATTTTTTTTACATGTTGAAAAAATATTTTAAAATGCCTGATACAAATGGTGTACTAAAAAGCACACAGGACAACACAGCTGATGACAGGTAGACTAAAGAGTCATTTTGCTAGTTGAGCATCCCCTCTACATCACGTTGGTACAAACTGTAACTTCCTGTCAACCAATCGTACATCCTTTCCAGGAAGGTAAGGGTGTATTTGACTCCAGCTGGGTATCACCACTGATGTCGCGATTGATTTAATTTCCTATTCAAGTCAATGTTGATTCAGTTAGGGATTATTCAGTTACAGTGCCAAATTTGCTTCTTAAATGAAAGAGAGAAAATATTACCAATGTAAATAGTACAAGGAACCCTCTTACCTGGTACATTATTAAAAATATTAATGTTTTTCATTAAGAATTGAATTAAAAGATTTCAGAGATTTGTGGTTAAAATCTAACAATTAATACATGAATGGGATATTGTTATGATTTTAGCATCTTTAGCATACACATTAAAAATGCTGTAGTCAAGCCCTCGCTGCAGTGGCCCAGGCTTTGAGTCTGACCTGTGGCCCTTTGCTGCATGTCATGCTGCTTTTCATCCTAAAAAATAACTTAATTACAATTAACAACAATTAACAATTAATTTTGTGTTGAGACTGATTATTGGGACTTGACTAATCATTTTGGGTTTGACCCACTTCCCCATCCCCCATCTGATAAGGATGTCGTGCCCGATACATCCTGTAGGATATGGATACTTTTTGTTTGGTTTTCTGTTGATAAAATGAGACCAACTGATTTGATGAAAATGTGATACAGTTTGATAGAATTCCCTAGGGTACACACAAACTCACATTATGGATCCTGAAGAGGCAGAGGGCCACCACATGAGCACACCATTTGGCTCCAGCGCCACAGGTGCAGCTGCAGGAAGTGATGCGGCAGCGATCAAACATGACCGCCACGTTGTAAGCTCCTTTAGACTGACCGGCCTGACTGGACACCACTGTAGCACTGAGATGGAAGCCTGGTGAGAGGAGACAGTCACAGAAGGACAAGAGACAACAACAATTACTAAGCACGATACATATTTTATCTGACTCACTCATTAAAAGGTGAAGCTATGATAGGAATTTTTAATGTAATAATTTGGTGATTTATAGCTACAATGTAAGTGAATGGAGTTCCTTAGAATCACATGGTTTACTCAAGCTGTACATGCCATCATTATAAGCTTAAGTCTAGCCGATTTTTATACCATTCTGCGCAAACTATACTGCATACTGTTATAGTTTACAATAGGAATGATAATTGTCTCTTTGAGTCTCGGTATGGTAAGTGCGACAACTCAACCCACCAATCTGCAGGGGGTCTTTGACAGCTCGGATCCTGTATAGCTGCTCTCCACGTTGGAATTCATCTGGACTTCCATTAGCCAGGCAGGAATATAACCTGCAGCAGGAGGACAGAGACAGACACGGGACAGAAGAACCACAGAGGTCAGACAAGAAGAGAACAAGAAGAGGAAAAATGATAGAAGAAAGATGTAAAGGAAAGATGAAGAGAAACAAATTAGTAATCACTGAATCACAAAACTGAGTGTATCTACACTGGTGAGTCCTGTTTATCCATCCATCCATCCAGGTCAGGAGTCTATCTGTGTTGAGTTTATTTCTAAAAGGCAGAAATGATTTTTAGACAACTTTTTCACGAAGACATAAGAAGACATACGATGCCACGGTGCTGAGATACTGAGATCCATGTTCTTCTTCCACTTGTTACTTAATGCTGTAAGGATGTCCTCTGTCTTGGGAACCACTGTGTCCCTCAATCTAAGTTGGCCTAAAGGTGGAAGCTTCCTATGGTACTTCTGGACAATTGCACAATCTAAAAATGTTAGCTTCCTACCTAGAAATTCCACCTGTCACTTTTTGAAACATCCTATTTTAAGCTACAGCAAGTGCTGACAATAATTTTTCTGTGGTGACCTCTAAAACTGAGTCACTCTGTCTAGGTTTGTGACTCTGTCAAGTGTGTGTGATAAAAAGGCAGTCTCAGTTGTCTCAGTCTTTGTATTGAGGTCTTTGTGCCCTGAAGCCACGACTCCACCACCTGGTCACCGCTTGTACCTTGTTAATTCAGATTGATAAAATGTACACAGATGGAAAGTGTCTGTAACTCCAAAGTACATTCACCTACAAACTGTACTCAGCTAAAGTACTTCAGTACATTTATTTAGTGTTACCTTGTTGTGTTGTCATATTAAACTACATCAAACAGTTCACAGTTTAACACTTTATGTTCCTCTGAACAGTTCTGTTGTGTTTAGCTCTGCTGTCAGCTGTAAGTTGTTAGCTCAGTCAGCTGTTAGCTCTGGTTGCTGTTAGCTCTCATGCTGCAGGGCTCAAAACAAACAACGTTACACTGTCCCCCCACTCAGGACAACAGAAAATATAAACAGACAATGCCAAATAATGAATTGAAAGGACTACTTCTGACTCCAATGAAATGCGTCTTCTCCTGCTGTTACCATAGTTATCGCTCTCCACAGCACTGTGACAGTACTAGTTATAATCATTGGCTGGCCTCTCAGCATGAGACCTAACGTTATGAGAGTTGTTCCCCGGTACCGGTCCATCTATCCCCTGCACGGGCCTTGCGAATACATTACACTGCTTAAAACAAGAGGGCGCGGAAATCTGTATCCATATTGGCAAAAGGATAGCTGGTAAGCTGTTGGTAGCAGGCAAGCAGCAGAATCCTGCGCTGTGTGTGGCATTTTAGCGGCGGATAGACAAACTGTCTTGTGTGTTTATCTGATCGGCTATTCTAATTGGGCTCTATAGAGACCACCGATCAAACTTTTTACAACACATTTGGTCGATAACGATTGGTGCCTGATCAATCGGAGCATTCTTAGTTAAAACACTGCAGCCCACTGATTGGTCAGTCAGATCAACCAGAATTGTCTCATCGCCTCTGCTCTAATGTAGGATTTCCCAAACCAATGTATTTTTAGCAGTCTTCTGTCTTGCTGCCTGTAGCTTTTCTCAAAGTTTGTTTCCTTGTTATAATAAGCAACCACAAACTGAGAAGAAAGAACACACAACATGTGTGTTGTGCATAGGGACCATGTTTGAGAGAGAGAGAGAGAGAGAGAGAGAGAGCAGCTGAAAAGAAGGAAAGAAGGAAATCAAGGTTAGCAGTTTGTATATGTTGCCAATTGGGCAGTAATGTAGAGAATAGGTCACAGTGTGTCAGTTAATAAAGGCAGCAGCTGATCAAGCATCAAGATCAGTCTCCTCTGTTGTTTCCCAACCACTAGAAAAGTAAAAAGGGGTTAACTCCAAAGCCTGGCCATTATTGACCCCGCCTGCATTTAGGGGTACTTTCTGCAGTGAAAATGCAGTTTGGCAAAACATTTTGAGAAGCTCAGACACCTAAAAAATACTCGCAACAGGCTCCTCAGTTTTAGTTTGTGCTGACATCCCCAGTTGTCACTAGTAAATATTCATGATTTAAGTGACTTCACAAGGGGCAAAATTATGTTTTGGCTGCTGTCAACATTAATTAGGCTGCAAGTGAAAACACTTAAAAGCTGGGGTTAGAGATTTTAATTAATTTCATGTGTTTTAGTTACATATTGACACTTGCAAATGTTACAAATTAAAGCTAAAAATGTGACTTATTAAGAGAAATGATAGCACTGAACAGCGATGCCTGGATCCTTACCTCTTGTGTCTTAGTGTCCCTTTAATCTCCATCTGTGCTACACATACATATCTAATTTAACATTTATTACTGCTAAGATCCCAACAGTAGGGAAATCAGCTCAAGTAATTCCATTGCATAAGGGGTTTCCCACTGACAAAATGAACAGCACATTTCCAAAATCTCAAGTTCTTTCACCATGTGGTTTGCTGGTATTGGCCTCAACAATCACATAAATCAACTGCAACTATGACTAAGATCAACTTTTTTTTTTTTTAAACCATATCTTGATACAGGAAAATAAATGCAGACTGACTACAGAGCAGTATAGTTGGCAACTATAACAACTATAATAATATAACGTTTGTGGTTTGGAGTCAGTGTGCAGACTTTTTTTTTCCCATTGATTATCACAGGAGACTTAAAGTTTTAAAAGAGCTTTCTTCTCTTATTATTATACTCCTACTCTCTTATGGGGAAACAATCTCACAGCTGGCAGGACATCAGCAGATTGCACTTGTGTCTTCAACTGTCAGTGGCTGACAGGATTACCAACACCTCCATCCCTGAAAGGTGAAGAAAAGAATTCCAGGTTATCAGTGTTCTCACCTGATGTCCTCCTCATTCTCGGGAAAGCTCCAGTAGGCAATGCGGAGCTGGAGCTGTTCTGGTACAGGGGGGTAAACCTTCTCCACAACCTCAAATGGGATATGGAAGGCTACCTGCTTTGCTGACAACTCCACCAGAGGAATCACCTGGCCATCTGGGGAAGACCACAAAAGAGAGGAAGATTAGCTCAGTGAGTGGGAATGGAGAAGAAAGACTTTAGATAGTGTGTGCATTTTTGTTCCCTTACTCTAGTATCACATTACTGAGAGCTGCAGGCTGAATGACCACAACTACCTGACATAAAGTATTAAAGAGTAACTCAACAGTAGGGTGAAGAGCAGTGTTTCTCAGCCCTCTGTGGAGCCTGTTTCACCTCTGAAACAAATGCTCCCTCACGAGGATGGTTTACCACTTGTGGATACTATTCTGTGCATGCGTATCACATGCCATTTGAAACTATTTAAATGCTAAAGGCAAGCTGTAACGTCTTCCTCCTCTTTTAAATTAAAAACAACAAAAGATACAACAGAGATGTGGACCATGGCAGAGACAGAAACTTTAAAGCATTCAAGCTAGTCCTACAGATGTCAGCTTGAACTGACACACCTGGAGTACACTTTCATTCAAAATGTCATTTATTTAAAATCGAAGAACCATTTAGGTTGCACTCGGTTAGAATGATGTCGAGTTACAAACAAGAATAAAAAAAAGAGAAAAGAATACAAATGAAGATCAGTTAAAACAGTTACAAGAGAGCATTTTCTGATCACAGTTTTAAATTGATTATAGGTTAGTAGACTATTGTGTTGAAGATCATTCCAAGAGTTTGGGGGCACTAAAGGCAAAGACTGACTTTCCACATTCAGGTCGTGCCTGGGGGACCTTTGCCATAAGCCAGTCACCTGTGCGAGTTTGCCAAGTTTCAAAGTTCAAATCCAGTATTATTGATTGGTATGGTGGTAGCTTTCCAACAAGCGCTTTATAGATAAATAAGTACCAATGATCATTATGCCCCTCTGTGAGTAAAGACCAACCCAAGTTATCATACAATATATAATGGTTAGTACCGTAACTATCACCAGTAATATATGGGAAATTCAGCCCAATAAAATTTGGAGAGTCTAGAAGAGCCGTCCGATTACATTTTATACCCATTCAAGTTAGCTGGCCGCAAAACCGGAAGTTAGCCGGCTCACGCCCTATGGCACCCCAGCTGGACAGCCACCGCCACAATTAAAGTCTGATTTTGTGGGAAACACTGTTGTCTATATGTTGTTTGAATGTGAATTTCTCATCAAGCCAGATGCCAAGGTATTTATATTCAGTAACTCAATGTTTGATCCATTTGTAGTGGATATATGCAAATTACTACAGTAAACATCTCGCATGAATTTTGTTTTACCTGCATTTAGTACTAGTTTAAGATTAATCAGAGCATCTCGTAGAGGATTAAAGGAAAGTTGCAGGTTTTCCGTGGCTTGTTGTACAGAATCAGTGATACAATACACAAGTGTCATCAGCATAAAGATAAAGAGAAATATAGGCTCTATCTTAGATCTGGTGCAAGGTGGCGCACAGCGCAGTGCAAGTATCTTTACTAGTTTAGGACCAGTGCAGTTGTCATTTCACGTCCAGCGCCCAATATGTGTAAATAGCAAATGTACTTGTGCCCACCAGTGCACTTCTGGGCGTGTTGGTGAGGTGTGGTCAGGTGCTTTGATGACGCATTGCTATTTTGAGGCAGCAGAAAGTGACTGCACCACAGAGCTGGTCTAAAGTCAATGGCGTAGTGTGTTTGCTGCTATTTAAAGGGTGCATTATTTTTGATTAACATGCACCACACAGGCTGGTTCAAAATGTGTTTACACAGATTTTATGATTAGAGAGGCTACTTTCAGTCCTTGATAATGTTTCCATGCATGCAGTAATGTCACTGTAATAGAGGAAACAGAATTCAACTTTTATTTTCTGAAATACATATTTTTAGAAAGAATCTCAAGATTTATCTGGAGAGCAGTAATTCATGGCCAACTATTTTACTGTATGAATCTTTACAGTGTGTGACCTTTTGATGTGTAGAATAACACAGAACATTATGTAACATGAAATATTAACTGATCCTGTTGGCGAGTTTTAAATAGTGAAGTTTATCCACTGTTCCCTTTAGGAAAGATGCACATTGTTTCTGCTGCAGGAGGATCACTGCAGGTAATGTCAGTAATATTTTCCTCATTAAAGACTTTCATCCACCTGTATCCTAGCCGCTATTGTTTAAAATTATAATTTTTATGACCCGTCCTGCTTGATCCACAGACCAAGATCCGCAAATCATTATTACACACAGAGGAATGCACAGCAGCACTCCTCCTTCTCAGTTGAATATCAGTGTATTTTTTCATATGCAGTCAAAGAGAGTTGTTAATGGCACAGATGATTGTAAAACATCAGAGGCAGAAGGTCCAGCAGCCACAAACCCTGTCCCTCAGTAAAGATGAGTGCCACTGTTTAATTGCAATGCTCCAGGCCCTGGCACACCTGGCTATTAAAGAGAATGGGAGATGACTCTGATTGGTTTAATGTATGTTTTGCTCAAAACACACCGATGACTAATTCAGAGTATTTGCCCCCTTTGCACCGTGTGCCTTACTCTGCGCCCAGATCATCCACTGTTTAACTAGCAAACGGGAGTTGGACACCACCTAACCACAGTTGCGTCACGTGCTTTAGACCATGCACCAAAGTTTGTTTAAATAGGGCCCAATGTCATTAATGTAGGTGGTGAAAGAGGACAGGACCTGAAACTGAACCTTGTGGAACACCTTTTGTTACTGGCAATTAATCAGACTGGAGCTCTAGTAGTTATGTTTTATTATTTGAGTAGGTTATTTACCAAGGATTCCAGGATTTTTACATAACTGTATCAAGGTGAGAAGTCAAACCACTGGAGGTCAGCAAAAATGATACATCCAGCAGCTGAACCTCTCCTAAGAAAGTAATATTAAAATCTACCAAGCAGACTGCGACAAAGTTTGAGTACAATAACAATGTGCATTTCTTGAAACCAGATTAGAAAAATGAAAATGTTTTTATTAATATGCACAAAAGGTTTTCCACATTTCTGTTTCAGATTGGGTCCGAAGACCTCTCAGAAAAACGTCCATTCAATTTTAACGACGCTCACAGTCCTTCGTCTTGGACCAGCCTTGGTTGAATGTGATTGGAAACATTAAAATGGCAAATCAAGTTTGAAAGTTTCTACACCAATCCCCACCTTGAAATGATGGCTGGGGAAGTGATCAAAAGCACAAACTGCAACAAAACTTCTATGAAAGCCTGTGAGCATAACTTTATCAATGATGGATTTCACCAAGTGATCAATTTTTTCCACCCATTTTATCATTATCAGACATTGGGCTATGATGAACTAGTCTCATACTGGCAAGGCCCAAAGAACAGCAAACTCATCAGTATGGTTTTCTTTTTATCCAAAAATTCACAAGAGTGGGGTGTAATGAGCCTAGCAAACTCTCAGGGCCATGAGTACAGCTACACACATATCATTTGTTCATTTATATATTTTTGATGATTCAAAAACTGTGACCAATGGAGGAATCAAAGCAGTGTGTGTGTTTGTGTGTGTGTCTTCTGAAGAAAGGGCAGCATAAGCACAATGACAGAAGTCTTATTGAGAGCAGTTTGCCACTGAGAGCAAAAAAAGTGATAGGTCTCAGATTACAGACCTCATTTCCAAGCCACTGCTTGTGCTTCTGTTTACCATATATGGAGGAAAGCACTCCGTTCATATAATGCCATCCTTGGGGTAAAAACTCAGAGGCTCGTGGTTACAAGCCATGGGAACCCCGTCAAGACGAGCAGACTATCATCACTCAAATCTTATGTGGGTGTAATTCAGTGAGCTAAGCCATTGTGTGACAAAAAGCAAAGAAAAGTTGAAAACCAGGTGGTGGAAATCAGAATCAGCTTTATTGGCCTAGTATGTGAACACATGCAAGCAATTTGACTCCAGTTTTCTGCTGCTCTCAATGTACTTATGCAGAAATAGACATCCTGCTAAGAACAAGGACACCAAAAGTGAACCAAGGTAAATATAAACATTTAACCATTATGTGCATTCACTGTCACAGACTTGGCCTTTTATTCTATTACAGAATACAAAAGTAGCTGAAGCACAAATCTGCTTCATGAAAATATTGTAGCATTTGCTGCTTAGTATTTGATCCTGTGTGAATTAAGAAATGATTAGAGTGTATCCAAGCAAATCTAGTCTTTCTTCTTTGTGTTTTCAACACTGTAATGAGACTGCTCTCATTAAAGTTCTGAACTTGTCTAGAAACTAATTCATGCATCATTAGTCCTAGTTCTACTGAATGTTAATATTGTCTTTGAACTGGTTGACTATTCATTACTAATATACAGTAGTGTTGTCACCGTACTGGAATTTCCAACTTTGACACGATACCTTGAAAAATATTGATATTCAACACCATGTTTGATACTACAGGGGAAAATTTACACAACATCAAGGGCATAACATTTGAGATTGTTATCAAAAGATAAACCTTAGGCCAGTGTGCTGTGTGTTAAAAACTAGAGCCCTACTGATACCTGATTTATGGGGCCGATACAGATATAAGGGAGTAAAAAATTCCCTTATCAATATACTGGCTGATAAATACACATTTTTTCACATCACGTCTTGCTAACTACTTCAGGCATTAACTGACCCCCATGGATTCCTGTAAGAAGTGTCACCAAACTGGGAAGAAGCTCAACATATATTTTCAATAATTAATGTAGGTTAAAAAGCCAAGACTTTAAACTTTATGTTTTGGTGATAAGAGTGTAGTAGCGGAAGGCTGAGTGACAAAACAACCAAGGATGAGGAAAAGTCTGAGTGTGACATTCAGGAGGAGAATTCTGTGTTAAGTCGGAGAGAGCTCAGTCTGAAAGACAGTCCAGACTGGCATTCTCTTGATGCACTTTTCCAAGAGCTTTAGGAGTACAAACTTTAGTGAGTCCCAAGCAAAACTAATGGCTTGTCTTTCACCAGAACATTTAGCAAGTGTCGCATTTCAAAACAATTTGTGTATGTGTTCTTATTTAAGTTTTTCACTTTACGGTGATAATATGATGTCATTAGGTAGTTAAACTTTTTATACTCTGTGACCTTGTGTTTTTTGAGTTTTTATGTCACAGGTCCAGTATTACTGATGATGCTGCAGAGGCTGTTTCAGCCTCACTAGAATCAGTGTTACATACTTGTATTGCTGAAGTAGTAAAAATGTACAGTAAGTAATTAAAAAATAAAAGTCTGCAACAATTATTGACTTTCTTGCAAAATAGCATTTTTTAAATGATGCATATTTTTCAAAACTAAAACTACCACTGACTTTTACTACTTCTCATGTCATTAATAATACTATTACTGTTTCATTATTGCTCATCTTTCTACTAACTACTCTTTTTCCACTGATGGCAGAAAAAAGTTTCAAATACACAGAATGCAAGGTAAACTACTAAATCTTTAGGATTACATTATGTCATGGTCTTTTGAAATGTAAGTAATATTGTAAAACTGCAGCCTGACTGATTTATTTACCAGATGTCTTAATTACTACAAAATCATCCATCTAAAATGAGTAAAGTGTGCTATTAACATCTGCATGTTTTGCATATATTACAGTATTAGTATATAGTAAGAAACTGTGACAGTGCGACTGTAACAGTAAAGAGCTACAGAGAGAAGGGGGTGGCTGGGTAGTAACAGAGTTCATGCTGCCAGCCTATCATTGGCTGTGGCAGGTGAATGACAGCAAGCTGTCCACCAATCAGTTGCAAGCACAGAGGGAAGCCGCTTCAACAGCTGTTCCTTTGTAGCTAGCTGGTGAAGAGCTAAGGACTGATTCAGTGTTTTCATTGGGTCACTTGTTGTCTCACTGCCTTTCTCATTTCCTCCCTCTGTCCATTTCTCTCCACTGCACTCCATTAGTACACTGACATACACCTATGGTGCGCCGGGTGGAGTATTCTCCTCACTATTTACAAGCCTCTGCTGTTATACACACTGGATCCTCAGCTGTTACAAACAGGTTAGGTATTGGTCACTCTAAAAAGCCATCCTCATTTGATTACGTTTGACTGATGCATCTTAATAGTGTTCTGTGAATTTAAATACATGAAAAGATAAGAAGGATTATCTGTTTCTCTTGTGGAGCTGGAACAATTACTGCAACAAGTAGCTCACTGAATAAGTGTGGCAGTTTTGCTGACTGTGCCTATCTATCTATCTATCTATCTATCTATCTATCCTTCCATCCATCCATCCATCCCACACACAGTTCCCAGTAAATTACTGGGATAACCTTTTAGGCAGCCTGTTGGTGATTTTACACTACTCACACATGCAGCTACATTCAGGAACATTTCTGTCTGGTGCCTTTTCACACATGCCATGGCAATACCGGAATAGATGGAGCAAGAGACAGTAGAGCAGATGGGGGCAATGCAATACTTATGGATGCAAACCACCATAATAAACTCAATGGAAGAAAAAGATAGGAGGCCAGATGTGCGTGCACACAGCAGAAGACGTCTCGATGCAAGACAGGTAATGTTTTCTTGTGAGATCTACTCACAGAAACACACATTTAATACATTAAGAGGAACATTAAAAAAGCATTGGATGCTGAACTGGACATAAGTAGAGACAATGCATAATCAGCGGAGGCTTGTGATTGGTTCACTCACTTCACTCGACATTTTAAGCAATCAATACAATCAGTTTTTTTTATTTAGAAAATGGGGACCTGTTCAGATATTTACAAACTAAGACATTTGTCAAACTCCCTCAGAGATTGTTTCTAAAGTGTATAGGAGTTTACAGAAAATTAAATGGAAGAAACTCGCTCTATGTAAAAGTGAAATGAGAACAGGAAATGAAAATTAAAAGAGAGTGATTGGCATTCTATGTGAAATGCCTAGCAGTCTTCAACTAGCTCTAAAAGATGGAGGGAATTCGGATGGAAGAATTTTTTTTGTTACACCTCACATAAATAGTAACACAATAGTGTATAGGCAAGATTAATAGACTTTTTCTAACATCATGTAAATTCAATTCAATTCAAAAAACTTTATTTGTTCCCGGGGGGCAATTTAAGTATAGTAAACGTAGTGACTGTCTCCAGCATTGCTGCAGTTTCCCAACTGTTTATTTAAACCACACTTTTAAAGTCCATGTAAACATGTTAGTCCAACTGAAATCATATTAAATATTGTTGTACTAACACACCCAGATAATGCAGTTGGAAGTCAATTTACTATTTCATGTATACGCCTTAGTCGGACCTGAACTGGCCTCAGCCTTCTGCACATGTACCACATTCCCCGCGCTGGGCATTGACCCGGAAATCATAGTTCCATAGCAAGAAGCCGGGAAAAACAAAAGAAGAAGACGGCGACGAAGGTATCAACAAGGCAAGTGCTAGAGCAAGAAATACATTTTTATCCATGTTTTCACCATTTGCGGTGCAGCCCATTTGCTGCTTCTTAACTTGTTTGGTATGTGACGTAATAGGTCAACCTGATGAAGGTCCAGTAGCAACTAGCTGAAACGGTGCATATCGCCACCTACCGTGGTGAAGTCAGACATACTTCCGTCAATAAACTGATTCTCTCCTGGTGCTTGTATACTGGGACAATGGCAGTAGTCCAATTAAATGGCCTATGACCGTACCTTGACTTAAGTGTGTGTGTGCATGCAAACGTATTGAATGTGGTCAGACTAATGCCAATCACTCATATATTTTCTGGTCATGTATACAAATACAGACATTCTAGGACATTGTAATTTAGACTCTTGAAGAAGCTTTACTCTGCAAATAACTAGAAAGTCTGAAAAGAATGGATCAAAGATTGTAAAGAGAATGTAGTGCCCACTACACACATACTGTATTTTAATTTAAATTATTTATTTATTTAGTTTTCTTTTAAATGACTGCTCTGTTTTGATACAGCTTTCAAATATCAATATAGGCCTCAAAAATCCATTACTGGGCTATATTTCCTAAATAATAACAATAATAATAATAATAATAATATAATGTATGATGACCTCATACTATCTTAAACTATACTGATTCAAAATTTGGAACTGAAAAAGTAGTGAACATGAAAATCGTTACACAAATATATTACATTATTACACAAGAAGTTAACCAATTTTATCGGTGAGCAATTAATTTTAACCTTTACTTTAACATGCAATGCATTTCACTGGATGAAAACCCACATCATGTACCTGCCCATAACATACTTGTTACCATTCCCCTCCCCCAAGTGTTTTTTCAGCTGCTCGGCAGATGGTCAACATGTTTTGCACACACCTGTCCCTGTTATGTTGTGCATGTTATGCTCCTTATACTTCATAAGAATTAAAAACATATCATATGGAGGGACTATTCTCTTGTCTTTTTTTATATCTCTGGCTGTTGAGAAGATCAAACTTAAGTTCGATTTGGCTTTGTTGACTTTGTGTGTGCATTTGTGACTGATGGAACTCACTGAGAAGAAAAACAGAGAAACATAGTTATTCTTGTAAGTTGCTGGCTTGCGGCTGACACATATCGGAAGGGACACAAGAACTCCAAACTTCACTAATATTGTTGTGTAACACTGAATCAAATGATTACATGTAATGGAAAGGGCAAACCCACAAACATTTCTTTTAGACCATTGGTCTGACTGTATGATTCAGTCTCTGCCATTATCAACCCTTCTCCTAGCAGCAGCAGGCAGCTTTTACTCTGACAAAACCACTGTTGCTAACAATGTTAGCTACTAGCTGCTAAACACAGTGAATCATTTAGAAGCCAAAGAGCTTAATATTTTTGTCACACGTTGGTTGAGACCAAATCAGAGCTAAAAACAAAGCTACTGAACTTAAATTCATCAGGTGGACACAAACACGACTCTCCAATGGGAATACAAGATTGACTCGTGTCTGCAAAATGTGTAAGCAGGCTACTGTTAACATGTTAGAAACCACAACTTAATGGCCCATCCACCTGGTTTAGTTTAGTTTATTAGGATCCCCATTAGCTACTGCACTGCAGCAATCATTCTTCTTCGGTAGTGATGGGATTAGTATCTGGATACATTATCTTGATAATGACAAGTCTTTACTTTTACACCTTGATTGACTGAGATTAACAAATGTTCTCATTTTCACATCCCAAGTGGTGATTGTAGCTAGCACATTTGTTAACAGGGACAGGAGATTTCAGGTCAAGGAAAGTGATCTTCTTGATAGAGTACCTGCAACGTCATGGAAAGCGAGGGTCATGTGACAGGGAATACATGCATCAGACAGCGTCTATAGGCTACTAGGACATCAGCCTTAGTAATAGGCTGAAGTCCTAGCCCATCACATTCAGACCACAATGCTTGCTGTGTGCATTTCCACCTGCATTGATGTTTTTTCTGATCAAGATCAGATATCGGGATACAGTCAGATCACATGTTACAACCTGATGGAAACAGGTTTATAAGGTGATAAATAAGACATTGTGAATGTTTACCTGTCTCCCCTTTTCTTTTCTGTGTATTGTGCATATATTGGTGAAAATTTCCACTTGGTAGGCAGTGGAAAAGCCTGAGCTGAGCTGCCTTAAAGTTTTATTCTCAAGTTAAAAGGAAATTCTGGTATTTTTAAACTTGGGCCCTATATTTACATGTTTACATCGTTCAAGAAGAAGTTTCACTCTGACATCTCATAAGCTGAGTTGTTGTATGAAGACGACAGCGGAAAGGTGGGTCAGAGCTGGAGAGGGAAGTTTTGAGTTTACCTAGAGAAACTGCAAGCAACAATTTATTCACAAAATCATGGCTGACCGATTTTGACAATCTAGATGAGGCAACAACTAATGTTGCATGATTTCAGAGCAAGACTGCTCCTTAAGGAAGACTTGTGTTTCTCTTTATAAAAAGGATCTTATTATTCAACAAAAAGGAACTGATTCTGTAATATTGTCAGACACATAAAATAACAACCTCAGCCTTTCAGTGAAAAAACAAGCACTTTTAGTGGACGCAACTTTGACAGTTGGAGTTGTACCAAAGGATTACATTGCAGCCATGTCATGGCTGCCAGCAGAGGCAATCTACTGGATTGATTCTAAAGCTTTTGGTAAGTATAATTTATTTACACACCAAAACATGTAAATACAGGGCCTCACTTTTAAAATATTGTAATTACCCTTTAAGGCTTTGATTAAGAAGGAGAGCTGTGATGCTTTAGAACAATCAAATCTGCCTTTATTACTGCAGCCTGTGTAGGATAAAGCAGTGTTTACAACAGACAGCGTTTCCATCTTCTCAAACCTGACACTTTTACACACATGGCCATCTCAAAAACAGAAAATTTAAAGTACATCCTTATCTGCCACAGAGGTTGGCAACTTACAGCCCTCCTTTGTGTAAACAGGAAGATAAGGATAAGGATAAGGGCATCTGTCAGGGGTGAGTTTTAAATATCGCAGGGAAGAAGGTTAAAACAGAAAGTAGCCACAGTGATCTGTTAGATGAGGTGAAAGAATAATGGTGCAGTGGGCAAAGTCAGAACTGCAGGTGATCTGGAACGTTTTACCACACAGATTTATTGCAATAACAGTTGTTAACCTACAGAAATGTACAGAGCATTAGATCAATGCAAAACATATTCTAAAATATTGGATATAATTATTAGCCTTTTTACCACTTGGGTTCCACTTCTGGAGCTGCTTCACTTGGCACATTAATAGAATACTGTTCCATTATATTTTAAAGAAACTTTTTCATTAACGTTATGAAACGACTGAAGGCAAGCCATTTGTGACACATTTTGAGAACCACTAAAAATCATGTGGGCGAGCAAAGACATACAGCACAGATAAGAGAAGAATTAACAAGACACGTCTTTATCTTTGGGACAAATTATGAGAAGTTGAAGCCAATCTGTCAAATACATTAAATGAAATTCAGAGTAAATCAGTTTGCTCTCACTGACACGTTTAAGGCTGGCTAAACTCTTACTCTGAAAGTAAAGTGCTGCATGTGAAGGCAACTGGTGTCATTCACTAGCACTGACTGTTGTTCCTGTAGCACATGGCTTTCTGCTTGATGGCTTTAGTAAACAGGAACATGGAGGAGTCTCTGGAGAGTAACCCCAGAGAAATCTAGGGTAGGCTCTTCTCTGGACCCAGGCTGTGGGTTCTGTAGCCAGTGAGCTCCACATTCCCAGGAAACATCCATCACATTACAGTCCATATAATGATTTATATACACCATACAAGCAGTCTTCAGAAAGGCTTTGAGATGACTGAAGTAGCAGTTTGCTGACCAACTTGTGAGAAACTGCCACTATGTTTTTGCTAAATCCAACAAAGTTCAATGACTTATATGTTAGTCCTGGTATATGCAGAGCAAGTGGAGCTGACAGGCTGCTGGACTCGCTTTTACTTAACTGAATAATATCAGTGACAGCTACAGTGTTTAGAATGTCACTGAACTAACAAGTATGTTTCTATAATTTATCACTCCAGTTTACGTGTACATTAAACTAACCAACAGTATATTTTTAAAAAGATATATTACATAAAAGGTTTTAGAGCAACAGATAATATTGGTGATTGTTAGTGAGTGTATAGTGAGTGTGACTGACATTCACACTCACTATGGAAATTCATGTTGAATGGAAACATATGAATAACTGTGTGTCTGTGTCAGTGTTCTCCAACCTTTAATCTTGACAGTTGGGGAGTTGGGTCCGGCAGACTGCTTCCTCCATCCCCTCCAGTTTTGACAGAGACTCTCTGCCTCTGAGATGAAGGAGCACAGAGAGTCTTCCTCGAACCGGTCCGAGTCTTCGAAGGAGAACCTCTCCCCATCCTCCCACTCGGCAAACATAAGTTCCATTACATCCACTTTTTAACTGCTTCCGAGTCCAGAGGACTGCGACTCGGGGCCACGGCCTTTCTTCGGTCTTAAAAACCCAAGAGGAAACCCGGCGAACAGTGTCCAACAGTCGGGAGGAATCGGGAGTCTCAAGACTGGGGGAGGGGAGGCCACTAGCAACCAAAACACAGCTGAGAGGCTTACCGCTGGGCCCTCAAACACAGCTACATAATACAACTCTGACAAGGCTGTGTTCTCCCTTAAACAGTCTGTAAGAATATACACAACAAAACTATAATCGCACAACGTTTATTTTTAAATTCGCATGAGTTTTAGATGTATTGTTTAGTATATTCAAATCAAACTACTGGTCATTTAAATCGATTTATCAATCCACTCCATGCCGCCTGGCTGACTTGTGTCTCCCTTCCAGTACTTTGACTAGCAAGTCTGTCGTCTGTTTTAATGCACTACTGCCGACTGCTGCCTCTGAGAGGAGGAACGAGCCAAACACAGCAGCTAACTATTGTTCCTGTCAAACAAACCTAAGAGTTTAAATGCAAAACTGTGAAATTCCGCCTACAATATGCAACTAAGAATGTTTAAACATATTGCTCTGCAACGACGCTGGTTCGGAGCAGCAATGTGATTAAATCTTTAAGAAGTCATTAAGTTGTTTTCTTTCATCCCGTCCTGCTCTTTTCAGCCAATCAACTGGACTATATTCGATATCTCGATCTTCTATTGTAGCTTTAGCCCAATCCTGAAAGTTAAACCTCTCTCAGAAAAACATTGTTAATCAGTCGATGTCAAATATACACATACTGTTGCCAAATGTGTTGCTTATTGTACATTTAGTGTGCTAGTTTGATGTTATTATGCTGGGCTGCTAGTACAAATAACATTTAGCCGACGTTAGCTGAAAGGCTAATTATGCTAATAACTGCAAACTGAGATAGCACAAAAAGCTGTCAACGGTTGCAGACGATTATACTGAGGTTAAATTTGGTTTTGAACACGACGACAGGCGTTGGTTTACCTTCGTTCTGGTCCAACTACCTTACGTTAGCTATAGGTACTAGCACGAGAAAGCTAACCTCCAAACGGCTAACTTCAACTAGCTTAAATAGCTGTTTGTTTACATTTACTGGTGAAGCCATATACCTGCCGCAATGTAATAACTACATGCTTATTTATATCGCAGATCTTCTGGAGTTTTACATTTTCATCGGTTACATACGGTTCATAATTCGATATTAATCCCCGCTCCTAGCTCAATGTTTTCCGTTCTTTGTATGAGTATTAGAGCCTTCTGCCTGACGTTAAAAGCTCGTATATTCCTCAGTCAGCTCTGGTGCAGAAATTCGAATCAGTCCATAGGTATCGTCCTTCCCGACTGACAACGGCTGTCCTGGTGTCTTATAATCGTCTCTACTTCCAAATGACACCGGGATCCCCAGAATGTTCCCCGTATCGCTCTCGTCCAGGCTCTATCAGAGTATCAGTCTGCCGGGGGAAGATGGCTCACCTCTCCAACAGCACCTCCTCCATCAGCTGATCACAGCTTCCGGCTGCCAGCTCCACACAGGCAGCGGTTCAGATGGTCTTGTGCTCGGCTGGAGAAGAACGCAGGCAGGAGATGTGTCAACAAGCCTAGCTTACGCATATTGTCATGTAGAGCACACGAACTTTTCAAACATCATATTGGGAATTGACATTTAATTTACTGATGTTATTTTACTGCATGAACATGCCCCAGGCTGACCTCAAAAGTCCCCCTTGTTTTTGTTAATTTGAGCTTCTAGCTACTTACTTAAGCACACAGCATGAACGGGATACTCATGGTGATGCAACAGACTGTCCTGTGTTCACTATGTGTTTCTGTGTTTTTTTCTGTTATTTTCTTACTGAATGCTCACCCCAGTCACCTTAACCAGTTAGGCAAACCTAAGGGACAGCCTATGGGAAACATTCCCACCCAAGTAGGTGAACCTAATATGCTTGGTTACATTTGTGACAGCAGTGTTCATTTTTTGCAGGCCAATGTTGGCGTGCCAATGTCATTTGCACTATTGTTTTCTTAGCTTAGCTTCCTCAAGATAGCCAACCAGCTAACTTTGTTTTGAGCCTCAGAGACAGAACACCACTAAAGGCCCTTTCATAGGCAGGCCCCTTTCACCTTGTAGCTCAGGTCATAAAATCTAGATATTGTTTTTTTTTTCCTGTGCAGCCCCTTGAGATATTTTTTTTGTAATGGAGAGTATGAAGATTTAGTGCTTCATGCATCATCAATAATGAATTTTGGGTTAAATTTGGCTATCAATAACAATTAATGATTATCAGGGATAATTATTAATTATGATAAATAATAAGATCCAATTTACATTAGATCACCTCAGGGGCACCACCCTTGAAGAAGAGAACAGATAGCCAATTCACCAAATCAGTTTCATAAAAAGGTACTAAACTGTCAGTTTGTAACTCTGATTAATAATTAACTTAATAACTACAAACAAAATTACCATAACAGCTAGTAATGGTTGAAGGATTTTGGAGTCCTTGACAGATCAAGGTCAGATTAGCCGTGTAGCAAAGCAAACTACCAATAACCTGACCTGAGATCACAATAACACCCAAACAGTGAACAAAAACATAGCTTGAACACATGTGCATTACATCAACCAGAGTTAAAAAGTCCTGTGCTTAGCCGTGCCATGCTATGCTGTGTGCTATCTAGGCCCAGTTCAATGTTACCAGTCTTTGAAGGAAAGGTACTGGTGAGTTCCTTGGCTGATGAGCAAAGCAGGAGAAGGTTGTAATCCCAATGTTGAACAGTGCTCTTCTTGCTGTGCAAGGTCTGATGAAAGACAGCGGGTGGAGGAAACTGGTCGCTCCTTTCCTTTGCAGGGATAGCAGCATGGTGCTAACTTGCTTCGTGTTCCTTGGATTGTGTAGTTAGCTGGTAGGCTTTGCGTCACAGCTGCTGGTGCTAACTGAGCTAGAATACTAGCAGGACCTTGCGTCCTTCTCCTTGTGAGGATAAGTTCTTTGGGCCTGCTGGAAATGCAGCGGGCAGCTACCAGCAGCTGTTGGGCCCAGAAGAATCCAGGAGTACGAGAACAAAGGAAGGAGCTGGAGTTTTGACTATCTGGTCAGCGGGGGAGTCTGTCACCCTGACTGATGTAGCTCAAAGCTGGGTCTCTTGGCAGGCTTTGCACCTAGGTGTGAAAACTGAGGAATTCTGGGGAAGTCCATTTTGAAATCCACAATGAACGTCTTTATTTGTGGGTCCCAACAAAGGTAATATTTTTGGTAATGTTTTGCTCAAATGAAACTTCTAAATTGTAAAAATTTGAAAAAATGTTTCTGTGGAATATCGTGTTTAGCTACAAGCTCCTTGAATAACATGAGTTTATCATTCTGTAACCTATATAGATCCTGAATTTTCTGCACTCCTTAAAGTGGGGGTAGGTAAGTTGGAAAAACCATCAACTAGTATCCTAAGTTTCTTCAGACTAGTGGAGTACATATGTATACACTACCAGTCAAAAGTTTGGACACACGTTCTCATTCAATGGTTTTTCTTTACTTTTATTACTTTCTACATTGTAGATCAATACTGAAGACATCCAAACTATGAAGGAACACATATGGATTTATGTAGTATACAAAAAAGTGTTAAACCAACCAAAAAATGATTTATATTTTATATTCTTCAAAGTAGCCACCTTTTGCTTTGATGACAGCTTTGCGGGAAGATTATCATCTGTAAAGTAAAACATCATGGATCTTAACTGAGCTGCGCAATAATACCAAAGAGGGTTAGGACAGTGGTGCCCCGCTCTGTCACAAGTACAGCAGGGATAAGCGCAACTGGGGTCGTTTGTTATTCCACAAGAAATGTATAAATTGTTTCCTTAACTTTAAGAATACATTTGAGGGAGGAGGCAAGGGAATGTTTTAGAATAAATAGAGCAAAAGTAAATCAGGAGACGTGATGCCTCACTTTGAAGTATTTAATGAAGCTCGATGTGGAGGAGAACATAGCTCAACAGTACATGTAGTCACAATGGAATGCTTGCTGAAGCACACTTCCTGGTCTGTGGCTATTTAACCTGCTACGGAAACATGCTTACCTAAGTCACATTGCATTTGATGGGAGAATATCAAGTTTGTTCTATCTTGGCGCCAGTGTGTCTCTCATATGAGATATAGTGAAGACTAAAATTCTAAAGGAACAGAATGTGACCTTGGTCGTCTGGGAGGCAGCATCTTATCTCTACAGCTGCTCACTGTGACCCAGAGTGTGACCTTAGGGCAACTCTACCTCCTGGGTGAGCGGAGTATATAGGCAAATTTATGACTATGCCACTACAATGGGGTGGGTGATACCACAAAATTTGGTTGTGTTCCAATAGCAAGTAATTCAAAGCCAATATCGCTGATACCGATACAAATACTTTTTATTATGAAAACAGGACAGTTTTTAAAGGCAAATAACAAAATATTTAGTTTATTAATATAAAGTGAAAGTGCATACATACAAAAAAAAGGTTTTATACTGTATTTAAAAAGGTTACTATATTCAGCCATTTTCATACTTTAGGTTTGAGATATATATTATTTTTTCAATTTCATTAAAATAATTCATTTGGATAACAAGTTCCAATGGGCTCAATGTATTATTTGGATGTCTGAATATTGTATGCTATATTCAAAGAGAAAGCAAAGAGAAAGCTTACATGTTCACACGGAGGAACGTATAAAGGCAGCTCTACTTGTTGATGAAATATAAATAAATGAGCACAACACAGAAAAGTGAAACAGATCCCTTTGTATCGATCCAATCGACGCTTGAATCCATCTACAAAAGGAGTACGTAGTATCGGTAGTATCGATATTTTTGGATCGATCCACCCCTACCCTACAAGACTTAACATATGGGCATTCCTCAACAGGCACAACCCTGTGAAATGACTTGTTTGATTGTCATAATTTGAATCATTTGGCCCAATCAAATTTGTAAAGTCTAAAAGAGCCACAAGATAAAATCATTTTATCGCAATTTAAGTTAGCAGGGCGCTAAATTGGAAGTTAGCCAGGTTGGTCAGCGGAAGTCTCTCGTGTGCACACTTTATGAGCCACACAAAGTGGAAGATCCGGGTAATTTTATAATTGAAATATATTATAATTAGGAATTAACAGTGTAAATGTTAGGATACCACAGTCGTCAGCTCAGTCCAGAGCCACCACTGCTGCTGGGGCCATCAGTTAGCTCTACAACAGAGCCACTAGTGATAAATTATGATCTTGGTGAAAAACACTCCAGTCCCAAGCAGCAAGCTTTATCTGAAAACACTGCAGTCCCAAGCAGCAAGCTTTATCTGAATACCCCTCAAAATTGATTACAAGTAGTCTTGGCTGGAATATAATGTGAAAGGATGCCGTCTTCTGTTTTGCATGCGGCCACTTCCAGAGTAACAGCGGTGTGGAGGATTCATTTTACAAGCCTACTGTAATGACAGGCTACACTGTTGCTGAACATGTTGGAATTGTGAGTGTGTGCACAATATAAATTGGATATAAGTGAGTATACGTGTCAGTTTTCAATTTAACATGAAATTAGTTCATGTGTACACCTACATTAAATAATTTAAAATGGTACATGGAAATTAAGGCTGAACAGTATAATATAAGCCCAAACAAACTGATATTTCACTTTTTACAAGCTTAAACTATGGTTGCCAGTGCGCTTGAGTTGTGTGTGCTCATGTGTTAAAGACCGATATCATACAGAAACTAACTAGTGGTCAGAAACTAATTGTTTGCCCAATTTGACTGTATGGCGAGTTTGGCACTACTGTCTTTTGTAACTGTATGCGTATCACAACACATAATAGTTGGACTGGGTGTACTCAAGTCAGTTAAAAAATGTCGGGCCTATTCTTGACTTATTCTGTCTTACTGAAGCCTGGCTGTGTGATGATGAATATGTCAGCCTTAATAAATCCACTCCCCCCAGTCATATCAATACTCACATTCCTCGAGACACTGGCCGAGGAGGTGGAGTTGCATCCATATTTGACTCAAGCCTTTTAATCAATCGTGAAACTAAAATCGATTATAACTCGTTCAAAAGCCTTATTCTTAGTATTTCTCACCCGACCTGGAAAAAAATATCAAAGTCCTGGGGTCTCATTTATAAAACATTGTGTAGGATCCAACCTAAAAGTGTATGTGCGCCCAAAAGTGGAAAATGGTGTGCACCAAATAAAACTTTAGAACTTTGTATTTTTTTTTTATAAAACTGTGCCCACGCAAAACTGCAGTCCATGTTCCCTTTATAAATCACAGTCCACTTTGATCAGCCTCATATCCTGCCCTATACACACCCACATTCAACCATATACCATGTGGCTGACACAGATGAACCCGGTAAGTATATTTTATTTCAATTATATGGCTGTGTAAAACAATTTAGAAATGTGACAGTGATATGTTGTCTCCTTTAGTCCCTTCAGAATCAGGAGTGGAGGGTGGTGAGCATGTCTCCAGAGAGGAGAGTCCCAGCAAGGGGGCAGTAGCTGAGGGCCCGGCTCTCCCCAGCACCAATGCACCCCATGCACATGGTGCGTCAAGTGGCCGGGTTCTGTCCTGCAAACATGAAAGGACACAATAAGTGCAGTCAATGGAATAGCAAATAAGCTGAGAGTTAACAGAAGTGACATCCAACTTATTGAATGCAATGTGTAAAATATCAGCAACATTAAAAGATCTTGTGAAAAAATGTACCTTAATTGCTTTCTTTTCAAACACCGCATCACATTCTCACATATCCTCACTCCCTGTTAAAAGACTTCTTGAAGGCCAAGCCTCTGTGCCATGTTGTGTAGAACACCACACACCCTGATTATTTTAAACACTTTGGCAGGGTGGTACAACAGTCTGCCCCCACAACTAAGTGCACACGAGCATGGGCACCATTATAATGCATTTCCTCTGCATTCTGGGGGTCTGGGAATGGGGTGAGGAGCCAGCGCCTGAGGGGGTTACCTGTGTCACCTCCAGTATTGCGCTAAGGGCTGGCTGTGATACCGTTTTACCGTGGGCTTTAAACAGAAAGGTGAAATTGTGTGAATGATATCAAACATACCTGTCGGCTAATTCCTGCTGGTGGGAGCTGGTCAGAAAAACCAGAGTAGTCAGTACTTGTAATTGTACCAGGATGGCGTGGTTACATCTCTTTGGCCTGTCTAATACTAGACCCAGTTCAGCACATAGTTCCAAGACCACAGCTCTAGGGAATCTAAATCAGCTTAATAGCCAGTCATCACCGTTGGCCAGTAAATCTTCGTGGTCCATTTGCGTGGTCCTCGAGTAATGCCAGTGCATCCATTTTGCATCATTACGCACAAGTGTCACCGCAACATTAATATGTTTATAGCAATCAGAATAATTGATTGCCACCTTGCCAAAATGATCTTGTCAATTAGTATCCATCACACTGGGATATCATGTAAAGAACATTTTGATTTTATTCTGGTGTCTGCATTATGACTAGGACTCATGAAGACAGAGTGAAACATGTGAGAGCTGTTACTTTATTTGCAGGCTTTTTTAAAAATCATAATTTATACCATCTGTGCAGGTGGTGAGGATGTACTGGGTGAGGTGACTGGAGAAAGCTGTGTGTGTAAGACAGCGCTGTCTCCAGTGTGTTCTGTGCACCAGGCAACACAGAAGTGTTCAATGCAATGATTTTACACACAAACTATGCAAATACTTGAATCATACTTGGTCATATGTGGACAGTATAAGATAATTCTGGAAACAACTGACTTGACTGTCCTACAATTTTTCTATGCTTTATTTGATCTAATCTTGATAATCTCATTTAATTAATTGGTTGCCAAACAGTCTGGCCCTCTCCTCTGTGCGTGGAGGGAATGCTCGCTTCCGAGTGCATTTCTCAGCTAGCAACAGAGCGTTGCAAAAACTCAAATTGAGTCTGCTAACAAGCGACCGGCATCAACACCACACAACACAGACTGCTTGTAAACCCAAGAAAAGGTAAAGTAATATGATTGTGGCGAGGGGCACAAAGGGGGGAAATTCAGGGGAAGCCAAACCCCACCTGGGGACTTTCAACCAAGAAATATTTGAACCTCTGCGATTTGTTTAGGGAAATAGAAAAAAGGACACAGGCTCGTTACTGAATGAGTAGTGACGCTAGTTTTAAAGCAAATTAAAAAGGTTTTATTTTAAACAATAATCAAAATAATCAAGTTAAATAGACAAAGGTTGGAACTGCTGAGGGGAGAAAGGGTTAATGAGCAAAGGAAAAACTCTTAAAAATCAGTAAAGTGTATGAAATTATTTTATTACATCTTTTTAAAAAAGGCCTCAATACAAAAAAAAAATAAATAAAAAATCAGTGTCCTTCAAATTCAAAAAAGCAACCACAACTAAACATAAAACAGTAAGGAAATTTGTGTTTGGTATGTATTTTGTGCCATTTTAGAAACAAGACATATTGGCAATTTAACAATTTATTAATCTAAACAGGAGCCTCAGTAGCGTGTGGAAGAACCATACACAGCCACAACAGCCTGGCACCTCCTCCTCATGCTGGTCACCAGCCTGGTCACACAGAGCTGGTTTCTCAGAGACTACCTCCAGAATTTGGGAGTGGAGAGGATGGAATGGCCTGCCAGCAGTCCTGACCTCAACCCCATTGAACACTTGTGAGATCAGCTTGGGCGCGCTGTTTGTGCCAGAGTGACCAACACAACCACGTTGGCTGACTTGCAACAAATGCTGGTTGAAGAATGGGATGCCATCCCACAGCAGTGTGTGGTCAGGCTGGTGACCAGCATGAGGAGGAGGAGCCAGGCTGTTGTGGCTGTTTATGGTTCTTCCACACCCACTCACACACTGAGGTTCCTGTTTGTTAAATTGCCCATATGTCTTGTTTCTTCAGACTTCAATCATCCAATCCACCAAACAAGAGTCAATAGCAGAATAAGCTGTTTGGCAGAGAAGATTTGGCTAATTTTTCATGGGCGCAACCCACATACTGAGCTCTGCTGTTCATCCCACAAATGCATGTTCCTTATAAATGTGGCACCATTTAAAAAAAAAAAAAAGAAAAAAAAAGGGGGAAATAAAACAGGCTTTCCAATGGTATAAAATTTATTGCCAAGAAGCATTGTTAAAGAAATAAACAAATTTCCTTACTTTTTGTGCCATGTTTATAAAAAGAAAAAAAAAAAAAGAAAAAGGAAAACTAAGCCGAGGCCATATGTGGAGCGGCAGACTACATAGAGGCAGTGTCCAGGGGTGCTACCACTACTCCCCTTCAGTGCAGCACAGCAAATGGTGCAGCCAATAGTGTATACCCATGTGTTTACTCACATACAAAAAGTGAAGGGACCTCACCACAGGTGCCTAGCCTCCCAACAATATGGCACTCTGCTTAGGAAAATAACTAAACAAATGGCCAGAAAAAACAAGTAATCAAATAAACAAGGTAGCAAACAAAGTAAAGTAAAAAAAAAAAAAAAAAAAAAAAACTAAAAAGGCACAACTGTGGGCAAAACAGCAGTGTTATTTTGAATTAAAATTAGCTCGGCTCACTGCATGTTAAAATACATTTTAAAACTAAGCCTTCTCACCACTCATGCACCAGACAAACAGAAAATGGTCTGGTAAGGGGCAAACAGGGATTCCTCACATGGCCGCCACAGCAAAGACAGAGCAGGAGGCAGAGGCGGAACAATGGCACACAGGTGCCTTATAGCTTGGCCCTGATTAAGGAACTTGTTGGGGGGAGGAGTTGGGTCCAGGCTGCATTCAACAGCACTACACCTTGCTCTTTGCTATGGGAGTATACCCCACCACACACTGGAGCCAGTCTGGCCAAACGGGAATTGGACTGAGGTCAGGTGAAAAGTAAAGTAAACATAGGCGGTGCATTCGAGGGAGGTTTGCTCTGTTTTGAAGCTCCAAAACGACGCAGATGTGGGTTTCTCCCTGTTGGACAGTTAAGATAAAATCACAACAAAGCATGACAAATAGTTGTGTGTGTAAATAATTTCATATTGTGGTTGTTGTCATCTTGTTACGGCAGTTAAGCCAGGTTAGCTTTCTTGCTAACATGAACTGCATGTTATGAAACAATCAACGCCAGATCAAATTCAGGACACTGAAATGTGTTCTACTACAGCAATTGATAGCTAAGCTAGCTACTCCTATTGGTGGTGGATGAGCATGTGCGTCACACAGCATTATTATTTTGACTACAAATGTCATTTTATTTTTAAGGGTATGTGGTGAGGGGTGCTTCACTATGTCACAGGCGTACATGAATGGGCCTTTGACAGATATCAACATCCACCTCTGGATGTGGCAAGTTACGAGAAAGACTACATGATATCTGGTTCTGCAGCACATGAGGCACTCACAGATTATTCTCAACAGGCTCTTGCTGAAGGATGTTGAGAAGTTTCTGACCTTTCAGTAAGACTAAACACTGTTATCTTGTCTACTAGAGTATGTGTCAGTTTTTAGTATTTACGATAGGTGAATGTGGAAATAGAAATGTTACAGCAATATTATCAAAATGATGCCCTTATATGACTGGGTTGTGCAACAGTCAGTGAATCGTGATTTTTTTTCTTTGCAATACAGTACAACATCAGATCTGGAGTTCTTTTAAAACCATGTTCTGATGTTTGCTGGCAAGCGATTTGCCTTCTCTCCTCCGGTGTATAAAGCAAGGATCCTCCTCGCTGCACTGGACTATAATCACCACAATCACTGGCCAGTGCATATCAACCGGAAAGGCGAAGTTTCGTAAGTGGTACATGTGAAAACACATTTTATTGTTTGTTTGCCTGAGGAATAATAAGGGGGGTTCAACAAGTTCCCTAGAGAATGATGCCACCACTGACATAGAACTGCTTCAGTAGAATCCCTCTCTACATGAATAAAAAAAAAAAAACACAGTAAAATGTCACTGTCAACTAATGTTAAACTGTGTGAGAGTGTCCAGCAAGACGTCGAAACATTACTGTGCCCACACATTAAAAGTTGCCAAGGACTACAGCTACATCCCTCAGCTGCAGCATATTTGTTGTAAGGTGAGGTGCAGGATAGCCTGGTGGAAGATAAAACATCACGCTGGCAGGGAGTTGTGCAGAAAAAACTTTTATTAACAGTGTCAAAAACATGTTACAAAGAAAACATCCTTCACACCGCTCTGGTGCTACTCTTAAAGAAACCAACCAGCTCTCTCCCCTTTCACTCACATATATAGCAGGTGCGTCCGCCTTTCCAGTTCAAAGTGGCCTATCAGGGAAGATCTCTACAATGGAGAGTTGACAAGGTTAAACTTGCTCATACCAGCAATATCTAAATTCATTCTTCAACATGTTAAGAGAACTACTGTACATTCAAAATAAACAAATCAATTGTACATCATTCAGTATTTATATTAATTACCTGAAATTTCCTCACACATCCACTATCCAATCAAATCCGAGCACCTGCCTACTGATACACCCCATAAAAAGGCTACTGTTGAGGCGCGCTTCCTCTTTCATCACCAGCACAAGATGGCCACCACAAAGGACTCAAACTTCTACAGGTTATTGCTTTGCTTATAGCATGTTTTTAATATGTTTTGAGAAATAAACTTCTTCCCTTCTCAACCTCTAATGCTGAGTACAATTCTTTGTATTTAGCAATATGTTTTGGAACTATAATTTAAATAAAGAAAACAGAAAACTGTGTGAGTGTATGTCAACCTTCCTGAACAAAAAACAACCCTACCTTATATTGTGCTAGCCAACAAGCTAATAACGATGTAATGGTTTATAAATACAAATTCTAATAAATATGTTTGTCAAACAGTAACTTTACTTACCTATTCTATCAACGTGATGCCGGTCAATCTCTTGTGGTGCCGTTGTTATTTTGCTCGATGCTTGCACGTCACTTAGGTGCCACTAGGATCGCTAAAGAGAACCATTTTTTGAATCTTATCTAATGTCCCTTTAAGTGGAATTACATGTGTAAGAGGCATCATTTTTCAGTCTGGTTTCAATTCACCACCTCACCATCTGTGTCGCCAGTTCACCTTGCCTCCAAAAAGTTTTTTACGCATGGGTCAGAGTTTGCTTACCAGTGCGCACATTCTCCTCAAGTTTGTTTTTGTAGATCACAACTTTTGCGTGGCTTATGGCACTTTCAGGCCCCATGTTGATCGTACACAACATTTATAAATTAGTTTTTATCATGTTAGTCCTTAAAACAGATCAAGTAATTATTGTGGGTGTTTTTAATATTCACATGGACATGGATAGTGATAGTCTTGGTACTGCATTCACCATTACTAGATTTGATTGCCTTCAGTCAGTGTGTAAATAAACCCACTTACTGTTTTAATCACAACCTCACCATTATTCTGGCATTTCTATACTATATGTCTGTCTGACAGTGCTGTAGCTCCATTTGGGGAAATGATTCCATCAGCTTTAAATTTAGTGTCATGTCCCAGTACAACAGAAGTCTTGTGCTAGTACCTAACCCTACCTCCCAGATTTATCACCATGTTGATAAGTGTTGCAAGCTCTCTGTGAATGAGACTTGACTCTGTTGCCCCTCTAAAAAAGAAAACAATAAAGCATAGGAGATAAGCTCCATGGTACAACCTCCAAACTTGAACCAAAATTCGAAAGGAAATGGCATTCCACCAAACTGGAAGACGCCTGTTTAGTCTGGCTTAAGAAAGCCTTAAAACTTTTAAGAAAGCCCGCTGAAATGCCAGAGAAGCTTATTATTCAGCATTGATAGAGGAAAATAAGACCAACCCCAGGTTTCTTTTCAGCACTGTAGCCTGGCTGAGTCATAGCTCTACTGCGCTTTGTATTCCAACTGTATAACACTTGGCAGTAATGACTTCTTTAATGATAAAATTCTACTTATTTGAGATTAAATTTGTCACCTTCTGACTTGAGATGGAACCAATTTAGCTACTAATACAGAACCCTTAGAAACAGCTGTAAAAGTAGATATACACTGCTCAAAAAAATTAAGGGAACACTTAATCTTCACAGTAAAGCACCACGTCAGTTAAACTTCAGGGATATCAATCCGTCCATTTAGGAAGCACAAGTGACTGTGAATCAATTTCACCTGCTTTGGTGCAAATGAAAGTGACAACAGGCGTAATGGAGAGGCAAAACCAAGACAACCCCCCGAAAAGGGAATGGTTTTGCCTGTGATGGCCTCAGACAATTGCGTTCTCCTTATCTGACTCCTGACTGATTCTTCTCTAGTTAGTTAGAACTGAAGAAGCCTCTTGGATGAGAGACGAAACGTCTTCAAGAAACTGAAAGTCCAGTTGCCTATGATACAGCACTCTTCTCTAGTTTTGTGTTCTGCTAGTGTCCATGTCACTTCTGGTAGCATGAGGTGGTACCTGCTGCCCCATCAGGTTGTACAGGAAGTCCAGCTTCTCCAGGATGGCACATCCATACATGTGGTTGCAAGGTTTCCTGTGTCTCCCAGCACAGTCTCAAGAGCATGGAGGAGATACCAGGAGACCAGCCATTACAGCCATTACAGCCATCCCGACTGGTTTTAACTGCACTTTTTAACCTGACGAGGACTTGTACCCTTCTGTCCCCGGGATTTTATAATAATCGACCTGACAGAAGTCAGGCTGCATTCAGCACACCCAGTTGTGTTTATTTGTCTTTAGCCTAGCGGCTAACCTGTCGCCCTCACTCAAAGATGCACAGGGATGACAATACACTGCTGCTCAAAGCAAATAAAAAGATTGCTGACCTGAAGGAGGACATCAGACGGCTCTCCGACGAGCTTCACAAGAAGGACTCCCTACTATCCAGCTTTATGGACCTGGTGAGTGAACGGTCCAAAAAAGGTTGCCTCCCTCAGCTCAGCGCTCCAGGATACGGTTGCGTGGGACCCCGTCACCTGCCCGCAGCCCTCTTTCTGCTCAACCCCTGGCATCGGTCCGACCTGGGCCGGGGTGGTGGTCCATGGCCGCAAGAAGGGCTCGGGCGAGTTCCTCTCTCCTCCTCCTCTGAGTCTCTCAAATCGCTTTTCCATCTTGGCTAGCTATAACCCGGCCCATCCGTCTGACTCCACTGCGCCTCCTCCTCCTCAGCTGATCCATCTCCTTCGCTGTCTCCCCCCCGCTCCCTCTTCTCTCCTACCACTTTGATTGTGGGTGACAGCATTACCAGGTACATACGCTTTTTCAATGCCATCACACACTGCTTGCCTGGAGCCACATTCCCAGTCATCCTGGATAAAATACCTGGGCTGCTGAACTCACTCCAATCTTCTGTCAACCGGATTATAATCTACGTAGGTTCCAACGACTCCGCTCGCGGGCAGTCAGAGTTGACAAAAAAGGATTTTAAAGACCTTTTTAGCCTTCTAAAAAGCTGGGGGAAGTCTGTTTTCACCAGCGACCCCCTGCCCTTGTCATCCTGCAGTGCAGAGCACTTCAGTAGACTCCTCAGCCTCAACTCCTGGCTCAGTCTGACCTGCAGAGCCACCAATTTGTGTTTCATTGACAATTTTAATCTGTTTTGGAACCGTCTCACCCTTTACAGTCATGATGGCGTCCACCCTAACAGGCTGGGCTGCTCAATATTGAAGGCTAATTTACAGTACCATGTACAGAATGCAATTCAGCCTACTCCTCGTGACTGACTGTTTCCACAACACACCCTCACACCTGAATCTTCCTCTATGGTCCCCGAGAACGCCCACAGTTCCATTTCAGTGATTAGCTCCCCCTGCTGGCCTCATCAACATTGGCAGCCAGCTTTTTTCCATGATGCCTCCCTGTTGCCACAGCCTCAGTTCCCTCTACTTGACATAAGGGGGGCTCTCCCTCACCCCCAATATTATTTTGATAGGACTGCAAATCTGTCTTCTGTACCTTTGCCTGTCATCTCTGTCCACCGACCGATCACTCGACGTAGACAGAGATCACAAACTCGCAACAGGTGTTTACTGACTATTCCCCTACAGTCATCTGTTAGGCACCCTGGCCTGTCACAATCAGTCCGGATAGCCTTGCTCAACGCCCGCTCCATTGCTAATAAATCTCTCATCCTCAATGAACTTTTCACCAGAGAGTCCCTGGATTTTATGTTTCTTACTGAAACGTGGCAACGTGAGGGTGAATTTGTCCACCTGAATGAGCTCTGTCCTGTCGGCTGCTCAGTTACTGGTGCGCCTTGCTTGGCACGCCATGGAGGTGGGCTCGCTGCTGTATATCGCGACATATACTTGTGCAGAGAAATAAATTTAGTTAACCACTCCTCCTTTGAGTCACAGATGATAAAGATTGGTTTAACTAATGTATTTTATTGTGTTTTAATTTACCGCCCCCCTGGCCCTGCAAGTGTCTTCCTTGATGATTTTACAGAGTTTTAAGCCTCCATAATTAAGTTGGAGAAGGTTTTAATCATTGGCGATTTTAACCTTCACATTAATAAGGTCAGCTGCAACATGGCTGCCGACCTCCTGTCCATAAATGACTCTTTCAACTTCACCCAGCATGTCTCTGGACCTACACACACCAAAGGCCACACCCTGGACCTTGTCTTCTCCCTTGGTTTAAGCATTGCTAATGTGTGTGTAGAGGATGTGTGTGTTAGCGATCACAGTTGTGTTTTCTTTGACCTCGCCTTTCCCTTGGATCCTCCTCCTCCGAAAACGAGGGCAGAAAGGCGGCTTATAAATGAGGATGCTGTTCAGAAGCTTTCTGTTTTGTTTGATCCATACTCCCTGGTGGGATACAGTGATGCAGATGCTTTAATAGGGGCTTTTAACAGCCATTGCTTGGACATTATAGACAAAGTGGCACCTTTGGAATTAAACCATGTCTCACATAAAAATCATTGTCCGAGGATTGATGAACCTATTAAGAATCTCCAGAGAAACTGTTGAAAGGTAGAGCGCCTATGGAAATCAACAAAACTTGAAGTTCACAGGATTCACCTGAAGGAATTGAGAGCCTCCTTAAATGAAATCCTAAGAAATGCCAGAACCCAATACTTCTCTCAGCTAATATCTTTGAATAAGAAAACCCCCAAAATCCTGTTTGACACCATACACTCCATAGTGTCCCCTACCACCCCTCAAATTCCCGTGTTTTCCCAAGCAGACAGTAATGCACTCCTCACTTTCTTTGTTGAAAAGATCAGAGATATCAGGGGAAACACCTTACCACCATCTTGTTATGGGTCTGCCTGTGTGTTGTCACCCCCTCACACTTGGTCCTCATTTAACCCCGTGACATTACATGATGTCTCTACCCTACTTGATAAAATGAAACCCTCCTCCTGTCCTACAGATTTCCCCCCTACAGTGCTGTTCAAAAAGTCTTTTAAGTCTATTGGCCGTTGTATTGTTGATGTGTTTTATTTATCTCTTTTAACTGGAGTTGTTCCCTGTGTCTTTAAACATGCTGTTGTCGAACCAATATTGAAAAAAAAACAGTTTGGATCCATTACATCCTGAAAATTATAGGCCAATTTCTAAACTCCCCTTTGTGTCAAAAATCTTAGAAAAAGTGGTGGCAGAACAACTCACTGTACATTTAGAAAACCATGAGATCTTCGATAAATTCCAGTCTGGATTCCGTAAAAGGCATTCTACTGAAACTGCACTACTTAAAGTTTCAAGTGACATTTTGTTGTCAGCAGACTCAAGGGAATACACTGTCCTGGTTTTACTAGACCTGTCATCTGCCTTTGATACTGTTGATCATAATATTCTGATCAAAAGACTCTATGATCTGGTTGGGATGTCTGGTTCAGTTTTACAGTGGTTCTCATCATATCTGTCAGGTAGAACCTTTAGTGTTTGTGCGAACCAGATTATGTCTGATACCACTGAACTCTCATGTGGGGTTCCCCAGGGCTCGGTCTTGGGACCAATCTTATTCCTCTTGTACATACTCCCACTAGGAACAATAATCAGGTCTTATAACAATGTATCATACCATTTTTATGCTGATGACATTCAGCTGTATTGTAAGTTTAAACCTACTGAGCTCCATAAACTGTCTTTCATAACTGGCTGCCTGACCAACATCAAAAAATGGTTAAATGACAACTACCTGAAGCTTAATTCTGATAAAACACAAATATTGGTTATTGCGCCGGATGACAAAATCCCTCAGATCAGGCAGTACATTGGTGATATTTTAGGCTCATCTGTGCAGTCAAGCTTCAGAAACTTGGGTGTCGTTTTTGATTCTGCAATGTCGCTAGAGCAGCACTCCAAACAATTAATCAGAAACTGCTTTTTCCACCTGAGGAACATTGCAAAATTGAGTGATGAGTGGTGTCAAAAGCTGAACTTGAGATGGTTATTCAAGCTTTTTTTTCTTCTCGTCTAGACTACGGTAACAGCCTTTTTACCTGCCTAAACAAGAAAGAGCTTAACCGTCTCCAGACTGTACAGAATGCAGCTGCACAGCTTTTAACTCACACTCACAAAAGAGCACACATCACCCCTGTTTTAGCTTCCCTGCATTGGTTACCAGTCCATTTTAGAATCAATTTTAAAATTTTGGTCCTTACTTTTAGAGCCCTTCATGGTCAAGCACCCCCTTACATCTCTGACCTGATTAAACTTCATGTACCTGCCCGTACTATGAGGTCGCCAGGTCAGAGATTGTTGGTGGTCCCTCACACCCACTTTAAGACCAGAGGTGACCAGTCCTTTCAGGCAGTGGCACCCAAACTTTGGAATGCCCTGCCTCTCTCTCTAAGATGCTCTGAATCTGTGGACTCTTTTAGGAAACAGCTGAAAACTTTTTTATTTAAGCAGGCTTTTAGTTAATGTCTTAAATTGTTTTATTCATTGTATTTCTATGTTTTTACTGTTGTATTTTATTTTATTGTGAAGCACTTTGTGATTTTTATCTGTGAAAAGTGCTATATAAATAAACCTTACTTACTTACTTACTTACTTACACGAGGATAGCTGGACAGGGCCGTAGAAGGACATCAACCCAGCAGTAGGACCTATATCTGCTCCTTTGTTAGAGGAGGAACAGGAGGAGCACTGTCAGAGTCCTACAAAATGACCTCCAGCAGGCTACTGGTGTGCATGTTTCTGACCAAACTGTCAAAAAACAGACTGCATGAGGGTGGCATGAGGGCCCAACGTCCTATTCACCCATTTCTTCAGAGGCCTATGGGTGCTGCCATGACAGATAACTACTTCCGCCGGCGGTTTTCTGTTTCCGGGTGCCTTGCAACTGCATGACTGACCGCCGCCACCAAACTAGCCCAAAACAACTAGCGTTATGTCATAAATGCTAAATTGTTTTTAAAATGAGCTCAGGTACAACATGTGCCGTTGTTGGTTGCCACAACAATTCAAGAAATGTCGTATGTCGATGTAGCTAACGTTGGGCCATTGCTTCATGTCACCTACCCACTCCGTGAGAACTGACGGGTGAGGCACTGTTACAGAACTGTCCTCACGACTTTTTAAAACATCCGTACTGTGTATCCACCTCCGATTTTTGTCCATTTTGTCGCTTTCTTTGTGTTAAAAGCTGTTTTTTAGAGCGAGCATGACAGCTACGCTAGCGTAAAAACAGAGTTCAACCAGTTCAACCGGAAGAGCATAACCGACTACCGCTATGAACCATGGGTAAACTCGCGAAGTCAGGAATAAGGTGAATAGTGGGACCTGTGCTCACAACCCATCAACATGCAGCTCGATTGGCTTTCGAGAGAACACCAGAATTGGCAGATCCGCAATTGGTGCCCTGTTCTCTTTACCATGAGAACAGGTTCACACTGACCACATGTGACAGGTGTGAAAGAGTCTGGAGAGGCCTGTAACGTTATCCAGCATGACCGGTTTGGCAGTGGGTCAGTGATGGTCTGGGGAGGCATATCCTTGGAGGTTCGCACAGACCTCCATGTCATAGCCAACGGTACACTGACTGCTGTTAGGTACCGGGATGAAATCCTCACAGTGATTGTCAAACCTTACGCTGGTGCAGTGGGCCCTGGGCTTCTCCTGGTGCAGGTCAATGCCCGGCCTCATGTGGAAGACATAGGCAGTTCCTGGATGACGAAGGCACTGATGACATTGACTGGCCCTCTTGTTCCCCTGATCTAAATCCAAGTACCGCCACAGATCGTCCAGGAGCTCACTGATGTCCTGATCCAGGTCTGGGAGGAGATCCCCTAGGACACCATCCACCGACTCATCAGGCATGCCCAGACATTGTCGGGAGTGCATACAGGCATGTGGGGGCCATACACACTACTGAGTCGCATTATGAGTTGCTGTAATAAAATTCACTCAAGCTGGATTGGCCTGTGATTTCAAATATTTTACTTTGATTTTCGGTGTGATTTTGAATCCAGCCCTCAATGGGTTGATGATTTTGGTTTCCAATGAGCGTTGTTATGTCATTTTGTTCTCAACAAATTCTACAATGTACATCAGTTAAGATTTATTTTTTTCACTTGAATAATTTGTTCATCAAGATCTGATGCGTGATAAAGTGTTCCCTTCATTTTTTTGAGCAGTGTACATCTAGATTCCTTTCTACCATTGACTTTCACCAGCTTCATCAATTTCAGAAATTTATTCATCTAAACCATCAACCCAACCCCATTCAATTGCTTAAACTTCCACTTTACTTAGCACTTCTCTACTCAACATGATCAATCTGTACCTATTAACAGGATATGTACCACAGTCTTTTAAAGTAGCTGTAATTAAACCTCTTCTTAAAAAGCCTACACTTGATCCAGAGGTTTAACTATAGACCCATAACCTTTTCTCTCTAAGATCCTTGAGAAAACAGTTGCCAATCAGCTATATGACTTTCTACATAACAATAGTTTATACGAGGATCTCCAATCCGGTTTTTAAGTGCATCATTCCCTCATGGTCAAAAGTTTACACACACTTGTAAAGAACATGTATATCATGGCAGTCTTGAGTTTCAATGATTAGTACAACTCTCATTTTTCTGTGATGGAATGAGTGGAACACATACTACTTGGTCACATGAAACAAAAAATTGAGTTGTTGGACCACTGTGACAAGCAATGTGTTTGGAGGAGAGAAGGTGAGGAATTAACCCCAAGAACACCATGTTCTTTACAAGAGTGTGTAAACTTTTGACCATGACTGTAGCACCGAAACAGCATTGGTTAAAGTTGCAAATGATCTCTTAGTTGCATCTGACAAAGGTTTTGTCTCTGTACTAGTCTTGTTAGATCTTATTGCTGTGTTTGGCACCATTAACCATCACATCCTATTACAAAGATTGGAACATTTAATTGGCATTAAAGGAACTGCATTGAGCTATTTATCAGATCAATCTCAGTTTGTACAAGTTAATAATAAATCCTCATTGTATACCAGAGTAAGTCACAGAGTTCCACAAAGGTCTGCACTTGGACCAATACTATTCACTTTATATATACCTTTTAGGGAATATCATTAGGAAACATACATTTTCATTGTTATGCAGATGATATGCAATTATACAATTAAGCCGGATGACACTAATCAGTAAGCTAAACTTCAGGAATGTCTTAAGGACAAAAAAACCTGGATGACCTCCAATTTCCTGCTACTGAACTCAGACTAAACAGAAGCTATTGTGCTGGGCTCTAAACTTCTTGGAGACACATTATCTGAAAAGCTACTCTGGACAGTAGTACCCTGGCCTCCAGCACCACAGTAAGGAATCTGGGAGTTATCTTTGATCAGGATTTGTCCTTTAAGTCCCACATAAAACAAATTTCAAGGACTGACTTCTTCCACCTTCGGAGCATTGCAAAAATCCAAAACATCCTGTCTCAAAAAGATGCAGAAAATTATATATTTCATATTTCTCCCATATTAGCCCCTGCACTGGCTTTCTGTAAAACCCAGAATAGAATTTAAAATCCTCCTCCTCACATACAAAGCCCTTAACGACCAGGAACTGGCATATCATAAAGACCTAATAGTACCCTATTACCCCACTTGAACGCTGCACTCTCAGGATGCAGGGTTACTTGTCGTTCCTAGAGTCTCCAAAAGTAGAACGGGAGGCAGATCCTTTAGCCATCAAGCTCCTCTCCTGTGGGACCATCTTCTAGTGTCTGTTTGGGAGGCAGACACCCTCTCTACGTTTAAAAGTAGACTTAAAAACTTTTTGATACAGCTTGTAGTTTGGGCCTGCACATGCTAGTAGCTCTGCTGCCATAGGTTTAGACTGCCAAGGGATTTCCCATGATGAACTGAGCTCCTCTCTCTTCCTCTCTATCTGTACAAATCATGTCTCATTAATACATATTACTGTCTCTGTGAGTCTCTGTGCTCTCTCGTCTTGCAGGTTCCCATGGATGGTGGTTGATCCTGCTGCTGTGGTCCTGCTTGTCTCCTACTATCACCATCACCATCATCATCATCATCATCATCATCATCACTATTATTATTATTATTATTATTACTTTTATTGTGATTATACTTTTAGTATTATTAATATTTCAATTATTAAGCTGTTAATGATGTGGCTACTGTACCCCCCTGTCTCTCCCTCTCTGTCTTCCCCCTCCCTCTCATTATGTGTAGTAGAATGACACAAGAACAGCGCCCAAACACCTATTCCAGACACACCTTTATAGCCTTCCACTGACTATTGCTGGTGGACTGAACCACCATAATTAGCCATCAGTAGGAGAAATGATCAAATTCATATTTACACTTTCTATTCATATATAACAATTTTCTTGTTAAATATCAGACTTATCACCCAAATCCCAAAAAGGGAGACAAATTGGCCATAAAATCAGGGAAACAACTTAATGTGGAGGAAAATAAATCAACATAAACAACAGTAGTGGGATAATGCAACAGAAATACATTGACACTCAATTAAAAAATAAAGTAGGGATGATATGATATATAAACAAAGCTTTCTGAAGCACTAAATCTGTATGACGCAATAGTGTTAATAATGGTTCACTGTTCTGATACAGGAAAAAATGGTGACATCTGCTGTTCACATTCTTGGCATGGCATTTCTATGGATGGATCTGAGACCATGATAAAACATTGTTTTTTAACAATTACAAAAATTGTATTTTATTTGTCTGCCGTTTACAACACTCACAGGTAGATGTGTAGATGTTAAAATGTGCTGATATCTGCTGAGTTGCTACTCAGGTTCTGTGGGCCTCAGCTTAAGGTTCTCATCATCCCCTCGTGGTATTGGCGGCTAAATCTGGGAAAGTGAAGACATTAACAGACCATCTGGGGGAATATAAAGGCTGATGAGCTGCAGTTCTTACTACTGCAGTCTGCTTGTCTACAAGGTTTTCATGATGGAGTTGTTGGGTGGCTCAGGTCCTTTCTAGATCCTCCTGGATCCATACTCTTTACCTCTGTTTTACAATCTGCCGATATCTTTATTTTTGTCATCAAAATTTGTATATTAGAATTTTTGCAGAAAAGGGCAACAGCTCAGATTCGAAAGCTTTGGGCGCTGCGATGAGGACAAAGCCTCTGTACATGGGGCACGTGCTCTACCAACTGCACAACCAGGGCACCCCAGAAAGGCAAATATAAATGAGAGAAGGTGATGCTGATGCACAAAATGCGGTCAGAATATGAACTCCTGCTGTTATACAATGCCACAAGATGTTGTTGGTCCAGGTCTGAAGCACATCTAAAAGATTCACCATCATTTAGAAACAAACAGCCCATGTACTGGTTCAGTTGAAAAATCCAACTAGCATTGTAAGTCTTTGCACAAGTGTACAGGATCCAACATAAGTGCTGATAAGACTTCTTGCCTACTTGTTTGGCCTAAATGACAATATCTGATAAGAGATTCAGGCCATTTCTAGACAGGTATTCTCAGAATATTTTATTATATTCTAGTAACAGCCCCTGGATATCTGAGAGGAAGTGGTGACTAGGGAAAGTTCAAGCAAAGGTGTTGTATCGGAATTTTACAACTTTTTTTTTTTTAAATGAAATACAGTGGAGATATTTCCAAAAACAGTTAAATAGATCCTTAATGTTTTATTTAAGGGCTGTTACCAGAAAAAATGTTTTGTTAAAAGGGAACACTTAGTTTTCTGCATTCTGAATGACTAACTGCACCCTTTTGGCAGAAGATCAACCAGCCAAGTAATAAACAATGAGGGAGATGCTATCGAGCCTTTTGTTAGAAAAGGTCACTCATTTTTTTAAAAGGAAACAATAAATGTTTGCTGGGAATATTTGTGTATAAGTAAGTGTCTGGATTTGATAGAGGAAGAAAAACTTATACCTCCGTGGCATAACCCTAGCAGGATGCTTTTGTACGAACTCATTCATTTAATGAAATATTATTTGCTAATTTTTTTTCAATTTAGATGTATTCTATCAGGGGTTACCAATATATGAAATGATTGTTTTGTGTCTGAGTTGCAACTACTTCAGTGTGTTTTAAGTTGTTTGTTCCTCTTAAATGTGTTTGAAAAAAGTTGGTATTCACCCAAATAGTGAGGGAGTTTAAAAAACTCACTTCCAACCTCATCCATCATGTTGCTGCAGACTTTTTGCAGAGGTTTTGTTCCATGTAGTAACCATGCCACATCTAATACCTACAACTTGTGTTCTGTTAGTCATGCCACTGTGAGGCAAAAATGAAGACACCAGCTGGCCTCTGCTGCAGCTCTGATACTACCTCTGTAGGCGGATCAGAGTCGGAGCAAAACTGTCCTCCTCTTTGTCACTTTCACACATACAGCGAAGGCGGGGTATCAGCGCATGATTCCCGCACTGAAAGGGCAGTGTGACTGGGGCTTTCAATGACATTTGTCAATTGAAAGGGTTCGAAGTTAGAAGAGTGGAGTGCAGGTGAAGGAAATCCAAACTTAGGAATCACCTCCTCTGTCTAAAAGAACTGCTTTCTCTGCTCAATCAAAACGTCAAAGTGGCGGGAATGACCTATTTCTCTAACTTAATCAATATCAATTAAAAAACCCAAGGTTTTTCCTTTTAACACCATTGAGAGATAAGTTAATCCTTCCCATCCTACTACATCTGCCTCCTCCTGCACAGATTGTGAAGGATTCTTGTCTTACTTTGTTAACAAAATCAACAATATTTATTACAGTTTCAAAAATAATACGGTCCTCATCAGTCCACTATCATGCTCTCCTATCTGAAATTCTCCCCCATATCACTACACCTCAATGACATAATTTACAATACAAGTCCATCCTTCTGCCCCCTAGATGTAATCCCTCCCAATTTTTTAAAAGAAGTCCAACCCATCCTGGGATCTACTCTACTCTCCATTAGCAATCTTTCTCTCACCTCTGGCCGTGTCCCTGACAGCTTTAAGATTGCTAGCATCCAACCCATTCTAAAGAAACTCTACTATACTGGTTACTATAGAAACAAGTCTTGCTATTTTTTTTGTGTGAAACGGAAATTGGTGGCGTCTACCTATTTGCCTCTTATTGATTATGGAGATGTGTTGTATAGGAATGCCTCTGCTCATTGTCTTCGCATTGTCGTACTTTAATTGTCTCTCCCACCACAGTTATGAAGATGACTTGCAGTTATATCTCTGTCAAACCGAACAATGTAAGCAACATTGTCACCCTCCATCTTTTCACCCTTTACCCTTCAGCCTTCACCGCTGGCCTCCAGAGGGTCCCAGCCTTCGCCTTTGCCGCCAGCCTCTTGCTAGACCTCCCAGCCTTTGCCTTCACGGCGGCCTCCCGCTAGACCTCCAGAGAGCTTTCACCGTACAGAACAATCAGTCAATGATCATGATGATGAAAAATATTTTTGTTAAAAAGATAGTGAGAGCCCTGGAGAGAAGGTGAGAAGGAATCTGTAGTGTGGAAAATGTAAATAATATTGAAATAACCATGTTTTGTTTTTGAGACATTTATTGAATTGCATCTGCTAAATGAACAAAAGGTTTCAAGGTGAACAGAAATTAGCCTGCTAGTCTCTGTTAAGTGCCTTGTGGTTGAATACTGATGTTGTGTGGCTTAAATACATTATCTTAAATGTCCCAGCAACATGGCTACTTACAGCAATGTTTGCTTTTCTCGTAGTGGAATGTGACTATGCTAAAATCAACAGTTCTCAAATAAATACAGCTTAACAAAGTCAATGTTTTTTTTCTCAAATAAATAAAAAATAATATAAAAAAATGAAAACTGCATTGGTCAATGCAGAGCACACAATGTATATCTTGTAGTATTCATTACAGCTGTACACATACATTGTGTACCAAATTCTAAAAATAAATACAAATTAATTTAGGGTTTTCCACCATGTAAGCACAAAATAAACTGAGATCAAGTTTCTTATTCTATATTTTGAAACAAGGCCTCAGGATCAGAGTTCATGACCCTTATGATAAGTTGATAACATACCGTATATATATTTCCACATCCGAAAACAGTTATGGTTGTTCAAATGACCACAAACCCATAGCCATACAATGAAACTGAGGCTTTTACAGGCCCCTTGGTTATTCAGTCTTATAAGCCTCTCTAAGCCATGTGTAGTCAGCCTATGAATGGATTTACACTTTTAACTGTATGGTAGTTGACAGTAAATGTTATTTTACAGACATGTAATTAGTTACATTTAAAGCAACAAAATGTAACTTCCTAAAAAAAAAAATGTGTTAAGTCTCATCCCCAGGTTGTTGCCAACTTAAAGCGAAATGGGGATGAGATTCAACAATCAAATGAAACTTAGTGTAAGTTCAATCAGGAAGGCTTTCTTTATGTTGCATTCAACTCGAAGAAGTAACACTTTTTATGAAGTGTTCATAATGCATTAAAATGCTTTATGAACATATGTGTTAAAATGCACCAATAGTGCTGTATAATCATAATTATAACACTCGTGAATATTCAGAATCCTTTATAAAAATATTCATAACACACAGCATTTTTTAATGAGTTATAAGGTTAAGTATCGACACTCACTATTTTTGCAAGGACCATAGAGTATTAATATTCTCATAGTTATACAGTACAACCATTTTATAACATTATCACTATTATAATGCATTATTATGTAATTATAAGTCACTTTAAAGTGGCCATTGGGTGCTTTTAGTAAAGTAATGAAATCCCTGTGTTACAAGCAGATTTAAAACAATACAAGCTGGTTACATGTCACTATAAGTGGTCATTGACTTAAGTCATTAAGTAAAGCGAAAAAACATACGATTAAGACAATGCAAGAACTGCATGCCAAACTCTGTGACATGTATTTTTTTTAACAGGTACTAACATACAATGAATGAAAACAGTTATCTATTATACTAATGTTTATAATGCATTATAGACAATAGTTTATTAATGAGTTATGCTTATTGTTATAATATTAACAGTAATTGATTGTCATTATATTGATGGGTGCTCATAACTATGATTGTAGGGCACTATATGCACATTATAACGCATTATAAGTATGTTGATAATGCGTGAAAATGCATCATAGACATAGGCTTAGTAGTTACCCCACCACCACCACTGGTGTGTTGAGTCCATTTGGGGGATCCTTTACCATGCGTGGCTTCATTTCCCCCTTACACAACGAGCTCCTCCTGATTGAACTTACTTTTTCCAGGAATTTGCCTAAAAGACGTTCATTGGCAACAATGATGACCTTAATGGTTAGAATAATGATGAATAATGGACCTTTGGTTTTGGTTCAGAAATGTACACTTGGAATGTTAATAAGACAAATAAAATGTACAAATTCAGTATTATACATGACGCATCATTTGGCAAAGGCATTTGTTTTTTCCTCATTACTCTCATTCTTTCACTGGCTCTGACCTGCTGATTGTAAGGCATGCATTTTAGTGCAATGTCATTCAACTTTTCACAAGACTGGGTAAGTATAGCATTATTTAACTGTGCCATGTGCACCAAGAGGTCTTCATGGGTCCACTTCTTTACAGGTAGCGGGATCTCAGGTGTGTCAATGTGTTTTTGTCTATTCCAGTAGTATAGTATTTATACTGTTCTCCACCCACAGCACAGCTAACTTTGTAAGGGCAGATCAGTTCTAAATACCCTTTTGTGAATGTGGAATGAAAGAAGAAGCAGCCATTGAGCTGGTTAGATGAAGAGGTGCAAGAAACAGGCACATATTACAGTTTGGGCGAACATCAAATCTACAATAAATCATTGAAGTAAGAAACTCTTACCACTTCCTGTTTGCCCATCACTGGCTCTGATCAAAGTTCCTTGACGTATATAACAACTCAGGTGTCCCCTACTGTATGAGAATTTGGCATGAGTTCACTCTGTGTCACACCTAACATGCTACTTACAGTGATGTGGAAAAAAAAAGAAATGATCTTAAGAGCTCAGTGTAGAAGGCACCACACAGAAGCAGTGGCCAGCAGGCTTCAATCTTACACACTTCCTTTCACAAGTCCTGATGCCACTTAATAACATTGGTTTTCTAGAGTTATTAAGTCTTATTCTCCATCGTTAGTTCTTGTAGGGTTTGTTGATGACCTTGTCAATCCATCGCAGGAACCTGCTAACACGCGTGTACACTCCAGGGAAAGAGGGGTTACCACAACCATGACCCCAGGAGATGACTCCTGTCAGCACCCAGCGGCCCCCCTCCCCCTGGCAAACCAGTGGACCCCCACTGTCGCCCTGGCAACTGTCCACACGGTGGTGCTCTGACAGGCTCCCAGCACACAGCATGCGGCTGGTAAAACGATCACCGTATCTTTTCTTACACTTCCAGGCTGGAAGCAGGGGGACCCAGGCCTGGAGTAGAGTCCGGGAGTACTCTGAATCTGACAGCAGAAAGGAGACAGGACAAAGAAACAGTGAGGACAGTAATGTGAAAGCATTAAGTAGAAGATGTCCAATAGCAATAAAACCAATGAAGCAAATGCTTAAAAAAAAGTTGCAGCCTCCACGCACCAGCAAAGCCTACGGACAAAGAGTGTGGTCAAACCCCAGCAATCCAGTAACTGGGATTACTGATGTTTTTGTGGCTCAGGCTTTTATGACAGGTTAAAAGAATGTGCAATAAGTCAGAGAGACATATTAGATCACTCCACTGTCCACTTAAAATTACATTTAGATAGCAGACATAAAACGACACCATGGAGATTAAATATTAGTGCTAATTAACCCTGGGTTCAAGGATAAAATAAAAAATGAGCTAAAAGGAGGATAATGATGATGGGAATGTAAACCCAGTGATACTGTGGGACGCAGCCAAGGCAGTTCTGAGGGAAAAAATTATATTTAAAACTGCTAGAAAGGTAAAAGCCCAAAGACTCTTACACCTGCATAAACAACGTTTAGGTCTTGAACAACAAGATAGTAAAAATAAGGATCCACAATTACTCCAGCAAATGAGACCAATTAAACAAGAAATTGATAACATTTTATGTGATGAAGTGGAGAAAAAGCTTAGATTTACAAAACAGAGCTATTATGAGGCAGGCTCTAAAGCCTCTAAGAGAGGCCACCATCTCGGTACCAAGGGTAAGGACTTAAAAGAATGTGGGGCATACAGACTCATCAGTGTCCTGAATCAGGATTATAAAATATATGCAGCTATTTTAACAAAAAGAAAGGAAGGACATTATGCCCTTTTTGATCGATGGGGACCAATAAGGATTTATTCAATGTAGTCAGACTAAGGACAATATAAGGAGGACCCTACACACCACTGAATATATAAAAACGGAAAAACTTGGGTATTCCGTATGGATGCAGAAAAAGCGTTCAACTCAGTGGGGTGGGAGTTCCTCTATAAAGTATTGGCAAAAAAATTTGGTTTCCATTTGAAGTTCATTCAGAGCATTAAAACATTATATACACCGATCAGCCACAACTTTAAAACCACTGACAGGTGACGTGAATAACATTGATCATCTCAACACAATGCGATGTTCTGCTGGGAAACCTTGAGTGCTGTCATTCATGTGAATGCCACTTGACACGCACCACCCATCCAAACACTGTTGTGGACCAAGTACACCCCCTCATCACAACAACACTACTCGATGGCAGTGGCCCCCCAGCAGGACAATGTGCCCTGACACACTGCAAACACTGCTCAGGAACAGCTCGAGGAACACAATAAAGGGCCCAAGGTGTTGACCAGGCCTCCAAATTCCCCAGATCCCAATCTGATCGAGCATCTGTAAGATGTGGTAGAGCAGGTCTGATCCATGGAGGCCCCACCCCCCAACATACAGGACCCAGAGGATCCACTATAAAACGCCCTGGTGCCAGACACCACAGAAAAGAACATTTGTTTATTATTAGCGTACTTATTATAATCTCTCCAGTCCAATGTAAAAACTGACAATATTGTTGAAATATTATAGAATTGTACTTTATTTAATATGACAGTCAGTTGTTGACCATATACAAACATCGATACAACTACTAGGCTTCCTCAAAATACTATGTATGGGAGTGAATCACAAGTTAGACATTATGATGTTCTGGTCCTTTGCTTGAGGACATTTTCTTGAACTGGACCTTACTGAATTTTAATTGAATACTCATGCTTGATATGTACATCACTGGGACAAAAGGACACAGTGTTTTTTAGACAAGAAAGAACTTCATGTTTAACATTTGCCGAACTTTCAAGAAGGCCTAAATGGTCAAGAATTTGTTGCAGAAAGCATTTCAGAAAGTTAAATAAGTAAAATTTCTCCTAACTCAACAACTCACAAAACTGAGCAGTTTCTGGGGAGTCTGGGGACATTCTCAATGGGAAACACAGAAGTAGCCTATTTTATTGATGGTAAAGTAAACAATTTAACGTATTTACCATCAATACAATGCTGTCTTCATCAATGCTGTTTGAACACAAACAGCTGCTAAATGTTGTTTAGACCCAGAAGCAGACAGGCTGGTACAGCATCACCATTACAAAGCTGAGACTTTTAACAAGGAAAGGAACAACTTCATGTATTGCCTTTAATGCAGAATTTACAAGAGGGCACTAATGATTTAGAATTTGCTGGGGATATTGAGGTTACTAATTCAGAGGTTAAATCAGTTGAAACAGACAGTGTGTTCAGATACATCACACATCATATGTATTGCCGTCTTGTTGTTTCGCAAATGAAGTCAGTTGGCGTCCTGTTACCATGCAACCTTGTCAGGGACGCATCAGGATGCATTAGCGTTTACACTACAGAATACGTGTGGTCAAATGCGACCAAGAGCTGTCCACTTGTGCGTAGATCCCCCAAGATAGATGTTAATGGCAGGTATAAACCACCTCTCAGTGTCTTGTGGACATGTGGACAGGAGAAGGTGGCGATCGCACTGCCAACCCTGTGATCAGTGGATGACCAGCTCTACCTTCTGAACCACAGCTGCCCATAGCAGACATTGGACATGCTGCATAATAGGACACACAGTATACCACAGGTATATGTATTCTACTAGAGGTATATGTATGCTGATACTCAAACCCTTATTAAAGGGACAGTTCTCAAAAAACAGAGCATGTGTAGACTTACTTGGCCAATAAAGCCAAATCTGATTTTAACATTTAGAAATACTGAACCAATGAGAAATAGTATGGGGAAATATGGTGGTTGGTTAAATATTGAAAATGTAATGTTTCTGTCTGTGGTTGAAATCAGTGACTGACTTTTAAATGTTTTTTTTTCTGTATCTCTGTACTGGACATACAATAATGAAGCTGTTATCTGTTCATCTGACTCTGGGTTGAAAGCAAACTGGCATTTGAGCAGTGAGGTTACCTGTGATGCCCCAGCCAGTGATCACACAGGCAGCAGGCCTCTTCTCCCACTTGTTACCTGGCTCCGGCAGACACACTGCACCAGTGTGAGGATTAAATGCCACACAGTTACCCTCTGTGCCTTTGAGCCGCAGCAGGGCGATGTCGTACTCCCAGCCTTGATTGTGATACTTTCTGTGGATAACGATGCGTTCAGGGGACATGGTCCGTTCAAAATCATCCTGCTCCTCAGTGTGGTAGTCCCCCAGGCGCAACACATAGCGGGACGGGTCTCTGCCAAATCTGAAAGAGCAAAGGAAATGATGGTCTTAAAGGCATATTATGCAGGATTTGTCGGTTTCTGTGCAAACACATCATTTAAAGCTGCAGTAAGCAATTCTGGAGAAAGATAGTTTATTGCTGAGTCAAATGTCAACACTTGGGTTGGTAGCTCGGCAATGCCAAGTGTTAGTATTTGACGTCCTGAACACAACTAAATAATTAGAAAACAGAGGGGGCAGAGGGCAGGGTCTATGCAGACACCACCGTACACTTCTAGTGGCTCATTAGTGATGGTCGAGAGGGATTATTTTTGTCTGAATCTATACATTTTTGGGACAATCCTAAGTATAAGGTATGCCCAACGTTTTATGTAACATGCATTATTACATACAGTGGATGGCATCATTCAGCGATTTTAGGCTTTTTTTAGGGGTGCTCAAGTGCACTTATATTTAATGTCAGCACCCATTAAAAATTATGATTATTATACATTTTTATTTACTATATTCCCCACCGTCCTGAAAGAAAGAAAAAATATGTATTTATGTTATTAACCTCATTAACGAGAACTCTTTCAACACAGTATGAGAGTCTTTACTGTGTTTTGCTGTATTTTACTGTGGCACTCTTCTTTCTGTTATGTACTGCAGGTGTACAGCTGACACATTGTGGAGGTGGGTCTGGCTATGTGAGACTCCTGTGGACCGGGCTCCTCACACACACAGCGGACTGGACCCGGGGAGAGACAGGTGAAGTTAAGATGACTCAAGTTGATGACAACTAACTATGTTACGTCTTGTTACGTCTCATTACATGTCTCTGTTTCGTTCTGTTTAAGATCCGACATGAATTTGAGGCAGTAAAGACCTTGGCTATGCTAAAGCTATTTCAATTTCATATAGTCCCCTCCAAAACTATTGGAACAGCAAGGTCAATTCCTTTATTTTGGCTGTACACTGAAAACATTTGGTTTTGACATCAAAATATGAGTATGAGACAAGAGATCAGCATTTCAGCTTTCATTTCCAGGTATTTACATCTAGATCTGTTTAAAAAACTTGGAAGATAGCATCATTTGTTATGGAACACCACATTTCTAGGTGAGCAAAAGTATAGGAACAGGTAGACTTAAAATAGATTAGAGTGAATAATACTTAATATCTTGCTTGCAATAACTGCATCAAGCCTGCGACCCACTGACATCAACAAACCTTTGCATTCTTCTTTTGTGATGCTTTTCCAGGCTTTCACCACAGCCTCTTTCAGTTGTTGTTTCTTTTGGGGGGTTTCTCTCTTCAGTCTCCTCTTTAGCAGGTAAAATGCATGCTCAGTAGGGTTTAAGTCTGGAGATTGACTTGGCCAGTCGAAAACCTTCAACTTCTTACCCCTGATGAACTCCTTGGTTGTTTTGGTAGTGTGTCCTGGGTCGTTGTCTTGCTGCATGGTGAAGGATCTCCCGATCAGTTTGGTTCTATCTCTCTTTAAATTGACAGACAAAATGTTTCTGTAGAGTTCTGAGTTTCTTTTGCTGCTGCCATCATGTGTTACATCATCAATGAAGATCAATAGCCCATCCCAGAAGATGCCATGCAAGCACAAGCCATGATATTACCTCCACCTTGTTTCACAGATGAGCTTGTGCGTTTGGGATCATGAGCAGATTCTTTCTTTCTCCACACATTAGCCTTTCCATCACTTTGGTAAAGGTTCATCTTTGTCTCATCAGTCCATAAAACTTTGTCCCAGAACTTAGTTTTCTGCGGATGGTGGATTGAGATACCTTCACTCCTGCCCTCTGGAGGTTGTTGGTGATGTCACTGACAGTTGTTTTAGGGTTTTTCTTTACAGCTCTCACAATGTTTTGTCATCAACTGCTGATGTTTTCCTTCGTCTACCAGTTTGACATCTGGTCCAAATGGTTGTACTGGCTATGGCCAATGTTTGTGCAATAGCTCTGATTGAGTTTCCATCTTCTCTCAGCTTCAAAATTGCTTGCTTTTCTCCCATAGACAGCTCTTTGGTCTTCATGTTGGTTACACCTTGCAAAAGCAAAACTCAAAGTTGAAACTGAGAGTAGACATTCAGCGCTATTTATTGTTTGAATAATCAATGTAATAGGACACACCTCCAATAATTTGTTTTTTAACAGATGTAGATGTAAATACCTGGAAATGGATGCTGACATACTGAGCTCTTGTCTCATATTCATCTTTTGGTGTCAAACCCAAATGCTTTCAGTGTACAGCAAAAATAAAGGAACTGGCCTCGCTGTTCCAATAGTTTTGGAGGGGACTGTATATGACTCCAAAGAAATGTCTTTCATAGATGGCTATAGGTTACAATTTTTTTTTCTCTGTAAAACAGTCAAGCTCAGGTGAGAGTAAGAATTTGATGTCACCTGACTACATTGCCCAGGAAGAGAGAGAGGGAAAGAGGGGGAGAGGGGGAGAGAGAGAAGGAGAGAGCAAAAACCAGGTGAGAAAGTGGACAGGTAGTGAAAAACACATGATGCTGATTTGCCCACATTTATTTCAGTGGACTCCTCAATGATTTCACATGAAGTAGTGTAGTGTGTACGTTTTCAAATATGGAACCTTTTCTGACATTTATTTACGTCTTAAATACTCTGTTTGCTTTATTTGTTATCAGATTATAATTAACCTTCTAGCTGCATACAGTATGTTTGTGTGTGATTGTCAGTTCAAAAGGGAAAGCCGAAGATGGAAGACCCAGGTGACAAAGTGGACAGATAATGAAGATTTATATAGAGGGGGAAAAAAACAATCAATTAATAAAATGTTAAATGTGTGAGCACCCCTATAGGTCTTATTCTAGAATCACCCATTGATGGCATGCATAACCCACAAAGCAGTGTCACTGACAACTCTGGAGGGATTTAGTTTTGATAAATACAAAGTACACAATACTGGCCATACATGGTAAAGACACTGAATGTAACATAAATAAAGTGAGTACATTTGATTTCTAATTACTTATACATTTGAGTGACTCTTATACTTGACTTTTATATTTGGTTGTGTGAGAGAAATTTACCAGGAAAAATGTGAAGTTTCATAATAACATTTACAGGGTAAGGAGCGGCAAATTTTCAAAGTTTTCACCAGTTTGAGGATTGACCAGATTCACAAATCCTGCAAAAGGGTTGTTTATATTTTGAAAACATTGTGTGACCCATTATGTGGTTATATAAAAGAATTACATTATTTATAAATCATAGCAGGTAAAAGACAATGTGACATGAAAGTGACGGACACCTCCTATTTTTAAGCTGTAAATGTTTCTAATGACAATAAGTGACCATTAGAGGGAAGTGTCTCCTACCTCTTGAAGCAGTGTGCAGCAGTCACAACCCAGCAGGGGTTGATGATTGATCCTCCACACAGAGGATGGTTTCCTTTAGACTGCGACCTGAGCCACACAGACACCTGCCAGGGCCATTCACCCCTGAAATCACATCCACACAAGTCAGACAGTGAATCAAATTCTGCTCTTTGTAAGTGAGGAGGCAGAGTGTTGTGTGTGTATGCTGACCTCAGTGACTTATCTCCTCCTATAATCCTGCGTCGACGACGCTGGTTATTGAGTCTCAGGCCACAGGTCTGCATTGCCATGGCACCGTCTCCCACAGGATCTAGGGTGTAATCACAGATGACGCCTGCATCCTCACTGTGCCGACAGTCATGGCCATCTTGACCCACAGCCGGGCACTGGCCTAAGGATGTCTCGGTGCCCAAGCATCGAATGTTGTCCAGATGGATGGGACCTTGACCCTCCCCAAAGTATGCCATGGATCGAGCTTTAGCCACACCGCTGGGAGGACAGCACACAAACACACACAGTAACATTATTATTTGATCCTTTTTGTTTTATAAATGTACATATACATTTAAACTTTTTTTTTCAAATTCACAATACATGTATAGCCAATTTTGTCTGCTGTCACTGTTAAAAACTGGCCATCACAAAATGTTCTTCAGTTAAACCCAGTTTATTGTAGAAGCTATTATCATGGGTCCAGACTCATTTGAACACATTTGAACACATTTCCCCCTATACAGTAGGTTCTCTGTCCTACTGCATTAACTCCTACTGTAGAAATGTAGGTGTTATCTTTGACAACAAGCTTGTAATTTTGACCAACATGAGATATCTGTTGTCCAATCTTGCTTCCTGCGAAGAACAAGGAAACTGTCATCCGTACCTATCACATCCTGGTGAGATTACTGCAACTTGTTCTATTCCAGTCTGAGCCACAACCTACCCAAGCTTCAAGTGGTCCAGAATGAAGAAAAAGATTATAGAAAAGATTAAGATGCTAATGATCACTTTTGAGGCATGTATGTGTTTGGCACCTGTCTGTATCTCTGACCTGCTAACCCCGTAAGGACCTGAGTACAGCCTGAGACCTAGTTCCTAGGTAAAGTTTTTCATTTTCCCCATTTTAGATTAGCATGTTTGCATGCTAACATTTGCTAATTATCAATTAATACAGCATACAGATGATTGCCAATAGTTTTTCAGGTGCTTTGGTCATAATAAACCAAAGTTTTAGACAAATCAAAAATTTCACCACATGATGGCATTGATCATCAGTAGTGAGGTATTGATGGCAAGCCATCCAATAGCTCAATCCAGACAAAAAATATTAACCTGCAGTGGGAGCAGAAAGTCATTAGGGCGGATCATCTGGGAACCAAGAATGTTTGCACCTAATTTGAATTTCATTTAATTTCACGCAAATCCAAAAATGTCAACCTTCTGGTGGCACTAGATGAAAAGTAAGAGGTCATTGGGATCCATCCTCTGGGGATGATAATTGTCCGTACACAATTTCACGGAAATCGATACAGTAGTTGCCAAGATATTTCAGCCAGGCAACCAATCAACTGTCCTGAGGCTGAGCTCTAATCGACAGATTTCCAGGAAATTTTATGAATGCATTCATGTTGAGGATGAACCCTGTCCATTTTGGACACTCCATGGACTTTAATGTCACTCTCTGAGGCAAAAATATCTAAGAAGGTGTAATTATACTAACGTGAATCCCAGCTGTCTGCAAACTACAGCTGCACTGACATCATTCCAATCATCATCACACACACTTCCCCACTGGCCATTGAGGAAGACCTCCACTCTACCCTCCTTCCTGCTCTCTCCAGCAACCAAACGCACCAGAGGGCCTGCAAATAAACATGTCAGGAAAAATGTGTCATTATTGAGTTGTTGGTGAGTTATGGCATAAGATTCTCAGATGCTAGCAAGTATTGACATATACCGAGGTATGCTGGCCTTTACAAAGAAAACAAACAGAAATCTCATAAACTGGAAGAGTAACTATTTGCTTGGTTTCCTCAATAGCCACTAACGTGAGTGCTTACCAGGTGGAGGCGACAGGCCTTGTATGTCATTGGCAAAACCTCCCCTCTCACAGCGGACACCTATATCTTCACTGTGGGAGCAGTCATGCTGGCCCCACTCAGAGTGGGTGCAGGCCAGTAGAGTGGCTTCTGTTCCCTGACACTGCACCTCATCCAGTAGGATTGGCCCACAACCTTCTTCATACACCATGTCAGCAGCCACCTCTGCTCGGCCGCTGCAAACAAGGCATGAACATCTACTTTATGGACATTTGTTTTAATGACTTCAAGAGCAACATCACCAACACTCTGGTAAATCTGAGAAACGCCTCTGTGCAAATACCCATGTTTGCTGAATATGTATTTAGGATGCAAAATGACTGATCTATAACTAGAAGAATAATATAGCTTGAAGTTTAGTTTTGAACCCATCTCTGAGCAGAGAACGCCTTGGCATTCCCCAGACTAAGTTGAAGACTGGGGCTGGGGAGAAGGGCATCTGAAATACCTTGCTAACCTGCCACCATGGCCAGAACCCATATACAGACAGAACAACAGAAGGGTTGATATTCATAATTCTTAATGCCAGTATGGTGTTCAATCATTTTGGGGTTTAAAAAGGACTTCTTTTCTTTTCGCTTCATCGGGGAAAAGAAATCGTTATTGCTTGGTAAGAATGATCATTTGCAGACATGATGGCACATGGTTGTTGTAAAATTGATAGAAAATCACAGAGTACTACTTAAGCTCTTAAGGCACAGAGGTATTCTATAGTGACTCAGATTTAGTGAATCACTGACCTGAAGCCCAGCTGTCTACACACCACCTGGGCGTTGAGCTCGGTCCAGTTGTCATCACACACAGTGCCCCATTCTCCCTGGTGGTAAATCTCCACACGGCCCTCCCAGTGACTATCTGCTCCCACCAGACGAACTGCACCATCTACAGACACAGGAAAACACGAATACAGTATCAGATCATATACCCAGGGTATTGCATGGTGTTTGCGCTGTTTTTTAGCTCACTATAGATCCCAATAATATGTATGGCAGGATTCTCAGTCATCCAAGTCATAGGATAACTAGAAATTCTAAGTCAAAGACAACCAAACTTGCTGTCTATTCTTGAAGACTTTTCCCCCTCTCAAAAAGCCTCTTTACTTCTGACTGACTGGTGGGGATACCCAGGCATTAACCTCTGGAGGGCTGTTAACAGACAGCAGAATGCACAAACCTGCACACTAGGGTAAGGTGACTAGATTTCTAAATAAAAACTGGGGACATTTCCAGTTCGACAGTCAATATATAATTAAATATTCAATGTTATTATCTATGAAATGTAAAACGGGAATGGTATTTTGACCATGTTAACTGCTGTAATAAAACTATGGTGATTTAGTACGCTACTTAATGTATGAAAAGTAAAAGTATTGATGTTGCAGTTAACTGCTCCCTGTCATGGTTTTATTATTATATCTGATGTTTTTTGGATTAATATAACTGCGTCTTTGATGTGTATGTATCATTTTACTGTTGCAAAAGTTTAAAATTGAAGTACAAGTCAAAGTACAATATCTACCTCTGAGATGTAGTGAAGTAGAAGTAGAAAGCTTCACAAAATGGAAATAACAGAAATGTATACTTAAGTATAGTACTTGAATAAATATACTTACAAATGTAAAATTCCACTAATGACACACTGTGACAGAAAACAACTATATTACAGAAACACTACGGCTCAGACAGACCTGTCCAATTTGACATTCTTTGAAGTCTTTTTTTTTTTCCTTCTCACTCTCCACCCCTTCTTCTCCAGTCTTCAACAATAAAGGGTACACTAGATATAGCCTGGTACTTTAGATAAATACTATGGCTAACAGATATCCATGCTTGCCTCAGTTTTGTATTTTATCTCATTTATCAACATTGTTTGGAATAATTCATTTGCAGGCTCTGTAATCATATATTTACCTTCCCCCCTCTATCTCTTTCACTCTTCTTCCTATACTGCGTCTTCCTTCCTTTCCCTCAGCTCCATCTGACTTGAAAAAATGTTTGTGGTGATGTTGTGGATGCATTTCTGGTGAGTTTTCCCATAAAAATTATTATTTTTTTGTTTCATGAAATAGTGCAAGCAAGTAGTAGAAGAATCAATGAGAGTGATATAACGCTGCTGTAGAGAGCAGCCCCTCCTGTTAGCCTAAACAAGTACAATGTGATTGTGTGTCAAAAAAACGAACAGTTAGAAGAGCCACCGGTTAATGTCTCAAAGTATTATTTCACTTCACGGTCTGTTTTTAATGCAAAGTAAAAAACATGGACATTTTGTGGGATAAGATCCAGCCGGAGACAGGCCACCAGAAACAGGGACTGTCCCTGGAAAATGGGGAGGTCTGGTCACCCTACACCAGAGCCAAAAACATCCACTGAACAACAGTGGCGCCAACCGCTGGCTCAAGGCACAGTAGTCTCCCTACATATAAAGGACATCTTTGAAAATAACAATGTACACAATTTGTACTGACAAGACAGGGAAAGACTAAATGTATTCTATATCACCATATAACGATACTCCAAATCTAAGATGATATGTAGTAGGGATGTAACGGTATGAAAATTTCACACCTCGGTAATAGTGACCAAAATTATCACGGTTATCGGTATACCGCGGTATTTTTAAAATGTTGAAAAATGTTGAAAAAACACTGATACACTGATAAATTGAAATAATTTCACCAAGATTTATATTTAAATAGATTTATTATATATTAAAAGGGTTAAGGTATAAGCAGCCTGTTTTTGAAACGCGTCCTGTAATGTCTGCGTTACAGAGGTAGAATGAGATGTACTGGCAGTAGCACTCGATTGGCCAGCAGATCCTCTCTGTGAAAAAAATGAATAGAAAATGTCATTATTAATTATAACTGTCATTGTTACTTAATACTAAGGGTGCAACCAACAGATCACAAAACTCACAATCTAGATCATATCACTTTTGTGAGAAACAGGTTGGATAATCTTTTAGATCAAAACAAAAAGGATTATTGTTAAATTAATTATGAACACTATTTTGGCTCTTATCTCTATCTAGACACTTGTTATATTCACCATTTTATATTATTCTTTATATATAGTCTATTCTACAAATAATCCACAAGTATTATATATTTCTGATATTACTTATATATATATTGGCTGTCTGTCTCTGTCTGCTTGCTCGTCTGTTGTCAATGGACTCGGTCAATCTGATTGGTCTAAAGGCTGCTGAGCCACAGGTAGACGCTGCTCCGGTGAACGGAGCTGAGATGAAAGTCAGTCATCTGAGTCAGTTTGCATTCACTAACTCAGTCCACCCAGTACGTGTTTGTCTCAAATCCTCTTCCCTGCAGCTCTGCATCAATATCTGGGGAATTATTAGGTCGACTTTAAAAAGTGAAATCTACAATTAATAAGCAGTTCAGATAACGTGCCAAATCACGGATCAACTTCGTTCAGTTATACCACTATCTGGTCAGTTTACATTGGTGACAACAGCAAATTAGACAGAGAAAACTCGACATACACATACACACATCATTCACCTGAGCTTAAGGTTAATTTACCTTGCATTCGCTGAACAGCTGAGGGTGATGGTCGTGCAAATGAGTAAGTAAATTGGATGTGTTGCCGCCCCTCGCAACAACTTTCTTCTTGCAGCTCCTGCAGATAGGGCTGCCATCCTCGACCAGCTGTCCCTGAGCATTCTTATAATAACCAAAATACGCCCAGACTTCAGATTTGGTTCTCTTTGAAGGCGGAAAAATGCCTTGAGGGTTGCTACTATCACGTCCTCCCTCCGCCATGTCTTCTTCACTACATAACAAGTGCACGTTGCACGCTGCGCATGCGTAGGGAGACTTGGATAAAGTATCTCGCCAGTTTTCCACACCGTGGTTATCGACCGCGGCGGTTACCATGGTAATTAAAACTTAAACGGTAACCTTCACCGTCGGGAATTTTACCGTGGTTTACCGTGACACCGGTAACCGTTACATCCCTAATATGTAGTCTTGTTTTACCATAACGATATAATATTGATATACTGCCCAGCCCTATTTGACACTAAACAGGTCTGCAAGCTTAAGGCTCATGAGAGGCAGTTGGCAGTGCAGTTCTGACATCTCTTCCAAGGCAGTGACTCTTACATGACAGCCATGTTGCCTAATGACCTACATGTGACCTCACCAACTCTCAATGTGTAATTAACCCACAGAGGTCAAGGGACTGGGAATCCTTGCCAGTCAGTCAGAACAGAAAAGGATTTTTGGATGGTATGTCAAATGTTTTCAAGAATCTACAACAAGATCAATCACTTTTGATGTTGTACTTCTTGTCACTGTGATATCTGTTATAAGAGGATTCCTGCTCGCATATCATATTCATATAACCAAAGGTAAGTTGCTTCCAACAGGAATGATAACTGTGTTGTCTAATATGAGCGTGTGAGTTAGTGTTAGCGTTTTTCCCTCCTTGGCTCTGACCTGTGTAGGGGTTGCAGGACACGCCTGCATCTTCCATGTGGTCACAATTGTGCTGCTTCCAGATGTTACGAGGACACTCCTCCAGAGAGAGCTCATTGCCTGTACACTGAACTCCGTCCAGCCAGATGGGACCAACACCCTGGCCAAAGTGGGCCCAGGTCCACGCCTTGGCCACTCCCCTGTTGGTCAGAACAAACAAACACCACCTTGTATTTTTAGCACAAGGTCAAATACACCTAAGAAATGTCCATCTCACATTTCTGTTAATGACCTGAGGGAGAGTGATATTATTTTGCAATACAAAAAAACTAAATCTACAAGTGTCACAATGTATATTTTTAGGATGCAATATAGTTGTGCAATTGGATTGATGAATAATTTAAAAAGAGCAGAAGAATACATCCTGAGCTGTGTTACTGCTTGGGTTGGTGCAAAGAAAAGTAAGTAATAATCAAGGCAAATGAAGATGAAAGCCTTGAACAAGGCCAATAATAGAATGATATAGGCTTAAATATTTTAGGCTCCAGGATATAGGATAAAATATTTTTCTAATACATTAGAAGAGCAGAGGAGGTATTTGAGATATATAAGTTATTTAAAATGTTGGTGATTTGACATTTAGCCTAGTGAAACAGCATAAAGGATGATGTAAGTCTGGCAAATACACAGAAACATTGAAAACAATATTGTGCTCCTTACACACTGGTCTATTTCATGCTGAACAAGAGTGATTATTGCCAACCTCTTCAGAATTCCAAAAGCCTCAACCTTTACTAATGTAATAGCTTTATTGATATGGTCATTTTGGTTGTACTATATAATATAATTATCCACCAGAGTTCCAAATTGAATTGATCTACAAATGTATAGAATTCATTCTATTCATCTATTTGTAAAGTGCTCTCAGAGTAGTTTTGTTACAATATATTGATATTGATATATAAAGTTAATGATGTGTCTGTAGGCAGGTAGACTGTCTACATGCCTCCATACTTCTGTAATCATTTAGACTTTTAAACTGAGAGGGTTTTAGATCAGAAGATATGCCAATAAGGTGCCACAGCTGAGAGATGATCCTGATACTCTTTGTGAAGCAGTAGCACCGCAGTTGTTTCTTACCCCAGGTTCAACTGTCGGCACACCACCTCAGCATCAGCGTCATCCCACTGGTCATCGCAAATGGTTCCCCACCTGCCATCATGGTACACCTCGACACGGCCCTCAAACTCCTCCAGGCCTCCGACTAACCTCAAAGGGATGCCAATGCCTGAGAAACAAAAGGTAAAGCAACAAGTGAGCCAATAATAAACACATGGTCTTCTGCAGTGGTGGCTGTGTGCTCTTGGCCCTGTGTTTCCCTCAACCATTTATTTTAGTCAGCTGTATGTCAGAACAAAGACACTAATTGTAACTAGAGAAGGCTCTAAGGTTCTGAAGGTACTTGCGGTTATGAATGTTGGCTGTTGAAAAGCTGATGCAAAATGTGCATTGCTGGCTATAAAAACTTTGAATAATGCCAAGAAAATGTGAAATATACTTATCGGTTGCCATGGTGATGGTAACTATGTTGGTTGAAGTAATAGACAGAGAGAGTTGATTTAATAGTGATTTTAGCTGAGGTTCGCCTCACATTATAATGCTTCTCCCTCAAAAACAGTAGCTGCTATCACTACAATGATGATATGGTTGAAACTATTCTACAACAGGCTACTGAGCACAGTAGTTAGATTAGTTAAGAGAAGTGGATGTGTTTGCTTGACTCTACTGATGCAGCAGTTGGTCAACACTCCTGTAATTAAAGGCCCACCAAGCCAAAAGTTTGGGTCTGATTGCTTCTGGAGGCACATTGTTGCGACTAGCACAGTTTTTCCTACAAGCTGATGGTTAAATGACATAGGTGAAGTGAGCATTGTGGGCATGAGAGCGAGTTGAAGATGATGTTGAAGAAGGTTTTTGTATTTTTTTTTTACAGCTCCTCCCCACTGTGTTAGTTGAGTCCTCCACTCTGGCTGTCAACATTCATCCACATACACACCAATGTAAAATTCTGAAAATGCCTGAAAAATTATGAATATTTGAACTGTGACTGTGCAAAAAGTATAAATGTTATAAAAAAGTTGAATTGATGTGAGAAAGTACTAATCTTTGCGAACATTTCAAAGATGTGAATGCATGAAGGACTAGCTTGAGTTTGAAAATGAGTGAGTTTTAAGTGATTTCTTATTGACTTCCATTATAACTAAGATATGACTATGCTTCAAAGAAAGTTGATAAGTTGATTCAAATATGTTGAAAAATGTGGTACAAGTTACATGGCAAAAAAACATGCAGAAGAATGATAAAGAAGTCCGTCCTGAGAAAAACACATGTTGTGAATGCCTCCAGCATTCACAACCAATAATCATCACTATTGTGTACTTGTGGATATAATCTGTGCTAAGTTCTGAGGGGATGCAGATGTGTGTGGCAGTTGGGATCTTTCCACTCTCTTGAAATAAACAACCCATGCAAATAAGACAAGATGTGTAACATTTATCCAGTGTTTTTGTGTGTCTATCATTTATCCACAATAACAATACTACTATTCATTAGTGTTGTATTTTGTTATATTATATGAGGTGGCACTCTGGCCTCACCTTCAGGTTCAGCACAAACCACTCCTGCTTCGTTGCCATGGTTGCAGTCACCGTTGACAAACTTCCTGCTCCGGCACTCTAGTAGGGATTTCTCATTACCACGGCAACCCAGACGCTCATAGTGGAAGACAGAACCTGGGCCGAAGTAGGAATGCTGCAGAGCTGTACCAATCTCACTGCATGGAGAGCAGATACACAGTGAGGCTCTCTTCTTTTGAAGCACACATGCAGGCTCCTGTCCTCAAGGCAAAGATCATACAATATGTGACATTAAAAGAGAAATGTAACTGAGTGCTCTGGAGTAAAACCATGTTATTTAGGACAGGACATATAGGAGGACGAGTAGGCAACAATTACTGCCAGTAGCTAAGATCCCAACCTGTGGTGAAATATTAGTTGGCCTGAGTTAAGCCTATACAGAACACTGTGTGTGTATGCTAGATAAAGGTACCTTACAACAATGTGTAGCTTTTCTAGCTAGTGCTAGCTGGTTAATGCTAGTTAGCTACAAAGTGCTCGGAAGCTAACAGGGGCACTTCAGAATTTAGTTGGGGCCAATGCCCCTGATCTGCTCATGCTGCAAACTAAAACAGCAACAAAATTGAAGAAAGTCAGCTTTTTTTGTAGCTTTGTGTGCAGTGAATTCATCCTTCTTCAAAACTATTGTTTCGACTAATCCTCTCCACATGTGTATTGTTGGCATTATGTAGTCTGTTAGTCTGCCCTCACCCAAGTCCGAGCTGTCTGCATATGACGCTGGCATCACGGTTGGTCCAATGTGTCTCACATACTGCCCCCCATTGGCCGTTCAGGTAGACCTCCAGACGCCCACTGTTGCCTGATGACTCTCCCACCACTCTGGCAGCACCTGCAAATGACATAGAGGCATTCCCACAGGTTAACCTGTTGCAATCCATGGCAACATGAGTAGATAGAGATACTTTTTTAATTTGGCACCTTTTGAGAATCGTTGGTCATTGGTGACATGATTGGGGGAACTTCACTCATGAATTCATGTGACTTGTTAAAAAAGCATGCATTATCCAAGCAACAAGCCACCTTAACTTGACATCTAAAGGTAAGGATGGTTTATTATCTTAATTCAACATTGTTAAGTTATTTCTTCAGTTGTTGTATTTTTTGTCATATTTTAGGGCATTGATATTGGATCTTATTATCACTGACATATACAGGTGTTTTCTACAATGGATTTGATATTGGCATTGTTTTATTAACAAGGTGTTGCAGCTATGGATGTGATGCATAATATGGATGACTTGTGCTGTCAGTGTTGTTGTATGTTTTAAACTGAGTATTTTCGTACTGTTGACTCAGTAGTGTTGGGACCCACAGATGAAGTCGTTCACTGTGGATTTCAAAGTGGGCTCTGAACTGAACTCAGTTTCCCAGAATTCCCCAGCCTTCACACCTAGGTGCAAATTCAGCTTTGAGCTACTATTGGTCAGGGTGACAGACCCCCCTCTGACCAGATAGTCAAAACTCCAGCTCCTTCCTTTGTTCCCTCTCTTCTCTCTTTTCCAAGGGCTTCTCCACTTCTCTCCCCACGGGGCTGCCTGCCCTCAAGTTCTCTTCTCCTGGATTCTTCTGGGCCTAACAGCTACTGAGAGCTACAAGCTACATTCCCAGCAGGCCCAAAGAACTTCTCTTCACTGCAGCGACACGAGGTCCTGCTAGTATTCCAGATCAGTTAGCACCAGCAGCTGCGACGCAAAGCTTTCCAGCTAACTCCACAATCTGAGGAACACCAAGCAAGTTAGCAACGAGCTGCTATCCCTGCAAAGGAAAGGAGCGACCAGGTTCCTCCATCTGCTGTCTTTCATCAGACCTGGCATCACGTCACACACACACACACACTCCTTCAGCCTGGAGCATATCACACCCATATGTGATATCAGTGAGCGCATGATGGGAGAACCACCATTGTTTCTTTGTTCTGCCAGACACACACACACACACACACACACACACGCCTGTATATAGTATATGTTAGTTAGATTGTGTGTTTTCATCTTTGTGTTAAATAAAAGACTTTTGAACCTACAAGCTGTCTATTTTATATTGTACAAGAGTGAATGCTGCCAAACTCTACTCTGTCAAGAGCTCCAAAATCACAAATCACAAAATCCTTCGACCATTACAGCTGTTATGGTAATTTTGGTTGTAGTTATAAGCTGATTATGCCCTTTGATGTGCCATTATGCATTTCTATCCCATTGTGAATATCTACTCTGACCTCATAAGCAGTGATGCTGGTAATCTGACCACTTTTTTCAGTAACGAGTAATCTAAGGCGTTAATATTTCTGAACCAGTAATCAGATTAAAGTTACTTATTCAAGTCACCGTGCGTTACTATTATTTTTGTCATTTTCCTTAGTAAAAATATATATTTTTGCTTTCTTCTTCCGTCTCGGGGAGTGATGTCACGTATGCGACAAGTCACGTTTTTAGCATGAGGACAACTCACGTGTAACACCACGCAGCAACACAAACACATCAACAATGGAGGGAGGTGAGAGATGCACGTTTTCGAGCTGGAAATACATTCATTATTTTGAGTTTGTGTCAGCTAAAGATGAGAATATTAAGGTTCGTTGTACACTCTGTGCTGGCGACAGTACTATCAAGCTTCAAAAACATGACGTCAAATTTGAAGAAACATTTGGAGTCGCAGCACAGCACAGTTAAGTTTACAGACCCACCAGGTGGTGTTAAGCAGAGAGCTGCGAGCAAAGCCACGGCCTCGACTTCTGCAGGAGGTCCCCCACCTCCCAAACAACAGAAGCTGGACTTCGGTGCAAAACAAGTAAGTGGGGGAGAGTTGAAGAAGTTGGTCGGGCGGTATGTTGTAGAGGAAATGCTGCCCTTAAACACGGTTGACTCGAAAGTAACTTGTAATCTAACTTAGTTACTTTTAAAAACAAGTAATCAGTAAAGTAACTAAGTTACTTTTTAAAGGAGTAATCAGTAATCAGTCATCAGATTACTTTTTCAAGGTAACTGTGGCAACACTGCTCATAAGAACCCCCATTACATTTCCTTAAATTGCATATTTTGAAGACCATTTAATTTTGTCTTTTTTAATTTTTTAAAATTTTATCAGAGCCCTTCAGTCCTCACCATATTTCGACACAAAGTAACATCCTTGCTGGAGTGGCAGTGGATTGTATCTGACAAGTTACAAAAGTGGCAAGTTATAAAAATATGGTTGAGCTTTTCTGTTCTTTCTTTTGGATAGCCGGTCTGGCCGTGCATGCATGTTGGTGCATGTGAGCCCCCTCTCTTCAGAACAATTGGTCTGCCATTTACAGACACAGCAAGCAGGGTTGTGTGTGTTCTCACTTATGCCATATACTTCTGGGGACAAACACCAGCATCACAACATGAAAATGCATGACAGTAGGACTACCTTACCTTCAACACTTCATGAGTAGTCCAATTTCGGAGGAAAAAAGAGGACTGTGAATTTTATCACTCATTTTATTTACATTAGAGCCTAGAATCTTTTCATTTGATTCTGAATTGTGAAGCACTTTCTAAAGTCTGTTTAAATAGGAGCTCTGAGATTAATCATTGATCACCCTTCTCACAATTAAAAATGATGACTAGGATATACCATGATGGTTTACAGCACTGGTTCTCCAACACAAGGTTGACCCCCGGATGACCGGGATAAAAATACGAGTAAAATAAAGTTAAATGAAAACGATTTATGTCAGGAAAATAAACAACTTTCAACTTTACTTGGATCAGATTTTAATAGTTGCTTTCCTATAAACAAGAAAACAATGTGGCATGGGTGACATGATAGAAAAAGTTTGAGAACCTCTGGTATTCAGCTATATTTGATGAATAAGTGGTAGGCTAAAAACAGACATACCTTTGCATAATGGCCGTAAGAACTGACTTTTCAAGCAAAACCGAATTGCACTTTTTATAAAGCAGAATCAGCCATACACACAGCTTTATAAATCTAATTAATAAAATAATGCATATACATATTTTACACACAGTTTTAGTTATTGACCTACACACAGTTTAATGTATCTGGCCCCTGTTGCCCTCCCTTAGCTCACCCTGACGGCAGTCGCAGTATGCCCAGCCGATGGCACCGGAGCTCTGCCGGAAGAAGCACCAGGGGTTGGCCTCTTGGTCTGGATTTCGGCAGAAGCTGTGGTCCCCCAGGCCTCGGCCTGGGTACTGCTGCATGTAGTCTGGGAAGTCTGTCCACTTGAGGCAGGGGGAGCCTGAGTCCGTGTGGGAAACTGAGCCATTATAGTAGCCCTGGTCTGTAAAGCCTTCAGAACAGGAGGGCAGAGCTGCAGACACAGACCATCACTCAGTCAGTTTTACAGTCTTTCTTTCCTAAATGACATTACATGAAGAACAACAAAACTGAGTTTTTAGATATAAGTAAGAATAATTAAAAACAAAGACAAGACCAAATCTAGTAAGATGCATGTCTGCTGTATGTTTGTTATTAATTTAGTCAGTTATGTAACACACATTTTATAATCTAAATGTCACTCAATGAATAATTGAGTGGAGCCGATTCATATCATAAATACATTTTTAATATCTCACATTATTTTATCTTTGTTATAAATATCCTTAAAAGACCCAATTGCCACTATACAGTACATTAAAGGTAATAAATATTGTTAAATTTGTTACAGTAGTAAATACGATTATGAGGTATTCTTATAATTGAGTATTTTCTTTTTATACTACTTTTCACCTTTACTCCACTACATCTATTTCTAAGCTGTTGTTACTAGACATTTTGCAGATTACAATTTTACATATCGTATATTACGCTTTTGTGCAATATGTCCCTGTTGTTTCTTTCTGTCTCATCTGCTCTCTGCTACCTTCTGGCAGAGGTTCCCTTTCCCCTGCCTGCTCCAGGTATCAGATCTACTCTCAGCTTCTGTAACACTTCTTACTGATTCATGGATTCCGTATTTCTTCAGGAGCTGCTGCTCTGCTGCCCAATCTCTGTTTGCCACATCTTTTTAAAAGCCTGCTGTGTATTCTGTTTCCAACTCTTCATTCTCTTTCCCTGTGTTGTAGAGTCAGTTATTTCCGTTAGCAGGTTGACTCTAGAAAAAAGAAGATTTGTTTGGTCTCAGTTATTAAGAAAATGAGCAGGTAAGAGTGGGGTACCCCTTTCCGCTGATCGTAAGTTCTGTTCCTGTTAAACACACTAGTTGTGGTGGGCGCCTCCCTTTTTTTTTTTTTTTTTTTGTTTACAGTGCACCTCTGCCAGCTGCCACATTACAATGCTGATTGTGTGTTTATGTACCAATCACCAATAGTAATACAATATACTGTATTATATACAATAATCAAACCTTCTCAATGGGTTCATTGTGCACAATGAGACTTTCACTTTTCATACTCGAAGCACATTTTGGTGATAATACTTATACTTGATACTTAGTTAAAAAGTTTAAATGGGCATGTGGTTGGTCAGAGGTGATCTTCAACACATTATGAACACTTAAAAACAGCATTCGATTTTGTTTGACACGAGGAGCTTACTGATAGTTTTCACACTTCATCAGTGGGTCAGAAGGAGCTTCACAACTCTTCCTCTGGTTATGGGATCATTTAGTGACGGGTAAAAACAAGTTATATGAAGCCTGAGTACATTCATCTGGTGGGCAGATGGTGGTTTAACAAGACAGTGCTGTGGCACGCACACACACACACACACACACACACACACACACACACACACACACACACACACACACACACGCACACACGCACACACACACACACCAAGGGTGTTTTCACCTTATTGGCCCATCTACAGAAATGTTGATTAATGTGTGTTGTCCTTATGAATGAATAAATGAAAAGAAGCAAGAACGACCCTGATCTACTCATAACCCTGCAGTCAGCTACTCAACAGTGGCACATGTAGGTTCTTGCCAACACAGCTGCCAAGCATAAAATACTCAATACTCATCTATTTTCCAGTGGGAGTATCTGACAGGTCTGAAGTCAGACCTTTGTTTCCAGACCAGTGAATCTTCACTGCCATAGGGCATGAAGCATGCAAATTAGGAAATCTACACAGATTGTACTGCTTTAACTGTGACTGTGAGGCACAGAATGAAACCACACTGGTTTACTGTATATATAGACATGCTGTGACTGGAGGGGAGAGAGGAGGGAGAGGAGGTGACGAGACAGGGAGGGCTGGAAAGAACAACAGGCGAGCATACAGGCCATACTGTAGACTGCAAACTAGATTAGAGTATCCGCTAAGGGTAAAGGATATTAGTTATTATGACATGACCGGTGGGAGGAAGGATATGAACAGAAACAGTCTGACCTTAAAAGACGTGGTACATGGTAAAATGATTCACCCTAGCCTTGGACTTTCTGAAGATTTAATTTTTCACAGCATTCAATAACCGTAGATGTTGTTGTTATTGGACGCTGATTCACAGAAAAAAACAGTGTGTGTTTCTCCCTATTGGACAGTTAAGATAACATTGCATCAGAGCACGACAAATAGTTGTGTGTGTAAATAATTTGATATTGTGGTTGTTGTCGTCCTGTTACCACAGGTTAGCCAGGTTAGCATTTTCTAATGCGAACTGCAAAGGAACTAACGTAGCAATGTACTGTCTGTCTACTGGCTGGAAAATTGGCTGGCTTGTTGTTTAATAATTACTTTGTCAGCTAACGTTACTAAGCAGTAAACGCCAGAGCAGCGTAGCTATGTTACCACTGAAATGTCTTAATTACAGCAATTGATAGCTTAGCTAGCTACTCCTATTGGTGGTGGATGAGCATGTGCGTCACACAGCATTATTATTTTGACTACAAATGTCATTTTATTTTAAGGGTATGTGGTGAGGGGTGCTTCACTATGTCACAGGCGTACCTGAATGGGCTCTTGACAGACGTCAACATCCACCTCTGGATGTGGCAAGTTACAAGAAAGACTACATGATATCTGGTTCTGCAGCAAATGAGGCACTCACAGATTATTCTCAACAGACTCTTGCTGAAGGATGTTGAGAAGTTTCTGACCTTTCAGTAAGACTAAACACTGTTATCTTGTCTACTAGAGTATGTGTCAGTTTTTAGTATGTACGATAGGTGAATGTGGAAATAGCCACTGGCCAGTGCATGTCAACCAGAAAGGCGAAGTTTCGTAAGTGGTACATGTGAAAACATATTTTATTGTTTGTTTGCCTGAGGAATAATAAGGGGGGTTCAACAAGTTCCCTAGAGAATGATGCCACCACTGATGTGGAAATACTTTGGTAGAATCTCTCTCTACATGAATTAAAAACCACACAGTAAATTGTCAACCACCTGCCTACAGTCCTATCTGGTCTAGCACAAGGAGCCACAGTGTTTGATTATAGTACATGCAGCAATATAGTATTCTCCATTTCTGTGGGTTATATGCCACTGATTTCTTTTTTCTGCCAGTATATGACACACATGCTTATACTTCATAGATTTCTGTGTATGTATAGTCATGTAATGAATTTACCTTCTGGTTCACTTGCTATTTGAGTAGGTTCTAATTTTTGCTCTCTCTCTCTCTCTCTCTCTCTCTCTCTCTCTCTCTCTGTCCCTCTCTCCATTAAGGAAATGACTTCAGCTACATGACAGACAATGGGAGCAAGACAGTTCTTCAGAGTATGGCTTAGAGAGTTCTTTGTTATAAATAACTTTTGACAAACATGTAAAAAAAACAGTTTTATTTATATATAAAACTGTTTTTTTACAGACCAGACCAGCCCCTGGTGTGACGTATACACTGACGTGTCCACGTCTGCCATCTTGCCTTGTGTGATCTCCACAAGCTCACGTCCACCATCTTGTCTCTCTCGCTCTCCCCCCCCCCCCCCCACAGACTCTCTCTCACACAACACACGCACACCCTTGCACACACTTACACTGCTAAATAAACTCTACAGTTTTATACTGTACAGAGCAGTTGTCTGCGATCATTTATGCATATGTGTTGTAGTAACAGCTGGTTGTGACAGTCAGTTCTCTAATTCATTTCCTTCACTGTTCTTTTAATGTTAAATATTTTTATAAATATTTACATTTTAGAGTGAATATTTTTTAGACTGTTTTCCCATTTGGCTATTGGTCCCTGATTCCAGGGTGGTGACCCATAATTATTCATTTATATTATCATTATAATAATTACTTTTAGTACTCATTTTAGTAAGGTTCATGTAGCGTTACAATTTCCCCCAAAACAGACACACATGAATAAAGACTTTAAGATAAGCCTTACCTGCACTCTGCACAATTTTCACTAAGTATCCACCTTCATTGACCTGTGGAAGATAAGCAACATCACGGAACAAATACAGAGTTCAAAGTCAGTTATCAAACAACAAACACATACAGTATATACTGTGTACAATGTTTTTAGACTAATATGATAAAAATGTCCTTGTCGTTAAATGTGTTGTAGAGCTAATTATTCCAGCTTGTCCTAGTATGTTCATCATGAACCAGGTAAGTTAGAAGTGTATTAGGTCTAAGAACCAACGAAGCCTGGATGCGAGGTAGTGACACAAATAGGATTACATTAAAGGAAGGGGAGAGAGAGAGAGAGAGAGAGAGAGAGAGAGAGAGAGAGAGAGAGATGCTTTGGCAACATTGTTGTAAAACTTTCATGCCAATAAAGCCCCTTTGAATTTAAAAAATTGAATTGAATTGAGAGAGACAGACAAAGAGAGAGAGAGAGAGAGAAAACACAATAATACTTGTGGTGACTATTCAAAAAACAAAACTTGTCACCTGTGGTGGTTTGGGATGGTTCGTTCTTGACTCGACTCCAGAGCGAATAAAAAAGAAAAGTTGTAAAAGTAATATCTTTGGGTGAGGTTCCCGTTTATTTGAACAAAAAGGATAAGGTAAATTGACAGAACAAAAAGAGATTCTACTGTTTCTCTGGCTGCCGTGTAAAAACTGTGTGTGTCTTCCACCACCACTCCACTCAAACTAATCAACACTTCTGATCAACAACAGCTGGGGCAAGGTTTGGGGTAAAAGAAAGTAACTGAAATATACTTCCCCTAGTGGAAAAACAAATACCTGCACAACATAAAAAATGGCTCCTACACACCGGCCCCATAATTGTGTTGGTGTGCACTTACAATTATATAAACATATTTCAAAAAGGAGCCAAAAAGGATGTGTATGTGTGTGCAAATCTTCTTCTTCTTTCTTTAGAAGTAAATGTCCATAAATCAAATCTTCTTTCTTTAGAAGTCAATCCATATTTCAGTCTTTAATAACAATCTTTATGTCTCCAACAGCATGCAGAGTTTTGTGACAGGTCTCTCCAGAAAGCCTGTCTTGGTCTTCAGCTGAACTGACCGGACAACACCTCTCCTGTCTGGAAAGGTTTTGGTCACTTTACCCATTAGCCATGAACTTCTTGGAGCAGAAGGGTCCATGATAATAACAATGTCGTCCACAGAAAAATTCCTTCGTGGCTTTGTCCACTTTTGTCTTTCTTGGAGCAGTGGAAGGTACTCTCTTACCCACCGCTTCCAAAATAAGTCTGACAGGTACTGTACCTGTCTCCATCTTCGTTTGATGTATACATCACTATCATCAAACAGTCCAGGAGGAAGAAGAGGTTTGGCCTTCAGCAGAAGAATGTGGTTGGGTGTAAGTGTTTCCAGGTCATTAGGGTCATCGGATAGTTTGGTTATTGGGCGACTGTTGAGAATGGCTTCAATTTCACAAAGGATAGTGCAAAAGCTTTCATCATCCATAGTTTGCTGTTTGACAATGGAATACAGCACCTTTCTTATGAGGCGAATAATCCGCTCCCATGTTCCGCCATAGTGAGATGCAGCAGGAGGGTTGAATGTCCATGCTATTCCTCTTTTTGCCAAAGCACTTTGAATTTTGTTGTGATCCAGGGCTTTAAGAGCTTCCCTTAACTCTCTTTCAGCTCCAACAAAATTGGTGCCGTTGTCTGACCTGAGGTTGTAGACTTGCCCACGTCGACACATGAACCGTCGGATGGCATTTATGCATGAATCTGTTGTTAGTGAGTGGGCTGCTTCAAGGTGTACTGCCCGACTAGTCATGCATGTGAAGATTACACCATACCTTTTGACCATGCTGCGACCTCTTTTGATGTCAATAGGGCCGAAATAATCCACACCTGCATTAGTAAATGGTGGTAAATCTGGCAGGAGTCTTTCAGCTGGAAGGTCAGACATTTTTTGTTCTCCAACTCTGCCTTGAAGACGACGACAGGTAACACAATCAGCAATGATTTTTCTGCAGGCTGAGTTTGCATTTGTTATCCAGTAGGTTTTTCGAAGTGTAGATATCATGTGATTGCGTCCAGCGTGACCCACTTGCTTGTGAATGTGTTGTAAGATAAGTTTGGATATGTGTTGATCTTTAGACAGAATTATTGGATGTTTTACTGTCTCAGGCATGGATGCTTTTCTCAGACGACCTCCTACTCTCAACAGCCCATCTTGGAGTATGGGATCCAACCTGTAGATGTCACTGTTGGTTGGCACAGATAATGCGCCTTTCTCCAAGAGAGAGATTTCCCTGTGAAATCTTTGCTGTTGGCAGAGGCGTGCAATTTCCAGTTCTGCAGTATGTAAGTCATCCCGTGTCAATGATTGAACATTCATATTTGCTTTGTGTTGCTGATGTCCTTTATTGCATGCTTTACCGTTTTTCCTTAGCTGTTGAAGCAGATCTTTAAACTTCAAAAACCAGGCGACTGAAGTTTTGAGTTTTTCCCAGTCTGAAAAGTAGGTCAGAAGCTTGTTCATGGTATTGGATGCATCATCAACAACACAAGCATTAACTGTGAGGTCTTGTTTAACCTCAGGGTCATCCAAGGTGACGGCAGGTTTGTTTACCTCCTGTTTTGGCCATGTTCTTTCCTCAGTCAGCAGAAACTCTGGTCCTTTGAGCCATCGTTCACATTTCAGAAAATCATCAGCTGACAGTCCTTTTGAAGCCTCATCAGCGGGGTTCTGCTTAGAGCCAATGTACCTCCACTGGGCCACCTCTGTGGCTTCTCTTATGACAGCCACTCTGTTCGCCACAAATGTGTGGAATCTCTTTGTTTCACTTGAAATGTAATTAAGCACAGTCGTGCTATCGGTCCAGAACACTGACTGGTCCAATTCCAGTTGCAGCTCCTTTGTAATCATCTTATCCAGTCTGACAGCTAATACAGCAGCAGTGAGTTCAAGCCTTGGTATTGTGGTTTGTTTCATGGGAGTGACTCTGGATTTTCCAATCATGAAAGCAATGTTAACTTCATCAGAGATGCCTTTCAATCTCAGATAAGAAACAGCGCCATATCCGTGTTCACTAGCATCTGAGAAGTGATGCAGCTGTGCATTGCTTACCTTTCCAAAGTTCTTTGGCTTGATGCACCGTTCCACCTTTAACAGTGACAATTTGTGCAGATTTATCAGCCACTGTGTCCACTTCTGCAGAAAGGTTGGTGGTATTGTGTCATCCCAACCAATTTTTCTTTTGCACAGCTCTTGCAGCATCAGCTTGGGAGGCAGTGTGAACGGTGACAAGAAACCAAGAGGGTCATAGATAGAATTAACCACTGACAAGATTCCACGGCGGGTACATGGACGACTTTCCAGTGCAATCTTGAACATGAACATGTCTGATTCCGCACACCAGTGCAATCCAAGAGCTCTTTCAACAGGTAAATTGTCTTTATCCAAATTGAGTTCTTTGGTTGCTTTGGAACGATTTTCTTCAGGGATGCTTGCAATAACTGCTCGACTGTTGCTCATCCACTTTGAGAGCCGAAAGCCTCCTTTGGCACATGCAGCAGTGAGATCTTGTACCATTTGCAAAGCTTCCTCTTCTGATGACACAGACTTTAAACAATCGTCCACGTAAAAGTTTTGCTTGATGGTCTTTAATACTTCGTCACTGTACTGAGCCGTGTTGTCATCAGCAACTCTTTTCAAGGCATAATTGGCGCAGCTCGGTGATGAAGTTGCTCCAAAAATATGAACCTTCATTCTGAAGTCCACCACAGGTTGTGTCACATCTCCATTATGCCACCACAAAAATCGAAGGAAATCAACGTGTTTCTGAGACACATGAACCTGGTGAAACATAGCCTGCACATCGGTCATGATGGCAACTGCTTCTTGTCTAAATCTGAGAAGAACGCCAAAAAGGGAATTTGTGAGATCAGGACCTTGCAACAGCTGGCTGTTCAAAGATGTGCCCTTGAAACTTGCTCCACAGTCAAATACAACTCTCAATGTTTTCTTTTTGGGATGATAAACCCCATGATGTGGTATGTACCAGATTTTACCTTCAGTTCCATTCAGTTGCTGTTGAGGCACCTGCTCCGCATAACCATTTTTGATGACATCATTTAGGAAGTGCACATACTCCTGATGATATTCTGTGTTCCTCTGAAACTTTCTTTTCAAACTCATGACTCGCTGTTCAGCAATGCATCGATTGTTTGGCATTATGACATTATCAACTTTAAAGGGTAAATCAACACAATAGTGGTTGTTTTCAAGGCGAATTGTTTTTTCCATTATGTGAAGAAATCTCATGTCTTCTCTTGATATTAAAGCGTCATCACATGACCTTTCATTGAAGTCCTGGTTGTATTGCGTGATTAACAACTGTTCCACTTTATCAATGGAGATCTTATTGACAGTGACAGTAGGGCAGCCATTCTTCCCTGCATCACTTCCACTTCCTTTAAGTGGGCCGTTCACCACCCACCCCAATAGGGTCCGAACAGCATAGGGTCCGTCATTACAGCTGTTAATAATTTCCCACGGTTCCAAAAGCTTTGAGGCATTTGTGCCAATCAACAAATCCACTCCAACTTCAAGCTCGGGAACTTTAATCTTTTCCAGGTAAGGCCATTTTCTCAGATCCTTTTCTGTTACAATATTGTGTCTTGTAACCGGCATGGTTTGCTGAGTGTAAACCTCAGGTAGGTCTAGAAACCTGTTCTCATCATAACCAGCTACTTCCAGTCCAGTCAGAACATGAGTCTTTACAGTATGTGCTTGTCCCATTGTTCGCAGGAAGATGTGTGTTTGGATGCTGTCCATGTTCAGCTGTCTCATCAGGCGTTCTGTACAAAAGGTAGCTGAGCTTCCTGGGTCAAGAAAAGCGTAAGTGGTCAAAATTTTGTCTCCATTCTTAGCCTTTACTTGTACAGGTACAATTGAGAGAACACATTTCTGCGTACCGGCCCCAGTGCGAGCACAGGTCTGCTGAGGGACAACCGTGTTGCTTGATTGCTCAAATGCTCTGAATTTAGCTGGGTTGTGAAGCATTGTGGGATGTCTGAAGTTACATACATCACACGTTAGACGTTTCTTGCAGCTTTTGCTGATATGACCTGGTTTTAGACAACCAAAACAAACACCACTTTGCCTTAAAAGATCAAGTTTCTCACGATGCACTTTGTTCTTAAGATGTACACAATCTTCTATTGCGTGATCCTCTTTACATATGCAACATGATGTGGTCTTGCTTTTTGATAGAGACAAGGCATGGATGAGCGGTGTTTGTGCAGACTTTATACCTGCTGAAGTGCTTACAGCTGCCACAGTTGCTGGATTTTTATTCCTGGGTGAAAATCTTGTGGGAGCTTTTCCTTTAAATGTAGCAGTTTGTGTGTCTTGCAAGTTACCAAAGACAGGATCAGAGAGAATTTTGATCTGATGTTCCAGAAAGTTGACCAAATCAGAGAACAAAACTCTACTTCCACGTCTCTCCTGTAGGTCACAAACAGCTGCTCTCCATCTTTCTCTTAATTTGTAGGGCAGTTTCATCACAAGCTGTTTCAGGTTTGATGGTACATTCATTTCTGCCATATACTGTAGACTTTCCATCATGTTACAACATCCTCTCAAAAACAACATGTATGTTTGAAGAGAACCAACATCTTCAGCTTTTATTGGTGGCCAACTTAAAGCCTTTTCCATGTAAGCAGCCCCAATCTTCATTTCATTGCCAAAGTGTTCCTTTAACAAGTATTTGGCTCTGTGATAGCCTTGATCATTTGACATGTGATAGCAGCTTCTGATCAATTCTCTAGGTTGCCCCCTGGTGTGTTGTTCCAGGTAGTACAAGCAGTCCTGGAGATTATTGACTTTTCTTTCAACTCCCTGTTCAAATGCCATGATAAAAGATCCATACTGTAGAGGGTCACCATCAAATATGGGTATTGCTCGAGGTGGAAGAGATGCTGAGTGTTGTTGTTGAACCAGCTGAGCAGTGATTTCTGTTTGTCGCTGCATAATGTTGCCAATGTCCTGTATTTTATTTTCATTTGTGTTCATTTGTGGCGTGGTACAAACATTGCTTGACCTGTGACCTTGCAGTGAGTTGAAGACAGTTGTGTTGCCTCCTGGTGCTCTTGGTAGGAATTGCATAGGTTGTATTGAAGTGAAGGTTTCTGTAGGCTGTGTTTGTACATACTTTCTTTCTTTAGGGCGTGCATCCTGAAGGTGTGAAGGTGGTTGCTGTGAGAGTGGTTGTTGCACTGTTTCAAACTTTGACCTCTGTGACATTTCCATTTTTGATTTTGTGGCTTTATCGAAATATGAATTCATTCCATCAGATGGTGTAGAGCCACTTCCCACCATACTGCTTTCCAGTATGGCTATTTTAGCTGTAGCAGCAGCTAGTTGGGTTTCCATTTCCAGTTGTTCCTTTTGTCTTTTTAATCGTTCCTGTTCTGCATGCAGTTTCTCCTCCTGAGCCTCCAGTGCATGTTTTTTCTCCAAAGCAGCCATGTGTTGGATCAATGCTGCCTTTTCAGCCTTTGCTCGTAAGCATGCAGAACTTGTGATGGAAGATTTGGATGAAGATTTAGACTTAGATGAGACCCGTGTTTTTCCAGGGGGGAGAACATTTGAAATACTGTCATTGGGTTGAATCTCATCCTCCTGGTCAGCATTTAATTGAATCTCATCCTCCTGTATTACAGACTGTTTGTCACAATGTTCTGGTGCATCCTTCAACCATTTATACACATCACACATGAATTTCTCATTTGCTTTAAACTTCTGTTCAAACCATGTTTGCTGCCTTTTGTATTCTTCTTCAGGCAGTGGCATTTCCATCAATGCACCATGAGTTTCAGCAGCAGCTTCACACAGTTTGTTAAACTCATTTAAAAGGGTTTCAACACTGCACAAAGTATCACTTGTTATTTTGTCACATAACAGATTATTGATCTGCAACTTGATTTTGGATGCTTGATTCAAGGTTAACTTCCGGTTCCTTTGCAGGTTTGCAATTAGCAGTGAAACACCTTTTGCAGTTAATTTTCTTCCTCTTTTTTCAACATCACTTTTTACAGCACGCTCCTCAATTCTTGCAACATCACCTTTAGCAGTTGGAACATCACTTTTTGCAACACGCTCCTCAAGAACATTTTCAACATCAGCATTTTCATCCATTTCCACACTGTAAATATGTCAACTTGTGACGTCAGCAGCAGAACAATTGCAGTCATTCACAGGTGCTGATTATTTCCTCCTTTTTCCAATTAACTTTCATTTCATCAACATCCATGACATCCAGTTCCACAATCCAATGCATCAAGACTGTCCAGTTCCATTAAATCACTCAAACAGGCTCAGTTTCTTCAATCATGCAGTTTTATTGTCTGCTGCGTCCTTTACCTTTCTCCTCTGGCTCTGTCTGATGAACAGGAGGGAGGGGTTGCAAGCTCCATGGCCTCCTCTTGATCCAAGCAGCAGCAGCCTCTTTCCAACAATGCTGTTTCCTTCATCCAGGGCAAAGCTCTTTACTTGTCCTCCATCCAGGGCAAACAGTTTTTACTTGTGTGGTGACTATTCAAAAAACAAAACTTGTCACCTGTGGTGGTTTGGGATGGTTCGTTCTTGACTCGACTCCAGAGCGAATAAAAAAGAAAAGTTGTAAAAGTAATATCTTTGGGTGAGGTTCCCGTTTATTTGAACAAAAAGGATAAGGTAAATTGACAGAACAAAAAGAGATTCTACTGTTTCTCTGGCTGCCGTGTAAAAACTGTGTGTGTCTTCCACCACCACTCCACTCAAACTAATCAACACTTCTGATCAACAACAGCTGGGGCAAGGTTTGGGGTAAAAGAAAGTAACTGAAATATACTTCCCCTAGTGGAAAAACAAATACCTGCACAACATAAAAAATGGCTCCTACAATACTAACAATTGTACTAGAATATTATCAAAATAAAAAAAATGATACAATAATTACAATGATATTGAGGATAGTTAATATGATGCAACAACAATAACATAGTAAAGTAAAAATAATATGATAACACTATCAACTGTGTGTAATGCAACAGATATGAGATATTGAGCTACCAGAGGGGCGAGCAAAAATATATGGTGCATGTTCATTGTAGATGGTGGACAGCCAATGTCCACCAATGGTTGGCAATGGTTTAGGGCTATGGAGAGTATTTTATGATATGTCTTGTTTAGGTTGATGTTGATGTTGGATGTGTCTCCTAGTTAGCACAGTGCAGGGGACAGTGGGATGTGGCAGCCTAGGAGGAGATAGAGGTTGTCAGTGACAGAATTGTGCGATTGGTGTGCAGTCGCACGTAGCACGCATGTACAGTGCCTAAAAAAAGTATTCACCCCCTTAATTGTTTTCCCATTTTATTGCTTTTATAAATGGAATCATGGTCAACATACAAAAAATATACAAAACAAAAAATTTACAAAAACATCTTCAATGTCAAAGTGAAAAAAGATTTCTCCAAAATAATTAAAAATATATAATGTAAAATAGGTGATTGCATAAGTATTCACCCCCTTTAAATTAACTAACCTTATTCAACAGAGGTCCAGCCAATTGGCAGTCTCAAAATTAGTGAAATGGAGATGACCTGAGTGCAGTGAATGTGTCTCAAGTGATTGTAGTATAACGACACCTGTGTCTGAAGGTCCAGTCACTGTTAATCAGTATTCCTGGCTACAATTACACCATGGAGACAAAACAACACTCCAAGCAACTCTGTGAAAAGGTTATTGAAAAGTATAAGTCAGGGGATGGATACAAAAACATTTCCAAGTCACTAAACTTCCCCCAGATTTCAGTTAAATCCATCATTTAGAAATGGATGGAATATGGCACATGTGTAAATCTGCCTAGAGCAGGCCATCCTCACAAACTGAGTGACTGTGCAAGAGGGAGACTAGTGAGGGAGGCCACCAAGACACCTATGAATACTCTGAAGGAGTTAAAAGCTTCAGCAGCTGAGATTGGAGAGACTCTGCATACAACAACTTTTGCCTGGGTTCTTCACCGGTCAAAGATTTATGGGAGAGAGTCAAAGAGAAAGCCACTGTTGAAGAAAGCTAATTAAATCTCAACTCGAGTTCACCCAAAGGCATGTTGGAGACTCCAAGGTCAACTGGAAGAAGGTTCTTTGGTCTGATGAGACCAAAATGGAGCTTTTTGGCCATCAGACTAGATGCCATGTTTGGCAGACACCAAACACTGCACATCACTACAAACACACCATCCCCATCGTGAAGCATGGTGGTGGTGGCAGCATCATGGTGTGGTGATGCTTCTCAGCAGCAGGCCCTGGAGGGCTTGTAAAGGTAGAGGGTAAAATGAATGCAGCATAATGTAGGGAAATCCTGGAGGACAACCTGATTAAGTCTGCAAGAGAACTATGACTTGGGAGAAGATTTATTTTCCAGCAAGACAATGACCCGAAGCGTACAGCAAAAGCCACACAGAAATGGTTTAAAGACAATAAGGTGAATGTTCTTGAGTGTCTGAGTCAAAGTCCAGACCTCAATCCATTTGAGAATTTGTGGCTGGACTTGAAAAGGGCTGTTCATGTCCGATCCCCGTGCAACCTGACAGAGCTTGAGCAGTTTTGCAAAGAAGAATTAAATAATAATAATAATAAAATTGCAGTGTCCAGATGTGCAAGCCTGATTGAGACCTATCCACAAAGACTCTATGCTTTGATTGAGGTCAAAGGTGCATCTACAAAATACTGACTTGAAAGGGTTGAATACTTATATAATCACTTATTCTAAGTAATATATTTTTAATTAATTGACATTGCTTTGTAGAAATCTGTTTTCACTTTCTCATTGAGGAGGTTTTTGTGTTAATTTTCTGTTTATTTAATATTTTTTGTATGTTGACCATGATTCCATTATAAAAGCAATAAAACGGGGAAACAATTAAGGGGGTGAATAGTTTTTATAGGCACTGTAGCTGTGGTGTTTTGTGTGCAGTGTGAGTAGATTTCTAAATCTATATAAACCCATTTGAAATATCCTTTTCCCAGTGTAGTGTACTGTAGTGTATATGGAGAAGATGTTTTTGCAGATTTGGATCCAGAAGTCGGCATCTGGGTGATGTGCAGATCTTGTTACCATTATTTATTGAAGGAAAGATTTGGGATAGATTTTTTTAGATTTTATTTTTACTTGTGATCTTGATTAAGTCTTAAATCAGTGGTTAAGTGATTTAACATTGAGTTTGGTCTGAATAGAGGATTTTACTTGGAGAAATTCTAAAAACTGATTCTCCCTGTTGTCGTACTTCTGGACCAAATTGGGGAATGAGATTGGAGTGTTGTTATGGAAGACATGCCTAAGGTGTGTGATACCTTTATTAATCCATGATGTGAATGTAACAGATCAACCTGTGTGTTGAATCAAATGTGTATATAATTACACAAAATCTGTTACTGCCTGACAAGAAAATGCCTCCAAATCCAATATGTGTAGACTGTGTGTGTGTGTTCACTGTAAAATGTTTTTACTACGTACTGCCCTTTTGTACAATTCTCCTGTGGGAGAGGAGCTGGAGTGGACAGTATTATTTACATGGAGGTTCTGCTTGTTACTCATTCTGTCAGAATAAACGGAGATCATCTCCAAAGAGGTCCCGGTGTCACAGCATCATTCAAACCAACACAACGCAGAAGCACACCGGTCACATGAAGTTTAGTGGTTTTTTAATCCAATGAGAAGCCAGATCGGAATGTGTTTGGGCGGTGAGAGTGTGGTGTTTCTACCAGGCTGTTAGAGTTGTAGCTATGGTAGGGTTTTTGAAACAAGGGTGTTGTGTGATTGGGCGGCTTATGAATGGCATGGAAGAAATATGTATTTCGTTGCATAATGTTTGTTCTATGTCTATCCAGAAGGACTCCAGAAGATGGTAATGAAGGTGAAGGATTTTGCAGGTAAAGTAGAATGTCATCATCATAAAGGCTAATCTTATGGTGTATGTTTTTTGTTCGGATTCCTGTGATGTTTATTTCTTGTTGGATGGCTGCTGTAAGCGGTTCAGTAAAGATGGCGAATAATTGATTTTTTTTTTCTGCTATTAATCTATTGTGTCCACAGGAGACAGTGTATTCCAAAAAGTCTTTGTAGAACTCAGCAGGGAAGCCATCAGGTCCTGGTGATTTATTGTTGGGCATGAGTTTGAGTGCATTGTGAGTTCTGTTATTGTAAGTGGTTTCTCAAGTGCATTTCCAATTCTAATCAGGGAGTCAGAAAGATTAGAGAAAGAGTTGAAAAAGGTGTGAAAAAGGATTAATTATCATTATTTGGACCGTAGAGACACAACATGTGTTTGGGTTGTTGTGAATCGTGATATTTATTATGATAAATTGTCCGTCAGGCTCTGAAATGGTTTTGATTCTGCAACGGATCATTAAGTCCATTAACCATACCTTTCAGATGTCTGCCATAACACTGTGACGTGGACATTTGTTCACAGTGTTTTTGAGTCTGATGTGGTGAACTGTGTCCTGAGATTTTTTTAGATGAGTGGTCATGAAATCCTTAAACTGCTGGTTATCATCATGCATTTGCTCTTGGATAATGGTAAAATCAAGAGTGTCTCTCATGCTGCATGATTGTAGATCTTAAATGGTTTCTTTCATGTCCTTGTTCTCTTTCGTAATGGATGCAAGCTGGGTCATGAGTGAGGTGACGGACTGTTGCAGAGATTTGCTTTTCTTTGTTTAGTGTGGAGGGTTTTTCCTGGCTTAACTCAAGGCTTTTGCTTAGCTGGAGGAATTCCTTGTGAAGTACATTGACTAGAGCTGTCATGGCATCTAAAGCAGAGATGTTGTTGTTGATGATATCAAATTATCACTGACCTCAGAGCAGCTTGATTTGTCTGGGGAGATATGGAAGTAGTCTGATAGTCAAGATTGCTTTAAAGTTAGTGTCGAAGTGGATCAGTCCCCGTCATGGTCTTTATTCATGTCATTCATGGTGCAGAATCGGTGATAGCATTCATCGATGTAGTCCATGGGGTCGTACAGATCGGATAGTTATTCTTTCATATGGATATGGTAGAAAACAGGGGGTTAAGGAAAAATTAGGAGTAGCTTTATTTTCCACGTTTGTTTCTGAACTTTCAGTGACTATGCCTGGGCATGTGATAAAGATAAAACACATGAATGTGTGTTTTATTTTAATTCACGAAAGTAGTATGGCACAGAGTATGACATACTGCACAGGTGTCATCAGATTTAAGGCAGGTTAATAGCATGAATGTGTTAAACACACAATATGTAATTTCTGCCGCTAGCAAAAGATTTTTGCTTGTGTGGGGAGGACTGGGCAAAGTGGGAGGCAGAGCTGCTGCTCAGCTGCTCAGAGGCATTCAGCTTTGGAGGAGAGAGTCGGATGCAGTGCCAGACCTTCTGGAGAAATAAACATCAGAGTCTGCTCTGATCCGGAGCCATTTGCAGATGGAAGGAGAGCTCAGAGATGACTTTTTAACTGATTTATCTTCACTCTTATTTATCAACCCTGCAGCAGCAATTTGCAGAGGTGACCTCCAGTGTCAGGTGATTATGTACTGTATTGCTGTCTTCCAACTGGAGCTGGAGGGAAAATGTATTTTATTTCATGAACGTAACATTACACAGAGGAGAGGGGAAAAAGAAGAGAGAACTAGAGTCTCTAGTGAGGGCTGAGTTCAGTGAGAGTTGAGATGAACTCAAACACCGTCTGTGTTTGAGTGCCATTGCTCGCTTACGGCTAATGTACAGTAGTAGTCTGGCTCTCTTAAAAAAAGTTAACACTTGTGCAAGTAACGCAGTCGAAAATTTGGCTCACTGGTAGTGAACAGACCATTAAACAACCATCACTGCTGATGAAAATCTATCTATGTGACTCAGGCAGAAATGTTCCCAGACACGGTTACGTCTTAATTTTTATTCAGGTTATGTTTAGTCTTGTTTTTCAACTTCCTACATCACTCTCTGACTCTCTCAGAGTGACATGTGACCAAATGACACAAACCATTGTCTTGAGTAAACTTGTTGATTTTTCTGGGTTTGAACATTGTTGGAACATTTTGGGATAATGCAAGTACACAACTCAACAAAATATATAGCAGAGGTCTAGTTAATGCAGAAATGTTACATATTATATCTTTAAGTGCAGTAACATATATTCTGCCTGCAGAGGCATTCTGCCTTTCACATGCTTATAGTAGCTAATAGTAGCACAAATGCGCCAGAAACAGGGAACAACACCAGTAAAAGTAAACACAAGCAAGCAGTAGGCAGCATGGAGGCCACTGACAATGTTATGTTGGTCACTGGTGTGTACATTTACATACAGTATTTGATTTACGCGCCACCACCGGATGTTGTTAACGCGTCATCACTTTCCGCGGCATGAAATATGCCAGAATTTAGTGTGTTCGCCTGGGTCTTACTTTTAATTCAACGCCGAGGCGAGCCAAAGTTGTAAAACCCTGTGTCGACTGCAGAGTAAATTGGCCCGGGTGTAAATGCCAAGTGTACACATTCCCAATGCACACAAAAGCCAGATATTAGCGGGTTTAAGTGGGATTTTTGACCAGTGGAAAAGGGGTATAAGACAGTGCTTAGGGCCACCAGAGAACAGCCTAATTTAAGTCTTATGTCCATTTGTTGCCTCATGGCAAGAAGGTCCTGGGTTCGAGACGTGGCTGGGGCAGAGCCTCTCTGCGCGGAGTTTGCATGTTGTCTATGTGGGGTCTCTCTAGGTACTCCAGCTTCCTCCCACAATCCAAAGACAAGTTAGGTTAATTGGTTGCCCTAGAATTCCACTGGTTGATGCCTGTTGCGAAACGGCTCCGCTGCAGTTATGCTCTGTGCTCCCTTGTCCGTCAACACCCACCAGTTCCATTTTGAGTGCGCCAGACTGAGGAGTTCCTGCAGTAATTACAGAATCACACGCAATCGCAATTATACATGTATGTGTTATGCACACAACAACTAACGGACAAAAGGTTAGTGTTCCCAACCGAAGGATTAGAAGAAGGGTTGACTTGCTTGGATTCGTCTCTTTTTTGAGATTTTTGTGCTGGCGTCAACACGGAGTGTTTTATTATAAAAATGATCTGGTGTCTGACTTCCTGTCTGCTCTTTGCTGAATTCCGCTGAATTGAAGAGCTGTGCCCCGGCATCTGACAAAAAGAGAAGACTTGCGTATCTGCTATGGAAGGGTCCGGACCACCACAGCTACAACGGAGTAACTGTCAGCTCCACTGATGGATGAAATTTTGTGTTCTTTGAGATTTGTGGTGGTCAGGAATTGTTTTAGTTAACCATGTTAATGTAATTTATTTTACATTTTTGGATTTTAACACAGTTTGTGGGTTCTGAAATCAGTTCAAGTCCCTCTGAAGCACTTGAACCAGCCGTACGTGACAGAGCTATTAAACTCTGGTTTCCCTTCTCACTTATCTGCAGTGATGTGATATGAATAAAAAAAAGTATAGACTTTGACCTGCTGATAATATGAAGTAGTCAGACCAGCTGCCAATGGAAGAATGAGTGACTAAACAGGTTGTGATATTTGGACATTTTTGTCATGTTTTCTCTGCAGTCCAGCACATTGGATCTGAACCAAGACAATGAGCTTGAAGTGCTAAATCTCAGCTTTAGTCTGAGGCAGTTTAAATGGTTATTGGGTAAAATAATAAGCCCTGACATTTTCCACAAAACAGTAGAAGTGAACACCCTCAGACAACTTCAAGCTGACAGTAAACCCTGCAAAATATTTAAAGATTGCATTGTACAGACACAGACACAGAAAGCATTTGTAGCCTAATTTATTCATTAATGTTGTGTCTTTACACACAAAAGACTGAACATACTTAACAATCAGGAGACAGCTGAGAATGTTGGGTCATCTGAAGCAAGACGACTTAGTCAAATATCTACTTGTGGGTTTTTTCAGTGTGTGTATGTATATGGTTGTCTGGCAGTCAGATCTGTATGACTTGTAGTATAATCAACATCTGCTAGAGCTTTAAAAAACAAAACTATAATTTAAAAACTCTATTTGGAAGAATTTGGAATTCTATTTTGGATCACATCACCAGATAATGATTAGCTTATTATCATTTGTGGTAAAAACGTTGCTACCTGAGCCTGGCTCAAGACAAGAAAGTGCTGCCTCAACTTTCTGCTAAATACCCAGTGGAGGAAGCAGTAGGCTACAGATTCGCAGAATAACGTGATATATTTGTGTGGAATTAAATCAGATGGTCGCACATGTCCTCCCTTACACATAACGTGCCAAATCCCGCTCCAGGCTAAATGACACATCGTAAACATCAGCTCTATAGGCTGAGAGCGGCTGGCAGCAGCCTGCTTACCTCTGCAGACACACACAGGGCCAGTAACAGACAGCAGGGGACGAACCCGGGCACGACTTTCCTCCGGTCCATCCTGCTGAAGGAACCATCTCCTCCACACCTTCCACACACACCTTCAGCAGCTCACCCCGCCTTCTGATAATCCTTCTCCGACCGATAAGAAATGGACGGGAAAACACAGTCAGACACACCGGCTGTGGTCCGCACTCAACTCAACTCCAGACATCCAACCCGATCCAGACCGAGCTATAAATGACGCGCTGTTGGTGAGGGGAGCGCATACCAAAATGTCTCTCTCTCTCTCTCGCTCTCTCTCTCTCTCTCTCTCTCTCTCTCTCTCTCTCTCACACACACACACACACACACACACACACACACACACACACACACACACACACACACACACACACACACACACAACAAAGTGCCGCGGTAAGGCATCGCGTCTTGGTTTCCCCTTTCAAATCAAAGGCTTTATAGGCTATCTAACATGAACACTCTGTGAATAATTAATTAGCAGACTTTAAGATAGTCTTACAATAGTGAGATTGCAACAGTGTATCTTATCTTATATAATATAGCTGGAATATGAATCAGCCGGCGCGCTAGAGTACAGAAAAGCAGAGCTGTCAACAGCAGAAGTTATGGCTGACAAAACCAAGGATACTTACTTGCTGAGCATGGTGTGTGTGTGTGTGTGTGTGTGTGTGTGTGTGTGTGTGTGTGTATCACTGGTTAAACTACTATTTTTTGAGTGAAATGTTGAATCTTTTGTCCGGGAGTTTCAGAATATTTTAGTGTTTGGTTTTTCACTCTTTTGCTTTCATGAAGGCATGCACTTGAGCTGGCATGGATTCCACAAACCTGCTGACTCATGTTATCCCAGCATGATTTAACAGTGTTCCAGAAAGCTTCTTGTGATGTCATAGGATACTTGGCTTTCTCAGTCTTCAAGTGTCCCAATAAATGTTCAAAGGGGTTGAGGTCAGATGACTGTAGACGAAAGTCGGTGACAGTCAGGACTCCTTGGTCTCCAAGTAGTTCTGTCAATATATATAAACATATATATATACATATATACATACACAGACACACACACACACACACACACATCTGCACAGAACTGACTCCACCCTGACCAAGAAGTACCACTCTCTTCTTCAGAGACATGTTGCACCCTCTGGTTTGCATCTTTGTTTTTCGGTTTTGCAGTTACCTATCCTCTTCCTCCTCTCTACATCACCACATGATAGCCAATAAATCGCCAGACAACAGCAAACAGGAGGATCCTCTTCTCTGTGTGTTCCCTGAGCAGACAGGACCGTCTCTGTATGGCGTTCTCTGTCTCTGATTGAATAAAGTGGGGCAGGGATACCACAAAATGTTTTTCCTCTTTTACATCATGAGCAGGGGGAGGAGAGAGATGGGTTACTGACCAAACACTCTAAAACAGTGATTACTTTTGGAATATAGCGCTATTTAACACCTATTTTGCTTACAGCAGTATTTAATGAATTCTCACTGCTGCCAAGGGACATGCTGGCCTTTGAAAATATGATAGGTATCTTATTAAGAAGGGTGTGTTGTTTGGAGCATTCCAGTGAAGTTACAATGGAGGCTCTGAAAACAACAGCAGTGGAAGTCAACATCAAGTCAATATAACACTGACCACAGATCAAGCAGAGATAGCAGGGCAAGGCCAAATAAAAGAGCCTGATAGGCTGGATTTCAATTGTTGACTTTTGAGGCACAGATTGTTTATCTTGGCAACCTCTCACAAACACAGCTGATTATAAAGCTTGATCTTGTTCATATCATCAGAACAGGGTTCCTCTTGGAGCAGAGGCCTCAGATGCTTTTTGACTCCGGAGATGGTTGTCGAAGATAGCAACATTTTCACAGATCCCACTGAACAACGCTGTTGAGGAATTTCTATGACTGCATCCCAACAAGGCATCAACAGGGGGCCCAACGATAACAAAAAACACCTTAAGGCTCTAAGATGGTTTTCAAAGACAGTCATGGAATAGCTTTGTGTCTTGTTAACTGATCAGTTTGGAGGGTCTGTATCAAGATAAATTAACTTGTACTGAACAACAACTTTATGAAGCACAGAACTTATTTGATGCCATGTTTCCACTACATGTTAACCTCAGCTTAACTCAACTCTATTTGCTCCTTTTTGGTTTTCCATTGCCAGCAGTTGTGAATAATACCTGGTACTTTCTTTGGTATAACCTTGGTCGAGGTTCCAAGCAACTTATTCCAGATTTTAAAAATGGCAGCCCGTAAAACCACGCCATTGTCAGCTGATAAAAGTGCAGATGTTTAAACATATAGGAAACCCAGGCTGTGTCAGTAGGTATGGATGTGGCAAAAAAACCAAACAATTCTAGGCATGTGGAGTGAGACTGTACTCCAACATATGAAATGCTGATTAAAGAGTTGGTGAATGTGCTGCAATAAGAACGTTTGAGATTCTCTCATAGGAACAATATCCAGGTATTTGACAAAATTTGGTGCACAATATTGGAGCGCTTTAAAAAAGGGGGGGTCAGTAGGGGAGTGGTGACGTGGCTGTGTGTATGTATTACATATTGCTAATGGTAAATCATTAGTTTCATATTTTTCTTACTATCTGTATATGTGCATTCGCAGCAGAGCTGTTCAAATGATGTACTGAGTGTTTATATACAGTATTTAAAATGCTTAAATAAAGTTTAAAAAAGTGCAGATGTTACTTCGGCTGCCAATGAAAGGATGTCAGAAGGAAAGGACAGGTGACATCACAACAGCTTCCCCCTGGTGTCACTAAATCGTCTAAATACAAAAAGCACATTGAGTTAAGTTGAGCCAAGTCGTACAGTACAGTGGAAACAGTGTTAATGCAATATCAATACTGAACTGTGGCTACAGTGTGTCTACAGACCGACAATGTTTATTACACCATACAATACTAAATTGTTGACAGATTCGTTTTGTATTCTTAAGATTTGTATGTGTTTTTGTCCTGATTAGTTGTGACTAATAAATGGACTTTGGTCTAAATGGGTGAAGTGGTAGAATTAGACATAAAGAGATATTATCCGTTTGATAAATTAGTTAAAAATGTAATATGTAACACTTTTGCATTAAAATGTCTACAAACAACTACACCTTAGGCTTAGGGAACATTTAGGCTAATTGGGCAAGTAGCTTATAAGATACCTGCAACAGTGTTGCAACAGCATTCTCCGAAACAACTGAAGTAGATGGGGACTTGTTTTAAAACATTAAAAATACAACTGAAAGAAAACATCAAATGGCTCCATACAGCTTGATGGCATAATCCAAGCCTCCGGAACCCTTGAGATCCCAAAGTGTTTTGAAATAGTGTTATATTCACCCTTTTTTAAGCCAAAATGTTCAAGTGTCGCTTCTGATACCCCTAGACTACATTTGGACATAACATCTGGGCATCTGTTTAATTGTCTACCCTTGGGTTAGATAGGTAATTGTTTGTATAACTAAGGAGGTATCAAAACCTATTCTAGTTGGTATCAGCCTGAAGACATGAGTATGTAACAGCTGTGTGAGTGATTGCTGCTGGCTGTGGAGGAGGTTCCTCTGTAGTCGACATGTTTGGGAGGAAGTGATAAGCAGGGTGGGGAAATGGTTCTGTATAATGACGGGCAGATAAACAGGGACACTGCGAAAATACCACATCCTGACAATGGTTGGTGCAGACATAGCACAAAATCCTTCCTGTCCTGCAGACAAAACATGAAACCAAAGCCACACTTGGAGCATCATTAACAGAATGTCAATATTTCTGCAAGAAATAAACTAACTGGAAGAAAACACGGGGTGAAACCAGGAAGCCTAGGAAATAAAATGGAGCTAGCTATCAAAAAAAGGAGACATCAAAGGAAAAATCCAACTTAAACATGCTTGTTTTTCTAGCCCGATGAGGAGAGTGATATGAACTTTAGGTATGCTGTTTTCATCAGGTAAATATAGTAGACTCTTTCAAAAATTAAACTTACAACAACTCTGTGGATTTCAATCTAGTTGGATGTTATATTTTGTCACCTTATGATGAAGCATATGAAATGAAATTAATTTGTATATACATGGAGATGTTGACGTCTTCATTGCTGCTTCTGCTCTCAAAATTGCATATCAGCCACAGATGATTTAAAGAAACACATAAAGAAGCAAATGTGTTATTGCTAACTCTTTGGTTGCATTTTCCAATATCCACAGATACAGGTTTGTCATAAATCATGTTTTGAAATATATATATTTCTCGGGCATGAAAAAAATATGATTGATCATATATGGGAGTAGACCATAGACTGGCATGTGCGTGGCAAAGGAAAGCTGGCTCAGTCAGGTCAACATATAGATTTACTGTCACAGTGCCAGTGCTGGAAGAAATATTCAGGTATTTTACCTTAGCACTGATCCAGCCTAATCAGTATACATACATTAAATATCTCTTAACCAAAGTACTATTCCGTTAGAAGGTCTAACCCTGAAGGCAACCTATGCTGCCCGGCCAAAAAAAGTCACACATTCTAATATTTCATTTTTAATATGCTTATGCAATGTCAAAATATTTATTCCTGTCCAGACTTGCATTTATTTTTTTTGCCAAGATCTTGTATTGACAATGCGAGAGTCTGGCTGCTGCCTCTTCTCCACCACATCCCAAAGAGTCTCATTGGGGTTCAGGTCTGGACTCTGGTGGCCAATCCATGTGTGAAAATGATGTCTCATGCTCCCTGAACCACTCTTTCACAATTTGAGCCCGTTGAATCGTGGCACTGTCATCTTGGAGTATGCCCGTGCCATCAGGGAAGAAAAAATCCATTGATGGAAAAACCTGGTCATTCAGTATTTTCAGGTAGTCAGCTGAACTCATTTTTAAAGTTGCTGAACCTAGACCTGACCAACTGAATCTACCCCAGATCATAACACTGCCCCCACAGGCTTGTACGGTAGGCACTAGGCATGATGTCTGCATCACTTCATCCGCTTCTCTTCTTACCCTGATGAACCCATCACTCTGGAACAGGGTAAATCTGGACTCATCAGACCACATGACCTTTTTCCATTGCTCCAGAGTCTTATCTTTATGCTTCCTGGGAAATTGAAGCCTTATTTCCCGATTAGCCTCACTGATAAGTGGTTTTCTTCAGGCTACACAGCTGTTTAGTCCCAGTCCCTTGAGTTCTCTTCACATTGTGTGTGTGAGATGTTCTTGCTTTCACTATTAAACATAGCCGTGAGTTCTACTGTTTTTTACCATTTGATTTCAGCAAACTTTTAAGTGATATCTGATCACGATCATTCAAGATTTTTTTCCAATCACATTTGGTCAGAAGATGATGGTTCACCACTATCCCTCCAGGTTTTAATAATGCGTTGGACAGTTCTTAACCCAATTTTAGTAGTTTCAGTAATCTCCTTAGTTGTTTTCTTTGCTTGATGTAGGCCAATAGTTTGACCCTTCTGAAACAGAGCTGACCAATCAGACCAGAGTGAGCTTTTGTGAAGGGGAGTCTTACAGAGACAGAGGCTAAAATGGAGCATTCAGACGGAGGGTGAATAGAGGTGCTGCAGCAATGGATATGAGTATGAGAAAAATAATGTGTTTTTTAAACGCTAAAGTACAATAATATTCGTCACTTTAAAGTGTACAGACTCAAAATCTGCCTGAATTAGTGTGTAGAGTGGAACTGAGACATATAGAAAGAAACTGATGAACAAAAAACAGTTTGAACCCATTTCAACCACACTGAGCTTTGCTTACTGGTAACTGGTAACGCTATCTGTCAGATAGGCTTATTTCATTAACATCAATTTGAGCTTCCACAGGAATGACCAAGCATCCAAGTGTTCAGTGATAATGGTAAGCTTCCGGCCAGGAGCCATGAAACCCAAGAAGAAGAATTCCATCGTGTCCACTAATAACATCTCTGCACTGAATGAGACCACTCTGCTAAATTGGATTGAGACAAAATGGCAGCATTTTTTTTTTTTTTTTATCAGGGCCAATTCAGGACACAGTGTGTTGTGAATACAAAGGCTGTACTATAACAGCAGCAATATGAAATGATTGAATGACCTTTGGCAACCTGATGGTACAAACTGAAGTGTTAGTGCAGTGTGTTTGCGTTGAAATCACCCTTTTCAGTGTTCTGCTCATTGCTCTATTTATTTAGGAAAAGTATACGGTATGCTGTTCATACAATCAGAATCATACATTTATTGATAACTCTTGTCAACAGCTCAACATAAATAAACACAGCTCCAACAGTCAGTCCAGTGGCCTCTTATTAGTCTGCACATTTCCAGTCTGCATAACTTATTCATTAAAATGTTGGTTGTTTAGATCTCAGTGCGCAGGTTGGGGAATCTCTTCAGCAGCGTTGTGGCTTGTTTTGGGTGCAGACGTCCTCCCTGCATCTTGGTTTGTTCCGACTTATTCTTCATAGCAGCCTGTGAAAGAGGACAATGATTTGTTACCAGCGCCAGTGTTCAACATAGTTGAAGTTATCAAACACATTACTAAGAAAAGCAATATCACTAAAATAATTGAAACTGGTCTGTAGTGTTTATGCAAAGCTTCATTTTACTTTTAGATCAGTCTGATGCAAGTTACAACATTTCGAAATATTCAAAGTCTGACTTATTTTAAGCCTTTGTAGTTTGCTACCCTACCCCCTGGCCATGTTTCTATGTATCGGTGTGAATCTTTGGCGATTTCATGATTTGATTTGATTTTGATTTTTGGCTGTCCGATTGATTCAATAATGAATGATCAATGATCAATTTCTGAATAAAAAGAATCTGAATTTAACTGATTTTGATTAATCGTTTTTATATTGAATGATTTAGATTCATTTAAGTACTAATAATGACAATCAGAGAGACAGTAAATGAACAAAGTCTGCAGATCAAAATAAGACATTTTTACTCCATGACAGAAAATTATAGACACTTATTTTATTGTAACATTTCATTTTTCAAAAAAAAAAAAAGAGCAAACTTGCAGGAGGCTACTATTATAAATATGCACAATATATTATGCAAGTCAGTTGTCTATATTTTATTTGGTCAATATCATATGTCGACTGAGTGCTTGAGACATTTTGACCGGTTAAACAAGTGAAGGGATTTCCATTTCCTCTAAAAAAATATGGGATGAAAAGTTTTGGTGTAATTAAAACTAAACAGAACAGACTGATTCAAAATTCAACATTACTTTATTTGTCCCAGGGGAAATTTAGTGGACATAAAGGCTGCCACATAAAAAATACATACACTTTCTCAAAGTAGGTCCAGGTACCCCCAGGGGTTCTTCAGGTGGTCCCCAGCAAAGTGAGGAATTGTTTACTTTCATTAATATTAATGACCAGAAGTTAGCCTCATGAGAGCATGTATAAGAGTTAGTATTCTGATCATGGGCTTCACTCTGTCCACTGTTATCTAAGAGTTCCGGACGCTTATGGAACTCTGGACTAAATCATATCTAACAACAAATATCGTTTTAGATGAGGGTCGCTGAGACAAAGTCATATCATGTGCGGGGTCCCTGACCTATTACTTATCTATTCGGGGGTCCTTGACATGAAAAGTTTGAGAACCACTGCTTTAAAAATGCTGACAGTAGACAGTGACATGTAGCAACACTTTAAATATGCTGACACCTATGTCTGTTACTGCATCAAGTGTATGTATTTTTTATATGGCAGCCTTTATGTCCACTAAATTTCCCTAGGGACAAATAAAGCAAGCTTGAATTTTTAATCAGTCTGTTGTGTTTAGTATTAATTATACCGGTACTCTTCATCCCATATTCCCAGAGGAAATGGAAATCCCTTCACTTGTTTAACCGGTCAAAATGTCTCAAGCAATTAGTCCTTAAATGATATTGATCAAACAAGATATGGAGAGCTGACTTGCATAATATATTGTGCATATTTATAAGAAGCCTCCTGCAAGTTTACTTCTTTTTTTTTTTTTTACCATGAAATGTTATTGTTTACAATAAAATAAGTCATAGAGTATATTACTTTACTGCTAAAAGAAAAGAAAGCAGACTCACTGCCAGTTGCAGTGTCTTATTTTGATTTGCAGACTTCGTATATTTTTTGTCTCAATGATTGTCATTATTATTTCTTAAATAAATATACGTTAAATCATCATCTGTTTTCCTTCACCATAATTTGACCGTTTAAGAAGGGACCACAAGTTCTCAATAGGGTTTAGGTCAGGTGAGGAAGGGGGCCATGTCATTATTCTTTCATCTTTAAGGCCTTTACTGGCTAGCCACGCAGTGGAGTACTTCGATGCATGCGATGGAGCATTGTCCTGCATAAAAATCATGGTCTTCTTGAAAGATGCAGACTTTTTCCAGTACCACTGCTTGAAGAAAGTGTCCTCTAAAAACTGGCAGTAGGTTTGGGAGATGAGTTTGAGTCCATCTTCAACCCAAAAAGGTCCAACTAGCTCATCTTTAATAATACCAGCACATACCAGTGCCCCACATCCACCTTGCTGGCGTCTAAGTCGAAGTGGAGCTCTGTGCCCATTACTGATCCAGCCACGGGCCCATCCATCTGGTTCGTCAAGAGTCACTCTCATCTCATCACTCCATAAAATCTTTGAAAAATCTGTCTTCAGATATTTCTTGGCCCAGTCTTGACGTTTCAACTTATGTGTCTCATTCAGTGGTGGTCGGGTTTCAGCCTTCCTTATCATGGCCATGTCTCTGAGTACTGAACACCTTGTACTTCTGGGCACTCCAGGTAGGTTGCAGTTGTGGAATATGACAGCACTGGAGGATAAGGGGTTCCTGGTAGCTTCATGTTTGATTCTTCTCAAATCTTTGGCAGTAAATTTGCGTCTTTTTTTCTCAACACGTTTCTTTCGACCCTGTTGACTATTTGCAACAAAACATTTGATGGTTCTGTGATCACGCCCCAATATCTTAGTAATTTCAAGAGTGCTGCATCCCTCTGAAAGACTTTTTACAATTTTTGACTTTTCAGAGTCAGTTAAATCTCTTTTTTGGCCCATTTTGCCTGAGGAAAAGAAGCTGCCTAATAATTATGCACACATTTAAATAGGGTGTTGATCTCCTTAGGCCACACTCTCCCTCATTACACAAATACACACCTCCTGATATGCTTAAATCCAATAAGCATTCCAGTTTATACAGCTTGGAGTTGGAAAATATGCATAATAATAATGGAATGGTCAAAATACTGACTTGCCTAATAATTGTGCACACAGAGTATATATGTCTGTGCTTGCATCCGCTGCCTTGTTTGAAGATGAACTTAAAGATAACTCTAGCATGTGCAAGCTGTCAAATGTCCTGGTGCAGCGTTACCCTCGCAGCTTAGTTCTACCTTTTTCATTCTGTCAACATCACGCTACTAATTAACATTCAGAAAACTGATTTTTGATATTTTGCTAAATTTTGAATCAGGGCAGATTTCTGTGGTTAGTAACACATGCTGCCCAGCGCCAGCAAAAGACAATTACATTAATTAAAAAACATGGATCAAAATTAGTGGTTTGTTAACAATGTTGTGAAGCAAGTAATGAGACGGAAAATACCTGTAACCTGTGTGAACAGCAGTGTGAACGTTTTCGTTTGCCCATAGAAGCTAACCTGACAGTGACAGAGGAGTTAGCAGAAGTACTTCGCTCTGCCACATTAATGCATGTTTTTCTTCCAAAAGTAAAGCTTTGTCATATGCAACAGCATAAAACATAGTGAATCACTTAAAATTTTAAATCAATACTACAAGTTTTTTAACTGCACAGGTACCATCATAAAATGTTAGCAGTTACCGTATTGACATTTCTATAAAACATGTCATATCACATTCACATTACATGCCTATGATCAGGCTTTCGTATTGGGAGGTTGAAGAGATAGTGGTGAAGTTACAGGTGAGAAGGCTGGCAAGCCAGTGAACACAGTTTTAGACTGTGATTCAACATCTGTAAATGTGAAACCACTGTATATTTTTAAGGAAACCTCAGGACATTTCCAACTGTGTTTGTGGCAACAAAAGCTGGATATTTTTAACCATTACTCAGGACATCTCCAGCCGTGTTTGTTGTGTCCAAAACAGGTGTGCCTATTTTAAACCAGAAATGGACTTTTCCTAACCTTAACCGAGTGTTTTTGTGCCTAAACCTAACCAGATCATAAGCACAGCTTTGTCACAACATAAAATTGCTAATTCAAAGCTGGGGTTGGTAAGATGGAAAAATTGTCAAGCCCAGGCTAGATTTTGAAAGTACTCAGCCAGTAAATCCCGTCCCCTTCACTCAGGCCTCTCTCCAAAGCCATTCCCCCCAAACCATGAACGTGCACTGTCCGACAACTGCTGAATACCACAGACAGAATCCAAGTCCTCACGAGCAGAGGGAAGAAGAGTGTATCAGTGCATCGTTTTCATCTTAACATCCAAATACAAGTAACTACCTCATGTCTCATTCACCTGTAAGTTAACACCTAATATTATCATATTGAACGTAAACACCCAACATAGCTATTGCTAGTACTGATAGCTGTCAGGCTAACTTTGTTAGCATTCAGAAATTGTTTGGAAAGTGTACTTTGATGTTGCAACTTATTGCTGCTTAGCTAGCTGCAGCTGGCTATGGTAACGTTAGATATGGCAAAGCTGAAACATCAAGATTAGTGGTGGGCCTGCCACACGTTTTTTTTGTTCCCCTTAGTGATTCACAGACGGACGTGAATATTGTATTGGACTCATGATGATAAGATGTTTAGCATGTTAGAGCTTCCACGATGAGAGCATCGTTGACTGATGACGAGGACACGCCAGAGCAAAGCACATCATCAGGTCAGAGAGGATGACAGGAGGGCAACCAGCAGTGTGCAAGGTGGTGGAGGCAGAAGGCAAGGACGTGGGAGAAGAGACAGGTCAAGGAGCAGGAGTTATTTTATTCTTTCCAATATCTCTTTATTATTGTCTCTATTTTTTGAGACTTACTCTTGTGCTGCTACTTATTTCCCTCTGTACTGTGTTACCTGCAAATTTCTCCTAGGGGGGATCAATAAAGGAACATCTTTACCTTTATCTTATGCTCGTCTGCTAACTCACTCTACAGTCATGTTCATCCAAGAGCAGAAAGAACTGTCTTGGACAATAGTGTGTTAATTTTAATACTCGATTTCATTTCATTGAGCCTGTTCAAAGATATCAATGTATCAATACATCCACGTGTGTAATGCTTATTAGTTGCCACTCATAACATTTCATACTGAATTAATATTTTTTATCATACATTTTCTTTAAAGAAAGGCTGAACTCTCTTCACATAGAGAATACACAGAATAGCAAGAAGATAACCTAGAGCTAGAGTCTACTGGAGTCTTCACCGCTTGACGCCCACGAGGGGGGCCACCAGCCCCTGTCCGGACTTCAGCTACATGCTGGCAATAAGAGCATGCGCTGGACTTCCAGGCCAGAGGCCTGCTGAACCTTTCTGTTCTGACTGCACAAGGTCAAGAATGAAGAAACTAAAACTGCCTGCACAAATTTCCAAAGGGTGCATGAAATGGAAAGAGAGAGATGCAGGGCCCCAAGCCAGCAAAGGAGGATCGCTACAACGCCTCCTTCCTCTTCATCCTCATCAAACATAACCTAACAAACTTTCCAAGGGTTGTATAATATGGTTGATGGTTTACAGGTTCAACAAGTGTAGGCTAGGAAAAGAAAACATGAAGTCCAAACTTATATTTCCTGGGTTTTTTTCAGTTACTCTCAGTACTCTCAGCTTTGAAGGATGCAAGCACAGTCAGTTTTAAGGTTCCTCCATTCACGTTCTACTGTGTTGCCGAACACGGCTCCATTTACACCTGGTCCAACCCCCGAACCTCTTTGTCGCCATAGTCTAGTTCATGTTTTGTTACCGTTATGTCTTTGTCTTGAGATAAGCAAATAAATGTTTGATTATAATGTTGTTGTTTATGGTTTCTGTACATTTTACAGTTCAGTCACTGAATGCATTCCGATTTTGCTAATGGTTTACTTAAATTACAATTAATTATTTCCACTGAATTAATGTGCGTGTTAATAGACCCACTCTTACCTGATCAGCAAGATCAGCAACTGTTATTGTACTGACTATGATGTCATATCGCTGGTCAGGAGATTAACAACAGTCCGCATAATAACCTCTATTAACAGCATATTAATACTAATATTTGGAGCAATAGTTATATGTAAGGTATAATTATTTCATCCATATCACAAAGACCTACAACGTACAAAATTATTTTGTGTATTTTAATTAAATGTGATATATATCTCAGTGTGCATTTTAAATTGAACATACATGTCGTTTTAAAGCAGAAAGCAGTTCAGCTGTTGGTTGTATTGCTGTGTGTGGACATACCTGAGCCTTCTCAACACATATGTAGAAAGTGCTCACTTCATTTGAGCACTGACCATCCACAAAGTTGTTCTGCTTCCAACAGGCCATCAGGACTGACATCTCTGTGATACAGGTGGCCTCTGTGGAGAAAAATGTTCATGTTTACCATTTGTGATGATGACACCCGCTGTTGTTACTCAGCAGTGTCTTTGAATCACCATTGCATTTCACTGCTGGGCAGGATGTTGATTAGAGCCCCATGGTGACACCTGGGCCTGGTGTTCCCAGCCTATAAAAGCCTGGTCCTTAGGCCACGTCTCCGTCTGCCGGTTCGCTTTTCCCACCCCTTCTGCATTCCTCCGCTATCTGCACTAGATTCAACTTCTCTACTCTTTAATTCTCAGACTCATTTCTATCCCATTGCACTCCTCAGATTTTTAACACTTTGCCCTGAATGAGGCTCATGCAGTCATAATGTGTAGCAGAAAGGACAATTAAACCTCACTGTAAATAAAAGTTCCATTTAGTTAGACCCAACATGCAATCACTGGTCAAGCCACATCATGTTTGATTGTCATCAAGCCCAAACTGACACACAGAGGGCTGTTCACTTTCAACTTCTTTTGCAGCCCATACAGGAGGTCCCACAGTCCCCTTCACTTATGCTCATGTGTCAGCCACCAATACACACTGAACCATTTTCTCATGTATATCAAATACATTGACCCCCTCCCCGATGTACGTCCAATGATAATCACAAGAGTAAACTTTCAAAAAGAAAAACCAGTGATGTTTTTCTGCCATCTGTTTGGTAATTAAACAAGAAAATAAAAAGAGCATTGACCTTTTCACATGCTGCTTTCCTATCAGCGAAATCATCCTCACAATACTGAAATCTCTTTCCTCGTTGTTTCTTTGAACTGCCATGACTTCCTAATATGTACATGTTGATCAAAGGCTTTCAGAATATGACCAGGGCACTGGACAAAGCCATATGAACACCAGCTCTTCACACTAGTTTTTGTGAGGACATCCTAAGAGTTGACAGACCAAACCAATAAACCACCATATTCTATTTATGAATAAAAGATATAAAGTTATTTATACCTTGTAAAATTGTATCCATATTGCTCACCCTTGAGCAGGTACGATGCCACATCCCATATTTGTTGAACTCATTTAATGTATAGTGTGTACTGTTCATTATGTATCGCGAAATGTCTCCAGTTGCACGTTGTGTTGTTGACGCGTTAATGTTTCCTGTGTCTCTACTGCTGACCTTATGGGAGTCATTCTTCATAAAATGCTTCAGTCTGAATGAGCAGCTACAATCAGCAAAGCTCGCTGAGGCCAAACGGCCGCACAGTTTCTATTCATACCTCCTTTCTTCAGCTTGCGGTTAGCTACAGCATCTCTCAGAGCCAGAGTCCTGTTGGGTTTGAGCACTGGTTTCCCGTTCTGTCTGCTGAGCAGTCTGCTGACCTTCTCCTGGAACTGGATGCCTCCCTGTGCCGCCATTTCACTTCATGAAGTCTCCTCTGCGCCTCGCTAACTCTGCCCGAGCACCGCGGAGAGCGGATCCTACACAGCTCTAAAATATGAAATCTCTATGAACGAACTGAGAGTAAAAACAGCGAACAGTCTTCAGTTCAATTCCCTATTCCCTCACAGTGCTGAACAGTGTAGCGCCATGTTCTGCCGTAAGAAGCCACTAACTGTCGTAAAATGCACGTAAAGCCGTTTGTTCCACAGGCGTACACCAGCCACTGCCACATTCAGGTGAACACCGACGTTAAAATGGACTCCATAACAATATACTGCCATTTTGCTTCAAGAATGTATTACAAAATATGATTTAACATTTTGATAATACTTTGGTGATGTATATTACTGATTAGAAATATATTGCTTAACAAATATTTTGCATTTAGATATTGTTTTTTATTTATTTATTTTTTTCACAATGCATGAAAATAGAAATAATTGGTATATTTATCAAATTTCCAGACCAGATATCATTTGATATATTCAATAAAACATTGCATTACTTTAATACATATATTTTTAATACATATGAAGATGACACTAATTTTAACATCAAGCCTGGGTCAACTCTTCATATGAGTGTAACATGTGGCCTAATTACAAGGTGAAAATATTCTCATAATACTGTTTATTTGACACAAATAATGAAAAAAATACAATATTATATTTGATATACATATATGTAACATGTATTTCTGTTGCAAAAGGGACTAATAATCATAATAACAACACAAGTCATTCATAAATCACTACTGTGACTGGCTGGCAATTGACTAGTGCTGGCCCTGCCTCCTGCTGACATATCAAAGACACATATTTAGCGGTATCCAAAATCTGACTCAGAGCCACAATGGAATGTAAATCTACAATTGGATATGAAAATGTTTTATTTTTTTCTGCTTTAGACATGTTATGATAGTTCAGTATGACTAGTTACAATTGAGTGAGATAACCTTTGATGACTCTTTTTGTCTCAGCAATATTAATTCACCCCAAGACAAAACTCTCTTCCTTAATTTCTCCACTTTAATGAATTCTAATAATACATTAATAGATACATTTACAAGTAGAAGAGTGAGTGATCTCTGCTATATGTAAACGGGGACACATGATCGCCAAATCAGAGAAAAAATGTATGGGAATTTGTCATTTAAGGATCTAAATTATACAGAATATATGAGCCAACTGATATATTTGTCTGGGCAGAATTATATTTGTGTATGTTATGTGTTTGTTTAAAAAAATAATGGAAGATAACATATTGAGATTTATTTTTTAACTCTCAAAGGTCCTATTTGTAAGAATAGTTGATATTTGGGGTGGTGACCCCAAATGAAACTTGCATTTGACCGTGATGTTGTCCTTGTCCTTTTCCCCCTAAAATTCAAAATAATGGGAATAATTCCACAAAGTTAATGTTGCCCTCTCTGCCATCTCGCTACATTGAATTAGCTATCTACGCATGCACATTGACACAACTGTAGGTTTATCTTCCGTTGGCAGGAGAGAAACAGAAACAGTGGAAATGCTTCAGGGATTTTCTTTTATTTTTGTGAAAGAAAGCATTTTTTTCCAGTAACAGATTATGTTTATGAAAAACTAACTAAATAACTGATTACTTGAATTGCAGAACTAATGTGTTACATTAATCGTGACAGCAAAAAAGTAATCCAAGTACTCTAACAGATTACTTTGTAACAAGTTACCCCCAACGCTGGAGATAGACAGTGATAAAGAAAGGTTAGTTTCCAGTGTGAAATGGCCTCTGTACTGTGTTCTTCTGGCACTTGGCCTATGGCTACATGACATTCAGGGAGAATGCAGGGCAAGTCTTAACATCAGTCTCTTTCTGAGGGCATGTTCAGTGCGAATGCAGCGTAAGCATGTATTAGAGTTGGTATCATGACAAATGAGATCAGGTTCAGCTTTATAAAATCAGCCTTCAGAGGAGACACCAAACCCACACACTGACACTGTTGCTCACATTTCAGACTTTACCAGTTGAAACAGATATGTAAAGTAACAATACTCACTTCATGTTAGGACACACCTGGAGTAATTAACTGTAAAGGTCACAGTCAGCTTAGCTGTTGGATTGACTGTACAGAAATAATCAAAAAGGCCTCTCTGTGTCACTGCTGTAGATCAATGGCTTCCAAATTGTTGCCACTAAAAACCACTGCTACAGATGAGGTGCAGTTCAACGAAGACACTAAATATTAAACATATTAAATTGATATTTGCTGTACCTCTGTTTCGCCAGTGTTCACTGTTTTACTTAACTGTTTTACTTAACTGTGTCCAGTGGCGTTAAACATAGAGTGGGACAAGTTCCACGCACTTTTTAAAATGACTAGTTTTGACTTTTCCCACTTTATCCATGCCAATGTCCAATGTCCATACTACGCTTTTACTGCTATCTTGCACTGAAGCAGATTGACACAGAGCACACACACGTATGACACATAACTGCAATGCAAACGTTAACTAGTCATGAAGGGCCGGTGCCAGGCAACTGAGTGAACAGAGTTGATGTCGTAATGTATACAAGTGGCCTACGCTGCAGTGAGCATTTATACATGTACGCTGGTGTATCTGTGGTGCGGTGGTTTGCCACTGGGCTGCTGGTTGAGGGGCAGCCTGTTCTTCAGAAATCCAGCCTGTCCACTCTCTCTCCCCTACAGACACTACAGTGGCAAATAGTGGCTCCAGGAGAGATGTGTAACCCAAGAAGAGCAGCCGATGGGGGTGGTGTGTTTACGGGGGAAAGACTACAGGTCACAATCCCCGGTATTAGCACCGCCGCTAAGCATCAGAGGAGTAGCTAATTAGATTAGTAGATTATAGCAAGTCGACCAATCACAACGCAAGGCAATTCAACATTGAATGGACAGAGAAATATGTGTTTATTGCTGTTGGTGCGAAGCCTGTGTGCTTAATCTGCAACAAGTGTCTCTCGGTGTGTACAGAGTATAATTTGACAAGGCATTTCAAGACAACCCATGCTAACTTTGACGCCACTTTCCCGCCGGGCTCTGCTGCTTGGAGCCAAAAGATTTTGGGACTAACATCTTGTTATGAGCAAAGAGGCACCCTTTTTTCGGGCCTGTATGGAGCAAGAGAGAGCAACATCAGCATTGTTACGAGTGGCATGGGTATTGGGCAAAAAGAAAAAGGTTTTTACAGACTCTGTTGAGTGTATGTTGGCATCAATCGAGGAGGTGGTTTCAGATGAGTATAAATGATCAGATCATGCAAATTCCAATATCTGACAAATCAACCATGAGGAGAGTCGAGGCCCTTGCATTGGATGTTTTTGAGACGCTTTTGGACAAACTCAGGAAGGCTGAGGTGATGTCTTTAGCCGCGGACAAATCAACGGACAACAGCAGTGTTGCACAGCTTTGCCTCCATGTTCGATTCTTTGATAGGGAATGCTTTTGGGAGGATCTGCTTGGACTAATTCCTTTGGAGGGATACACCACTGGTGAGATTTTACTCACCAAAATTGCTTCATTTTTGAGGAGAAAAAGTTGGATTTGGAGTGTGTCAACATGTTGGTGATGGATGGTGTGTCCTCGATGGCAGGCACGGAACAGGGGCTGGCCGGTAGGATGGTGGCTGTGGCTCCACAGCTGAGATCCGTATATTGCCTTATCCACCAAAGCCTCTTGTGTGCCAAGCTAAGTGGTGAGTTAAAACAGACCATGGACTCATAGTGCACAAAAGAGTGCAACATCATCAATGTCTTCCAGTAGAGTCTAAAAAAATAAACGTGAAACTATTTAGTGAGCTCTGTAAAGGACAGATACAGAGACAACACTAAGACCGACCCATTTCACATTGTCATCTGATAACTTGGTATTATGAAAATATCAATTATAGCCACTTTAAACGCAGAATATGTCATTTCTGACCATAGGAGTCTCTCTATCCAGTTCTTGACACAACAACACATCATCTTCAATGTTGTGTGGGGGGAACCTGGCAGAACGGGGGGCAGGGCCGCTGCTCAGAGCTGCTCAGAGCTGACGTCAGTCATTATGAGTCCTTCTCAACTGATGCCAACAGGTACCGCTGGTAGAGGTAGGAGAAGCTGGTTTGTCTCAGCCAGCAGCAGAGTTTACAAGTGTTTGACAAATTTTGAGATACTGGTACGTGACAAACTAAGCTAAACAGTTACTACATACAGACAGCTTTCGTTTAAGCATACCACTACATTGATACATTTCACTCTTAGCCGAGCTATCACACTGTGCTGCAGACAGAGCAGGTTAAAATGTCGCTCTCTACCTGATTACATATCCATGCTCCGTGTGTGGATGATCTCAGCAGACGAGAGGTGACAACAAAGTGACACCAAATTACACCAAAATGTTAAAAAGTACTGATAAAAGAAGTGTCAACGTCTGAGTTTATCACTTCTACTGTATTTCATAATTTAGCCCATTTAAAACCGCAAGCATGTTGTGCAAAAGGAATAATCCTTGCTAACTACACTGTGCTGTATAGTTAACCTGGATTAAACAAAGCTGAATGAAGAGGCTTTTTCATAATCAAATGATTCGAGTTACTCAAGTAATAACTGGCATAACTTAATCATGTCATATTTAGTCCTGTCTCACTTTCTGACTCTCTCCCAGAAGTTATGGTGACAGGCAAACAAATGAAACGCAACTATACCTTGAAAAAGTTGTTTTAAGACATTTTAATGCAGAATTCTTATATATCAAGTAAAAAAAAAAAAAGATTTTGTTAGTTCAAATGTTCTCTGAAAAAACCTTTTTTCCATATATAATTTATTTTCTTTTTTAACTAAGCACACACGCACACACACACACACACACACACACACACACACACACACACACACACACACACACACACACACACAATTACTTTATGTCTTCAAGTTTCCAGAGGTGGACACATTGGCACATTCCTGCCAATGTCTACGTGGAAGGTGTGGTATTTTCTGTGTCTCTGCATGTTCTTCATCTGGAGCAAATTTGCTGCACAACAGCTGTGTCTGCACTGGGAGAAATATGGGCTTGATTCTGTGCCAGTGTCAGTTCATCCACAGTGATCTAACACTTCAATCTCAATCCTCACACCCAGGGGCGAGTACAGCACACACAACAAATTAAGCTAATTTCTTTTTCTCACTACAAGTTGTATGAGCATGTGGAGATATTCCATGTATACCAAAGCTTTTATTTTGATAACGTCAACAACACTGGAAAACAGAGGACGACAGAAGCCTGAGTTGAACCTTTAACCTTCCAGACCCCTGAAACACACACACACACACACACACACAATAGAAGTAGTCTTAAAGAATCTTTTGTGAGAATTCAAGTGGACTGATAAATCACGCTGACAGTTTTTGAACATTCTTTTGGAAGTGCTGATGAAGCAGTTGAACCTTTATGGTTAACCCTCCTGCAGACAAATACACACAGTCACACATCACTGCACTAAAAATGCACACAAACACAGCATTACCAAAAACTGAAACACACACTGAAAATAACCACAGATGAGGGTTTTTCCAGGTGAGAGGAGAGAAAAGAGTCACACAAATGACTTTCAACTTTCATTACCATCTGAGTACAGTTTCTTTTCTTAGTTTAACATGCACAAGTGAATTCTATTTTAATCTCAGTATATTCTATCACAGTTATAAACTTATCCACAAAACTAGTTTCGGATGAGTCAGGTTCAAACACATTCAAGATATGTCTGTATAATTATGACATAGTTTTGATAATCTTCATGTAAACAAGGAAAATGATTGTGCCTACCAATGTGTCTGACTGTCACTGCAGAACTATTTTTCTCCTCTCACCACAGAGCACAAAATACAAGCAGACACAGCTCCAAGCTTGTTGTACAGTGATAAGGGGGATGGCAAATAATTTCTGGCTGGCTGGAGTCTAGTAATCAGAAATAGACAGTGAGTTGGGAGAGTAATCATTTTAATCAGCACATTAACACTTAACCTCAGTCCTATGGAGTTCCACAGGTGACAAACTACTGTAATGGGCTTTCTGACTCCAATGTAGAGTTGCATGCACACACACAAAAAAATACACAGCTTGAAGAGGTATTCAGATACTTGTATGTGTTGATTCTGGTGACCCATGTGGATAAAAGAGGTATGAGCACCACCACCTCCTGTCATGAAGATCTTAGGTATGTCTCGTTTCTCTTAATTGACGTTTCCTCGCTCCTCGCTCGTTCCTGTCCGCCGTCTTGCAGGCTGTCCCAATGCTCTTATTTGTGCTCCGAGGAGCGAGGAGGGATCTCTGAGGAGCAATGGGCCTTCATGGAAGTCTTTCAGCGGCAGATACTTAGTTATTGATTGGACACTGCAGCGGATCAGACTGATCTGATTTATTACAACATCACTGGAGTTTCATACCGGAGTGGAGACAGATAACAGATTAAACTCAAGTGTGTCACCATCAAGTTTTAGATTTTGATTGTTTTCTGATTCACCACCAAGTTGAATGTGTCAGCCTGACTGTAGGAGAACAAAAGGACCACAAACAACTTTCTTCATTTATGGGAAAAATGTTCTTTTCATGGTTTTAAACACGTCACACTGATCATTCCTGAGCATTGGGTTTCATATGTTACATCATTTCAATTTTCCCTGAAACATTTAGCCTAAAGATAGCTTCCAGTGTTCAAAGCATACCATAATCACATTCTGGGTTATTAAATGATGATTTCACAATCAGAATATTACTGAATACAGAGGCAGATAATGAATAAATACATAAACGCATTCTGTGAGTTGAAATGGTTCCTGTGCCTCTGAGCAGACACAGTACACAGTATAAATACACAGTACACAGTATAAATACACAGTACACAGTATAATACACAGTACACAGTATAAATACACAGTACACAGTATAAATACACAGTGCACAGTATAAATACACAGTACACAGTATAAATACAGACTGTATTGTTCTTGTTAGCTTGTTCTTCATGTGCAGTGAAGAAACAGGTTAAAATGAGTTAAAATGTGTTGTTAAACAGGTAACGGGCAGAAAATCACAGGCGCTGTTTGAACTTGGTTGTGGGTTCACAAAAGAAATCAGGAGGAGGTTTAATGTGTATAACAGAAGCTTTGTTTGCACGAAATGAATAATCAGGATATCAGCAGGCGCATCACATCCTGACATGTCCAATGAGTGATAAAACTGTGAGAATGAAACAGGAACTGAACTCACACAAACCACAAAACCAGACAGCAAAGCAGTTGCAGGTCCAGCTGTTTCTCCAGAGATCAGCCTTTGAAAAAATGAAGTGATCATCCAGCAAAACTGTTTGTCGTCTCTTTAAGATATTTAAATGAATATAGAGGACAGGATTGGTTATAATGTAGGACACAGACAGCAGCTGAAATAATGCAGAGTACTAACTAACTAAGAAATCATATCTTTATTTTAAGCCATCCGTGGATCAAGTTCATCACAGTCTAATTTCCAAGTGTAGATCTAAACTATATTCACTATAACTTTAATCACGTAAATGTCGAACTGATTACATTATTATTTTACATTAATTGAGACAGTTTGAAACTTTATTCTTTTATTAAAGCACGTCATAGATAAATTGCACAAAAAAGCTCAATGCACAAAAAGTTGCTGGCACATTTAATGGTGAATACGTCGAGATGCAAGTCCCACAACTGAGAAAATCTATTTTTTGCCCGGGCTTGCTGAAAGCCACAGAGGCAGAGGCTGTAACAATCTAACAACTGGTCCAGTTTTTTAATCATATAGTAAAGGTCCAGTGTGCAGGATTTAGTGGCATCTCACAGTGAGGTTGCAGAATGCAACCAATGAAATACTCCTCGCCTCACCTTCCCTTAAGATGGCAGCTAAAAACGCGAAAATTCAAAAGGCCTTCTCTAGAGCCAGTGTTTGGTTTGTCCGCTTTGGGCTACTGTAGAAACATGGCGGTGCAACATGGCAGACTCTGTGAAAGAGTACCTGCTCCCTCTGCAGGTATAGAAGGCTCATTCTAAGGTAACGAGAACACAACAAATCACGACATTATGGACATTATATAGAGTTTCTGCCAACATTGTATTCCATTTCTGCTAAAAGATCTCCCTAAATCCTACACACTGGGTCTGTAAACTTACTTATCTACCTATAAGCTACAAGCATAGAAGTGCAGCACCTGTACACCTTTTTATAGCTATTTACTGTTTAACATGAACAGATGAGAACATGTGTTGTCATTTTACTGCTGTATTGTCTGATGTACAAATATCTGAGTACAGTTTTCATGGACATTATGAAAGAGCACCAACTGTTGCCAGATGCAGACAATGAGGTGATCCATCACTGCTCTTGTGTTGCCATGTAGCTGTTTGTTGTGACTGGCTGATAATGGGAGAAAATCAACCTTAAAAGGTTTTTGGCATAAATGTAAATGTTACAGTACTGTTTTTGACATGCTGTACTTCATGAGTGCAGAATGTGTATTGTTTCTTTAAGTGATATGTTTATTAAGAACATGCAAATGAATGCCCTAAAATTCAGAGGCATTTACAGTATTATCAGTGATACTGAAAGTAATGGTTTTGCAGCCTCTCTATGGATTTCTAAGGTTGTCAATATTGATATTTGAGAGTTAAAAATATCTCATGACAATTTAGCCGCCAATATTGGTTGTTTGTTTTTTAACATAAATCGATTACAAAAATATTTTTTATGGGATCCCTGACATTAACTGACTGACTAATGACTAATATCTTTTGGAAGAATGCTGTCAATACCTCCAGTAGAGTTCTATACAGTTCGAACAGAATCAAACGAGGAGCACTGGTACTGTTCTGCAGGCTTGTGCTAGAACACCTTACGCACTATATCAGTTGGTCTCTAGTGCTAAATATGAGAAGGCTCCTCTAAACGTGTTGAATTATTGATGCATTAACCAGCCAGCAGAATTTTAATGTTGCAGGTCCAGCTGGTTCAACAGCACCAACAGTCTTGATTACACATTTTCTTTCAGATAGCTGAAAGTGACATTGTCTGAATGATGTCACCAAATCTTTCTCCTGCTCTCCCGGTTTTGGATCTGCTTAATGTTGAGAACAGACTTAGCCAGGAGATTGAGGAATGCCTTTCAGCATCCCAGCTTCCCAGCAGGTTTGTGTGTCTGCTTCTTCAGCTGTAGCATGAACTTTGACCCCTTATGTCTTGTTTGCCTTCAGTGTTGCAGAGTCTGACTCTGGCCCAGAGAGCCCTCTGCAGATCTGCATATAGAGGCCAGGTCGGGTCAATGCTGCTTTTTTGGATCTGACTTCTCCTGAAGAGGCCAGATAAGCCTCTGATGCTGCAATCAAAGATCTTAGAGAAAGATCTGTCTGTCTCCAACAATAGCAACTGTTTCATTTCATCATTTTAATCCCCCTGTTTTGACAATTATTGCCCATTCTCACTGCAGCAATAAAACCTAGAGCAACGTGTCATTCTTTTTTACAGCTTCTGCTTTTGTTTCCGCTTTTTTTCTATCTGCATTGAGTACGAGTTCCTGAAACTAAGTGGGCACTGCTCAGGAGAGGATACAAATCCACTTTCAGGAATAGTGAGCAGCAGGGCCGTTTCTGTCTTTTTGGGGGCCCTATGCAAGATGCTGTTTGGGGGCCCCTATTTTGTCAAACTGCGATGGATAGATTCTTAACCCTTTTAGGTGATCCACAAAGATGCAACAATCTATTACATTTTAAGAGGAAAACAGGCTAGAGTTGTGAAAACCTCTCTCAAATATCAAAAAATCAAACATCTTAAGTTGACCCACCCAAGCAAGTTGAACTGATAGAAAATGATAATACAAGGTAAACAATGGGGATCCTCTATATGTCAATAAATGAAACTGATGCAGTGTTCCTCAAAAATGTTTATTTTAAATTGTAAAAAGAAGGTTCTTAAACATTAAACAATAAACAATAAAAACACAATGAGCCAGCATCCATATTAATATGCAAACAAAAACTAAAAACTAACAAGAATAACACTACTGTTGAGGTAGTAAGGAACCTTTCACATGTAACACAAGCCCTTCAGGACCAACACAATAAACCAGCATATATTTTAAAGTGCAACAATGAAAACAAGCCAACAATAAAAAGAATACTTATGTTGTAGTTTTAAAGGAATTAATCTGATCTACCCTAAGCCCCTCCTCAAAACTTCTGCTTCCTGGCTTTTGTAGAAGCAAAGACATCAATTATGTCATCATATGAGAGCTGCTTGCCAATCTCATAATTGATGCTGACTATGGCAAGACCGGTGAGGCGATCCTGTCCCATGGATGACCTTAGGTAGGTCTTGGTAGGTCTCTTTGAGAAGCTCCTCTCTGCTGAGGCCACAGTCACAGGAAGAGTGCAGGCGATTCGCAGGGCAATCCACAGATTAGGATACAGTTCCTTCAAATGTCAAAATGAGAGAAGTTGTAGTGCAGTCATGTATTCAGATGGCAAGCTCGGCAAGTTGCGTATTTCCACAGCCAGCTCCTTTCCATCATGTCACCTTCATCTCCAGTGCTTGAGACGCTCAAACAAATTTATCCACCTTTTTACAGGCATTTCTTTCACATTGGTTCTATTGCATGGACCTATTACTACTGGACAGAGCCCTCGAGGCAGAGCCCCATTCATTCCTCTGAAAGCTGCTCAGTGGCGCATGAAGCCGAAAACGCTCAACTTTTTAAACGTTTTACAGACCCTTCTTTCACAATGTTAGCTTATGGGAAAAAGTCTTTTTGGGCCGCAGTGCATCACGTGATGATGTAATTACAGGGTTTGGCCACTACAAAAACTGGCTTCAGAGCATGGCGCTCCTCCTGGGGCCCTGGTCTATTGGTGTTTTCTCTTCTGTTACAGCTGTTTCCGGCACATTTGTGACGTGAGATGTGACGTCAGTGACGTACAACGTAACGCTTCAGATAAAAAGGCTGCCTTGCCAGCAGGAAGAGGGAATGGGGTCACAAGGCAATTTTTAGCAGGTGTACCCACGTTTAAAAAACCAGGCACTTTCTTGCCCATACCCCAGAGCAACCGGAGCAAACACGAACATTCAGCCTCACTGCAGCCACAATACCTTCACATAATAAATGTTAGTTTAAACTTCAGCATTATTACTGGAATAATTAATATTACTTATTACTATTAATATGGTCCCATTCCCTTAGGTGCGCCACACAAGCACGACTGTCATTCTCTCTCCTTTGACACTTGCACACTGGAGCGACACTGGAGAGAAACCAACAAAGAGAGATTAGATTTATACTTAAGTCATAAGTCATTCCCAGAAGATAGTAAGGCACGTTGCTTTGCAAAAATTTAGAAGCCTTTAATAAAGGCTTACTCGTTTCAACTCACAGTCTTCATCAAGGCATATAAACTTGAATTAAAATGAAAAAGCCTTCAATAAATGGGCTTAGTGCCTACACTTTTCAACTAACAGTCAGCTCATTTGAAGTGACATAGAGGTGGAGCCTGAATTTTTGGTTCAAGTCGAGTTGTCTTGATTGCACCACTAAGTCCAAGCTTTAACTAGCCTTGCTTATGGCCTGTTTTCATGCAGAATATGATAACTGAATCAAGAATTGAGTCGCACTGTCTTGTAATTTAATTTTGTGTAAGAAGGCTACTTCAAAAAAAGTCAGATTGGTGGACTTTGCACATCATAGCTACATAACCAGTAAGGTTGATTTGTTGGTGTGTCAAAAATGTGTTCAAATTTCACAGTTACGTCTGTTTGTTCTCGTAGCCATGACTCGAACTCTTTAATTTTCCCCCAAATATGACAATTTTAAGCCTTTGAGACAATAGTTTAACATTTTCCATCCAGCAACGCTGCTGCTTTGTCAGTATCCACTCTTGATGGTATGTACAAAGCAGACATAACAAAGTGAGTTTCTGACAAAAGTAGAATGGACAGCATTAGATAACCAGATGTTTCAAGTTAGGCAAGCAAGAACAGTAGAATTTTAAAGCAAAGTAAAGAGTAAAGAGTCCCTGGGATTGCACCATACGGTTTCTTTTTCTATCCTTTTAAATCGTTTTTAGAAGGCTCGTATTCCAGGCTGTTTGAGAGATGTACAAATATGACAAAGTTCTAACACACAGCTGGGACTGATTACTTGTCATACAAAAAGAGGAGCCTATCATTATTGTTGTCCTCTGATGAAGGCTTGTTGCCAAAATGCATCAACATAAGAAACGCAGTGATAGACTGAGGCCATATTGATTTTTTGTGTAGGTGCCATCCTAGTTCATAAGTATTTGTTGTTGTCTGAAGGTCCTTCAGTAGCACAGGACTGACTGATTTTCGGTCTATATTCACACTGTCTGCCAACCATACCACGTGGCATTTAGAAACAGGCCAAAACTGATGTTTACACTATGGGCACTATATGGGTTAAAATGTTTCATGGATTGAAGGAGGGCCTGATACTTAAGGGCTTAGCATACATTTCCTGTGTGGGCTGACAGTATGAGTCAGCTATGTTGCATAAAGAGAGAGCTCCCTGCTGTGTGTGAGTGTGCGGTTGTGTATGGCTGCCTGACTTTTAGAGCTGAATAATTAATGAGGGCACAGGGTCTTCTGAAAGCAACAGCTGGTATAGTGCAGAAAGGGAAAGGAGGGAGTCTTTGTGTGTGTGTGTGTGTGTGTGTGTGTTTGTGTGTGCGCGTGTGTGTCTGTGTGTGTCTGTGTGTTGGCGCTGGTGCAAATTGTCGCCCTGCCCCCTTGTTGAGAGCTGGTCCACAACCACAGCTGTTAGTAGCAGCCTGATGATGAGCTGAGCAGTCTGAGTTGGTGACACGTCAGGACTGAGAGCTCAGCCTAACACCTCTACTAAGACAGAAGACTGTATTATTACCAGTGATACAATACAATCAAACAGGCTACACTCTGCTTTCTAAGTTATAAGAATACTGAATGTATTGAAATCTGTCTTGAGGAAATACAAAATTGGACCTAAATGCAGACAAAACAGGCATGTTGATTTCAGTGATTTATTGATGGAAGGTAGGCTTGGTCCAGGTTACAGGCTGGACACACTGCCCCCTTTTGGCTGAAAACAGCCCCTCTAATTTGACTGGCGGTAATTGCAAATTTTGGGTTGTCTGCAAATTTAATAGCATAAAATAAGAATACCGTATGGGTTTTTAGCTATTAGGAGCCCAGATCTGAGGGCAAGACATGAAAACAATGATGACATCATTGTTTTCATGACATGATGTTATGTTGTTGTTGGTCATTATTATATAGAAAAAATTAAAGAAATAGTGGTAATAGTGTAAATAGACGACGAATTTGACACACACAACTACCATGAAAGCGCTCGCCTGCCTCGAGACCCGCCAATAGCAACATTCAACTGCAATAGCCAGGTTTCAACCTGTAGAGGGCAGTCGCTATGCATATTTATAATACAATATGTAGAATTCGAATACTTTGCACTAAATGTAGAGCTATGGACCTGAATCAATCAACAACACTACTACACACCCATATAGATTGTTTTTAGCTGAAAAAAGTGGCATTTGTTTTAAGTTCCTCTTTAATATGCAAAGTCTTTTTCCGGGATCAATACGAGTCTCAAATACTAATTTCACTTCAGCAGTGAATGCTAGTTTGAGAAGATTGAGACATTTTGGCTTGGGGAGCATTTTCTTCAAGCTTAACAAGGATCTCTGTCTATCACAATCAGTTACAGTATAACAATATTAGGGCAAGCAGCACACATCTGACTGAATCAAACGCATACAAAATCTCACTAGATGAGCTATTGTAGCTAATTGCACTGGGAACTGCTCTGGAAGGCTAACCAAATTAGCTGCCCCATCTGGAATAGATGGATAGGTACAAAAAACAAAACAAAAATAAGTAAGTGAACCATGAGTAAGATTTTTTTTCTTTTGTGAATATACTGGTTTTGCGGTCTAGCTTGAACTTTTAGACTTTTTCTGGATACAATTGACAGGAATTGAAATTTAAATGGGAGCAAGAATGGATAAACAGAGCACATATAGAAAGAAACCAAGATACACAGAATGATATTGGACAGCATCCAGTCCTTTTGGGGAAGAAAGTTGTAGCCAAAGAGAGGTGAGGGACAGCTTGGTGAAAAAGCATCAGACTATCTGTGGCTGTCTGACAGACTGAATTGATTATCCAGACAAGAACATTAGCTAATGAATCACGTGTCTGTCTGGAGAATACAGACAGGTTTTTCTCTTGAGAAATCACCATCATCCCTCTTCACACACCAACACAATACTGCATCACTACCACTTCTTATTAGAGAAAAAACATGAGCTGTCCACATTCATGTGCAGATATAAGCAGCCATGAGGGAACACGTTTTCTTCTTAGACTGATGGAGTGATCTTGCATAAAATAAAATATTTTCCCTCTGCGTTCTACCTCTGTGTCCAGTTAAAGAATGACAAAGCTGTTTTTTATAATCCAGTGCATTAATGTCAATTATGCTGGTGTATGACAAAGAGGAGCTGCCTTAATACTAATGACTTGAGATACCTGCTGAGTCCCTGATAAATTACAGCAGGAGGTGATGTGTTCAGTGACTTTTCTTAAACACTGACAGAAACTACTTTGGCATTTGACATTTTGCCAGGTGCTCTGTTTAAAGAAATGTTCTATTTGTTTTCTTTCCAGAAGTTAGGTGAGAAAATCAAAAGCACTTGTGTGTTATGCTTGTTAAGTACTTTGTTAAGTACTTTAAGTACATAACAAATACTTTGCTTGTACTTGTATGACTGGAATCAGGGTGTGTGGATAGCGTAGCTAAATATTTGTTTAATCTGTACACAAAGAGAAATGCAAAAACAATAGTGTGTGGGTTTATGAGAAATTGTATGCTGGAACTATTTCTTGGCAAACAAGACTTGATGCAGTGACTGGTGTGCAGTATCTTATAATCACAGCAAAGTTGCCAGGTTTACCATGTGCCTGAACAGAGACCTGTGCTCAGTGACTTAATTAGGCAATTTGTGTTCTAGCAAGAGACACTGCACAGAAGACTGGGTGGATGGCTATATGAATCGAAGAGATAGATCTTGTTATAAGAAGAGCTAGATCATAAACACACATTTTTCTAATGTTTTCTCATAAAAATTACAGCTGCAGTATTCTGCACCATGTGAAGACTTTTAGTTTACTAGCATGGGTTGGCCTGACAACAATAATTAAGTCTGGATAAAAAAAAAAAAAAAAGGTATGAATTCAGCTCTGCATCAGTCATGGCTAGAAAAGGCTGAATTATAGCGTTGTTGTGTTGGTGAAAAAAACTGGCCTTGGTCATGTGTGCTCATCAAAAAAGAGGGTAGAAACAAACATAACACTGACATTCCTGGATGTCAAACTTTAAGGAATCATTAAGTTGTTGAGAGTTTAACTGGTGCTTGATCAAATTGGTGTAGGAGCAGGAAATTAAGTGACATCTGTGTTTCAAAGCAGGCCTCTAATTTAATCATTTGGGATTCATTATCTGCCAATACAGGCACATACAGCTGAGTATCATCAGTGTAGAGGTGGAAATTGATTCCATGGTGTATAATTTGGCCAAAAGGTGAAACATAAAGAAATAAAAGCATAGGGCTAAGAACAGAGCCCTGAGCCACTACATATTCAACATCAGACACTTGGTGTAGTATTATAGAGAAACACAATGTGTTCGATTTTAAGCATGCAAGAGCCTGGCCAGAGATGCCAAATTGATTTTCCAGTCCAGTGAGCAGATTGAAAAGGTTTTGAGACAACATAATTTATAATAATTTAAAAAGCTAAACTTTAAATCTAAAAGACATTTTTTCTTTTGGTGCCACTCCTTAAAAGGCTCAATGCATAAAGTAATTAACCTTATGTCTGCAATAACCACTGCATTTTTGTAACTTCTAGTTGTAAACTCCTGGGATTATCAGTTGAATTGTGACACAGGTGCTTCAATCAAGAGGCCAGAACAGTCAGTCTGGGTCAACTGCCATAACTGGAAATTTTATCAGAACATATAGTATTCTACCTGTGAAAATAAAACAAACCCACACATCAGGAAAAGAAATCCACAGTTCAGTTGGAGAATAAAGTGTGTTATGCTAGTTGCAGCCTGTATCGGTACTGGCAGTACAATGCTTACAAACCAGCCCCAACCTACATAAAAATATAAACAAAAAATATGTATATCTACAGGAAATGCCAAATGTCAACTACTAGAATAATGAACAAATGCCTCTTCAGGGGATAATCAAACTGAAATGTGCTTTTATAAGCTAAAATAATAAAATAAAGAAATAAAATGGGAAAAACTGGAGGTGTATAGGGGCTAGGGTTTCAAGGGGTTCAGTTAGGATAAACCAAAGATAAACAAACAAAAACAAAACCTGCAGGCGTCTGGCTATTTGGAAGGCAAGCAACACTTGCACAAATAAGGACAGCCCTGTAGCAGGTAGCCTAGTTGACTGGTGACTTCGATGGTCACTCAACAGGGCTGAAGAATAAACATAATTTCCCTCAACTAGAACGAAATGGGGCTGCAAAGAAATCTTAATGGGGGCCTTAACAGACCAGAGTTTCTGGCTGGCAATCTATCGGGAGGTCTGCAGTGTCATAGACAGATTCAGGGCATCGTTACACCCTGATTGGCTGGGAGGTGAATGCCTCAAGCTGCTTCCACTCATTAATTAGGAGTCACTCTCCTCATCCCAGGTGATCTGAATCCACTGCAATCAATCCAGAGGGATTTGAAATTCAGCTCAAAACAAAAAAAATGACTGCTACAAGCAAGTTCTGGTAAACTTAACCAACACTTACTCAAGTAACATCACTTGAGGACATTATAAAACTTCAAACAGCTCAATCTGGGGACACAACTTTTTTCAGATATATAGTCATATTTTCCATCGCCTGTAAACAGGCTTTGATGTGTAAAATCAGTTAAGACATGTATTCTCATTGCATTACACTAAAAGTTGCTATAAGTACATTAGTTAAAAGGCTTACTCCCTCTAAATAGATTTTTGGTGCCTTAAATTCAACTCAACACAGAATGAACAGTGTGTGCCCAAAGTGATGGAGTATACTTCAGCTGCTTCTACAGGCTACAGTCTTGTGCCCAGCATGTCACACAGTATTGGAAAAGGTATTCTGATCCTTTACTTAAAGGGTAACCAATTTTACACATTCAAGTGTGTTTACAAGTCTCGGGGAGTACTACTGCATATGAAGAAAGTAATATCAAGCCTTCTTGTAGCTCCAGAGGAAGCTCCACGTCTCAGACTGAAAACCCATAAACAGATACGATTCCTTTAGAATCAGGATGCTTATGTTCAGTGCAGCTTCGTTCAGAAGAATTTATTTGCCTGAGTCTGAGTGGACTCAAAAACAATGGTTTCACGTGGAGTACACATTGATCTTTAATAAACATCATATCCCAGTTCACTTTAAACCTACCAACACACTGAGGCAGAAACTCGTCCATCCTAAGGACAAAACACCCAGTCATAAACAGAGTAATGTAGTTTATGGTGTTCAATGCAGCCAGGACTGCACAGATCTGTACACTAAGGAGACGAAACAACCTCCCCATAAACGAATGGCACAACACAGGAGGGCCAACTCCTCAGGTCAAGACTCTGTCCACTGTCCACTTACATCTGAAGGAGAAACATCATTTCTTTGAGGACAACAATGTAAACATCTTGGCCAGAGAAGACAGATGGTTTGAAAGAGGAGTAAAGGAATCCATTTATGTCAAACTGGAACGACCGTCTTTGAACAGAGGAGGTGGCCTACGACACTACCTATCACCCACCTACAATGCAGTACTGAGTTCCCTCCCCAGACAGCTTAACAACCATTCACACCTGGGCTCACCTAGCCCTAGCAACCCACATGAAGGCCAGTTGGGTCAACGACCCACAAGTGGCCCTACCGAATCTGAAAGGACACCTGCAACTCCCCTCCAGTTGGTTAGAACTGAAGAAGCCTCTTGGATGAGAGGTGAAACATCTTCAAGAAACTGAAACAAGTCCAGTTGCCTACGATACAGCACTTAGAGATGTTGATGAAGGTTCTCAGTCATCCAGGTCATGGTAATTCACAAAAAACATTCAAGGAAATTTGGTTCAATAATGAATTTATTATAGGTCTTCTGAAAATATAATGAAAAATATACATAGAGTAACTTGAATGATCAATTTTGGTGATTATAGAAAGTTGTGTGAATCTAATTTTCTTTGAAGCATTGCCTCTTAACTTCTTCTGAGTTATTCTGATTGATAACAGCTGGTAACATTCTGGGCCCATTTTAAAAGCTTGTTTGATACATCCACTAGACTCAGCCACATGGTCAAGAGACAACCAAAAACCACCAAAACGCAAGTCTGCAATGAATTAGAAGCTGGTGGAAGACAGGTGACAATGTCCATAGTCAAGTTTCTTTTGCATCAACATGGGCTGAGGGAAATAATCCAGCTTCCGGCCGCGGAGAGAGATGGCGGCAGACTGAAAAGAATGGCATCTCCTTTACTCCCAAATCTAAACTAAAAATGTAATTTGGCCTGAAAAAGTAAAGATAGCCTTTATGAACATCAGCGGGGCATGAACCTGCGATCGGGGGCGATAACAAAAGAACTCTGTAAAGCAAAGCGTGAGGAAAGTGGAAAATCTACCAAACAATTGATCCACTTTGCTCCCGAAATGACAGAGGGAATCAAAATAAAACAGCTGATTAATGAACTGAAAAACTCTCTCACGACAGAAATTAAAGACTTCCGATCGGAGTTCAAAGCCTACCGCACGGAGACGGAACGAGACATGAAGAAAATAATAGAGCAAACTACGGAGTTGCGACAAAAACTGGAGAGAACAGACAATAGAGTCAGTGAAATTGAGGACAGAGTTGGGGACATACAAGATGAACAAATACTCCAACAGAAAACATACGAGGATATGAAGATCTTATCTTATCAGATAATATAAGACGCACACTCGATATTATTGATTACGCACAAAAAAATAGAAAAGATCTATTTCTGCTGACACTTGATGTGGAAAAAGCCTTTGATAGGGTCCTGTGGCCATTTATTTTCTTAACAGTAAGAGCATTTGGTTTTCATCCGACTTTTGTTTCATAGCTAAAACTAATGTATAAAAACCCAGTTGCTCAAGTAAGAGTTAATGGTACCCTATCACATCGATTCCACATACACAAGGGAACCAGACAAGGGGACCCATTGTCGGCACTTATCTTTGCGTTATGCATGGAACCGCTTGCTGAAGCGATAAGACAACAAGATAAAATAAAAGGAGTAACCATAGGTCGAGAATGTCATAAACTGGCACTATACGCTGATGATATTATTCTATACCTTACGTCACCAGAATACTCACTCCCAGAACTAATGAAAATAATAAAAGAATACAGTGACCACCCAGGGTATAAAATCAATGAAAGTAAATGTGAGGCTATGTGTATAGGTAAACAGTTTACAGACAAATCTAAAGGAAATCTCAGATTTAAATGGAAACAAAGGGCAATAAAATATCTAGGAGTAATAATCCATAATGATTTAGATAAAATGTATGATGTAAATTATCAGAACCTGGAAAATAAAATCAAACAAGACTTGAATAGGTGGAAAACAATACCTGAGTCAATATTTAGTAGAGTAGACACAATAAAAATGATGGTACTCCCACAATTTATGTTTCTTTTCCAAGCCCTCCCAATTTCAATTCCTCCACAAAGCTTTAAAAGGTGGAACAGAATAATAACTAATTTTATCTGGAACAATAAAAGGAAAAGGGTTAAACTGAAAACATTAATAAAATCTAAAGAACATGGTGGATTAGCACTCCCAGATCTACAAAAGTACTTTCACGCCACTCAAACCAGCATCATAGTGAAATGGACCAACAATAACACAAATGCCAATTGGTTTAAGATAGAAAAAGAACTAGCGCCACTTTCAATAAAGACCTTACCATTTATAGAAAAGAAAGAGACAACAAAATTGAAAGGACAAAATAAATGGACGAACATTACACTACACAATTGGAAACAGGTTTGTAAAAGATATAAAATAGCAAATGACTTACTTTACCTCAGAGAGATGGCATGGGACCCCCAGGTTAGACCAAACAAAATGGACAGTGTGCTAAAGGTTTGGGCATTAAAAGGACTGCAAATATACTCACAATTTTTTATAAATACCTGCAACTTAGAAATTACATTACTACTTTTCAGAAAAGACAGGGTCACCAAGAACAACACCAATTAATAACCTTTATGATAAAAAAATATAATATAGATATCAAGAACACGCTCTCAAAAATATACAAAATATTAGGCGACAGTGAAGAAACACAAGACTCAATCAGGACAAAGTGGAATCTAGAGCTCGGCGTACAAATAGAAGAAGACGATTGGAAAGATGCCTATAGCGCAATACACAAAACAACAAAGTCTGGATATTGGAGGGAATTCTCATGGAAGGTATACACACGCTTTATCATTACTCCAGAAATACAGTCAAAATTCACAACATCCATCACCCCAGACTGCTGGAGAAATTGCGGTGAGCACCATGCAAACCACTCACACATTTTCTATTTCTGCCCATCGCTAAAACCATTCTGGAAAAAAATTATAGAGTCTATTTATTTTTATATTTCAATTTTAAAAAACACTGGAACCACAATGCATTATTTTAGGAATAACACCAGCTGAGCTCACAACAGAAAAAGACAAATACTTATACAGGATACTCAGAATTGCAGCTCTGAAGCAAATAACGAGAAATTGGCAAAAACCCATCTCACCTTCTTTTAATAACTGGAAATTAACTGTAAATAATATTCTGGAAATGGAAAGGATTACATATAGAATCAGAAATCAAGAACCAGAATGTCTGAAAAGATGGAATAAGTGGATTGACTATATGGAGAATAAATAAATAAAACTGAAGAGCCCAGCTCTGAAGAAATGTTTACACACACATATATATATATGAGTACATGTATGGGTATGTGCATGTACATATATTTTTGCTTATTTTATGTTTATTTCTTTATTTTACTGTCTTTGTCCCAACTTTTTTTTTGTTTTTTAATTTAATTATTATTATTATTATTATTATTATTATTATTCTTTTTTTTCTGTTACCATGAACTTTTTTAATTTTTTTTATTTTATTTTATGTTTTTTTTTCACTACAAAATACATACATTTTTGTGGGATTGCTCCAATGGCTAAAAAAGAAACATGTGTAATGGTACATGAATCAACGACTTGTCCAATCCTGCAATAAAGTATATATACATATATTTATATAAAAACATGGGCTGAGGGGCTGCCGTGCAAGAAAGAAGCCCTTGCTCCAGACACGGCACCTAAAAGCTGGGGTTGGTAATTCAGTTCAGAAGCATTTTTTATTATATTTGTATAAAATTTCCAACATCTTTGGGGGAAAAAAAAAAATCATTGTCTGTGGCTTCGACAGGGCTAAAACAACTTCACATTAATCAATTTTAGCAGACCGTAGGTATTCTTTGGACAGCCTACCTGTCTATTAATCTGCCCTGAACTGCCCACCCTGCGCTGACTCCGCCCTACATTGGTGTCTACGCAACGCACTGCTAGAGCTGTGGCGAAGTGAGCTCACTGTTTACGGACAAGAATGGCAGAGAAAGTACAGCTACACCTGTGTATGTGTACCTACAGCAGCTGGCACTGTTAAACAAAGCAAGAAAAGAAAGAGCGAACTCGAGAAGGCTACAAACAAAAACAAGTTGGATAGCGCAAGAGCTAAAGCAAGAGTCAACATTGGAGTGGCTGTTCAACAATGGCGACAACTGATGGAGTTGAAGACCTGAAAAAGGATGCCATGGTAGCTGTGTCTCTGTTAGACAGGTAATTATCTAGTTTGTTTAGTTGGGGGAAATGTATTATTACTTTGATTTATGTAGCTAATGTTAGCTCCTTATGTTGCTGTTCGATGTATTAGCCCAACACCAACTTTAACTAGCTAGCTATGATAGCAGACTACTGCCGTATGAAACATATTTACATGTAACATTGCTGTTTACACGGCCAACGTTTACACGTAGTGTGGATCTAATCCATACAGCAGTGTTCACACATGCACTGCTACCCTGTTTGGACATTAGCCAGACGAGCTGTAGCTGAGAAGGGGGGCGACCCCCATTCCGAAGGACCGCCATTCCGACCGGGTTATGGTTAGGGTTAGGGTTTCAGGTTCGGAATGGCGACCTTTTTTCAAAAATAATTAAGGGCCGGCATTCCGAAACATGAAAGTGAACGTTCGGAATGGCGGCCCTTCGGAATGCCGCCCTGGACCCAGCTGAGAAGTGGACTAATTCTTGTGTGCTACACCTGTGAAAGGCCAAGTCCATTTTTCGGAGGTCATAGGAAGATTACATATATCTGTGAATATGGTTTGCATTGTATTTGATAGCCGATGTCTGATTCCAGTCTTTGCAGAGTCTCCGACAGGTGAGTGTAAATTGATGCTGATAGCAACATGGATCAGGCCACTGTTAATCATGTAATATGCATTTATGACAGATACGCTTAATATATACATGTGTCCTTCTTTCATATCAAGTTGGTTTGCTTGCTTGCTAAAAGATGGCCCTTAGCACATTTCTCAGAGAAAGTATTAGTCTTGCATCAAATAGTGCATTACACTGTATGCAGACTGTTACATGTATGTCTGCACAGTGTTATATTTGCACAGCTCACTGGCAATAATCATCATACTGAAAGTATTGGACTACAAGAGACAGGACAAAGGTAGATCCCAAAATCCCTGGCGGCGCCCCTGCTGGCCATGCACTAAAGACAAACATCTGCTTGGATACACTTCCAACCATCAGCATGGAGGACACTGTCCATGTTGTTGCTGACAACTGAAAAGATCAAGCTACTACCGATGTACAGGAGACTCCATTCCCAGAGACGGCTAAAGTTGTGGTTGAAGATTTTATTATTGGCCATCCTGCATCCATTACTTACCATGCCTGTCTAAAACAACTGGCAGAATATCTTGTTCTATCTATACAATCACCACATCAACAGACCAGCTGAAAAGAGAAAAAAGAGAAAAGCTGATGGCTCGATTCAGTTCTATTATAAGTAATCCTATGCATTGTTGTCAATAAACGTATAGGTGCTATGTCAAGGCTGATCAAATAGTAGGAGAAAAAGTCAAGTTGTTTTGTTTTTATAACAGGAACAAAATGCATGATTTAGTGATTTAGTCACTATTTACTGATTTAGTCACTTTATATGGAAATCCAACCTGCTGTGCAATGTAAAGTAATATGAATGTTTCACTAAGCTGGAACTCTTTTCTTATGCAAGGTACTGCAAGGTATACAACAAAAAGCTCAGAAAGTGGAGCTGCTACATACTAAAGGAGGACAAGAGCTATAGCTACATCACAGGCAATCTAAGCACCCAGGAGCTGTTGCAGATGAAAGTCAGCAGAGGGCATGGTGAGTAGGCTTACAGTATTGTAGCTTGGGCATGAAGTGGTGTCATGCTCCTGTGAATAATCTATTTTATAATCCATCACTCTGTTGTACAAAGTTAGGTTTGTATTTACAGATTCTGAACCTTAGAATTAATTATGATTTAAGGTAGTTATTTAGATAAAGTCATGGCTCATGAAAAGTAAAACTTCTGTCAAAATGCATTGTAAAAAGAATGAAAACGTGAAACTAAGTAAATTACTCTGAAAGTGAAATCTTGCTAACCCACCCAAAAAGTAGAAATGGAAATGAAATGACTGTAAATGGTGCAATTCTGATGTAATGGAGGCTATTTCTGGTCAATGTAAAATATGGCCAAAAAGATATAATACTACGACATTGAAGGCTGTTCGAGATATTTGTCACTGCATACAATGAATCCAAAGTTGTGGTGTTATATTGTTTTGAAAGTAAGTTCAAGGTCCTGAAATGCTGTATTTACTGTCAGAGAAGTAATTGTGTTATTCTTTCTACAGGACAAGAGGATTGCGACAGTACTGACATCAACAGCCTGACCTGTTGGCCAACACTGATCTGTCAAGAAACCTCTGAACATCCTTCCTGTATATAGTTGGTTATGGTAATTGTACTGTATATTGTCTAAACAATAAACGGTATACTACTGTTGTAGTGTTTTTTATTTACATGTGTTCCAAATAAATCAATAAACCCACTTAAAGCGTTGTTACAGTTCTCTTACAGGTTAAACCCTACTTGGTATGAAACCTTTATACTGTCAATTTGGATCAGAGAAATGGTCACGAATCTTCCACACACAGCAACTGTATACTACTTGACGTATGTCATCTTGTCTGAGAACATCTGCTCCTTGGCCTCTCGCACTCAGACGTCTACGGGCTCTGCCTCCACTTCCTCGGACACTGCTGGTTGCCCTCCCTCTTGCATGACCACCTTGGCTTTGCCCTCGACCTGGGGTCATCCTCTTTTATGTGATTTGCTTGGCTCTGGCATGTACTCATAAACAGAGTCAACAATGCTCTCATCGTGGAAGCTCTTACATGGAAAACATCATATTATAATAAGTCCAATAAAATATTCACATTTATCTGTGAATCACTGAGGGTAACAGAAACAGAATTTTTAATAGGATACTTTCCAAATCTAGCCTGAACTTGACAGTTTCTCCATATTACCAATCCTAGCTTTAAAGGTGCTATTTGCAAGAAAAGATTTTTGAGTCTCATTCCCAACTCGTCAAATAATGACGCTGTTGGAACCCACATATGAAGTCGTTCATTATGGATTTCAAAATGGACTCTGAACTGAACTCCGTTCCCCAGAACTCCCCAGTTTTAACACCTAGGTGAAAAGACTGCCAAGATACCCAGTTTTGAGCTACTATTGGTCAGGGTGACAGACCCCCTGCTGACCAGATAGTCAAAACTCCAGCTCCTTCCCTTGTTCTTGCTCTTCTCTACCTCTTTCCGTACGGGGCTGCCTGCCCCCAAGTTATCTTCTCTTGGATTCTTCTGGGACCAACAGCTGCTGAGAGGCCCAAAGAACTTCTCCTCACAGCAGCAAGGTCCTGCTAGTATTCCAGCTCAGTTAGCACTAGCAGTTGCGATGCAAAGCTTACTAGCTAACTCCACAATCCAAGGAACGCGAAGCACGTTAGCACTGAGCTGCTATCCCTGTACAGGAAAGGAGCGACCAGTTTCCTCCACCCGCTGTCTTTCATCAGACCTTGCACAGCAAGAACTGCAGTTCAACATTGGGATTACAACCTTCTCCTGCTTGGCTCATCAGCCAAGGAACTCACCAGCACCTTTTCTTCAAAGACTGGTAACGTTAAACTGGACCTATATAGCACACGGCATAGCATAGCAGGGCCAAGCACAGGACTTTTTAACTCTGGTTGATGTAATGCACATGTGTTCAATCAATGTGTTTGTTCACTGTTTGGGTGTTATTGTGATCTCAGGTCACGTTATTGGTAGTTTGCTTTGCTACATGGCTAATCTGACATTAGTTGAAGTATGGTTCACACAGACTCAGGGTCTTTGCATGCAGCTAACCATCTTCTCTAACCTGGCAGCACATCACACACACACACTCCTTCAGCCTGGACCATATCACACCTACGTGTGATATCAGTGAGCTAATGGTGTGAGCACCACCATTGTTTCTTTGTTCTCTCCTATCAAAGAAACAAATGGTGATCCATCATTTTGGGCCTGAGTCCAACCCTTCAATCAGCCATCTTGTTGTCCCTTTTGATCAGCCATTTTGTTTGTAGTCTACCTTTGTCCATGCCATGTAGCGTGGCACTTTGAACCCTAGCCACCATTTTGCTTTTGTTCTTCCAGACACACACACACACACACACACACACACACACACACACACCTGTATATAGTACATGTTACAACAACACAGTTAGATTGTGTGTTTTCATCTTTGTGTTAAATAAGACTTTTGTACCTACATTGCTGTCTATTTAAAGCAACACTAGGTAGTTTTTCGACCTTAAAATAATGTTTCTGAACTCAGTTAAGTGGTAGAAAAACAGTTAATAGGATGAATGGTGACGTCTCTGCAGCCTGAGGGGGGTCGCGCCGGCAGAAACTACACTGTGTAACTTCCCAGAGCGGGTAGGAACATATCTGACGTAAAGGCGTCTAGTGCGACCTGCTTTACGGCATACGTCACACGTTTATTCGTCGGTGGATTTAGCCAGCAGCTACTTGGATTTTTCGTAAACCAACGCCATGGCCGAGCCAACTAAAAAAGCCTAGAAGGTATTGTCTGAGGAGGCGAAGAAAAGAAAAAGAGAAAGTGATAGAACACGAGCCCGGACCAGCTCACACTCGGTGGCGCGAGCTGAAAGAAGAAATGGGTTTCAAGACTGATGGCGACCTAGCCTTGATGCTACTGGATTTGTAAGTCATATATTACATATATACATATTTATTATCTTACCGACTTTTACTTTGAGTTGATTTGTTGTTATGTGGTGTTCATTGGTACAATGTAATGATATTTTGTAAATATAGTGTAACGTGCTACTTTACCTTGTAGGTGGACATGTTTCCAAAAGAGGCTTCGTGATTCGTGTATTCTTTTTCCCCAGGGATGCTCATACAGCGACAGTATTTACAACACTGATAACAGATTATTGCGCTTCTCAACCAGCTGGGGGAAGTAATGAGTCCAAACTACCTAGTGTTGCTTTAATATTGCACAAGAGTGAATGTCGCCAACCCCTACTGTGTCAAGGACTCCAAAATCCTTCGACCATTACTAGCTGTTATGGTAATTTTGGTTGTAGTCATGAAGTTAATTATTAGTCAGAGTTACAAACTGACAGTTTAGTACATTTTTATGAGACTGGTTTGGTGAGTTGGCTATCTTTTCCCTTCTTCAAGGGTGGTGTCCCAAGGTGATCTAATGTAAATTGGATCTTATTATTTATCATAATTAATGATTATCCCTGATAATCATTAATTATTATTGATAGCCAAATTTAACCCAAAATTCCCTATTAATGTGGCATGAAACACTAACGCTGGGTCGGCAGCCTTTAAAGTTTGACATAAGTTTGCTGCTGATCACATGGTCAAAGAAAAAACCTTCTGGAGGAAAACTCTGTGGTCAGATGAAACAAAAATTGAGCTGTTTGGTCACAATGACCAGCAATATGTTTGGAGGCAAGAAGGTGAGGCCTTTGACCCCAAGATCACCATACCTACTGACGAGGATGGTGGTGGTAGTATTATGCTGTGGGGTTGTTTTGCTGCCAGTGGATCTGGTGCTCTAAAGAAAGTAAATGGAATAATGAAGGAGGATTATCTGCAAATTCTTCAGGAAAACCTAAAATCATCAGCCAGAAGATGGGTGAAGTTGGGTGTTCCAATGGGACAATGATCCCAAACACACATCAGAAGTGGTAAAGGAATGGCTGAATCAGGCTAGAATTTAGGTTTTGAAATGGTTTTCCCAAATCCTTGACTTGACTTGAACCCCATCGAGAACATGTGGACTGAAGAAACAAATCTGTGCCAGGAAGCCAAAAGATTTAGTTGACCATCACCAATTCTTACCAGGGGTGGTTAAAAATTCAGCCAGAGGCCTGCTGGAAGCTTGTTGATGGCTATCAAAAGCACCCAATTGAGCTTAATATGGCCAAGGGACATTTAACCAAAAATTAGAATTACTGTATGTATATTTTTGACCCAGATCTGGCCACATTATCAGAAGACCTATAATAAATTCATTACTTAACCAAACTTCATGAATGCTTTTTGTGACAACGTAGTATGTGCTCAGCTCATTCCATCACAGCAAAATGTGAGCTGTAGAAATCATCTCAGCCTTCCTGAATGTGATGAGCCTCCTTCTAATGATGTCTGGCATGTCTTCTCTTCTCAATGGCTAAATTGCATTGTGGGTAGGAGGAAGAATGAGTGGAATAAAAAAATGTAATACCTCTGGTTCTGCTCTATTGATTTTGTTTTTAAAGTCCAACAGTATTATAGGAGTGCAATGCTAGATCAGTGGACTGCTTTTCAAAACCTATGGCCTACATTAGCCACAATGCAATTTAACCACTGAGTGACATCACTGGAAGAAGTTTAGAAGATTATATGCAACTTCCTCTAGAGCCACAAAAAGCTTTATACTTTTCACATATGCAGCAGTACTCCCTGGGTAGAGCTGTGGACATAATTTTATGTGTAAAATGAGTGGAGTTACCATTTAAGTAAAAGTACTTCAACAACAATGTAAAGATACCCCGTTACAAGTTTTTAATAAGCCTACCGAAGTTAAAGTAGTATTCTATACTACTAAGTAGTATAGTTATACTACTACTTTGGAAATACTCAACCAAAGTACAAGCACCTCAAAACTGTACTGAGGTACGGTGCTTGAGTAAATGTATTTAGTTACTTTCCACCACTGAAGCTATGAACATATTGTGAGGCATGAACTATCACGCATACAAACTGTAGTCTATATTTTATATACACTAGGGGACAAATCATCAAACCTCAAAAATGAAAATGTATGTGCAATGTATGTGAACCCCTGTTATTTTAATCACTTGAAGTTTAATCTATCAGATATGCTTTATTTGAAATTTAGAGCATTGAGCAATTATATACAGTAAGTCTTAAATGTACTTAAACTACTCACTCAACCCATCACTCGTTGAGGAGTGAGGAATTTTCTACCTCTTCCCGGTCACAGTCCATTTAAGCTCCATGGTACTTGCTCGTCTCTATCCCATCAAGCTCCTAGTAAGGGATTTGTCTGTTCGCTTAGAAAATAAATGGAGTCGGGACCCTCACACCTTAAAATCTTTACTCGTTTATTAAGTATGGTCACTTTTATAAGTCCAGCATATTCCAGGTCCACCTAACCTTAGCAGAATTCTAATTATTAATGATAATTGTAAACACCGGTGTGAAAGCTCAAAGCATTTCATATAAGAATATTTAGGGCATGCAATGCATTTTTTCTGCACTAATAATTAAATAATAGTCTTTATCTAATATCTTTATCTAAATGGCAGTTTTTTTTTTTGCCTTGTTCAGCCTGTAAGAAGGTCCAGTCTCAGAGTTTTCAGAGAAAGGCATTTGCATCATTCGATGGATTCACATGCTCATCTGTTGATGCATTACCTCACCTGTAGTGCTCTAATTTAAAAGGAGCTGCAGGATTTCGTCATGCCATGGTACACTGATCTCCAGATGATGAAACTGGATGTAAGCCCAGTGCTGGTGTCTGGGTTTGTAATGCATGAACCAGTCCTGTTAACTGTCCTCCATGAGCAGTTAAAGGTACAAGCACTCCCCCTGCTGTATAGAGAGCACAAACAGCAGAAATCAGCCACTGCCCTTCCTCTCTTTTAGCCTCCTGTGGTTTTTGCCTCCTCTGGTAGTGAGCACTGCTTAATAACTTCACTGATGACTTTGTGAATTTTTTTTATTTAATTTAATTATTTTTTGTTTAATAGTTATATGATTTTATCTCAACTGCATTGATATGTTTCTGTGGGTATATATACCAGGGTTCGTGTTACATGGGAGCCAATGGAAGCTGAGCTCCCATAAGGTAGGGTCTGAGCTCCCATGAAAGCAGTAAAATCATATATCTGTGGGGGTCACTAATACATTACCAACAAACATAATTATTATTTAATCACAAATAATGAATTTCTTAATGGTATGAGTATTTTTTTTTTTTTTTTTACATTAATGATATAAATAGGTTAAAAGAAACATGTTCTCCAGAGGAACTACACACCATATTGTTATCAGGCTCAGAAAAAAAAAAAGAAGCTATTACTGTATTTTTTCTTTGCATAAAGAGGAAATAATAAACAGGTATAACAATAAACAATGGATTTCTGTTCCTTTTTGAATAGAATCACTCACACTGTATGACCAAATACCACTTAAAAAACAATAGCATTAATTTACAGCGCATGGCTTTATGTACGGCATGAACAAAAGTAACACAGAACCAATTAACCAAAATTAGCACTTTCTAAACTATTTAACAGTTCACAAAGGTTGAAATAAACTAATTCACTCACAAAATTAGCAATAACATTCACTCACCAGACAAGGTTCACTCTTAGGCACGCACTCCAAACTTGTGAAGGAGCAAGGCTCACAAACTCCTGGTTTCTGTTCATTTTGCAGAGACAGGTGGCATGGGAACAGAGTAGATATCGTTTTAAATATCTAGCCTCACAAAACAACTGCCTCACAAAACAACTAATCTTGCTCGAATTTATGCAGCTTATTGACTGCTGATAGCAAACATAGCAGCTAATAGTAGGTTACTCATGTTTTCCCTGCAGCTCCAACGTGCTTGATAGCTTGTTTTAGATCGACGTACTGCCAAAGAAAGGGGACTTTCTCCACCACACTCTTCATGAAATCACAGTATCTTCATTAAACAAAAGTTAAAAAAAGTGTGTCTGCTCTGGTCTTGTTTGCGCAGAGGAGGAGTATCAATTGCGAATGTGAGTGAGTTAATTGACACAGCAAGCAGCAGTCTGATTGGATGATGCAGTATATCAGCCCAGTATCACATGTACATCACATAAACTTACCTATTTCAGTGCTGTCCTACTCCCATGTAAATGGAATCTTTCCAAATATTGCAAACCAAGCACATTAAGCACATTCACCTCACTTGAAATTACTGTACATAAAAGATTTTTAAATTAAAGATCTAAGATCCTTTTTCAATGTATTTATTTATTAATGCACTAAGTTTGTCTTTTTAATCAAGTCCTCTAACTTATCTCCTGTATGGAAAAGAAAAAAAAAATGACCATAATTTCTTTGCTGACTCTTCCTTCACTACAGTCTCATGTTTAAGGCCTAATAACATGGGTTACACCCTCCCCCCTTAAAGGTGTGTACTTGCTGTTACACCCACTGACTAAATACTGCTTTAGGAGTTGCGTTAAGGACATCATCATAGTTATAACTCTGACTCGGAACAGTGACTGAGCTATAGACAGCAAGGGGTGTCCTAATTGAATGTACTGTGGTCTTTCAGGTTTCTCTGTGCCTCTGAGAACGTCTGGGAGTGGTTTTACCCTCAGTTTCTTGAGTGCTTGTTGGGGGTATTTTTCTTCCATCAAGAACCTTAGCTTCTGCACACTCGTGGCTCCTTTCCACTGATACCTCTTGACCAGGTTCACTGCCAAGCGATCTCTCATCTCTGCTGCTGTCAATAAATGACAGGTCTGAGAAAACAGGAGGCCCTTCATCCGTGATATTGGATTCATCAGAGGGAGACTCTAGCATACTTGGGTGAACAGGTAAGGTTTCATTCCATGTCCCTTGAATGTCAGGAGGGGTTTCAAATGATTTCCCAGAGGATACTCTTCTATACACTTATTCTTGTTTTAGGAGAAGCTGACTCTCCTGATTCTGGGACCACCTCAGTCTCTCTTTCAACAGCTGCTGAGCTTTCTTTCCAGACCAGAGAGCTCTCAAGTCTGTTTGGACTTAGCTCTGTTGAGTTGTCATTTCTCAAAAGCCTCTTTTCACTCTTCAGTTGCCTTGTGATGAAGTATTCCTTCTTTTCTTCCAGATTGACAAGCACAGGATTCACATCAACTGGAGATCCTGTATTTCAGTTTGTCTCTTTGAGTTGTCTTTCCTTGGATGGTACTGGTTCTGACAGGGCCAAGACGCTTGTTTCAAGGCTAGACTGCCTCTTTGTTCTAGGTCTGTTGACAGTTTGCTTCGGGAGCTCTTCTGACTCAGCAACAGGTATGAATCCGCAGGGCAGCAATAGATCACGGTGTAGCGTTTGACATGGACCTACAGGAAAGTTACGCCATGTCTGACCACTAGCTGAATGTCAGGCTCTCATTTGTCAGCCAACTTGGGTTTCCCCCTAATTCAAACGTTCCTCACAAGGAAGCGGTCACGTGCCCCAAGGGTGGAATCAACAACTTGCTTGTCAAAGCGGAGCTTGTTGTGTTTGGCTGTCTTTGAGGCATTTTCAGTGGCAATTCGGTAGCTTTCTTCTAGGCAGCCTTTTAGATCATGTTCATACTGGGAGTGTGACTTCAGTAGACTGTTGGCAGGTAGACCAAATGCCAAGTCGACCAGCAACTGAGGTCAGCCAAACATCAGTTTATATGGGGTGAACTGAGTCACATCACATGCACTAGAGGTTTGACAAACTCTCGCCAATGAGACTTATCTTTGTTTTCCAGAGTGCCCAACATCTGGAGGAGGGTCCGATTGAATCTTTCCACCGGATTCCCCCTTGGATGATATGGTGTGGTCCTCACCTCTTGGATACCAGCGATCAGGCACAACTCTTGGTCACTTCAGGAAAACCATAGTGCACAAGGAAGTTTTCCCATAAACACTTTGCCACAGTCTGTGCCTTCTGATTTCTAGTTGGTATAGCAACTGTGTACTTGAAATGGTCTGTAAGCACTAGTATGTCTTTTGTGTTACTCTGGTTAGGCTCCAAAAATCCATGCAGACCAATTCTAAGGGTCTACTGGTCTTGATGTTCAACAAGGGGGCTGCTCTCTCAGGCAGGGTCTTTCAACGCACACACCGTTCACACGTCTTGTTCTTCTGCTCCACATCTGTGCAAATCTTAGGCCAATAGAATCAGGACCACACAAGGTCCAGAGTCCGCTCTATGCCTAGCTGACCTAGATTATCATGTAAGCTACTCAACACAGTGGCTCACAGTTCAACTGGCAGCGCTAACTGGTGTGTGACCCATGGCTGCGGGAAGTGGGGGTACTGCAGCACCCCCTAGTGGCGAGAGAGAGATTTTTAAAAAATGTATTAAAAATATTTTGCACAATTTAAAAATTCCTTATGAATATTTTGGGAAATGATTTTGACACATGTAGGCTATTACGTGAATTTTGGATTTTAATTTAATTATTTTCAGGCCTAATCAACACAGGTTCACGGAAGTTACGTTGTCAACATCAGGCAGGCTAGTGGTCGCCGAGTAAAGACGTTTCCCGCGCGCCCAATGCTTGGGCCAAGTATCGCCAAGCAGCTTGCCGATGTCACAAAAGACAGAGGGTCCAAGTGTGTTACAGTCCAAGATGTAGTATCATGTATGACAAAGCTCCAGCCACAAACAAGAGCCATGTTTTCAGAGGCAGAAAAACTGATCGAGTTATGTCTGTGCCTACCCATCTCCGTGGCCTCATCCGAGCGCACTTTCTCCGCCTTGCGTCTTTTGAAGACGTGGGTATGCAGCACCATGACCCAGAAAAGACTCACTTGCAAGGTGGCGGGGATGGAGATGGAGAGTGTTATTTTGATCGTGTGTTCTGTGCATAATGGATGTGGAGAGCTGTTAAATAACGTGCTTAAATAGTCAGAGATTATTTCCTTGTGGTGCGCGTAAAAGGATTTTGGAGCTAATAGAGTCACGTGGAACATAAACGTAGATGGTGCAGTGACTCAGGTTCATGTCAGCTGACCAAATCTATTGCATTGTTATAGCGTTATTGTGAAGTTTAATTAATAGCGCATATATTCATCTGAGAACTGATGATGTCTGTGTGTTACAGACCCTGGCTTTGTGCACTGAAGTGTAAATGACAATAAAGTAGTGAATCTCAATCTATTTATTTGTTTTTAAAATGTATTTTAAATAGGCCTATAGGCTCATGGGTTTTTTGTCCAAAAAACAAAACAAAACAATTTTTTCACAGCACCCCCTGTTCAAAATTACTTCCAGCGGCCCTGGCATGACCTGTCCATTTTCTTGTCATGTTCTGTATAGCACTCCATCCCTTAGCTCCAATCACTTCCATTCTCAAAGCCACAAAGCTAGGTCTGGGAGTTCTTGTCTTAATGAAGGAGAAGACTTGTCTCTGGACTGAATCACTCAACATGAAAGTGTTGAATAACTGCTCTGAGTCAGTTCTTTGTTGGTCTCGAAACTCCTTTTCAGTTAAGTGACAGACCACAGGGATTCCATCATCATCTTCCTGCTGGAAGCTGCTGGGTAGAGCGTCAGGATGGATGGTCAGCAATTCCACAGGAGGGACTGATGGATCTGAGGCTGTAGCATCACGATGAGACCAATGGACATTGTGCCTTTCACAGATAGATAGATTATTGCATCAGGAAGAACAACATCTTGAGAGTGAACTGTTTGATTCTCCAACTTTCTTTCCTCGACACAGAATCATTATAGAGCTCTCCATGTGGGCGCCATGAAAGCCCATCCGCATCACGATTTTGAGTCTCTGCTCTGTATTGGAGCTTGAAGCTGTACGTTGATAGAGTTGATAGCCACCTGTAGTTTGTGGCTTCCAACTTGGTGGAGGGCAAAATGTAGGTCACTGGATTACTGTCGGTGACAACAGTGTCTGTGCCATAGAGGTAATCACTGAACTTGGCGGTGACAGCCCACTTTAAAGCCAGGAACTCTAACTTGTGAGCAGGGTACTTGGCCTCACTTTTTGCCAGTCCTCTGCTCGCAAATGCAATAGCTCTTATCCTTCCATCTTGTTCTTTTTACAAGGCGGCACCAAGCCCTGTTGTACGGGCATCAGTATGGAGGATAAACAGGAGCTTGGGGTTTGCAAACGCCAAGACAAGGGCAGTAGTGATAATAGAAGTTACCTGTTTTATTTCATGTATTGACCTATAACCTTATGGTTTATTACACCTTTGTGCACTGTGAATTATGACCTGGCCTAACTATGAACTGTTTGACTTACTTTTATAAAGTGACCTCGCTGATTTATGTGAAAGTGTTTGTACACAGTAGCACTCTGTGCTCCCCGGACGCATGTCAGGTTTGGTGTAGATACATCCAAGGCTGTCTGGCCAGCTGGATATTGTTTTGGGAAAATCTCCCTTTCTCAAGGTATCTCTGAGTGTGCTATAAACTGTAACTTTGTCTGTGACTCTTTGTCAGTCTCTGCCAGGGTTTGTTTGGTGGATGAGGCTGGCCTTTCAGCTGAAATTGGTTAACTGTTTGCTCTTTGCTTTCACCACTTTATTGGATTACTCAAAGACAATCTTGTGTGAATCATCTATTATTTGTTCACTTCTAAATAAGAATTTCCACCACAGATGATCTCATTGAATGCTCTCTGACATTCTGGAGTCCACCTTACTCCAAATGAGTCCTTTGGATGGTAGTACTTGGTAGTCTCTCTCTCTCTACTGCTCTGTTTCCTGAGAGGGGGGTACCCTGCCGAGAGATCGTTGAGAGACTTGATGATCTTGGAATAATCTTTACAAACCGTTGGTAGTATCAAGAAAAACCTAAGAAAGACCTCAGCTCCTTGAGGTTCTTGGCTACTGGCCAGGTCTTGAGGGCTTGTCTTTTCCAGATCAGTCTCGACTCCATGTTGGGACACGATGTGACCCAGATATTAGATATCTTGAAATTTTTTTCTGGAGACGGTTTCAATCTGTACTCTTTTGGTTGCATCCTTTATGGACTGTGAGTTTAGTTTCCTGAAGTCGATGCACAAACGCACAGAACCATTCTTCTTCTGAACCAGGACAGAAGATGGGAGATGCAAATGGGGACTCTGATTCACGAATAATACCGGATTCCGGAATCTAGCAGCTCTTGAAGGTGTTGCCTGACTGCATCTACATCCTCTAGATAGTTGGGTCTAACTCCCTGCTTGAAGGGAGTATCATCTTTGAAGACCTCAGGCATGGAATTGAGCTGTCCCTTGAACTGAAGTGGTAAGGGGGAGTCATCATAGTCAAACTCCACATTCCTGGTTTCAGGGGTATTTGAGTCTGCAGAATGCTCTTTTGCCATCCCCTGCTGAACAGCGTGGATCTCAGCCAACACTGTCTTGGGAGGAATTGTGATGTTATTTTGAGTCTCATTTCTTAGCAGAACTGGCACACGGTAAGGGTGCTTCACAGGCGAGATGCACAGGGAGCTAGTCACTAGCAACCCACCAGGAAGGGAAGACCCAGAGGGAGCCTCCACAGGAAACCATTTTTAACCATGAGCACTGCTCACATGGACTAGCCCGTCAATGACGACTGTACTACCTGCTGGCACCACTTCTGGGGCATTTCCTTGCACCTTCACCCATCCGAGGGAATCAGTGCCTGCTTTTCTTCTTCGCACTTTCAGGATTTTCCAGAACAACTCTGTAGCCAGGAAGTGATGATTGAGGGCGGCATCCATTTTTATTTGACATAGTTGGAGTAGAGGTCATTGGTGCCAATGAGGATTTGAGGCATATTATTAACATCAGGGACCACCAACACCAAAATGGGCACCTTCAGTCTCTTTGCCCAAAAACTCATTTAGGAACATCAGGTTCAGTTCTATATACCCAAGGTAGGGCACTGCAACTCCATTGGCACCCTCTACTTCTAACTCTACATCCAATAGGCCATCCAGAGATTTCAAGCAATGATGAGGTAAATGAAGTAATAGAATGACAGTGGAACAGTGGTGACTTGAGACCCCATGTCTAGAAGACAGTTGAATTCCTTCCCTTCAATAATAATTTGAGCAATGCATTTTGTTTCCACTAGTCCTGGTGGCCATCTGGTGGATGATTTTTTAGCATAAGCACACTTGCTAGTCACTCTCTTGGTTTCTCTATGGCACTTACTTTGTTTCCTAGTCCCTGTTTGCCCTGTGACAGGGGCTTCTAGCAGTTCAACCTCTGTTACCTTATAGGAAGGTAATATTGTGCAGGAAATTACACAAAAGGAGGAAATGTAAAGCAACAGGACACATGAGGGGAAAACTTCAAAGTAAAATAGGAAATCACATAATACAAACAGAAATATGACAATGGAAGATTTAAACCAACCAACCACAAACACAACATGTTACCAGAATTCACACCTATTATTCAGACGTAAGCGGTTTCTTGACTTTGTATATTGAGACAGAATTGAATTTTGAATGATCTGTAGTGCCAAGGCTACTTTGGAGTCACTGAGTGGCTACTAATGGTCATGCACATGAAGGCATTCTACCATAGCTTCAGCTTTCAGCCATGGTGGTGGTGCTTTGTTTCAAATTAAACTCTTTGTTGTGATCTGTATTATATGCAGTACATATCCTCATGAGAACAGCTGGCTGCAAAGACTGTCCTCACAAGGATAGCTACTCCAGTTGCTCCCCTCCTGCCCACACAGACATAGAGGCACAGCTTTTCACATTCACAATGGTGTTCTTCAACCCTACCATTCATTTATTGGCTTTTGTTCTGAAACATTGTTACATTTTCCTGTCACAACCCACAGTAGAGTGTGCAAAGTGTGTTTGAGTCACCACTCCCTGCTTTGTATCTTGGCTTCAGCTTATCTCTGCAACTGATAATCTACTGATGAGCTTTGAATAGATTTAGAGTATTAAGGAGGGAGTGAAGACAGGCAGCACAGGGGGAGAGAGAGTGAGAGAGAAATGTGAGTGAAAAGGGAGGATACAGAATTTAAATGGGATGGGGATAAGCGATGACAAGAGTTAGAGGCAGGAGGTGAGACAGCAACAGATCGAAGCGAGATCGAGATTCATATAAATAACTTTAAGGCTATACCCCATTTAAAAAAAAAATCATAATTAATCTTTATTCCTTTTTGCCTTCCTCCAATGAGTTTTGCTTGCTTAATCTTCACAAAGTAGTTGGTATGCAGTTCGAGACTACCTCTTACCCTACATTGTACATACCTACTGTACTCTTACCTTACCCCACCCTACTACTGCTTCTACCAACAGGTATGTTTCAGTCAATTTGGGCAATTTCGCATCCTTCATAGCTGGTATCTCCTCTATTTCCTTAAAGCTAGGGTAGGAAGTTTTTCTTGAAGCATTTTTGTTATAACTGTTGAAAATCTCTTAACATTCTGAGAGCAATCAAAAATGAGGAAACCTCAGGAAGAGCCACAGAGGAGGGATCCCTCTCCCAGGACGGACATGCAATAAAGTACAATAAGGTACAATAAAGGGGACAAATAAAGTATTTTCAATTGAATTGAATTGAATAGATGTCTCATATACAGAACAGAACAACAAAATCACATTTTACAAATTTCATTGACAGAATATCTGGTACATTTTATATAAAAGATGTAAAGTGTGGATCCAGGAGGACGACTAAGCAGGCCGAAGCATTGCCAAGTGGTGCCCGGGCCACACGACCTTCTCTCCACTGTGGTGACCTGGAAGAGGGCAGGCCATACAAGATAATTAGCAGTAAAAAAGAAAACATCAGAGTGAAGAGGCATCACATTTTACAGAAATACAGATATAAAGTAAAACAAAGTTAGTAAAACAGGAGAGCAATGATCCAGTGGAGACCAAGGTATGATGATCCAGATCCGACAATATTTGAGGCAGCAGGAGCCAGGAGAAATAGATGTTCCCAGGGGCCCATGGTCCATCAGAAGGCTCTAGCTGCAGCATTCTGAATTATTTGAAGACTTTAAGTGCTCTCACGCGGCAGACCCGAAAATAAGGCATTGCAATAATCCAGCCTAGACGGAACAAAGGCATGGATCTGGATTTCAATGGCTTGAAGCTCATGTGAGCCCAGGTAATCAGCTCTTCAAGGCCCCTCAGAATCCACCTGCTCCGTGGGACAGATGTTGTTGTCACTGTCAGGTCATCCATGAAGGCCCTAATGGGTGGCTGTCTCACACTGGACTTAGTGAGGGGCCCTCTGCACTGAACCTCAGCAGACTTTACCAGCATTTTAATGGCGAGCGCAAAGAGGATCACTGAAGTAGTACATCCAGTGATTATTCCCTTCTCAAGCTTGTGCCACTCTGAGGTTGTAGACCCAACAGAGACTCTCAGACTGAAGCTGTTGTAGTTGTAGTTGTTCAAGATGAGGTCCCTGAACTTGACTGGGATATGGTGCTGATTCAGTGCCTCTTCGACCAGCTTGTGGGGTATGGACCCATAGGTGTTTGTGAGGCCCAGTGGCAGCACAACCAGGTCCCCCTAGTTCTCCCAGGCTTCCCTGGTCAGCTGGATGATCACATCTGTGTGCTCCAGACACCCCAGTACTTTCAGGATCCCTCCTTTCGGGACCATGGCGTCAATGTTGGAGGTAGTCTTTCAGATGCCTGGCAAAATGCTGAAAAATATCTTCCCCTCAACACTGAAGAGCAAGATGGTTCTAAACTGATTGATGTTATTCAACTCTTCCTCCCTCGGAATCCACACCCCATCTGTATACCTCCACTGATGGGCTACCTTGCCCCTTCTCCAGATCACCTTCAGGATCCTCCAGAGCCTGTGAATTAACTTTGGGCAACTTTAGATATCCTTTAAGGTACCCCACTCACTGAGCTTGCTCTTGCCTTCTTCAATACTTCCTGGACCTGGATCAAAATCCAGTGTTCAGATGGCTTAATCAGGGTCTTACAGTGGCCTAGGTCTTGCTCCCTGGATTTATCACTGAAGGTGTCTCTGAGGTAGCAGTCGATTTCAGCTCTGGAGCAGGTGAGCTGGCCACTGGCCACAAAGGTAGTGCACTTCCTGGCCCTCTCCTTTCGCCACCTCCTATGCCACTCAGCTTTCCTCAAGGTTGTGAGTCTCTTAATAGAATGCTGCACAACTCAATGAAAGGACCCCTCTACTTCTCCCTTGCCTCTTTGAATTGCCGACTCAAGCTCTTCAGCGCCTGCCTGAGCTGGTGGATCTTCCTCACCCTTCTGTTCTTGGTTTAGAGAAGCTTTGCTGCTCTCTCTCCCCCAGCCCAAATCTCTCAGCTGCGAGGATGATGATGATGGTGGTCATCGTTTGGAGGCATTGATCAGCTTCCCCTTTAGCTGTTGCTTCCAAGATACAATCTGCATCCTTGTCAAACTGGAGCCACACCTTCTCCTTGCTACCTTGGGGCCATTTTATACAACACTGTTCTGATGGTTTGCATGGGTCTGGGTCTTGCATCACCTGGAGTTTCCCAGCACTGCGAGGTCCCATAAAAATTAGGGTTAGGGTAGAACTAGGGTTATGTTGCCCGCTATTGCTTCGGAACGACCTTCAAATTCTGGCCATAGAGTGGAGTTTTTCTGTGTGCCCAATGGGAAGTTATTATGGAAAAATATGTGTAGTGATTAATAGTGAGAGACAAATACATTTTTGAGTATTGTAGCAATACAATGTTTTGTTGATTTAAAAGATAATTTTGCAAGTCGAGAAAAGTCCAGTTTGTCCTAAAGATAGGTTTATCATGCAAGACAATGTGGTTCACTGAGCAGTTTCATACACAACTACATTGTATTATCCTCACCAATATGGCCGCAACCTTGGCATTGACAAAGTATTAAGTAAGGTGAAAATCACAGTAAATTTCGCCATATTGACAGCTGCAGTTATGTGTGTAACCCTTCTACCACCGGCTTGTAAAATATGGAATCACTTTATGTGACAATAAATAAAGTACTAATCCCCTTAAAATTCAAATAGGTTATCATATGGTAAAAGGGACATCTCAGTGTAAATAAACTGTCTAGGGTAACTAATATGATTCTCACTCTCAAGTAAATAAATTTAGAGGCTGACAGGATTTCTCTTGGTTTTGTAAACCTTAATAAAATGTAAACACAAATATGGAAATTACCTCAATAACTTAAACACCAAGCAATAACACAAACACACAACATCTCAGCTTGTTTTGTGGTTTTTGTATTAACAAATGCACATTAAGGCAAAACCCTTGTATGGAAAATAATAGAATGATAAAATAATAAGACCCTTGTAATTTTAGTAGTTTGTTCAACCTGAGTGCACTCTCTGTTTTAGGTTGTTATTTGAGCAAGCTTGCATTCGGAATCATTGGCATATGGGGACTTCCGCAGAGCCGGCCCTTGGCATAGGCTGTATAGGCGAATGCTAAGGACGCCGTCATCCATGAGGGGCACTGCAAATGGGGGGAGAAAAAAAAACAAACTATTTTTTACCAGTGCTATTACTACTACTGTATTATTTCGAGATATTATATAAGCCCACAGCAACATAACTTCATAGCAAAGCCTATTAAATAATGGAGAGGCCTTTTTTCTGGGTTCCTGGCTGGCTCGTTGCACTGTACCTGGGGGGCGGGGTTGAGAGGCGAGCTGCCTGAATCTGACCAGGCCGTGACCCCAAGACCAAGAGAGAGATTTATTGATACTGTAGCGGAACCACAATGTCCAAAGATTGAAACCATCCGGCGCCCAGGGAAGGAAAAGAAGGAAAGAAGAGGAAGAAAAACGTGAAAAAGAAAGAGGTACAGTAATGTCAATGTAATGAAGTGAATGAAATTAATAGTTTAATGCATCGTAGTTACCGTTGTTGGAGCAGAGTGTTAACTTGCTAGCTTACTTTGGACGATAGTAGCATTGTTTAATAATCAGTAAATAGCTAGAGTCGACGTAAGTTAACGTTACTCCCACCTTAAATTCATCAGGGACATTTGGAAAGTTACCGTTAGGCCTGTTCAGGTGTTATTTTAACCTGTTGGCTGTGTTTTCCCTGCTTGTATGTCGGTTAAAATGCTATTAGTTTTCCATCCCCTTTATAAGTAATAGGGTAGTTGTAAGCCTTTGGTTTATTGTGTCACAGTTTATGTTTGTTAAAGCTTACATCAGTGTTGCAGTTAAAGTGTATTACTGTTAATACTCCATACCTTAGCTTTCCCATATCATTCATAGGCTACAAATATATATATACATATATATATATAGGTGTATATATATATATATATATACATATACATATATATATATATATATATATATATATATATATATATATACTGTATATATATTAATTTCACTGCACTGTACTGCTTTTTGCACTCTGGTTAGACTGAATTGCATTGCAATGACGATAAAGTTGAATGAATCTCATTGTATTTTCATTATTAGTCTATATTATCCTTATGTATAGCACACACCAAGCATCTGTTTTTTTTTATTAAAATGTAACATCCAGTGGTCACATATACTTCTCTTCTCTCTTCAGATGCACTTTTCAAATATTTCACCATCACCCCCAGTGACAGAGCATCAGGTGCTCCTGTCCCCTCTACCTCAGCACAGCAGAGTGACAATATTCTTTAATATGTTTGTGCAATGCCTTATTTATATTGTATTTTTAATTTATCACTTGTTTCTTTCTTCAGTTTTTATTTGGTGTGATATTTTTGACTTAAAAGAAATAAAATCTTGAATACATACATGCAGTTTCTGTGTGAGTGTATGAAAATTGATTGTGAAATTGACTGCGATGCAAGGGGGTGCCAGCTAAAATCTTGCCTAGAGCACCAAATTGGTCAGGGCTGGCACTGGACTTCCGGTATGGTACAGGAGCAAGCGGCAGCATAAATTGGAGGCTCCCAGATGGTCTTATTTCCCCCCACAAGAAGTTACATATAACCTACTAGAAAAGTTGATAGTATAACATGAAAGGGGGGAACAAAAGGCAGACCAGAGGAAAAAAACGCAACAAAACTTCTAAAAGGACAATTTTCCAACGAAAAGTGAAGACACGGGCGATAGTGCTAACTCGCTAACGTTAACTGAATATGGGGCTATGGAAGCTATTCAAGCTAACATCATTGCTGAGATACAGGCAGTTCGTTTGGATGTGAAGAAAGAAATCAACGAAACAATTGGGACACTCAAGAACGAGATGGCGGACTTCCGAGGAGAAATAAACCAAAAACTAAATGGTATTGTTTCCAAATTGAAAGAAATAACAGGAATCGTTTGCGCGCTTTAAATTTGGAGCTCATAAAGAAACGAGATTATAATACCTCCGTATGGGCAATGGTAACAGCTCCTACCGCAGGAAAATCCCTCTCATGTTTCTCTGTCTGAAGCAGCACCACCATGATGAGCAGCAGGATTCACAGCCTCACCAAACAGCATGGAAAGTCCGTCCTCAGCAACTGGCACACCCCCGCGACTTCGGCTGAAGCTCCACAGGTCTGCGTTGGCTCCGACATCCACACAGAGGAGAAACGCAGGCGATGTCTCTTCCACGATGGCGACGGCTAAGCTAACTCAGCTAGCTCATGTTGTAGCAAAAAAACACACGCTCTGTCTGCAGCAAACAGTCCCAAACTCACTTGCTTGATTGCGTGGTAACTGGCAAACAGTTCGCAGTCCAGTGTGAAGGAAAATAACACGATAAATGCAGCAGTCTGTAACTATTCTCAGTCTATCTCTCGACTCTTTCTCTACGCCATTGTTCTCTCGCAGAAGCGCTCCCTTCTTCTCTTCCTCTTCACAGACAGGTGAACCGGAAATATTACTCTTCAAGGTCATTCTTTCTCAAACGTTACAATAGTTACTTTTTTAGGTTTTTAACATACATAACAAGCCATGAAATTTAAATTTTTTTTTAAAGGCACATATTTAACTGTAAATTATTTATGCATTCTAACTTCTCATAAAAGTCACGTTTACCTCATTAACATGAACTTAACCATGACAACTGAATATTATTCAAGCATCTTATTGACTTGAAATAACCACACCTTTTGAAAAGAAATATAACTGATATTTATCAGGTTATTACATGTGAAAGGAGAGTTAGTCAGTTCTCTGAGCTCGCTAATACAAGGTACTGGTTCTATAAAGTTTTAGTTATGGGTTTCAATGAGTGTTGAACGACTTACAAAACTGTTGGCTGGGTAGTCTTTCTAATAACATATTTTCACACTCATATTTCATTAGTTTTATGACAGACTGCGACTTTCTCAAGATGAAAAATTGACAAATATGTGTAATTACTGGCACAATTCAAGAGGAATAAAAAAATATTTGTCTCCATTCACTACCAAACATATTTTTCTGAAAAAAAGTCCCATTGTGGCCCAGTGGAAGGGGAGTGACATTTCCTCACTATTTCTTACAAATAACACCTTTAAGTAAATCACTTACGCAGACCCCCTTCTTGTCACATTCCAACAGCCAGTTTGTCCCAATCATTTAAAATGAGGTTTCTTGAAAAGAGCGGGAAAAATTTGCCACCCAGTTAAATATTTAATTTGTGCGCCATGATTCATGGTTATTATATTTAAATAAACATTTGAAATAATTCATTTTTTATTTGTTACCATGTTCTTATGTACATTTGAGATTTTCACAATAAAGCTTATTTTAATTTGTGAAGAGAGAGAGACAGAGAGTCAGAGAGAGAGACAGAGAGTCAGAGAGAGAGACTGAGCTGGGAAAGGAACAAATGAGCAGGATGTGAGCGCAGGCGCAGTGAGTGCAGAGCAGGAAGGGTGGAGGGAGAGACTTATATATAGAGAGAGAAGGAGGCAGGGAGAGCTGGATAATGGGATTGAAGGAGCGAGAGCAAGGAGTAGAGAGAAACAGACGGAGTGAGAGACAAAGTTGGGGTACACCTGACCTTAAGAAGGGAGGGTAGCTCCTCTGCTAGCCACACACGCACACACATTTTCACACACACACACACACACACACACACACACACACACACACACACGCACACACAGGCAGAGGCAGTGAGGCAGGCAGCAGAGAGCCTGCCTACCAGCAGCCATGACAGACACTGGTGAGTACCTGCAAATCTAACATCCCCTTCTGTGCATGTGTGTGCATGTGTGTGTGTGTGAGAGAGAGATGTGTGTTTATATGAGCGACAATGTACTGTATAATACCAGCTGTTGTTGTGTGATTAGGCATCACACATCAGGGAATCTGAACGTGTGTGAATGTGTGTATGAGAGCATTAGATAGATAGATAGATAGGTAGGTAGATAGATAGATAGATAGATAGATAGATAGATAGATAGATAGATAGATAGATAGATACTCCTTGGGTTTAATTTTTTAAACGTCCGTTGTTACTATATCGATAGGCTAGTGATTCATCCTTTATCCAAAAGGGTGGCTGTGATTGAATTTTCGGTGATTTTGATATTTTGAAACAATGTTACAGTAATTAAGTACAACATAATAAATTGTTTTTTGTATACATTAATTTATTTGATTAATCATTTCGGCAATTTAAAAATTTCATTTATTTTTTTATATATATTTTTATTTATTAATTCATGAACATTTCCAAAAAGTAAAGGACAGCAGGATCAATTTAAATGTGCATGTTTAAATGTTTATTAAACTATACTTACAGATCAAGTAGTGAAATACATTATCACAGCATATCCTACAAATTAAACTAAAGTTACTAAATTAGTAACTAAATTAAAACTTAAAGTTTACTACTTATAGAGGATGACTAGCAATGCAATAGCCTCATTTTATTTCTCTCTTTTCATCTGACATTGTTCCTTTCTTCCATCTGTCCTCTTTGTCTCTGCCTCTCTCTCCAGTGGACGCTGGGGGTCAGCTGCAATGTCTTTGTGTAGTTGATAAATATGAGAACTTTACTTTAATGATTTGTGTGAACTAAGATGATCTTGTATACACATTCTGTCTTTTTTTAATTTGTTTTTTACTGTTGTTTTTGCATTTTTAAAATCTTAAAAGGCAGCAACAGTTTAGTCAGTGTTAAAAACAAGAAATCGGTTGAATTTGGGTTCATGGCAGTCACAGGGCAAACGCACTGTGCGGAACACAACGCTTTCCCTGACACAGCAAAAAGTTGTCGTGGCCAGCGCAAGCCATTGGAATTTTACTTACCATTATTAACTAAGTCAGGCGCAAGCTATGTAGGAACTCTAACAGGGTTTCCCTCTCACTGCAAGGATGACTGACTTTCCTCTTTTCCTTTTTTCTTTTGAAATACATTCATCCATCCCCAAATATACCTCTCAGGTTTGCATAAAGTGTAATCAGTCCAGTATCCAGTAGTACCAGCACTTATTTTTTCTACTTTATACTGAGTATAAAAAATATAAAAAATAACATATTAGGACAACCAACAAAGGTGGTATGTAATATTACAGCTAGAATGGCACACAATAGGACATATACCTCTGCCAAGGTTGTACTCGCACATAGATACTAACCACCTAAATATGCCTGATTTTTTTAATCAAGATCCATGCATTATTCCCTGAGAAATGAACAAAAATCTCACAGTGTTAAAGAAAGTGAGAAAAAAAATCCTGGATCAATCCCGTTATCCAGATAATTAATGGGGTCTATTGTTATTCTAGGTAACAATAGTATAATGCTAGTTGACATAATTTGTAACACCAAATATAATCACATTACCATAGTGGATGCATTGAGCATTTACAATGCTAGACAACTTGTAAAGACAGCAAGGCATTTTCTTCTAGGTGATGGATTGACTACCTCCTCTTTCCATGTATATCCATATCAATTATTTAGTTTTATCTGTTATCTAAAACTAGTTGCATGCATCATATTGGAGAAGCCATTTATTTAAAATAAATGTGTCAAACAATCTTCTATAATGGGTTTTCTCCTGTCTTCATTGAATTTAAAATATTTTGGCTATACAGTTGGCTGTAGGCACATCAAGGCAATATTGATTAAATGTTCGTATTTCAATGTTGACCCTGATGCAATGTTAGATTAATGGGGTTTTTTAACATATAACTGTCACTGCTGTAAAAATGTTGATTTAAAGTTGTTTTTTCAACCTCAACCACATAGCAACCTATCTACATAGTGATAACTAATTAACAACTTTTTCTATCTGAGAAATTATTTAATGTTGGGAAGGGGAGAGACGAATCCCAAAGATATCAGTCTTTCTGTTTTCAAATAGTTAAGCATTGGCTCAACTCCCTCTTTTTTGCATTGCCTTAAATGTAAAGTAGCCATTCGATATTTTCCGCTTTTTTGGGTGCAAAGTGCAGGGTTGCACCACTACTCAATGTCACACTCTCAGGAACATTTTGCTGTTTGTCTCACAAGGCAGTCAGAGCGCACTGTTTGGCTCAAGAGTGGAGAGATGGAAACTATTCAGTGGCCAGTGACTGTCATGTAGGCTGAAGACACCCCACCAGCCAACATCAGCTGTTGCTGACTGTTATTCAGTTGCTAATCTGAGGCATAAAGACAGCATCCTAAATGTACAGCTTTAAATGATGATGATGATGATGCATATATGTAAGTTAATGTAAGTGCACATGCAGGGTTGTTGAAGCATCTGTAATAAGGAGCCTGGCGACTCCCTTGCAGCTCTCTGTGGGACTGATTAGTGAATTATTCACCTGCTTTCTCGTCAAACACACATGGAAGCACATGGACACATGCACATGCTCTCTCTCTCTCTCTCTCTCTCTCTCTCTCTCTCTCTCTCACACACACACACACATACACACACACAGGACATGGGGGTTAGATCCTGACGTAACAAGCTGGCTATCAGTCTGATAGCCCCCTCCACTCAGGCTATTTTCATTCGACTTACAAGGGATTAGCTGAGGTGATTACCATCTGCAGGTCTCTTCTCAGTGTGTGTGTGTTTGTTTGTGTGCGTGTGTTTTTGTGTTTATGTGTAATGCATTGTATTGTATGCGTATTTGTTTATGTAGCTTCAAGGAAATACTCATGTCAACATCATTGATATTGGACAATTCTACAAAACCCCACATTAAATTTATCTACAGCTCTTTTTCAATTTCTGCACATGGCAGCTAGGGTTTGGTTATGGTTAGGGGAAGATCATCGTAATACCAAATAATTCACGGCTAAGGTATTGATTCAATTTAAACATGTAGCTTAGGTTGGCTAAATGCAGTGGTTACTGTTAAGGAAAAGGCAAACTGTCTGTGACAGGCAAACTTGTGCATCAAAGTCAAGTGTGCTTCATTCCCTCTGCTTTGCTCCATCATTTTGAGTCCCTTTCACTGAGCACTTTAAAGCATTCATCATGTCCTTTAGATGTTATGTCTGCCAGCAAATTGTCCAGAGCCAAAAAGCTGCCTTTTGGTCAGGTAACAAGGAAGCAAACAACACCGTCAGAGCAAGACTGAAAACTGATATCAAAGCTGGCATCAAGGAGGCAACTGTAGTGAGACCTTAACACCAACAGCACTACAGATATGTGGCAAGCGATTCAAAATGTCACAGGCTACAACAGCAGGAGAGCCCCAATCATGTGTGGCCATGTTGCCGGAGGGCCGAATACATTTTATGCTCGCTTTGATCTCCTCAACAAAGAGTCAGCTGTAAAGTCTACTCCAGAGGACAGAGGAATATAACTGTCCGTATTGTAAAAATGTGTGCCAATCAGCTAGCTGATGTCATTAATGACATTTCTAACATCTCACTCTCACAGGAGACTGTCCTTTCCTGCCTCAAGACAGCCATCAATATTAATATATTATATTAAAAAAAGAAAAAGTCTGCTGTGTCTAGTCTTAATGACTACCGCCCTGTGCTGTGTTGAGAGAGACTGGTTCTCCAGCACATCAAACACAACATCCCTGCCAGTATGCATTCAGAACCAACAGATCCACAGTGGATGCCATATCTACTGCCCTTCACTCAGTCTTCACACACCTGGAGAATAAGAACTGCTACGTCAGAATGCTGTTTGTTGATTTCAGCTCAGAATTTTATACATTGTCGCCCATTAAGCTGATTGGAAAACACTCTGGGCTTGACTACCACACTCTGCAACCGGATATTGGACTTCCTCACAAGCAGACCCCAGCGAGTTTGGATTGGCAGTCACATCTCCTCTACGATAGCGCTCAACACCGGAGCCCCCCAGGGCTGTTTGCTCAGCCCCCTCCTGTTCACACTATGCAGCCACGGCTGCGCTCCCGGACATCAAGGGGACCTACTGTTAGTATGCGGATGACACCACAATCATCTGCCGCCTTACATACAACGATTAGAACTCATACCAAGAGGAAATCAAAAATCTTGCAGAGTGCTGCACAGAGAACAATCTAGATTTATAAAAAGGAGGCAAAGACACATACACCTGCCTATATCAGTGGAGCTGAGGTGTAGCAGGTGAACAGTTTTAGGTTCCTCAGAATTACCATCACAGAGGTAACATCCCTGTTGGAAACCAACTAGCATGGTTTGTGCACGGCCCAGGACAGAAAGGCTCTGCAGCAGGTGATTAAAACTGCCCAAAACATCTTTGTTACCCATCTACAGAGCATCAGTGATATGGGTGAAGTGAGATGTCTGGACAGAGCCCAAAATATACTAAAAGACAACACTCAACCCAGCCACAGTCGGTTCACCCTGCTGCCATCTGGAAAAACATACAAATGTATCTTCTGCCATACAACCAGACTACAGAGCAGCTTCATTCTTCAGGCTGTGAGACTCCTCAATTCATTCTCCACACTCCATTTTGTAAAATAGACAGTTTTTTTCGTGAATGTAGCATAACAAGGACTCAAACCTAGTTTTGTTTTTGAAACCCTAGAGGTGCATGAAATGACAATACATTTACTGTACGTTGTACCTTGTATAATATATGAAATATAATAGTAGTACACACACTTCTCAAGAAACCTAGCCCTAGTATCCAACCTCTGGATTTTAAAAATGTTATACTCCTTGCTGAATTATAATGTTCTTCAAAACTTTCTCCAGCTTTACAAAAACAAATCTGAAATCATTATTTTTGTGTACATGTACACAATACATTGTATTTGTACATGTAACATTTTGGCTCACTGTCTTCAAATATCAACCCTGCAGCCAGAGACCTGGGTGCAATATTTCACAGTGACCTTTCATTTAAAAAACAAGTAACAGAAGTCGTTCAATTCTGTGTTTGTTTTTATCAATTATCAATGTCTGTCTTGTGACATAATGGGGACACTGTTTCCTGAAGTGTCGCTGAATGTTGGCACTGGATATAAAGAGTAAGGTGAAGAATTGTGCAATATAAATGTAATTCCTGGATAAATTTGTTTGATTTTAATCATATTTAAATGAATGCATCCAGCAACCATATTACATAAGTGTGTAACCCATCAAGAGGTCACCAGCAGGGTTATAAATAAAACATTTATTCATAAAGGTGACACTAGACACAGGTAAAGGTCTGTGGGTTAATAAAAATCAGAAGAGTTAAATCACTTTGCAGCATTATTGGGCCCATCAAATTTCATGGTAGAGATTATAGTGAGGAATGTCAAGGGGCTACAGTGTGATCAAAATCAAAAAGATTGCTCCTTTGAGGGGCATAAATGTACTTTTTGTTATATACATTTCATGTCAATCTGCCCCTTAGATTTTGATATTTCCTATATAAAAGTGATTTCATGGCCTGATGTCACTAGGGGAAAGGTCAAGGGGTCACAGTAAACATTAGGATGGTATTGAATGGAGTAATGTGTTTCTCAGGAGGAAACTCATCATTGGGATTATCAGTATCCGCACAAAATTTCATAGAATCAGTCAGAATCAGAATCAGAATTAGTATTCCTTTATTGTCCCACAACAGGGAAATTTGTTTGTCACAGCAGCCAAAGGACAGAATATTTACAAAAAACAATAACAATAGCCAAAAATTAACAATATAAATTAAAAAGGTAAGAAATAGAAGAAGAAATCCTTTCCTGTAGCTGTAAAGACCTTTTCTCCTGGACTGAGTGTTGGACCATCCTATAGTGTTGAGACAGGGCTATTTTCAAACTATTTTGACTCAGTCATTGTCAGTAAGCTTGTATGCACTGATGTCTGCATGGTTTTAATTTATAGGTGACCTTTGCTCAGATATCTTGTTTTAGGCTACTGTTGCTGTTTCTTGCTACATTTCACTATAAGTATAACCATTAAATGTGGAATAATTTTTGCCCCCTATGCTCAAACATTTATTCTAGGGTAATGTATTAGATAGATACCAGCTATTAAACAACAAACAAGATATGTGACAATGCTAGCTTGGGCTTGTGTATTACATATAACACTTTTGGATATCCTGTGCAGTTGTTTTTGCTCTGGTCTTAAAGCTGAAACTTTTACTGTTAAATAGATACAGAGTTCTGATATTTATATGTGCCCACATGGCCCAGTTGCACAGTGGAGAAAGTAGACAATGGTAAGTCTAAACTAAAATAAGTCAATCCACTTTTTGCTTACCTACCATACCATCACAGCTTTCATGACATATAATGTTTTGAGATTCCACAGAAGGAGGTGGAAAACATTGGTGGACAGGGAGGAAATAAATGGATGGATGGATGGATGGATGGATATTGGTGGAAAAAATCACAATTGTGTATTTCAACCTGACACACAGTGATTGACTCTTGCTCCAGGTCTAATTGCTGTTAACATTTTGTCTGACCAAACTACAATAAAAAAACATTCATTTATTTATCAGTACAGTCTTGTGCAATGAAACGCAAGTTATGGTCACTTTATACTACTCACAAAGCAGAAATGATATGAATGGATAAATAATAGGTCACAAAAATAAATCATTATTTATTGTGTAGTGCGGAGGACGGATTGAGTAGTCCAACAGACTGAGGAAAGAAACTGCTCTGTAGTCTGGTGGTACGGCAGTTTACACCTCTGTATTACTTGCCAGATGGCAGCAGGGTGAACAGGATGTTCTCTAGTATCCACTGTGGATAGTCACAGTGGCAAGTCTTCTGGAGTCAGAGGAGATCAAAGTGAACATAAAATGCTCATCTTGCACTGTGGCCTCACACATGGCACTCCTGTTTTTGTAGCCTGTGATGGTCTGGAACACCTGCCACATATCTTTGGTGTGGTTAGTGTTGAGTTCTCTCTCCAGTTGCTATTGATGTCTCAGTTTTGCTCTGGTGGTGTTGTATGCTTCCTTGTTACCTGACCAAAAGGCAGCTTGTTTAATTCTGGATTGAGCCGTCTATCCTCTTTCACCCAGGCTTTCTGGCTAGTGAATAATATTGATGTATGTATGATGTCACGGATGTCGCATATTCCTCAAAATTGGTGTGGTTTGCATGGGTGGCAGCTTCTCTGAACATGAGCCAGTCTATGCAGTCAAAACAGTCCTGTAGAGCTTCTGTAGTGTCATCTGTCAACACAGGTTTTTACGGATGGTTTGACCCTTTTAATCAGCAGGGATTAAGAGTGCAGGAAAAGCAGGGAAATGTAGTCTGATAGACCAAAATGAAGATGGAGAAGATCTTTGTAGCATCCAGGAATATTTGTATAAACATGATCCAGCTACAATAAAAATACCATCTGGTTGTTTTTTCATATGGCTGTTGGGCCCCTCACACACTTTTGGAATCAAACCCAGGCCACTGCTGAAGACTGCATGCTCTACCAGGTGTGCTAACACATGGCAAACATCTAAAGACATATGACATATGGAAAACATGTCAATCCACTTTATCTGTGTTGGAGCATCACTGATATATCACTGATATAAACACAGGTCTGCCTCAGGAAAACAGTCTGCCCTATGTAATGTTGCGATGGAGCCTGGTCTTTTTAAAGATATGGGCCCAACAGTCTCTGATTTCCTCTTACTGAGTTAGTCTGAATCTTATTCCACCCATTTTCCTGTGACCAGGCAGTGGGCTGCGTTGAGAAATAGCCTAAGGTCCAAGCTGAGTTAGCTTAGTTCTTTTACCCCTCATTGAGCATAGCATTAGTCTAATTGGAGCAGTAAAGTTGCTCTTGCAACATCTGATAGGCATCAGCTGTTTCATTTACGCTTTACAATGCCAATTCACAGCTGTGTGGCTATCAGCTGCCTACTAACATCCCATCATCATAACCTGGAACTTCTCACTGTTGCTCTGCTGATGCCCTCTTGCTACCTCCATTTATTGCCCCTCCTCCTATTAAAATTTATTTTTGGATATTTTTGATTCAACTAATATTTGATTTTTATTAACATGGTTATTCAGGTGGGATAAGTAGGACTTTTGAAGCTGGCATATTCTTAACTTTTGTTGTTTTTGGTGATGCATGTTTGTTTGTGCGTTGCAGACTCCCTGAGTGAGGCACTAAAGGCTATCAGTGTAAGTACAGAGCTGATTGAGGAGGAGCTCAAGCCTCATTTGGACACAGTGCTGGCTGCTCTGCTGGAAAAGAGTAAGTCATATAACGCGCCTAAACATGCACACACGTGCGCGCGCACACACACACACACCTACCTTCCATCTTTTTTAGGATACAGAATACCTTTGTAACATTGCTGGCTTCATCTACTAAAATTATGTCTTTTGGCGCTCAAACAGGATTCTGTAAAATAAATGTTCTGTAATATATGTATTCATAACAGTTACACTTAACTACAGTGCTAGCAGAAAATACTGATATGAAGTGATGTATTGTATTGAAGATTGTCTGATCTACCCTGCACAGTAGATTCCCCAATGATTTTTTACATCAATGTCTTCATTCCCTAGATAGAATACACAGTCTGAAGTCACCCAAGCAGAGTTCAGAATGACAAGACATGACTTTCACTTCATTCTTGCTAGCATGCTTTAGCATTGTACTGGTATAGCCTTACAGAAATGTTGCAGGTCTGACCTTGGCAGTTTGACTTTTAAAAGAAACTTGCTTTTCAGGCATGTGGGCATTTGTAAGATTGCCATCATATATATGTAACAAGGTGCATGGCCAAAGAGTGCTTTATATTACCCTTGATTTTGTGTGGAAAACCCTTACACTGATTACTAAGTGTAAGGGTTGGACCTGTTGCCTGTTGGACTGTCACTGTCAAGTCCAAGTGAAAGTCTGATGGTGGCAGGATTTTACTGTGCAAACTAGAAACTATTATCCAAAAGTAACTTTACATACTGTATTTCTAGTATATGCTTTGACTGAATATCCTGCCATTGTTTTAATTCTGAACAAATGGATTTGTGTGTCGATAGAGAAAGATGCTGCTGTTGAGATTGCCAGGAGCGGTATTCTACCCACACTGGCTCAGGCCTTACGGTGTAAAAGCAGCCTGAGCTGCCAGGTGGCTCTGGTGGTGGCAGAGATGGCACGGGAAGGTAGGATACTGCTTATCTTCTATGTTTACAATATTTCAGCCACAAATAATAAAATACAACTATATTGTTGCCTATTGTTGTCATTGTTGACAAAAGGTCCTTTAGATGGCTGGGCTAAAGCCTCATCTCATATGACATGGTCTTTATCAACAGATGGAGTTTGCCCATTTGAAATGGAATTGCAAATGTTCAAATTTCCTCTTTCTTGAGGACTTTGAGGACAACATACTTGTTTCTTTACCCCGTGGCTTTTCACAAGGTTCATGGTGCTAATTTCACACATTGAGAAGTTTTTGAGAAGTCACATTCAGACTGAATTAAAGAAAAATGTTGAATGTATGTAATCAGCGCATAGAATATTTTTCCAGCATAGTGTTTTTTTTTTTCATTTTTCAAATGACTAAAAGCCATTATATGTAGAATTATTCTGATAGCTTGTATTTTTGTTTGTAAAAAAAGAAATGAGTCAGTCAAACTTGGTCTTTGTGTTGCATTCACCATGCATTGCTGTCTGCCACAGTATCTGGGTGTGGTCACAGGTTGGACGGAGGTTAAGAAGGAAATTTCCTCCTGTGTGTGTTTTGTAGCATCAGTTAGGGAGCCGTGCATTGAGGCAGGCCTGGTGAAGGTGCTGGTTCCCCATCTGAACAGCAATAACGAGGAGATGCTGCTGAATACTGGCAGGGCCATCGGACGCATCTGCTTTGACAACTGTGAGTTGTTCTGACAGCGCTGGCTCAGTCAGCAGGGTTCACTGATGACGAACAGTGTGCTTATGAGGCAGAGCCTGCATTCTTCTGAAGGCTATGAAGAGTGATGGACTTCAAAATTAAATTGATGAATAATAATAAAACTGTGTTTATTTCTGTCACTTTATCCTTCATCACTTTTTGTCTGACCTCCCACACAGCATACCAACAGGACCAGTTAGTCCAGAATGGTGTGATCCCCAGACTGGTGAGCATAATAAGGGAGTATCCAGAGAATGACCCGCTGGTCAACGTCTGCCTGCTGGCCCTCTGTAACCTGGCTGACATGGGTAATTATTTTATTTGTATTATTATATTATTATGATTATTTGTAATATTATATTTATTTTATACAGCTGTGATTTGAATGACATCTTCTCAGTATTGCAAAACTATCTTCACAGCTACAGGAGCCCTCTTACTTCTTACTCATCTCTGAGTGGCATTTATATATTTTCCATATGCTCTCCTGGGTTTCCAGCACCAGTCATGTAAAACACAGCCTCTAGATTGCTTACATTATATCAGGGCGATATGCAGCATTTTTCCTATTATGGATACTCCTATGTTGTGTGTTCAATTTCCAAAAAAATAAATTAATTTTAGAATGTGCTACTTTGGCTCTGATGCAGCATCCTCTCTCCGTCTGTAGTCCGTGGTCTCACACAACGTCCTGTCCACAACACTTTCTGATTAGTTACATGTCACAGGTAATCACCTATCAAAACTGAATAATTTGAATCTACAAAGTAACTAGTTAGTAATTTTATCAAATATACATACAGTGGAAGTGTAAAGTAACAGAAAATGGAAATAATCAAGTATCTTAAGTACACTACCTGTGTAAATTGTAGTTAGTTACATTCCATCTAGATTCTAGATTTTGAAAGATTTTTATTTTACTGCAAATATAAATCAGTTCCAGAAATCAGTTATCATATCCTTGATTACTAATAATCTGTAGTGGTATTCGCCCTGAAAAAAACAGATTGGCTGTTGCCCACAACACAGGCACAGTGAAGGCTGGCACATTCTACCACTCAGTATTGTGGCTGTCAGCCTGTGTCATTTTTAAACTGATTGTGTACAGCACCAAGAGAAGTCATTGGGAAGAACAAACAAAAACAAATATAGTCTTTCAGTTCATTCTTCAGGACTTCCCCAACTCATTTCATTTTCTTGAATATGTATGTAAAACAATAAGCCAGAGCTTACACAGCAATGTAACCAGGGAGACCAGCGCTGTTAAAAGAAGGCTCAAGTCAAACTGTTTTCCAGAAGAAAGCGGGAAATCAACCATTTAAAAAAGCTGTCGTGTTTGATTGGCTGTAGAGTCAAATGTATAGTGACTTAAACTGGTGGTCAGGATAGTTAGTTACAGTCAAAACTGTCTATAGTTATAGAGCCCTGTGTTTTCAGATTCTGCGCGGGACGCCCTGGCAGAGCAGAGCGTGGCAGATGTGTTGACGTTTCAGCTGAAACGGGCGCCTGATGCAGAACGTCGGCATGTCATTCTGGAAATACTGGGCTCACTGGGCGAGAGTGGTAAGACCTGCATGATGTTTCATCAAGGAGTCTGGGAGAGGGAAGACTTAATGATGAAACTTTGGTTTCATCAAGCATGACTTGATATTTCAGCTTAGATCTGTTTTAAACCTCTCATATTTAGATTAAGAGAGTCAGGCTTTATGATCAACCACCAGTTACTTACCTAGTGAGTATACTGAGGTAGTCAACCATTTATTTTTTTTAACTCTGTGGTTGTGGTAAACTACATTGAAAAACAAAAACAGAATCAATGGTCAATCAGGCAGTAAAGCCCAGACAACAGAACAGACACAAAATCTTCCTTTAGGAGGACAGAGGAAGAAATCTGTTCGTAGACCAGCCTAATAACATCGAGACGAAGGCAGATTTAGTCCTTTTAGTCCGGACAGCTGGAACTCTAAAGCAGTGACCAGATGGAAGTAACTCACAGCCCATGAACATAGTATGATATGGACATAATGATGATAATGATGGTGAAATAAATCTTTAAAAAGTAAATCTTGCCTGGTTGTGTTGTGCCACCAGATACACTAAAGCTGCAGTTTGCAGAGTCAGGAGTCCCTGAGGCTTTATCAGAGATGATTCGGGGTCTACAGGGAGGTTCTGACCCCCACGACCTCTGCAGCATCAAAATCGCCTCCAACCTCATAGTGTCCCTGCTTTTAGGAGGTGAGTGATGCAACTGCAAAAAGCATTTGTGTGTAGAGCATCGACTCTGTGTCAGACAGAATAAAGACACTAAGACAAGTAAATACACCACAATACAGTGATTACACAATGAATTTAAATTTAAATGTTTGTGCTGTTTCAACCTTTTTTTACCCACTTCCTTCACTTATTAGTCCATCCTAGGGTCGCCTCCAGACCCCTGGGATGAGACCAGCCCAACTGGGTTAAGAGCAGCGATGAGTGGTAACGAGTTACATTTACTCTGTTATACTTACTCAAGTAACTTTATTGAGTAAATTGTACTTTTTGGAGTAGTTTTAATGCAGCTTAGTTTTCTCTTACTGAGTAAAATTTTTTAGAAAAATCTTTACTTTTACTCCGTTACATTTGGAAACAATGGTGCTACTAGTGCCGCTACATTTATTTGTTACCTTGTGCCATCATGCACATTCCGTTAAGACGCAGATGGTCAGCTGGTCCCAGGTCTGCTGGTGCTCTGTTACTGATCCTACCACAGCCAATTTTTAGGGATAAATTAGTGTGTCTGTTGTGGTAATACGTTTGATTATATATGCAAACAGTATATCATGCTTCAAAACTACAGTTCCTGCTTTCTGCCCTAATCTAAATCCGAGGTGGGCAGATCGATCCCAAAATACTGATACTACCGATATTTCATAAGCCTTTATAAGATCGATTCTAGTGTCAGTTGGATCGATACAAAGGGATTAGTTTCAGTTTCTCTCTTCTGCATTGTGCCCACACATTTATATGTCATCATCGAGAGTAGAGCTAACTTAAATGTTCCATTAGCTTGAGCACGTGAATATGAGGGGCCATTAGTGACATACTCAGAATGACCGCTCACATACTTATATGAAACCAAACTAATTTACATACACAACTGAAAACCACACACACATACAGGTGAAATGCTTTTACACACACAACTAAAACACTCTCACACAAATAATTGAAACTGTAACACTTACATACACAACTGAAAACCTCTCCCACACACTAGTAAAATGCTCTCATATAGTGTTGTGAAAAGCTCTCAAAGCTGCTTCACAGTTCAAGTTTCTCCTCATGCAACAACTCTTAAAATCACGTGATTTGTCAGGGAGTCTGGGGATACTGTGGTCACTAGTTCAGTGGTTGAAACAGACACTGTGTTCAAAAATGTCTGCTGCTAACATTGGCAGGTTAAGAGAGACCCAACCTGTAACTTACATAACAGTGAATCACATGGAAATCTGACAGTCGTTCTGACAAATCTTCTTGTTGTTCCATGGAGGATGTCAGTTGAGTAGGCGGTCCTTCAATGTGGCCCAGGACACATTTCCGTACACAATGCTAAAAGAATGTGATCACATGCATCCCAGACCATCTTTGAATGTAGTTTGATTGGATCTCAAATGTGTCCTCTATGCATCTTGGGGGTGTTCACACCTGTGCTTACAGCTGTCTCCTTGTGATTGGATCACTCAGGAGGCATGTTAATACAAGGTCTGAAAAGGGCCACAGAAGGAGGAAAAGGTGGCAAAAGGTGGTACCACAGATGCTCCAGTTGCGAAGGGCAATATCTTTTTCTAGCTTGGATGGCCCTTCTTCTTCCAGTAAAAAAACAGAAAAACATTTTGAGTGGTGGCTTGTCCAATTGCTCTGCATATGTAACATATCTACAGCAATTTACATCAGGGAAATACTGAATAAATTGTTCTATAAGAGAATTTACTTCTTTATCATACATGTTCTGCCCTCTAACTAGGGTTGAATACCATTCACATTTGAACTGATACTGCTTCCTTTTATTGGTACTTTATTGTCTCTGAAAACTTAAAATTATCACAGAGGCACTACAAAACTTATAATAATAATAAAAAAAAACTATCTGCCTATGTCAAATGAAAGGGATATTGTTATGATATAAACATCCAATTATTAACAAAAAAACAAACAAATGAATGGATGAAACACTGACCTAAGTGTTAGACCTCCACAGGCTGGGTGTGGGTAACTGTGACATCACTATTTTGGCGTGGGCGCCAACTGGGACGACTTCAGCTCTTCCTTCAGTGGTTGTGGGAAAAAACAGTATTATGGTAGTTGTCAGAAGTGTGAGATATGTAAGTTAAATTAAACATAAATTAACTATAACCTCCTTCATAGACAGTTACGGTTACTGATCAAACAGACAAAACTGATACATAATCCAGGAAGGACAGCTGATATTTGGATATAAAGATGCAAGTTAGCTGCAATTACACATCCTGCCATGACTTTGGGAATACGATAAAAACAAAAATTGAAAGTTCTGTTTTTCTGAATGAAATACGGTCTAATATATATTTTTTAATAATTAAGATTTGTTTTTCTTTGAAAATGACGTGGTAGAAAGACAATGTTTGTGAAACATTAAGAAAACTTTCCAAAATTACGGTCAGGGATCGACCTCTTAGGGGGTCCAGGGAACATTCCCCTACCCTTCAGGCAACCTGTGGAACGTTCCCCATGCGTTCAGTTGTTTGCTGGGATATACATATAGTATCGCCTGGCCCTGAATAGCAAAACACATTCAAATCATCCTTTGTATTTGAGCATGCAAGTATACAGTTGAGTGTAATGTGGGACAACAAATAAAAGATTTTAAACTCCGACTTTGTATAATTAAGTTTTTCTCCTTGTGTTTGATGTCCATGTACCGAGGCACTCCCTCATAATGCCGTGCACATTCTCTGCTGGCTGGAGCTACAGCTGGCAGTAGTATACTGCACTGCTTGCTGGATGAGAAGAGCTTTGCTCGGTGACAGCCTAGCGTGTCCACACCTCGAGTTGCCACGATTGGTTGAAGCCTGATTGGTGTCACATTAAACAGGGTTATTATGAGCTCTGTTAAGTTATGCCACTGCTTTGGTTTGACCACATGCAGGCTGCTAAGCACACATCAGTTGGTGTTTTTCCATTACATTTTGTCAGCCTGGCTCTGGTTTGACTCGGCACATCAGCCCAGCATGGCAGACATTTGCATTACCATAACAACAGGGATACCTGCTTGAAGGTATGTCTTTCACTGACGACTTGCTTGAATTGTATAGTGGTCAGAGGAACGTCTGTAAATACTCTTCCTCCTGCAGCACTATTGAAAAAACAAACAAAAAAAAACAAACAAAAAAAATGCTAACAAAGCTCTATGAATTCAGTGGCAAACATGTTTAATTTCCCAGAAATTCTTCACAATAAAACTCCTATTTTGTTATTTAAAAGCTTTTACTATGATGCAGCAAAATCAGGAAATGCTGGGTTTTCACCAACAGTAACTTGACACAACTCCTGAAACAGCTGAAAACAATGAAAAGGTAAAATACAGGTCCATCCCAGGCGCAGCTTAGCTCTCAGTGCAGTAAAACGGTTGATGGAAATGCAAATCAGCGTTGCTATGTACAATACAATACAAAATTATAATAAATACCATACAGAATATAAGATAAAATATAAAAAAAAACAGAAAGGAAACAAAAAGTTAAATCAAACATAAAAAATAAAAGTTGCAAGGTGTAATAAAATAAACCGGGATTGAATCAACAATGACAATAGCTAGATATATGTCAAAACATATTATAATCAATGTTGTTATTATTGTCATTACCACCCTCAAAGCACTGTGAGTAAATGTTTCCTATTTTAATTGTTATTTTAATGTGTTAGGGGTAAGAAATAAAAATAAATAAATAGATAAATAAATAAATAAATAAAAGGAATAAATTAAAATAAAACAAAAATAAATCAATACCAGGTCACATGAATATAGTTGTCAGGGTTGCTGTTGTGTGCAGTTTGAACACATTTCTGATGTGAATCCCATTTTAGACATTTTTTGCCCAGTAAAGTGAATTCTATGAAGTATCTTATATACTTATATCTTGTATAAGTAATGCCCCTTCCGGTTTTCTTGATGCGACCTTAATTCAGAAAAACTTTGTATGGTAGTGAATGGAGAACGACAAATAATTTATCGACAATCGTTTGAATTGTGCCATGAACTACATGTATGATTTTTGTCAGTTTAAAAGATGATTTTCCAAGTCACAGTTTGTCATAAAACTACTGAAATATAAGACTGTGAAAATATGTTATTATAAAGACTAAAGCCAACAGTTGCATTAATATGGAAGCTTATTGCTACCACACAAGAAAAACACTATCCTGTTGTAATGTGAAAACTTTATTGTAAAAACGTGATAACTTTCACATTATAACATGATGATTTATATTGTTACTATATCTCATTTACATGATTTGATAAAGTTCTACTTCATGCTTGGGTTGAGACAGGGTAAGATTTTGCTGTTATTGAGCACGGTGGATGACATTGTGATCAGTATGTGTACAGTAAAGAGGATTTTAAAATGCATGGGGCTGTACTTCACCGTATTCACTTTCACCCACCTCCACCCCATCCCAGAGATGATTTTTATGTCTAAATTGAGGAAAGAAATGGGGCGATACCTTGATGGTAGCGTCAGATCTTTGGTTACACCCCGCCTTTCCGAAACCCCGCTGTTCCGAAAATAGACTTCCATTCTTCGTAATGGCGGGGTTTCCCATTTTTTCTAAAGACCCCGCTATTCCGAAAAGGCTATTGGGGAACCCCTAACCCTAACCCTATTGGGAAGTAATTAGAAGTTGAAAGTCGGAACAGCGTGTTTTTGGGGGAGGGTCGGAACAGCGGTGTTTCGGAGTGGGGGTGTTTCGGAATGGAGGGGTTTCACAATAGAGGTGTTTCGGAATGGAAGGCTGTCCCCCAGATCTTTGTTAGGTTATGTAGGAGTGAGATTTTGGTTGTGTTGAAGAGTGGGGCTGATCGGGTCCTGGTACAACAACAAATATTCAGATGATAACAACATAGCAGTGTATCAGAGACCACAAATAATTTTCTGAATTGACATGCTTCAGAGAGTGGTGTAGATGGCAGATTAGAGGGCCCTTCTCCAGCAGCTGCTGGAGGCTTCTGCAAAAATGTCCTGAGTGCATCTGGACAGCTAAAGAGTAGATTAGCCTGAGTATTACTGTATGTACAGTATTACAAGCAAAAACATGTAGCTGCAGCAGACAGAGAAGGACAAACAACTGCTGCAGCCTGCTACTAGCACCAGTGGTTCAACATCACAAATTATTACCTACTTGTGATTATGCATTAGTAAAATAAAAGAGGTTGCACTACAACTAAATAGTTACACATGCCCAACAATATGGGTAATTATTTGTCCATATTGGTGAGCGGATTTCAGTCTAATACTGTAGGTAGGAGGAGGAACACTAAACAGCAGCAGCAGTTAACCAGACAGCAGCAAGTCAGCCAAATAAGTTAACAGGCTTGACATTTAGATGATTCCTAAACATCCTTAGCAGCTAACATAGCTTCATTATTTAGCATTATTAGCTAGTTTTGCTTCATTTCAATTTAGCTAGCTAGTACAGATGAAATGTCTTTATACAACATGGTATTTTTTATAATGATATAAAAGACGACATACCTCTATATTGGAACTCTTTTCTCCGTTTCTAAATTCTGAAGCAGTCGGGCCTGTCACTCGGTCTCTTTCTCTCTCTCTGACCTGAGATGCACATTGCGGTGCCTCTCCAGCATGTGGCGCTCTAGGCCACCGCCTATATGGCCTATGCCAAGAGCCGGCCGTGCTCTTGCAGCTCTTATGATAAAACCCCTCTTTGTTTTGGAATGAGCTAAGAATATTTGATTGAATTGTGATGATTTCAATTTATTGTGTTTTGTATAGTGTTTCTTGCTGTCTGCTTGTAGTTTTGCCAGGTGATTCAGTATTTTTTTATTTTCTTTGGCTGAGAACCAATTCCACGGACTTCCACATTACAAATTTGAGAGATTACATTTTAAAAGCAATAATATAAGTCTGAAATTAATGTTGATATGAGTGTGTGTGAGTGTGCGTCAGGGGTTATGTCCTTGTTTCTGTACAGGTACCCATCTATGTATAGTTTGTCCACAGAGTTACTGCTTTTCTTCCTTCTGTCATCATCTGTTTCCATATTGAGAGTAGCTGTTTGCGTCTTGGCATGATTTGTTATTGGTATTGATCACTGAGTCCAAGGTCCATTCCTGTTCCCCAAAAGTGGGGGTTTTGGTGATGTAGATGGTGTTGGTGTACCTGGACTGAGAGTGAAACCAGCTGGAATCTGTTGTTGCTGGGAGTGGAGTTAGCTTTGCCCAGTTTCATGTTGGTTGTATTGTCCTTGTTCATGGTGCAGATTCTGTTGAAGTACTCGTCGATGTATTGTTCCAGGTGTTATAGTTTGAAGTGAAAAGGGGTGAAAGGATGAAGAAAAATGAAAAAGAAACAAAAAGGTTTTAAGTCTGAGGAGAAAAGTTTGTTTGGTTTGTAGTCTGGCAGCTGGGCGCCGCCATCTTCCACCGCCACTTTCTTTGCAGTTAAAGAGTTTGCCCTGTAATCCAAACTGAATGTGCAGAGAGTGATGACGGTTGTCTCTATGCCCCATGAATGTGTTGTTTACTAACTAACTGTCATCTTAAAAAAGACACAGAATAGAGTCCAGAAAGGCAGACAGGCCAGGAGCTAACCATGACACAACAAAGCGGACCAGAAGGCTATTTACAGTATAATGACTATGTCAGCCTTATACATCTAGATCAGGGGTGCCCAAACTATTTCCCTTGAGGGCCACAACGAAAACTAAATGGCGGGCCACGGGCCAAATGCAAACACCTCTCGTACTGTCATGTATTGTTAAGAAGCAAAATGGTACAAAGATCCAAAGTTGCCCTAATTGACTGATTTCCTGTGCAAAGTGTCACTCTGCCTGCCATGCTAAGACTATTAAAAATAACTGTTAATTAGGGATCCCACATATTTAAATAGTATTTTTACCAACAGCACACTTTAGATATATACTGTATATATTTGTTTAGTTGATGCAAGCAAATATCTGGTGAACTAAACTGAACCTTAAGGCTGGCCAACTTTGGGCAGCCCTGATCTAGATAATGTGACCTTTGTGGGTGGTAGTGTGACACAGGCAGAGAACAGACCATTATTGTATGTCTCTGTATGTGTTATATGTCTGAAAGCAGTGTGTGTGTGTGTGTGTGTGTGTGTGTGTGTGTGTGTGTGTGTTTCAGATGAGTCCATGCAGAAGTGTTTTGGTGAGGGATCAGGTCTGGTGTATCAGGATGTTCTCTCCTGGCTGCAGAGCTCCAACACCCAGCTGCAGCTGTCTGGAGCCCTCGCCATTGCCAACTTTGCAAGGAACGGTAAGATTTTTGTTTGAAAAGAATACAGAGTGTAACAAGCTCTCTGTGATATCAGACATTGGTTTTAGAAAGAATATTCCCTGCCAGACAAATACACCCAAAAATATTCAGTACTTATCTTTAATGCAGCTACAAACTTTATTTTTATCATATGAATGGGTCAGTTTGGGTTAATTTGAAAAGTGTAAATTGTAGTGAACAACACATAGATAATAATTATCACAAACTCTAAACTGTTTTGGTTCTGTCTCACTGCTTATAAATCATAATTTACAGCAGGCAGCTGTTATTGAAAAAGCTTTGATAAAGCCAAATGGTGTACAGGCACAGTTGGATAGTAGCTGGTGATTGTGCAGCGTTTAGCGGATAATGAGCTAAATATTTCCCCCAGTAGTGTGTAGAGACCAAAAACAGGGCTAAAAAAAGAGTGAATTGGATTTACATTCATTAGATGGACACAAACACTGAACAATTGCTGGTGTTGCTCCGTATCTGCTGGATGTGTAATAAGCACCTACTAACAAGTTTGCCATATGTATTTATAAGCTATAGCCTTTGAACTGTATATTTCAATGTTGTGCTTGTTTGTTGCTGCCCCCAAGTGGACAAAAAATCAGTTATTGCAAATTTATACCATGATCTGAACGAACACTTAATTTTGATTGGCTGCAGGGTGTGAATTAATTCCTGATAAATGGACACCTATAATGTAACAAGTAAGTATTGAAGCTGTCTTTTCACAGTTCTAAATTAAAGTGACTACGAGGAACTTTTAAGTGTTTATGAAACAGTCTCTGATTATTATAAATGACCTGTAACAGCAAACGAGACCATCAGTGAAAAGACTGCTATTTTTATATAGTAATTATTAACGCCTGTGCTCGGGTTCGATCACATATATCACATATAAAATCACATATAAATACATTACCTCATCGCAATCCATCCTGCAGTCTCACTGTCACTATCTTCCACAACAAATGTACGCACCGCCGGCACGTGCTAGCAAAGATCTTTACAACAGATCGGACCGCTTTTGTCAAAAGGGGCCGTTAGAATCAACAAACACTGAAAGTTCCTTGTAGCCACTTTAATGTGCTATAGTCTGTAAATAAAATGAGTAACAACAACAATGCTGAGTGTAGTCCTTTAAGTGCATCATCCTCTAAAAACTGTAGGATGGCGTCTGTAACACACAACTGCAAGAGGTACCCTACACTGTCCCTCTGAACTGACTGATACTTTGTATCACAAGCCATCGTTTCACATCCCATTGGCTATTCAACTCTCTGCTTCAGGCTGTTGCTGTCAGTCCTCATGGACTATCGTTTGTTTGTGAAAATCTTGATTTGGGGACAATGACATGACTGACTAGCAAGCTAGTGTTGTTAAAGATACCGTCAAATTTTATTTTATGTTTGTAAACCGCGCTTAAAGTTATTGACTTGCTAGCATAACATTAGCTTTCTGGATTATAGCTGAGCCAAAGAGGTCTATGAGCTGAGTTTATCCCCTGTTATTAAGTCATATCTAAGTTCGCCCTATTCACTGGAGTAGTGAACAATGTTTCCATTGCATAAGAACCTTATGGGATGATAATTATTGGTTCAGCTCTATTCAAAGCCTCAAGTTTTGCCAGGGAAACTGAGACATTGCATGTTAAAAACTTTGTGTGGATCACAGAATGCATGAAAATGTGATTTGATGTGCTTCTGTTTTTTTCTTTGCCCAGTGACCATGGTATAAGCACGATAATGCCCTTCGGGATGACTATTTTTAGGAATTATTGGATAATTTAGAGGCCAGAACCATCCTCAACAGGCAGTTTTACTCCACAGGCATAATCCCTTACTAAATATCTTCTTAGTGTTTGTTAATCTCAAAATCATCACAAAGACAAAAGTATTTATTCCCTAACTTCTTGTAGAACTTTTTTTTTTCATTTTATATTCCAAAAGCAATGTCCAGGATATTCCCATTGATGTCAATACAGCTTTCTTGGCGCTAAGGCTGCATTAACGCAGCAATGTGAATAACTGCTGTGAGGGATTCAGGCTTTCTGTTCATCAACTGGTTGTGCTAATCAAATTAAACATTTTTCATGGCTACACTTTGAAGTGGGATATGTAATGTAATACAGTAATCTGGTTTTAAGGTGTCTTTGTTGGTATGCTGTGTTTCTGTCAGACAGTAACTGTGTGAAGATGCTGGACCTCGGTGTGGTTCCTCACATCCTGACCTTGTTGGAGCAGCATGTCGATGAAGGAGACGTGTCTGTTCAACATGCTGGACTGAGCGCGCTCAGAAACCTGGCCATTCCTGGTACTGATTAAAGCAAAACAGCAGACATATGGTTCCACTGACCAAATACAGTACATACAAGTTATGAGTTGAAAGTTTAACGCTTTTTAAAGATCATATACATATTTTCACACCAAGAGACACATAACAGTCACTGAGGCATCTTCAAAAACCTACTGAAACAATTCAGATGGGTGTTAATGGGCAAATGTCAGAAAAATACTTTACATGGGTAAATAAGGAAAAATGACGAAAAATGTAATGCTTGAAAATTAAAGGCAGCAATATAAAAATACATGTTATCATTCAAATTGTATTTAAAATGACAAGGATGCTAAAATTAACCTGAATGAGTTTTGTCCTTATAAACAATACAAAGCAGCACATACAAACACAGACACTGCTTACATTACATTGTGAAGTGCTTCAGTTTGACTTCAGTGTCTTCCAGCCACCAACAAAGTGCGGATGCTGGAGGACGGAGTGACAGAGAGGATAAAGACTCTGCTGCGCTCTGACATGCCACCAGTTCAGTTCAAACTTCTGGGTACACTACGCATGATGGTGGATGGACAAGGTGAGCATAGTGTTCAAAGACTGCAAATATTCATGCCTGCCACTAATTGCATTCATCATTTAAAAGTAATGGATTTACAGCACAATCACACAACAACAAGTACAGCTAGTCAATAAGTTAATAAGATCCAGTGGAGCATGTGATGGTGTGGTGTCAGTTTTGATGGGCGCTGTGGGAAACCTTTGTAAATGACAAAGGGTCTGGGTTTGTGTGTGTGGTAGATGTTACAGTCTGAAAACAAAAGGAGAAGGATACAAAAGAAAGGAAAACAGAAAGACAGTAGAAAGATAGGAAACAGATTTTGGTTGGTTTTGTCAGAAGTGGCCACAGGACCCTTACCGTGCGAGGAAGATGGATTCTCGAGATCACCAGATCACGCAGCAATCCCTCTTGCCAGGCGATACACTCTACAGTAGTTCGGACCAATCACTCATAGAAGGAACTACTGGCAGGTACACGTGTGGTTTAGGTGTGATGACAGTGAAAAGCAACAAGAGGTTAGCATAGGATGTTACTATTGTAGACTTTTCCTGATGGAAAAGATGTTTTCGCTCTTCTCTAGACTGACTGATAAGCGCTTGATTTACCAACTGGCTCCTGTTACATTATGTTGATCATTGATCTCATTGGTTGAAGTTAGCCAGTGAGAGACAATGATGGACAATAATTAATCCAATCACTTGCACAGATGGTTTTGTTTAACAACCTATCCTGCACATCAGGTTATCAGGGCCCCTCTCCGCCAGCATCAGCACAGCATGAGACGGGTCAGGCACAAAGGTCGACCCAAAGAGGGGGCTTCTTTAATCCCCCCACCATTCCTTTTTTACTTCATCTTATCTTTTAAGAATTTCTTATTTCTCCCTTGCTGAAAGGGACTTGTGGGTGGTTTGACCCAGACCGTCTACAGAGTGCGGCCCAGGTAGGAAAGATGCCATGTGTCCCTCTTTGAATAGTCCTTTGGGGCCTATTCATTGTGGGTTGAAGTTAAAGAAGTTAAATTATAACTTTTACTCTTTCTTCATGCTTTTATCCATCCTTTTATATGTTCTCCCTTCCCCCTAGGACACCTAGCCTCTAATTTTCTCAATTAATCGATTATTTTATTTAAGTTGTGATAAATGCCTATCACAAGTTCCCAAGAGGAGGCTAAGAAGTTTAGCATGGAATCACCAGACTAATTCACAAATGTGTGTTAATCTGGTCCCTCTTATTTCATTTTTTCGATTTTCAAGGGGCATTATCAGCGAGCACAGACCTACAGTAAATGTCTCTGGATTGGATAGGATACATCCAATCAGAGGCACCAAACGTGTCTTCTGCCAAGTGATGCATGCAAGTTGGGGCAGTTCCTGGTTCCTTTTCTAGCAGGAAAAAAATGGCAGCCTGGTCACAAACGATCTTGCATTACATCATACAGTACACTAAAATGTGCTTCTGAAAAGATTTGAGTTGAGAAATAGAAACAGAATCTTGATTTATAAATGATCAGCACTGCCTGGTTTGACGGTTTGAGTTGAATTTTTTGAGCCTGGTACACTGCTAGACAGACCTGCAGACTGGACGGCATTGGGTAGACCTACAACCAATTAGAGTGGCCAAACAGTCCTCTGTCATTCATCATATCCAACCCCACCCATATAAGACAAGCGGTTGTGATTGGTCTGATACAGGCCAGGCCACATGGAAATCTGCTTGAATGGGAAGGGGATCAGACACATCTGTCTAGCAAGGTGTTGTTTTGTCCAGTCCCGGCGGATAAATCCATTTAATTCTAATATTTCATCTCAATATTTTCAACCCTAGAGATAAGACAGGTGTTTTAAATGTATTTTTCGTTTTCTCCACTTTGCTGTGTTTGTCAGAGGAGGCAGCCTTGGTGCTGGGGAGAGATGCTGTGCTGCTGGCTCGAGTCATGGAGTGGTGTGAAGCCAAAGACCATGCAGGAGTCAGAGGAGAAGCCAGTCGCCTGTTGGCTGCCTTCATCAGACACAGCCGCAGCCCTGTGAGTCATTTTATTCTGATCTGAATGTTAGTATAGGTTTGAGCTAAAACTTGCAATTTCTTTCTTCTTGGGAGCCATACCCAGTTTGTTGAAGTTTAACTTGTATATGCATATGCACACACTACAGCATCTGTAATGGGCTGATTTCCTCTCTCTGACAGGAAGTTGTCAGTGCTGTAGCCAAAGCAGCTGGGGTTCGGCAGCTAATCTCCATGACAACAAGTGAGCATGTCATCATGCAGAACGAGGCCCTGGTTGCCCTGGCGATAGCATCTGCCATTGACATTGGTAAAGTACTTTATGAGACTATGTAAATTCCTAAATTGAGTTCTTGGCACGAATTTATAAATTATGTCAGAATCACTCACACTACAAAGTTTGACTGGAACTAAATGTGAACTGTCAACCAGGTTGAGAAGTGTGCACCTGTCTATCCTTTCATAGTAGACCTGCCTGGAATACCACAGGAAGAGCTCTGCAGCTTTTATAAATCCCAAAGGAGTAGGACCAAGTTTGATAAATATGGACCCCAAAGTTTTTCCATAGACTCCTTTTTTCAGAGAAACAGAGCTTCAACTGTTAACATACTCACAGGCTCTTGCAATATTTTTGACTACCAGCGAGCCAAATTTTCGACTGCGTTACTTGCACAAGTGTTTTTTTTTTACAAAAACAAATTCCAACTACATCAACCATAATAATTGTATGTATAAAAGGTAAAGGCAACTCAAAATTGTTCACTTGTAACTAAACTGGAACACTGTTCCTTTCTGCATGTGGCCTTGGCTTACTCTTTCTCTCTGCAACAAATACACACAAATGCAGAGCTTGTTGTGTCAGTCATGGGATTTGTTGAGATGATTTTGACTTTATTTAAATGCTATTGAATTCCCATACCATCCTGCTGTTTAATCCCTGTTGAGTTTATTTGATGTTTTGTGTGACCTAACATGTTGTGCACAGTACATCACATGTGTACCTATATAATATATGGATACAAAAGAAACATAAATGCTTTTAGCTTTGAACAGTTGAAGTAGTTCATAATAACCAACTGATATTTATATGCACTGAAGCCCAAAAACAAAATCAGGCGAATTCTAAACCGTTTTAATTCAGCTAATGTATACATGGAGCGAAAGAAAGAAACTGCTTGGTGTGAGCAGTAATCAGCACCACAGTGGTTAAACAGCTGCACCTCTGACTAAACAGGGTTTATTATTAGCCCAGGACTAAAAATAAACACTTTCAAGGCCTTTACACACCAAGGACATGACAAATAAATTACATGACTATGTGAAATAATCGCCTGCGAATATGGTGCATCAAAACTATTAACACCAGCAGTGACGCAAATTTTTAAAAGTATGCTCCAATATGTTGATGAAGGTTCTCAGTCTTCCAGGTCATGGTATATCTAGGTGCTGTATCGAAGGCAACTGGACTTGTTTCAGTTTCTATGCTCCAATATGCAAATAAGTGACATGGGAGCATGACCGGCTCGCTGAAAGGTATGATATGACAGGTCACATTCACCAGGTTCATCTCAGCTCCAGTGTTGTCCGTTAAGATGCAACTCCCACGTTTGCGTGCAGATGAATATAACAGCTTCCGTTCCCTAAATCCCACATTTACAGCTGTCTGTGCAGAGAGCAATCTACTCATCCTAAGTCACCTTTGACACATCATCTTTATAATTTTGTGTCCTTTGTCATACAATACAGGCTGATGACAAACATAAACAATCAACAGTTCCAGTCCACAAATGTCATGAGTTGAGACATGACATCTGTTTGGTTAAACATGATTGGTTGATGCCTTCATTCGTGCTGCGAAAGGTCAGAAAAATGTATCTTGATACGAAAAAAATGTGCTTTTTGCTGCATCATTTTTACTTTCTCTGTGAAATAAATAAATAAATTATTGACGTGTATAATCGCACAAAAAAAAGTGTAAAGGCCTTTAAACATGTATAAGGCTCTATGGGCTTAATGTTCCACTAATCTAATGTGTGAGGCAAAGAACCACCTGACACAAAATGACAGAGGCAAAGTATCTGTATAGTATTGAGAGACCAGAGAAAGACTGCATGGGAAGACCAGGTGCAGCCAAATGTAATCAATGCTCCACACTAAGGAATACACAGAACCAACCACCAACTGGTTTGGTTTATTTTGTGATGACAGAAATTTGATAAATCAGTTTTGCGTTTTGAATGAAATAAAGTAATAATGTAAATTTAGAAATGCATTTGTGTGTGTGTTCACCTGTGTGTTTGTGGGTGTGTGTGAACACTACAGAGTCTATGAAGGATCCGTTTAGAGATGCTGAGCTGCTGCCCATGCTGAAAAGGATGCTGGAGGATCCTGCAGGGGCAGTCGAAGTCAAGTTCAGTGCTTTAGGACTCATCTGCAGCCTGGCTAACTCCAGTATGTGTTTGATTTTACAACACACATTAGCTGTGTTTCCTTAAAATGTCAAGCGAATTTTAAGCGAACTTTTGAAAGTTTGCAAAAAATCAAAAAAGTCAAAATGTGAATCTGGTGCGTTTCCTTAAACTGTTTTGAACAAATGAACTAGGTTACGTAAAATGTAATTTCGTCAGAGGATGACGCGGTGTAGGCTACATGGCTATGTCACGTGTGGATGTGTGAGTAAACAGGTACCAGACATGTTTTCGCAGGCAGCGGAAACAGCTGATCAGTCATGTGAGTTGAATGTTCACTACGTCAGAGTTTATTCGGCAAATCTGTTTCCATCAAACATTTTGCACATTAACTCTGATTCGCAAAAGACCAAAACCACCTCAAGTGAGCGTTCAAACTTTTTTGTGAATTAGAGGAAGTTTTTGTTTCCATAAAAATTCTAATGTGATATTCTTCAAAATGCACATAAAAATGCTGTATGGAAACACGGCTGCTCACAGCAATACTGTTCCACCGTAGATTTTTAAGCTGTTGCTGTTCAATTTGAGGAAAACTGTCATGAAATATATGATATATGATATATATATGATATGGATGAATCATATCCAAGATTGGCAGGCCTGAATATATCTTAACTGCACATTTTTACCTCCACTAGCTGCAATCATCTCACACTTCTCTCCTCTTCTTTCTATCCTTGTCTGCTCCAGGTGTGATGAAGGAGGAGTTGAACTCTGTGAATATTAAGGAAAGCCTCAGTCAACTGACGGATCATAGCAGCAGTAAACTTGCCTCGCAGGCCAGCTCCATATTGACCATCCTTGGCGACACCAGCTAAACCAGCATGCAGCAACAAAGGATGTAATCTACTGTATTGATTTATCCAGATTATCTACTATTACTAAATATTAAACTGGCTTTTACATATGTCACCGGTTTTGTTGCAACAAGACTAAGGCTCTATTTCCCCAGTAGCAGCCCCCAGGGGCTGCAATGTTCATAGAAGCATTAAACAACAAAATGAGTTTCAGTTCTTTAAGGCTTACCGAAAGTAGGAATGAAAGTGTACATTAGTACAGTGAAGTGTTAGCTCACAGGGAAAGGCCATGAGGTCATTAAAACCAAAATGGTTCATTCAATCAGGAGCATGAATGTACTCAACATTTTCTTTTGTAATCTACCATATATGTGATGGCCCTATAATCTGATGTACAAAGATGGCATTTTGGAGTGAGGGAGGGAAGGTCAGAGTGTGTATAGAATGGGAAGGGTTTAAGTCCAGGGAACATGAACACACTCAGTAAATTTCATTGAAATCTGTCCATTAGAAGTTTTACATTCCTTGTTCACAAACATTGAGTACATTTTGAGCTGGTGGTGGCAGTAGAGGAAAGGTGAGGAGCTCTGCAAAAACAGAGAATTATCTTCTTGGGACCATGAATATTCATAGAAAACAGTCTTAGGTGTTCAAATTGACTTGCCATGGAACAAAAGGTTAATATGGTCCTGACGTCATTCTGTGGAGACTGTAAATAATCATACCAAATTTGACTGTCATCTGGACAGTAGTTGTTGTGGTGTCTTGCTCTTGACTAAAGGGATGGTGATAGGACAGATGGACTGAGGTTAACTTATTTGGGCCCCACCAGTCGAGGTTTGAAAAAAGTAAGGGCAAATAATGGTCATGGCTCATTCCGTGTCAAATCAGATTTTTTCATTTTTTTCCCCAAACTTTTTGCACATTCTATTTGACACGAAATAAGAAAGAACTCTGTAAAATATTTCCAATCAATTTTGAGAATTATTTTTATTTATTATGATCTTTTTATCCCTGGGTATTTCGGCAAGCCATTTTTAGGGTTTAATATCTTCAGAAATATAACTCCTAGTAACCATGAAATTTGGTAAGGGCACAGACAAGACACTGTTTAACAGATCCAAATGATTGAAAATTGGTGGTTTGGGTTTTTTTTTTATAAAGCACATCCTCGCGCTGTAATAATACAATAATGCAATATTTCACAGAATTTTTTTTTATGTGTTAACTATCATGCACATGCAAATCTAAAATCTACAAAAAACCCTGATTTGATATGGAATGACCCTTATCCTTAATGTTTTCTAAATTGAAAAGAGGCGAAAAATGTGACAAAAAGTGAGAAGCCATAAGTATCAATCCAAGGATCCATGTAAAGTAAAATAAGTTTATTTGTAGTGCATAGTAACATTTTCACAAAACAGGTGACGCATAAAAGTTTGGGATTGTGTAGCAATATTGATTTATCCTAAAATGTGGCTGGCTAAGATTGTTGATATTAAGTAAATGTACAATGCTTTGGGCTTTGTAAATCAATGGTGTAAATTTACTTTGAGACCAGGGTATTTTGACAGACTGAAACATGGACTTCTTCTATCATCAGAATCTGTAGAATATAACCAGCTCATCAACCAACATCATAGCATTTTGAACCAGACGGTCTGTAAATCACCGCAATCATTCAAATGAAGATAATCATGCAACTGCATTAACAAGTAATAATCTGGATGGCATGACCTAGTGCTCGAACATTTATGGTGTTTTGGATGCTGTTTCTCTCTAAGGCTCCTGAGCTCGTCCAGTAAGAGTTGTATTGTACATAAGTGGGGGATGTCTTTATGAGTATTTGCATCATCGTCACTGTGGTAAGAAGTACAGTTTTAAACACGGTTTAACGCAGCCTCAGACTTAACATATTGTTGCTATCATGTCATATGTGATGGATGGTAGAGATTAGAAAGATTTAAATGTTTACGATTTGCAAGAATTCAGATCAGGGGACAACTGAAGATGGTTGTATATAGCCTATGCAGAATTGGTAGTATAAGGGGTAAAAATACTGTGTATTGACAGTGTAGCATTTAATAACATTGAATGATGGACTTTGGCTGATACAAGTAGTCCAAAGTTGTATAATGACTTGGTTACTGGTGAAACGTCCAAACAACTGTCCAACCCAAAGCCTCGGTATTTGACGACCTGGGAATGAGACTCATTTATCAACTATCTTTCTCTAGAATTGTCTACCATAGCTTTAAGCTTTAGGGAATGTTGTTGTGTTTAAAAGAAACCAATGTAGCTTCTGGTATCTCCTATAATCACATGAAAGGGAATCTTGTTCTGTCTAGCCTCAAGTCGTGTTCACATTATACTTGAAACCCATGGCTCTTTTGCTGCGCATGCAGGATTATTGAGGATAGTGGAGTCTGTGTGAGCTAACTTCATTGGCAAGAAAGAATTTGCTTATACTTTGCTTTAGTCTCTACTTATTTGTAGTGTTTGGTTTCTAGCCCTGCTGCAGTGATTTAGAAGCATACTTTGCCTTCAACCACTGGCTGTGCTCACAAAGGCCCCTGCAGCTCTGAATTAAAATAATCAAATCTGAAGTGCAGAAAAACACACACCACACACAATAATGGGGGTGATGGAGGCTAAACAGTGGTAGAGTGTGTGGGTGAAGGCCTGCAGTGACATTTAAATGAAAATGTCCATGATAACGACATCAGAGATGATCAGTATGATGTAGGTGAATGATGAAAAGCATAAAGAATATTTTCAAACTTTTACCTGGTAATTATTTTGTTTGGTCTACCCAACTGACCATTTAGCAAGTTGCTTGCACATGTGGCTCCAGCCTAACAGCACTAGCTAACTGTCTTGTGTTAAGGAAGCTTTCTGTTTTATGTTGTACAGCAAACATAACAGCAAGTTTTCCATCTGACAGAAGAATACTGTAGAAGCACAATGTAAAGAGGCCACATGCACAACAAGCTGAACTACAGCCATTTGTATATACAGATACTAAAACTCTAATACAAGTGTATGGTAGTGCTCTAAGCAATTCAGTGTGAATTTATAGTTGGCTAATCATAAGGAAAGTGTGAGCATGTGTGTTCTACAACATAAATAATCTGGTAATGGACATGAGCTCTATATTTAGTGTAGCCTATTATCTGTAATATCTGTCACATATTCTGTATGCGTATTTATTCTGTATATACATGACTAGATATCACTTGACATTTGTGAACAAACCTGTTTATTTTCCAGGAAGGGAATATCTGACATTTTTTGAGCTTTGTTCTAGAGAGAGCAGAATAAAGTTATGCAATGTCTTCCCCCAATTGGTGTCAATTATTTTCACTTTAATACTGTTCAATATACTGACATATATAGGGTAAAGGTGATTAATAATGTGTTTTTCTCATCAGATCATAATTGGCTCAGTGGCTGTCTGTTTTGAGGGCAACATTTTCACTCATTAATGAGATGCTTGCACAGTAAAGCATGAAGTTTTTATCAACCAATGCCTGTGCTGGAAGGTGTTTTTGGTACCTTTACACTGGAGATACTTCTTTAACTGTATGCAGTAGACCTCGGTGTCACAAAAAGTCTCCAAAAGTCATACTTGTGTAAAAGTAAAGATATTGTGATAAAATATTACTTTGACAAAAGTGAAAGTAACCCATACAAATAGTACTAATAAAAGTCTATCTGATATTAAATGTACAAGTAAAAGTGAATTATCAATATATTACCATGTATATACTGTACACTATGGGCCAACAGATTATTATTATTATTATTATTATTATTATTATTATTATTATTATTATTATTGTTATTATTATTATTCTTCCTCACATATCTTACAGTGTGGCATTGTGGGGGTTGACCTTTAAAACAACAACAAATTCATACAAAAACAAGCCATATGAATTCTTAACGAGACTGATTATTATGGTCACACAAATCCAGTGTTTCTAAATTCCCATGGTAAGAAATGTAATTACTTGTTATATTATGTAATAATGCAAAATATGTTTAGAGCAAAATCAAGGTCACTCTCAGACTGTGTACAAAGGCTTTTCTCAAAACAGGAGAACAAATATGATCTGACAGGTGTTTGTACAAAATGCTAAAAAAATATCAATATAAACTCTAAAAATGATGTAATTTACCTTTTGATTTTCAAAAGACTGTTTACAGAGCTATTTTCTAGGGTTACAAGTATGAATGACGTTTGTTTGTTTTGAGTTTGTTGGATTGTTTGTTTTCTTTCATATTTAGGGGACTGCAGAATGTGTAAGCATTTTGCTCCTGCCTAAGCCTGCTCAGTCACTAGGCATTCAAATCAAATCAAATTAAATCAATTTCATTTATATAGCAAAAAATGCCAATCACATTGCCTCAGTGAATGGCATCCTTTATGCTTAGACTCAATTCAAAAAAACTTTTAACAGGGAAAAAAGATGGAAGAAACCTCAGGAGGAGCCACAGAGGAGTGACCCCCCTCCCAGGACTGACAGACATGCAGTAGATGTCACATGTACGGAACACAACAACAAAATCACAGTTTACAAGTTTCATGGACAGAATATCTGATACAAGTAAATTATATAAAATATATGTGAAGAACACTTCCACTCCACCGTGGTGAGGCCTTCTTCATTCATAGACTGTTGACTTTGTTTATACTTTATACTGTTCATATTCATTTTATTATAATAACAATATAATGTCTTTATGGTGATTAAAAATACTGCTGCTAGCTACTACTGCTAGTCTGTTTATGTTTGATAGCCTGAATCTACACACTCCAGCACAGTAGGTGGCGATATGCAGCCTTTAAGTTGGTTTGCGATCCACGATACAAGCCCAAGAAGAAGAAGACCGGATGTGTTCTGAGTTGTTAAACTATTTTCAGGTGAGAAACGATCGTGTACCACAGGAGTGCACTTACAGGTGGCTGACGATTTGTGAAATTCTTTGAATGCAAGGATATGTTGGCTGTCAACACTTCACATAGTAAACACCAGTGAACATACCGGTACGAGTGTACACTGTGTGTGTGTGTGTGTGTGTGTGTGAAGCACGGCACGTTAAAACACATTCTTACTGTTGCTGTTTGGATGATTGATGATATTTAGTGTATGTGCCGGTAAATACGCTGTAACACGCTTCCACAGACACTCGCAGAACAAGGCACACAGACGTCTCTACAGCCACCACACACTGGAGTCAGACACTTACACTGTAGCTTAAACATCTGAGTCTGGCTCAGAACATCGTTGATAATCCTGCCGGCTGGTACAGGTGAAACTCGCGCTGAAGGACCACTGTGTGAAGGTGATGTCCTGTTGTGCTTGTTATGGTTCCAGGATGACTCAGATAAGCCATCAGCAGTGGGGGGAGGGGCTCGGCCAGGGCAGTGTGGACCTCTGGGTGCTGCAGTCCTCCCAGGTGCGGGTTGAGGTTCTCACCCTGGGTGCCATCATCAGGTCTGTGCAAAGCAGAGGGAAGGATGGTCAAATGGAAGACATAGTCCTGGGCTACGATGACCTGGAAGGTTGGAAGGCACATAACTGTTAACGAATCAAAATGAATGAAATGGTTAGACTTCAGAGGGAAGTCAATATATCCACATAACTAACAATTATTTATCAGAACTCTCCTTGTGTTCATATTTTTTTCAAAGTACCAATAGTCATCTCTGCAAAGTTGTCACAATATTGATATCAAGGTATTTGGTAAAAAATATGATATTTGATTTTGTCTTATAGTCCATTTAGGAAGCGCTTCAGAGGAGATTTAAGAATATAGAGATTTATATTAAGTATTGCGATATTGCCTATAAATATCACAATATGATTTAAAGGCCATATCACCCAGTCTGACCGAGACTTGAAATATTTTAGGGAAAATCCTTTAATTGTAGAACTGTTATGTCAAAATTAAAGGAACCGTTCACCCAACAATGAAAATTCATTCTTTATCTACTCCTTGCCTATGATGTTTTGTGGTCCACAATACATTTCTGGAGCTTCACAGCAAAACAGCGTTGCAGCATTCTGCTAAACAACTGAAGCAAAAAAAAACATGAAATGGCTCCATACAGCTCATCCAGTGTAATCCAAGTCTCTGGAAGCCTTGAGATGCCAAATTGATTTGAGAAGACATTATTTACACCCTTTTTAAGACAAAATCTTCACTGTAGCTGCTAAGCTAAAAGTGTGGATGCACAAGCTTGGCCTTGTTTCGAGGGTGTAAATAATGCCTTGGTTTTTTTACATTTTAAAGTTCCCATCTACTTCAGTTGTTAAGGAGAATGCTGCAATGCTGTTTAGCTATGAAGCGCCAGAAATGTTTTGTGGACTACAAAACTTCACCTGACTTTCCATTGGCATAGGGGTGAGTAGATAATGACTTGATTTAAATTTTTGGATGAATTTATCTTTTGAGTCACTTTTGTATTAAGAGTCCCTATATGTTGCTCCCTGATTTTAAATAGAAAATGTTTGCATCAGTATTCAGGGTGACTCTAAGATTCCATATTTTGAAGGGAGTTGGCTTCATCTTTATTTAGCCCAAGGTTGTTTCAGGTTTTTATAATTTATTAAATTATTATTATTCTCATCCTCATATTCTCTATGGTGGTGCTCTATGAAATTGCATTTTATAGAAGGAGAGATGCTTCAGAAAAGCACTGAGGGAGAACAAGTGAGGTTTATGTAAGACAGACATTATTGAGTGAATTTGAATAAAAATAGCCTGTGCTGTGTTGCAGCTTATGTGACAGATAAGCGTTACCTGGGAGCCACGGTGGGTCGTGTGGCCAACAGGATTGCAAAGGGACGCTTTGTAGTGGAAGGAAAAGACTACCAACTAGATGTCAATAATGGACCTAATGCACTGCATGGGGGGCTGCAGGGCTTCAATAAGGTGAGTATGTTCTCGTGTATGATCAGCTTCAATTAGCCTTTAGAAAGCTTATAGCAATTTGTGTAGAACCTCTGTGGAAAAATACCATTAGTTTTCCCTCTTTGTACTTGTCTCACATAGGTTTCACCACCCAGGTGCTGATAAAATAAGATAAACCCTTATTGATCTGCATCAGTTTTTGCAATTGAACAATAAGGGAAATAATTGCATACGTATAGAAAGTAAGAGAAATAAATGACATAGGTACTGTATATACCACTAAGTAGAACCTTCAGAAGAGCATTTGGAGGGCGCACTCTAGGCCATCCATACAGTGTCTCAGCATGTTTGACCCCCAAAGTCGAGTTTGTTTGACTAGTGTGAGCGCTCAAGCACAGTACACTTCCTTGGCCCTGGTACAGTTGGAAGAGGTATACTTCGGTATGGTGCGGTTGCTCAGCATGTCCACTTTGCACACCTGAGCACAAGCACGGGTGTGCAAAGTGGACATGAAGCATAATCAGACGTATTACTCCACCTTGCACAGAGTGCCATCTGTGACCAAAACGACACAAAATAAGCCACATAGAAGTCAGTAAAGTCATGTTCTCTGTGTTGTTCTCAATTGTGCTGCGACCACGTTACAACATGATGACGTATGTACAAGAGGTAACCATGCTCAGGCCCGGTTGTGGCTGGAGCAATGTGAGTGCAGGCCAGCGGGGGACTGGGGAGGAGGGACAATTACGCTTCTGCACGATACGGAGCAACTAGGCCAAGTGTGAGTGTGCCCTAACAGGTAAGGTGACGATGGGGCTGCTTAAGTGGCTGGCGTACACATGTCGTGGGTGCGAGGGCCCTATGCCTGTTACCTAAGTCTTCTTCCATGGTAACAAAAACAACAATTCTTATAGTCAGATGATTATACACTAATGAAAACATCATTATGAATGAATATTATATTCCATTTCCTCCAGTAGATCCCCATAAATCCCACACACTGGAACTTTTTAATAGGATCTGTTAAAAGAAATGTTCCTGTTGAAAAGTAGAGGCTAAAAGAAGTCAGAGCAGTCAAAGAGATAGTAGCCCATTAGTCCCTGTTCACACATGGGACTAAAATTCATCCTGCCTAATTAGGGCTAATCGATGTTTAAATTACTATTTGAAGAAGTTGCATTGGCTGCACTGAAAAAGAGGCAAAAGACTTATGAAGAGTGAGAAATGAAGCTCCTTTATGTTGTTTAAGTAGTCTCAAAATCTGTACCTTACATAACCCAGCATGGGAGCATTTCTGCGACACGTGCAGACTCATAATTACAGTAATAGCAAAGTATATACATATGTAAATATTGCCGGCCGACGTGGCCTGTCTGTTTAGAGCTTATATGTTCACCCAGTTGGGTTTTCTCTGGATGCTGCAGTTTCCTCCTACAGTAAAGTAACATTAAGGTAAATTGGCAACTCCAAATTGCCCTTAGGTGTGAATGTTGTCTATTTCTAATGCTGTATTTTCACATGCACTGCTGCACTGAACCTTTCTGGGCACCATGCTGTATGTGTGTCTGAATCAGTTGAACTGGACATTAACTGGAATTAACCCTACCAGTTCTATAATAAAAAGTCTGTGTAACATCCTATTAGGGAGGAAGACTTTATATAAGGATAAGCTGACTGAGGTAAATTTCTAGTATCGCGATAATTGTTAATACCCACACATGGGGACTTAAGATAGTTTTCTTTCCAGTCATTGCAAAATCACTATGGCTGAAGGCTTGACCTGTCCATTATAAAAAAACATGGAAATGGATGTGTGGAAATACTGTGAAAAGGACTTGAAGATGAGGTGCCCAGAACCTGACGGAACCTGAACCTGACTGCTTCATACTCTTTTATTCTTGCCTATATATTGCTTTCCACTCTTCCATTGATACAAATACGTCAGATACATGCAGTATTGATATTGAGGCACATGAACAGGATTCTCCAGACATTATCACCCATTATCGCCATCCTCCACCTCTTGCCCAGTCTAAGCTGGGTTTGGCTCCAGCCCCCTGTGACCGCCAAAGATGAGTCGATAGAGTTAATGTAATGTTATTAATCTTTTGCACCAATGACTTCTTCTATTTTGTAATCCTATATGTATATATTGTATAATCTTTATGTGTTTGTCTCTTCAGGCTATCTGGTTTGCTACAGCACTGGAAAATGGTGTACAGCTGCAAATGACAAGTCCAGATGGAGACCAGGGTTATCCTGGAGAGGTTCAGGTCTCTGTCTCCTATAACCTAGAGGTAAACACACCAGGTTCAATAATTTAAAATGCTGTAGCTGTCACTCTCATCATCACTCTCAAACATCCTAATCATTTTTCTATTTTCTAGCTGAAGTTTACATTTGCCTGGGATGATCTGACTGTGTTCTGGCTCAAGAATCACTCTGTTTAATGAGCCCCAAAGCATATTTTGGTCAGCACAGAGCTCTGGAAGCCAAACAACTTTTGGTTGAATTAAACAACCGTAGATGAAATGGGTCCCAGATTTGATAGATGTTAAATAGAAATGTGTCTTGCATATACCATACTGATTTTGTTGGCAGTTTAGTTGTTTTACTGAATTTAGAGAACTTTTTTCTGACTCTTCAGATAAACAGAAGATGCACTGTTCTCTAGCCAGACATTTTATTCGTTTTGCAATTTAATAAATAGTTTGCAGATATCAGTTCATTAAAATTAAAGTTATGTGTTCAGGGGGACACACTAACTGCTGAATACCAGGCCCGGTCGACCAAAACTACCCCCATCAACCTCACCAACCACTCCTACTTTAACCTGGCTGGACAGGTAAGGGCACATCATCATCCATCACATTAGTGCTGTATTTGTTGTAGAAAAGATGGAAGAAATACAGCAAGAAAGAGAAATATTGAATTAGGCCACTCTCAATTCACCATTGCTAATGATCATCTTAAGGTTTTAAGTTTATTTGTCACTCACTAAACATAACAACAGCAACAGTGATTTTTACAACAATGGATTTTTAAAAATGTTCAATAAGCAATAGATTGAAAAAAATGTGCAAATACAATAGATCAGTAGATAAATAGATGGGTAAAGATGTATAAAATGTGCAAAATTTGTGGCTAGTTTAGCAGGGGCCCCGGGATCACAAATTAGTTCAGCTCAGCTCAACAGGTGGTGTGGTGTTTATATCTTCTTATGATATACTAAAACTGACAGTTGTGCACACAGCACCACTATACTTCTCAGGCTTGAAGTACACAAGAGAGAAAGCTCATCAGTAACGAGTTGGTGCAGGTTATGTGGCAGCTCATTAGCGTTTGTGTAGCCTGCAGTACGAAGCCTCATTATGATCTGCTGCTCCTGTTTGCCCTGTTATTACATTACACTGTTAATACAAACTCAACACTTACTGTATTTGTTTCAAATTCAAAGTCGTGTGTCAGTGCACAGAAATCCTTTTCAGGGCTTCATCGTGAAACGTTATCAGGAATGTGTTGTGGAAAGCTCAAGTTGCTGACTTGCAAGGTTAGCATATGTGAATACTTGAAATGTCACTGCTGCCATCTTTTCTCCAGTTTCACTGAGCTGAAATCCTATTCATTTATTATTTTGATGTTTTATTTTAGACGAAGAAAAATTAAGTTGAATTGTTTTGAGAAATGAAAACACGACATGTTGCAGTTGCCCTAATTGACTGCTGCTGACATTCATGGGCTCTCATAATGTTCCTCTTGGAAGTCTAGTGTGACGTCTAGTGCGACATCTAGTGGTGAAATTTGGTATTACAAGTCGGGTCCACTCTTGGGCCTTATATCAAATGGGTTTGAAAATGTTTTAATCGGCCCAGCTCTAGTTTGGATTGGTGGCATGCTTTTATGATTCTCCTGGATTTGGTCCTGTACACCTGCTGTAGATGTCGTGTAGGCTCGGGAGAGCACCCCCTGTAGCACTTTCAGCTGACTGTGCCACTCTTTGAGGGGCTTGTAGTCCTGCAGAGTGCTGTTTGACATGACAGTTGTAAGCTCTTTAAAGTTGAATTACAGATTCAACATGTTAAACAGAACTGAAACTGAAAATAACTGAAACAGTCAAAACAAACAAATAAAAATATCAATAATGACTGCAAACACCTCAGCACCCAGTGCCTCCTCACCAACTCGTGCATTTAATGGGCGATTTTCAAGCTATTTAGTTTTAGCTTTATTTATTTTTTATTTTGTTTTTTTCAGTCCTTTATATAATACCGCCTCAACTTAGTGTTGGTCAAATGCATTAATCACCAGCAACAGCAGCCTTTTGCTGACGGTCAGAAAGATAGTTAGAGTTAAAACAGTTGTGTTCAACTCAGGACACAATGAAGTCAACTCAGTGTTTCCAGAGAGGTAAGTGGTTTTAAAAGCAATCTATCTATTAGATTTAGGATTTCCTATAAACAAGTGTAACATTTGTCCTGATGATGGCACTAGGTTTAGGTCGGGGGTCACCGTGTGTGTGTGTGTGTGTGTGTGTGTGTGTGTGTGTGTGTGTTTGTTTGTGTGTGTCTGCGTGCTTGCATGTGTGTGTGTGTGTGTGTGTGCATTCGTTCGTGTAGGGTGCAGCAGATATCTATGACCATGAAGTGTCCATCAGTGCTCAGTCCTACCTGCCTGTGGATGACACATCCATTCCTACAGGTAAAATATTCACATCACACATGTTCTCTCACAACAAAATGAACCCAGCAATGGGAAGTCATTTTTTTAAACTGGTGCAAAGGGACAGTCGTCCTACATGAACACAGGCAGAGGTCGAGTCATACAATACATAGGCTTAGAAACAACATGCATCGTAATGTGTACACTCAGTCAGAGGAAACATGAGAAAGCAAGATGAAGAGAAAATAGCAGCTCATACTTTTCCAAAACTTAAACTTCTTGCTTAAGGTTGAAGCTAATTTAAATAATACCGCCCCCAATAAAAGCAATTTGAAATAAAAGTGGTTAAAGTACCAAAGGTAAAGAACAGTGCAGTAAAATGATCCCTGTTTGTATTGTGGCTGTCCTGTGAGAAAAACATCTCTAAAAAGTCAGCTTCTTACTTTTTAGCTTTTTGACAATGTATTTCCCAGCTAATCAACATGATTTCAAAATAGTTTATTTAGCTTTTTAAAATTCTACTTTTTAAGTAGAATTTTCTGAACCCATAAAAGATGGAACATTGTTATCTGAAAGGTAACAAGTAACTACAGTTGTCAAACAAATGTAATGGAGTAAACAGTACAATATTTGCCTCTGAGATGCAGTGAAGTAAAAGTATAAAATTGGATAAAATGGAAATACTCAAGTAAAAAACACGTTCCTCAAATTTGTACTTAGGCACAGTGCTTGTGTAAATGTAGGAAGTTACATTTCACCATTGGCTACAGCTCTGGAATATTTCTGTAAATGACAGCCCTGCAAGCTATAAAAGTTTTATTTGACAATTTTGAGACCTAAAGCTGCAGCTATGGCCTGTAGGCTTATGTTTACATTGTATAGCCAAAGCTATGTGTATATAATTGTGAGAAGTGGGCTAATTACCAGGCAGCAGAGCCAAAGCTCACTTATATTTTATTATTTTCCAAAATTTTATATTTGTGTTTATGCTAATATTCATTGATCAAAATTCATTGAGAAAATATTCTATTCAATAACTATGAACCATGCCGTTTTCAAGGAGGGAGGACTGTGTCAGGTGTGACTGTGTGGCAGTGGCAAAGATTTACATGGCTTACAGGTCAGACAGGAGGGCCTGTTATCAGAATTTTGCTGAGGGCCCCTAGGAAGATCAGGACCGGCTCTGTACTCAGCACAAATTAACACAAGTTTCCATTGGCTGTAGGACTTTATCAGGATTGACCCTTTTTCTCCGATCCTGCTTGTGACATTTATGGACAGAATCTCAAGGCACAGCCATGGTGAGGAGAGTGTCCAGTTCAGGAACCTCAGAATTGCATCTCTGGTTTCTGCAAATAATGTGGTTCTGCTGGCTTCTTCAGTCTGTAACCTCCAGCAGGCACTAGGGCAGTTTGCAGCCGAGTGTGAAGCTGTTGGATGAGAGTCAGCATCTCCAAGTCTGAGGCCATGGTTCTTTACTGGAAAATGGTGAATTGCCTCCTTGGGTTTCGGGGGTGTAAACTGTGTTTACCAAAACCTGTTTTATGAAGTGTTCCCAAGCAAATGTAGTAATATCCTTCATATACCCAACAAAGTTTGTTACACATTTTTGTTTTTGCTCCTGTTCTTTAAAAGTTGAATCAAAAGACTTTTTCTGTGCACAGAAAATACTTATTTCTCTCAGATTTTGAGCACACATTTGTAAAAATCTGATAAGGAGTGACATATCAAGATGCTGATTAAACAGCATGGTTAGTGCACAGGTGTGCTGTGGACAGGTCCCAATAAAAGACTTACCTCAAAAAATGCTTTTTATTAGGCACTAAAATATGGACTTGAGATAACCAGTCAGTGTCTAGTGTGACCACTACTTGCCTCATGCAATGTGACATCTTCTCATAGAATCGATCAGGTTGTTGGCTCACGGATTCACAATCCATGCGCAAGGTTTTGTAAGTCTGGGCTCTCAGATTCACAATCCGTGCCCACAGATTTTGCCCTAAAGATGATGACAACAGCTCCGTTTGACTGTATATGAGCAAAATGCTCTATTTAACTAGAGGAGGAGCGCTGCAGTGTGTCTCTGTGTGAGTAATGTGATGTGTGGATCTCAGTCCTCCTTGTCTGTAGCTTATGCCTGCCCATACCATAACCGCACCTCCACCATTGGGTACCCTAAACCAGGATTCATATGTGAAAAAAACACTTCTCTAAAGTGCCAGATGCTTTCAAAGTTGAGCATTTTTTTGCACTCAAGTTGGTTACTAAGATGATCTGCAGTCACGTCAAGACTCGTAGGTGAGTTTGATGAGCATGCAGATGAGCTTCCCTGAGAGTTTCTGACAGTTTGTGCCAAAATTGTTTTGCGTTTTGCAAACCAGCTGTTGCATCAGCTGTCCTGGTGGCCAGCCTCAAAATATCCTGCAGGTGAAGAGGCCAGATGTGGAGGTCCCTGAGCATGGTTTCATGTGGTCTGTGGCCAGTGGCCAGTGAGGGTAGTTGGATGGGATGTACTGCCAGAAACACGGAAGGCAAGTTGACCTTTTTTGAAGTAGGCCTATCATAGTATGCAATGTGTTCAGTGAGTATAGCACTTATCGCTATTGTTCATCAAAAATGCATCTACAAAGCAAATCAACTGTCATTTTCAACCTTTGTTGACAGTGGATAAGAAAAAAGTTATCAGGGAGTAGTTTTATAAAGTTTGTGGGACTAATGGTACATGGAGCAGCCTCAGTGAGCTGTTCAATAAAGAGCTGCAGGCTTTCACACCTCCAACTTCTCAGTGAGTTAGCCAGCTCCTTTTCTCTCACTAATCCCCCACAAATAGGTGCTTTTCCTTTTTTGCGTTGACAACAAATCCTCTGCCATCATCTTGTTGGTCAACTTCTAACTCATTATTTGATGAGTGAAATATGACTCCTGAGATTCGTATTTTCTACATTTCAATATGTATTCACAATTGTCAAAAATCGATTTTCTGAATGTTGATTATTGTGATGTTGACAGAACGAAGAAGGCGGAACTCAACTGCAAGGGTAGTGCAGCACCCAGACAGTTTACAGCGTGCACACACTAGAGTTATCTTGAACTGAAGTTCAACTTCAAACCAAGCCTCCAGGAAGAGCACCAGGCTTTGAAGCCAGTTTTCGTAGTGGCCAAACCATGAAATTACATCGTCACGTTATGCACTGTGGCCCAAAAAGACTTTTTCCCATAAGCTACCATTGTGAAAGAAGGGTCTGTAAAACAGTGGATACATTTTTCAGTGACAAAGTCCCTGCAAATGACTTGTTTCACTCTCATAATTTGAGCCATTCGGTCCAATAACATTTGGAAAGTCTAGAAGAGCCGCACGATTAAATTATTTTATCCCCATTCAGGTTAGCTGAGCACTAAACCAGAAGTTAGCTGGATAATTACCTTTCCGAGATGAACTTGAAGCAGGCCACATATATGTGAACACTTTATATGCCGCCATGAGACATTACAATGTAATGTTTAAGGAATGAAGCAGCAGTCAGCAGTAACAAACGAGACCATCTGACAACCACTAACAAGCTAGCAAACACACACCGCAGCATTCAACACATTAAACTCTAGTGACGAAAATAACTCAGAAGAACAGTGCAGCAGAGAGACTGCTCTCACTGCTGGACTTATAATGTTAAAAACACAGCAGAGCACACCCCCCTTATTTTGTTCCTCACATACAGGCATGCATGGTTTGAAATTAATTAATTAATGCGATCAACTTTTTAAATGAAAAGCTGCAGGTCATTTATCTTAATTTGCAATTTGAATCGAGAATTGATTCAAAATCGGATCGGCCACCAAAGAATCTAAATCAAATCAAATCATGACATTGCCAAAGATTCTGTGAGATTCTGTGCTGTGACTCTGCTGCTGGCACAGCACAGCAGATGAGTTTGTTATTGTAATGTCTGTTGTCTGATTAAGTATTAATTAAAAAGTAAAATGACGATGGGGTGGTGTTTCCCCTATCCTGCTTTGCTAATGATAAGGTCACAAGGTGCAGGAAAATAAACATTTTCATCTTATGTGTAAATAACAGTGAATAATGGACTACATTTTGAATTAGGAATCATATAGTCATATGGATATAGTCATACCAAAAAATCAAAGTCAGTCTTATAGCTGTCCAGCCTCTACACACTGTGTTAATCAGAATTTCTTGATATCAAACCATGAAAGCCTGAGCTCTACTTCCCCAGATGTTGTCTGTACTTAACAAAATATTTTCTTCTGGTAAGTAGAATACTGGTGGCTTCCTCTCCATCTTTACCTTTTTACTCAACAGGAAGCTCTTGTCTTTCAATACTACGCTCCCTGCTGCAGTCTTTCTGCCTCTTCGTCTGTCTTTGTGTCCGTCTTTGTTTCTATAGAGTGCTGAAGTCACGCCGCTTCCGGTTTGCCCCATGGGACTTTTGTATGGTGGTGAATAGAGAAAGACAAATAATCTTTCGATCCTGTTTGAATTGTGTCATGAACTACACATATGATATTTGTGAACTTAAAAGATAATTTTTCAAGTCAATAAAGTCTCAGTTTGTCATAAAACTAATGAAATATCAGACTGTGAAAATATGTAATATAATCGATGAATCAGATCTCTTTAATGACATGCAGCATGGAGAGAACACCCACAAAGAAATAAAATAAATTACAAAATAACAAATAAATTCTACATATTCTACACCCATCTGCTGATGCACATCCTGGCCAGAGAGACAGTGGCTACAATAACACTTGCACTGTAGATGATAAAACAGTTAAAGTTATTATTTCAATTAAAGTTTGCTCTGAAACACTCATTTGGAAAACAATTTGGAAAACTATGATATGACATGGTTAAGCATCAGAATACAATGACACTGAATGTCAGTCATTTGAATGTTTTTGTTTTGGGGTGTACTCCGTGCTGATTAATGCAGATACAGAATAAGTGTGCACACTGTATAATAATGGGTGTTATATAAAACACAGGTCAATAGTCTGTCAGAACACTTTAACACATCGCCTCTCCTGAATACGGCACATAACAGAGTGATAATCAGGCATCAGAGCAGGTATAAATTATACATGGTGGAGGTCCTGTCTGATCATTAATGTATGATTTAGACAATAAAGTTCAAGCTGGGAGAGGTATTTTGAGGTAGAACTTGTGTTTTAACAATCAAAGTGGAATTATACATTGGCTATGTCGTATTGTCACCACATATATGAAATAGCATTAAGCACTTGTTAATGGGCATACCTCCATTGAATAATTAATTAGGAGGAAAATTAATCGCACCTGTGCAATATTCATGCTGTCTAATCAGCATCTTGATATGCCACACCTGTGAGGTGGGATGGATTATCTCGGCAAAGGAGAAGTGCTCACTAACACAGATTTAGACAGATTTGTGAACAATATTTGAGAGAAATGGATCTTTTGTGTATATAGAAAAAGTTTTAGATCTTTGAGTTCAGCTCATGAAAAATAGGGAGCAAAAACAAAAGTGTTGCGTTTATATTTTGTTCAGTGTATTTATAAATAGGTATATTGACACATTTAAATAGATGTGCTCTGACCATTTCAGACACTTACCCCTAGAGTCCACCGGGACTATCACAGCAGCGTTATGGCTGCGATACGGTTGCAGGAGCTCATCGCGGCTGTTGTAGTCAGTGCTATGTTTCCATCAGCTGCGCCAGGGCACGTCTTCGCAGCTCTCCGCTGTGCTTCACGGAAAATGCGCGGCAAGTCACAAACCTTTAATCTAAAATTTGTTTCTAAATTCATTTTCAACGATTTGTTTGCAATTTTGTTATTAATTTAAACACAGCCACAAATCTTTGATCCATGGCGTTCATGGCTGGACTGTAGGCTACAGCACAACAAAGTCAGAAATAACAACAATAAAGACAATTAAAACAGACAAAAATAGAAAGCATTAAGTACGTAGCCTACTCACCCATGGTAGAATCACAAATCAAGGAGAATGTGATGAAATAAGCAAAATCTCAGGAGGTCTACTGTATCAGCCGGCAGCACGCTCTGCTTCCATAACGCTCTTGGTGGGATATGCAGTCGCGTGGAGGATGGAGCTAATCAGCGTCACACACATAACATCATAGACACATATTGCCCCATGGAAACCAGGGGTTAGGGTGAATAAGGAGAGGAGGAGGGTGAAACACACTCAGACAGAGGTCTAATGGGCTATTTTTTTGGAGGTTGTTTGCAGAGCAAACAAAAGTGCTCTCCTCCAAAGTTGGTGGGATGAGGCTGGATTTCTCAGGTCTCCATAAGGTCAGGGGTCATGGGGTCTGTGTGTGTCTCTGTGCACTCCAACACAGGCACAGAGGGCCTTTCGATTCAACCATGAAGATGTTTATGAAAGAACTTGGTTTCTTTGTATATTCCTGTGTTGGAGCCTCATCATCTAACTGATGTTCAGTGATATACACTCAACAATCAATAACCTAATCTATCCATAGGAGAGATCAGAGAAGTGGAAGGCACGCCGTTTGACCTCAGAAAGCCTGTTCTGATTGGCCCTCGGCTGAAGGAAGTTCCTGGTTTCGGGTTTGACCACAACTTCTGTTTGTCATCACCAGGAGAAGCCTGCACAGAGAGGCGCACTGCAAGGTATACTGCAGAAGTTATTTTCCCACCAACACACTTCCATATACACAGTCACACACATGCAGTAGAATTGTCTTTCATATAATCTGACAGGAAAACTTTCTTCATCTCTTAGAGTGTGTCACCCAGCCAGTGGGCGTGTCCTGGAGGTTTCTACCAGCCAACCAGGAGTCCAATTCTACACTGCCAACTTCCTGGATGGCTCAATAACTGGAAAGGGCGGGGCTAGATACATGAAGCACTGCTCCTTCTGTCTGGAGACACAAAATTGGCCTGATGCTGTGAACCAGGTATGATGATGATGATGATGATGACGACGATGATGATGATGATGATGATGATGATGATGATGATGATGATGATGATGATGACGATGACGATGATGATGCAAAGACACTCTCTATACATAGTTGTTGTATGGAGTGATATGTTGTTAACCAACTGGATTTTAATATATTATTGAGAAAGTTAAAATTGCCTTTTTTAAATGTGATTTAGCTCATAATCTAGGAATACAGTTAAAGCATTAGTAAATGATTTATTTGACCATTAATGAAGCCATTAGTTACAGCTTTATAAAGGTGCCTTATGAGAATGGAGTGCCATAGTTTCTTGCATGCCAAGCAGGTTTTCCAATCAAAAAAGAGGCAACGGCATTCATCCACGCCAAGAACGAGGCAGACGGACACATGCTAATCACCATCAGTACAATCACAAGTGAGGCTTAATGTAGTGTCTGGGCAGATACTAGATAATGATGGCGTTTATTGTGTGCTTTAAGCTGCATTTATGTGTGAGTTTTGTGGACTGCCGAGTCCAATTTGCTGCTGTTGCACACTGTAAAACATTGTTATTGCTGTTTCCTTTTTCTTTGTGCTCATTACGAGCTGATTTGAGCTTTGACGCTGTGTCAGCGCACTTTCTTTATCAAGGAACAATGAATTTTAGATCAGTGAATGTGGTTCCTTCACCAGTCGCCACATGCTTGTTTGTTTGTTGCTTGAGTTACTTTAGTGTTTAGTTTAGTTGCTGTAGCTGTAGTTGAATAATAGATGTTTGTTGGTAAAAGTGTATTGATTATCGATCAATATTTCTAACGTTAAATTCTTTTTAACCGTACAATGCAGTTTTCTGTGATTATTTGTGCACATTATGTGACAGCTGGTTGTGACGGTCAGTGCTCGGATTCATTTCCTTCACGGTTCCTCTAATTTAAAATATTTACATTTAAAAGATAACATCCTTCTTTTGAGACAGTTTTCCCATTTGGTTATTGGTCCATGATTCCAGGGTGGTGCCCCATAATTATTAATTTATATTCATAATCTTATTATGATTTTTGTTAATTACTATTTGTAATTATTAATTGCTAATAACCACTCCTGCACTACTAGTGTACCCAACAGAGACCAGAACCTTGGTTTTCACAGAAAGTTGTTTGTGGTAAAGTATTCTGAACTAGAGGTTTGCTTGGATACGGTCGAAAACCATGGACATGTGTTCCTAAGGTCAGGAATTAATCTCTACATACCACAAGTAACTTCTAGGTTTATTGGTTTGCACCACTGTATTGAGTCTACCATTTACAAAACCCAACCTTTTTTTTGCAGTAGAATATCATAACGAGATTGTCAAATTATTGTTTATATGTTTTTTTTTTTATGAATTGAAGATGAAACATGTCAGAGATAATTACCTACAAGGTGTCCATTAATCAACGATTTGGAGGCCAGAACGGTCCAACCTATACTTCATAATCTGATCACTTGTGTTCAGATGGACAGTGTAGGCTACTTCCTGCAGCTTGTGTGTTGCAGAGGCCATCCTGTGGTGATGCACTGAAGGACTACACTGTTGTAAATAAGATATTACAGGTGTCTGTATATCAGGGTTTCATCAACACCCTTCAGCCATTCAGAATTGAGTATTCACCCGGACCTTGGTGTAAATTTGGAGATAGAAGGCTGTAAGGATAGAGGGTGCTGTATATTGTCCAAATAGTAAAGTAATTTGCTTCTCTGAGGCAAATTAGTGATTTGTGTTTTTGGCGTATACAGTATGTATAAAATTGAATTGACAATCAGAAAATCTCCTTCAGCCTCCTGACCTCAAGGGGGATGTTGTTTGTGCTTGACTGAGTCAGAGATATAACTTAAACTTGCATGTTAAGACAATTTGAATGAAAGGTTCTGACCTCAAGGTTGAGAAACTGTGTTCTACAACTCTCTATAGCTGTGTAAACAGAGCTACAAATGCCAGCAAAATAAAAATACATATTGTGTGTGTGTGTGTGCGTGCGTGTGTGTCTTCAGCCTTCATTTCCTGACTGTCTTCTGCGTCCTGGTGAGGACTACCAACATGTCACTCGATTTACCTTCACCACTGTCTGATGCGACTTCAACCAACAGGAGGACAAAAAGAAGAAAGCTGGGAACTTTTAAGTCAAAAGTCACATTGGTCTACAGCACAATCATGTACATGTACTGTTCATGTTCAGCAGCCACTGCATGGGGCAGTTTAAAGCATTCCATTTAATTTCCTGAATGTGTAAATGTGTCATTTGGTGTAGATTTTTTAATTTGAAGAACTTTGTCATCATGGTGCTGGGAAGCGATCTGCAGGCAGGCTGCATAATTACAGCCTGTATATGTAACGTGATGGGCCGTGACATGAAGCACTGTTAATAATAATGTGATTTATGATCATGTGCAAATTCATTCTTACATCAAATAAAAAAGTAATAAAGAGTTTAAGCACCCCAGCTTGTTACTGCCATTTGTTCCACTGTGTTCATTAGCATCAGATTGTCTATGATTGATTGCAGTCCATCTGTCCTGTTTATGCAGTATTGTACAGTATGTATGTTATGTAACATTGCAATGTGTGAGTCTTTACACAGGCTGAACTATTCCTAGAACACTAGGTGAGGAGGCAGGTTTGGCTGAGAGGGCATCCTACCGCTCAGCTAAGAGACATGATGTGTTGCTATGGCAACCTCATCCATCAGTCAGAGAAGCTTTTAACAGCTGAGATTTCATAAAATGTAGAAGTTGTGAGCCTCATTGCCCTAGAGCTGGAGAAAAGGACAGAAAACTGATCTGATCTGATTAAAATCTGGCTGTGTGGCTTCCAGACTTTTTTGTTTGACTGTAGGGAGTGTAGTGTGAGACGGCCTGCACCATGAAACAGCCACAGCTTCATCTCATGCAGGAGGAGAGAGGACTGCTAACATTGTGACAGACAGAGAGGGTGGGACACTGACAACACCAACCTCTCAGGTAATACACTTTAGATGGGTTATTTCCTACCATGAATTAGCTCTTCTTTGGAGTTTCAGTTTGCTGCTATTTTGTAAATAATACAATATTACAAAACTGAATAATTATTATTAATGAACATTAATAGTTAGTAAATATTGCTGCCTAAACTGCACACTGTGAGGGTATTGGCAGTGTTAATTTTCAAGTCTCTGAAATCAATTCTACTACAATTTTCTTAAATTTAAAAAATGTTGTGTGTTCCTATGTCAGTAATTATTCTAACATTAAACCCTTTTACCACATTTGTCTCAAATGATTGGTTCACATTATTAAAGCTGGAATTGATAAGATTGTAGAAACCAGTAAGACCAAGCTAATTTTGAAAGTATCTAACTGAAGAAATCCCACCTCCTCCCTCCAGAACACATGAACACGCACTGCCTGACATCAGCAACTGCCCCCTAACTCTGCTGGCCAGCTGGGAGATGTGTTTACAGCTAGTTCGCTACGTTCAACAAATTCTCTTGATTTTGAATCTAATAAATGCATAAATAATAGGGATGTGCGTCTCTCCCTTATAAGACGATCTGATACGCATCTAGATACAGGGGCTCGGATACAATTCAGGGATGATACATTTTTAATACAGGACAATTTGGTATAATTCAATATGATGCAATGTAATACAGTTCTTAACATTTGTTTCATGTAGTCATTCCCTTTCTATTATAAATTAAAATAAGCTATTTCTATAACAGTTGCAATACTTGGGGTTCCCTGATCTTTTGTATATATGTCTGCTATACTTCATGAAAGACCAGGTAGCCAGGTAAGGTATTTTTGTTACTTTAAGGCATGAAGAAAAAATGGAGGACAAATGTCATTTTGAAACCACCTACAGGTTAGTCCAGTGGAAGTCTCTATGGGCCGCCCGCACAACACAGAAGATCCAGATATTTTCATACCTGGGAAGTTAAGTTTTTTTTTTGCACCAAGCAGCTTTCATAGTAATGAATGGGGCCCTGCCTCCACTGCTGGGTAACGTCCTTGTGTCTGCCTTTTCAGACATCTTGCTTTTGTTTATTCCTCACAAGCATAGATCCAAAAGTAATAGAGACGTGCTTACATCTCTAATGTTTTTGGTTTCATTTCAGTGAATCTTTTTTTTGCGATCAAATGTTATTTTTATTTTCATTCAATCAATACAAAACATAAGTATACCATGAAATGGCAGTCTTTTCGCATACAAAAACAATATTCCTAAGACATAGGAACGTGCCCTAGGATATGGTATGACAAAGGGAGAGGGAGAAAACAAATCAAACAACCACAACAACTAAAAGAAAAAAAAATGAATAAATAAAATGTGCATTGGAGGTCCAAATAACAAACCAGAGAGACAAGGTGGGGAGAAATTGAAAAACAACATGGCAAAAGTACACACCCACCAGTACATATATGGAGGACCAAGAAGACACAATACGCAGACATACATGACAAAGACAGAGGGACACAAAAAAAAAGGGAGATGATGAAAGGGACTAAACAACTTTGGCTAAAGTAGGGAGGCTTTAGGCTTTAGTTTACAGCCTATCTTTCAAAGATTCAATAACACTGAGGTAGGTTTCTACAGTTTTCTCAGAAGTGCCATTAATTCGAGCTGTTGAGAGTTCCAGGTATGCCACATCCAAAAAGGAGAGGAACCAGGACTTGACAAAGAGTTAGGTGGCTTCAAACGAGTTGCAATCATTTTCTTGGCAGCCGTCAGCCCAACATGTTTTTGGATTTTAGAAAGTTTAAGGGTAGACAGGTTCTCTTTCATAATATTTCGTTCGATGTCTCACTATGGGATGCACGCCTCGCTGCAGCCCTCAGAAGCGTTAATCTCATTACGCCAATCCTGATTGGCTAGTGAAACGTGTCCGTCCGCCTCAGGTAGTCCCCTCTACCTTAAATAGCGCATGCGGACGGCACCACGTCATTCAAACACCTCTTCTCACTCGGAGCATATCTCACGTCCGAGGCTAGCTAGCTAAACTGTCCACAGGCGGACCTTATTTAGCTTCCGTCTCCGGGCGCTACTAGCTTTTGGATATCTTTTTCTTTGCTTAATCGATCACACCAGATCGAACCAGTGCTTTCCTTGCTCTCCACGGCTTGGCCAGCACTGTCCTCGATGCCCCACCACGGCAGTTCAAGCACCGAGTATTAGCACACCAGCTAATTTTCGGCTTCTTCACGTTAGCACACCAGCTAACTGCCTCGACTCCCCGCCTGCACACCAGCTCGCGAGGAATGGAGGCTAAATCCCCTCACACCAGAGGGCACAGAGACTCTGGGGCCCGACTCTGTCGTTGCGGGAATAAAATATCGAGTACGGATCCACACCAGGTCTGCTCGAGCTGCCTGGGGCTGCAACACGCCCGGCTAGCTATCGACGTCCCCGGCTCCTGTCAACACTGTGCGGTGTTCACCGTCAAGAGTCTCCGCAGACGGCTAGCCCGCCAAGCTAGCTTGTCTGGACATGACCCCTATCTCCCTCCCGGCGGCCCCGCCGTCGAAGGCGGAGAGGAGATGGAGGTCGCTGCGGTGGCGATACCGGAGGCTAGCGCCAGCTGGGGCTCCCAGCTCGACCTAGCCGCGGATCCCCCGCAGGAGGAAGACGTCCTGGAACTGGACTATGGGGACGATGACGATGGCGCCTCGGAACTCCTCATCTCAGAGGATGAAGAAGAGGACGACATCTTCATCACTCCGGCCCGGGCTGCGCAGCCCGCGGCCTCCGTCGCCTCTCGGGATGGAGATGAGAGTAGCACACCAGCTTCTCCCCTCCCCAGCTCGGACCTGCTCGACGTGTGCAAACGCGCTGCTGCCCGACTGGATATCCCCTGGCCCGCTGTCGTAGCTGAGACCACCAGATCCCGCTACGAGGGGAAGAAATTGCCCTTGGCTAAGAGTGCGACGAAGCAACGTCTCCCTGTCTTCCCAGAGCTGCTGGATGAGGTGGCGCGCTTATGGAGAGACCGCCCTTACAGCAGCAGGAGCCCGATTCCCGGAGCCTCGTCCCTCGACTGTGAAGCGATGGAGAGCCTGGGTCTGCTCCGCATGCCTCCGATGGAGCCACTCGTTGCAGCGCACCTTCACCCACGGCTGTCAGCGGTGTCCTCCCGGAGCCCCAGCCGGCCATCCAAGTCTGACCGTTTTCAGTCAACTCTGACTGAAAAGGCATACAAGGCGGCGGCGCTTTCGGCCAGAGCGCTCAATGTCCTCTCCCTGCTCACGGCTTATCAGGCTGAGTTATGCGAGGATTTTGTGCAAACTCAGGACCCAGCTACGTGGGAGGAGATACCGGTCATCACCGACCTGTGCCTCCGTATCCAACGCTGTGCGGTCCAGGCCACGGGAAGGTCGATGGGGGCAATGGTTCTGCAGGAACGAGCGCGGTGGCTCAACCTCGCCAACCTGTCAGACAGAGAGAAGGACGACGTCCTGGACATGCCCATTGTCCCGGAGGGGATTTTTGGTTCCGCGTTGGCTTCGATGCAACGGCGGTGTGAAGCCAAAAAGAAGGAAGACGAAGCTCTCCAGCTCTGCCTCCCTCGAAAGCCCCAAGCTCCCTCTCCGCCTGCACAGCGGAAAAACTTCGCGCAGGCTGCTGCCCAAGTTTCGCAGTTTAAAATACCTAAACTGTCGAAACCCCGGCCCGGCTGGGCAGGGGAGGTGGGGGCGGGCCGGGGTTTCGACAGTTTAGGTATTTTAAACTGCGCCTCCGTATCCAACGCTGTGCGGTCCAGGCCACGGGAAGGTCGATGGGGGCAATGGTTCTGCAGGAACGAGCGCGGTGGCTCAACCTCGCCAACCTGTCAGACAGAGAGAAGGACGACGTCCTGGACATGCCCATTGTCCCGGAGGGGATTTTTGGTTCCACGTTGGCTTCGATGCAACGGCGGTGTGAAGCCAAAAAGAAGGAAGACGAAGCTCTCCAGCTCTGCCTCCCTCGAAAGCCCCAAGCTCCCTCTCCGCCTGCACAGCGGAAAACCTTCGCGCAGGCTGCTGCCCAAGTTTCGCAGTTTAAAATACCTAAACTGTCGGAACCCCGGCCCGCCCCCACCTCCCCTGCCCAGCCGGGCCGGCTGGTCCAAGAAACCCTCGGCCCCGGCTGCAGCTCCGCCGGCACAGCCCGCGCAAGCTGCCACTAACCAGGCCAGGAGGAAGAAGAGAGCCGCCTGAAGGCCCCTCTCTTCACCGGTGATGCAGCTGGAAGTTTCCCGTTCTCCAGCTCCACCTGTTCGGCTTTCGAGCGTGTGCTCAGGGGCCCCCCACGCCCCCGTCTCTCAGCTGCCACGGACCTTGCCAGAGCAAGCCGGGAGAGACGGACATTTGACGGCAGAGGGTTCAGCAGTTGCCCCTCCCTCATGTCCACAAGCACGCACACACACACAAGTTTTCATAAAGAAAATAAATTGTGTTCCGCTGTCGCATCCAGGCCGAGTGCCGAGGGCGCAGCTAATAAAAAAAGCCAAAACTATCAGAATAAGCAGCGCGGTGGCGACATCCGCTGTCCCCCCTCGGCGGAAAGCTGCGGCTTTTCCCGTGGGGGGGGCTGCGCTGTCTTCCCGGGCGGAAATGCACAGCACCGCCCGGGAGCCATGTCACTACCCCACCAAGGGAGAGCCCCACCGCACCGCGGCTGGAGCCTCTCATGGTGGAGGGGCTGCGGTGCGTGTCCACTCTCTCCCTCAGATGCGAGAGATGGGCCGCGCTCGCAGCTCCACCCTGGGTGTTGAGGACGATCGCGAAGGGATACAGGCTGCAGTTCTCAGCTGTTCCTCCGCGATTCGCCGGTATAATACACTCCCAGGCTCAGGGAGAGTCAGCTCGCGTTTTACAGGAGGAAATCCTCTCACTGTTAAACAAAGGAGCAATTTGTGTCGTCCCTCCCGCACAGTGTCAGAGCGGTTTTTACTCCAGGTATTTTCTGGTCCCCAAACGGGGGGGGGAGCGGTATTCGCCCTATCCTGGATTTACGTGCTCTGAACAAATATCTCAGGAAATACAAGTTCAGGATGCTTACGCACGCATCCCTGCTGCGCCTTGTGAGACAGAACGATTGGTTCACTTCTGTCGATCTGAAAGACGCGTATTTCCATATCCCGATTTATCCTCCCCACAGAAAGTATCTGAGATTCGCTTTCCAAGGGAGCTGTTACGAGTACCGCGTGCTCCCTTTCGGTCTGTCTTTAAGCCCGAGGGTGTTTGTGCGGTGCACAGAAGCGGCAATAGCCCCGCTGAGACGGCAGGAGCCCCTGAGGAGGCCAGGGCGCACACGCGTATTCTCATACGTCACCTAATTGATCTGGGTTTCGTGATAAACGCGGAAAAGAGCATGCTATCCCCAGCGCAGGGCATAATCTTTCTGGGATTATCTCTGGACTCAGTGACTTTCACAGCGCGCCTCTCGGCGGAGCGAGTGAAAACTTTCAGGGCATGTCTCGCGCTCTTTCATCCAGGCAAATCTGTTCAATTCAGATTGTGTCTTCGATTACTCGGGCTGATGGCGTCTGCCATTCTCGTAGTCCATCTTGGTCGCCTCCACATGAAGGAATTCCAGCTTTGGGTGGCCTCATGCGGGCTGGATCCCGTGCGTCATGGCGCACGGAGGATACTGGTCACACCAGGCTGCCCCAGGGCGCTGCGCTGCGCCACTGGCGCGTCCCGTCCTTTCTGACACAAGGGGTGCCCATGGGCTCCGTCTTGTCCAGGAAGGTGGTCACTACGGACGCCAGCCTGACGGGCTGGGGCGGAATTCACGAGGGCCGGTCTGTGAGGGGCCACTGGAGTGTGGACCTCCAGCGGTCTCGCATAAATTTTCTGGAACTGTCAGCGGTGTTCCTCTCCCTGAAACATTTCCTTCCGTCTCTCACGGGTCATCATGTCCTGGTGAGGACGGACAATACGACGACAGTGGCGTACATCTACCGTCAGGGGGGGTTACGCTCCCGTCGGTTGTACATGCTGGCACGCAAACTGATCCTGTGGAGCTGCGGCCGTCTCCTCTCCCTGAGAGCGACGCACGTCCCAGGAGCCCTGAACACAGGCGCGGACCTGTTGTCCAGGGGCGCGCCAGTATACGGGGAGTGGACTCTACACCCGGAAATTGTGGAACAGATATGGGGCCGTTACAGTCGGGCCACGGTGGATCTGTTCGCGTCGAGAGGAAACGCGCAGTGCGCGCTGTTTTACTCTCTGCGCAGCATGGATGCTCCCCTCGGCGTCGACGCACTAGCGCACGCCTGGCCGCACGAGCTTCTTTACGCGTTCCCTCCCCTGGCCTTGATACCCCCCACTCTGTCCAGAGTGAGGGAGCACGGCCACGCACTGATTTTAATAGCTCCGCATTGGCCTGCGATGCATTGGCTGGCGGAGATATATCGGTTGCTGTGCACTCAGCCCTGGCAGCTCCCGCTGCGCAGGGACCTGCTATCGCAGGGGGGGGGGGACGGTCTTCCACCCGCACCCAGAACGCATGGCGCTGTGGGCTTGGCCCCTGAGTGGCTCAGTCTGTCAGCTGTGGGACTCTCACAGCGCGTGATTTCCACCATACAAAGTGCTCGTGTTTGAGGGGTGGTGTCACAGAAATGGCCACATTCCCTTTCAGTGTCCAGTAGGAGTGATATTATCATTCTTGTAGGACCTGATTGACAAACGAAAAGCCTTCTCCACGGTTAAGGTGTACTTGGCAGCTATCGCCGCCTGTCACGTGGGGTTTGGGAAGCAAACAGCGAGCCAGCACCCGCTGGTTTGCCATTTTATGAAGGGAGCGCGCAGGCTTCTCCCCGTGTCCAGACCACTGGTACCACCATGGGATCTGGCTGTGGTTCTGGAGGGTCTTAAAGGACCTCCCTTTGAGCCACTGGAGGGAGCAGACTTGAAACACGTGTCTCTCAAGACAGTGTTGTTACTGGCTCTGGCTTCGGCTAAACGGGTTAGTGACATCCATGCGCTTTCGGTGCATTCGTCATGCGCTCAGCTCTTCCCGGGGGATGTAAGGATGATTTTGAAGCCCAACCCGGCTTTTGTGCCTAAGGTGGTCGGCTCAATTTCTCCTATTGACCTTGTGGCCTTTGCTGCTTCACCAGGAGAGCAGCGGTCACATGCGTTGTGTCCAGTCCATGCGGTGCGCACTTACATGGATAGGACAAAGGGTTTCAGGAGGAGCGATCAGCTGTTCGTCTCCTGGGCTAATCCTCATAAGGGAAAACCTATCACAAAGCAGCGCCTATCCCACTGGGTGGTGGAGGCAATTGCTTTGGCGTATACGAGTCAGGGTTTGCAGCCACCTGTGGGCCTGCGAGCACACTCGACTCGGGGTTTGGCCGCATCCTGGGCCTTATTCAGGGGAGTTTCTGTTCAGGACATCTGTGCTGCAGCGAGTTGGTCCTCGCCTCTCACTTTTGTCCGCTTCTATAAGCTGGACGTTTTGCTGTCCTGATTGGAACAGAGTACTTTTCCCTGTGGGTTGGTGGATGTTAGGTAAGCTTGTCTGGCAATACGGGAGCTACCACATCCCATAGTGAGACATCGAACGAAATATTATGAAAGAGAACTTAGGGTTATTTACATAACCCCGGTTCTCTGAGTAATATGAGTGAGATGTCTCACCAGACATCCCTTCTTGCTTGGGCGAGTGAGAAGAGGTGCTTATCTTGAATGACGTGGTGCACGTTTCACCAGCCAATCAGGATTGGCGTAATGAGATTAATGCTTCTGAGGGCTGCAGCGAGGCGTGCATCCCATAGTGAGACATCTCACTCATATTACTCAGAGAACCGGGGTTATGTAAATAACCTTAAGTTATTCAGAATCAATGTACTCACAGTTACAGGCACTGTAACATGAATTAAGGCAGATAGCTCTTGGATGCAACATTGTTCCAGAATAAACTGACAGGAGGGCAGTCCCATATCATATGAAGATATGTGCCCTGTGCCCCCATTGGACACAAGGTACACAGAGGGTCATTAGCAATCCTCATGTGGTGCAGTCTGACAGGAGTGAGATATGTCCTATGTATAAAGTTATAATGGCTTTGCTGGTGGTCTGGATTACGCGAAACTAGGGAAATGTCAGACCACACCTCATGCCAATCAAATTCCTGGTCTAGTTCTGGGCAGACTCGCTCCCAGACCCGCTCCACAGGGAGTGAGAGGAGGTCAGGGGTAACCAAAAACTGATAGATCTTAGAGACCATACCCTTAGTCTTAGTCTGAACTGTAAACAAGTTCCGGACAGGGTCAGTGGGTAAACGGTTTTGCCAAGGGACACCATGTGCCTTAAGCGCTGATCTTAACTGTAAGTAAAAGAAAAAAGAAGAACCTGGCAGATTGAATGCATTTTTAATATCAGAGAAAGAAAGTAGTCCATAATTATTAAAAATGTCCTGTAAATAATGGACTCCCCTTTGTTCCCACTGTGGAGCTGACATAGGCCTCCCACCTATCAGAAGAGCTTTATTATTGAATATTGGAGAAAAGGTATGCCAATTGCATGTGATCATACAGCGTGCTTCAACCATTCTCCAAGTTCTGATTAGATGATAAATGATGGGGCCAAAGTGTAGTTGGCACTGTTTGTTAGAGATATTGACAAAAAGCACATCATGGAGAGACCAAGGCTCTACTATGCTGCTCTCTAAAGAACGCCAGGAAAATGAGATGGATGGGTTAAACCAGGTAAGCAGAGGCCTGAGAACAAATGACCAACAGTAGAGTTTAAAATTGGGAACAGAGAGGCCGCTGTCTTCCCTCCGTCTTTGAAGAATGGACATCTTTAAACGGTGCCGCTTTCTTTTCCATACAAACTTAGAGACTGCAGATTGAAGATTACTCCAATAATTAGATGGAGGAGAGAGAGGGATCATGGAACTGACAAAATTTATCCTAGGCAAGATGTTCATTTTTATGATAGAAATACAGGCTTGAATAGACATAGGAAGACTGGTCCATCTGTCCATATCCTTCAAAACGTTAGTAAGAGCGACTGAATAGTTGTGCTTAACAATCTGGTTTAAGGTGGGGAAGCTCTCAATTCCTAAATATTTAAACTGCCCAACTAGGGGTACATTAACAGGGATGACTGATTTCTTGGCGTTGTCATTTAAGTGCAGGAGCGCAGACTTGGACCAGTTAATTTTAAACCCCGATAACTCCCCATACTCCTCACAGATAGATAAGAGGTGAGGTAGACACAGGGCAGAATTTTCTAGAAACACCATCACATCATCTGTAAAAAATGAAAGCTGATGTTGTGTATCATGAATACATACAGGTGAGACCATGTTTGAGAGACGAATAGCCTGGGCTAAGGGCTCAAGAGATAGGACAAATAGTGCAGGGCTCAATGGACATCCCTGGCGTGAGGACCTACAAACTAGAAGTAAAGAGGAGAGAGTTCGACCTGTAAACACCCGTGCTAAGGGGTTTGAGTATAGAACTTTTACCATTCCAATGAAAGTGGCGCCAAAGCCCATTACCTCCAGGACAGACCAGAGGAATGGCCATTCCAATCTATCAAAGGCTTTCATTGCATCAAGCGATAGGAGTGACATTTGCATCTCGCTGTCTGTTGCAGCATCAATAGTATGCAGGAGACGTCTGACATTACCAGCAGCCATCCTTGATTTTATAAAGCCTGTTTGGTCAGAGCTCACTAATTCTGGCATGTGAGGCTCAAGGCGAAGTGCAAAGAGTTTTGCAAAGATCTTTACGTCAGAGTTTAGAAGACTAAGGGGGGGATAGCTAGAACAGTCAGTGGGACTCAGAGCAGTGTTAACATCCCTAGAGAATCCACCATTTTCAATAGATTTTCAATCATGTGAAGAAGGAAAGGACTCAGCTGCTCCCAAAAAGCTACATAAAACTCTGGGGGGATCCAATTAATGCCTAGAGATTTACCCCTCTGCATGCTCTGCACTGCCCCTCTCAACTCCTCTAAGGTGATCGATTTATCTAGATTGGTTGAGTCCCTACTAGAGAGCTGGGGCAGGTCCAGTTGGTTTAGCCATGAGTAACATCTACTTTTGACTGCAGTGACTTCTGATTGGTACAGGTAAGAATAAAAGGTTTTAAATGTTTTATTTATCTCTTTAGGATCAGTGGTGATGTTACCATCCACAGCTTTGATGGCAGGTATATCTGAGAAATACTCACTAGACCTGCCATGGAAATAGTATCGCTGTCTTGTCCTGTGAATTTGAATTTCTGATTTTTGCTTCAGGATGTTGTTAATTTCTTTTCGGACCAATGCACACTCCAAAGCTACTTGTTCTGAGAATTTAAGTTGCAAAGCAAAATCTAGCTGGGTGAATTTTACTTCCAGGTGCATCCTTATGAAACCCTTTATCGCGTCCCATAAAATTCTGGGGTCATCTACCGAACCATTATTTATGTCTATAAAAATCTTGAATTCTGAAATAAATTGAATGATAAAGGATTCATTTTTCAATAAAGATGCATTATAGCGCCATCTGGCTGCACGTTGGGACAAACCACCAAGTGTAACGGAGCAGAGCACACCTTTATGGTCAGATAATGCAGTTATTTATGCAGTTGGGAGCAGGGCTGCCCTATCAATACTATGAAAAAGTTGGGGGGATGCAAAAAGAAAATCAATTCTAGAGAAAGATTTGTGTCTTCCTGAAAAAAAGGTAAAATCTTTAGAGGAGGGGTTGACTGTTCGCCAGATGTCCACAAGTCCCAGACCACTGGCCCATGATTTAAGAGCATTTGTGGCCTGGCGTTGCTCCCCCGAAGCTGTTGCATTCTATCTATCAACAACTGGGTCCCACACAGCATTGAAATCCACGCCAACGATGAAAGAGTAATCAGTTAATTCTAACATTTTGGTTGTGAGGGTGTTATAGAAAGTACCATCAAAAACATTAGGGGCATATGCTGAGACAAGCGCAATTTTTCTAGCATGAAACTCTATTTGAGTGACCACAATCCTGCCTGCATCATCTGCCCAGGATGACAATACCTTAAGAGGAAGAGTCCGTTTGGCTACCATGGACACACCCTTTGTTTTTGTAGTGGCAGAAGAAAATGCTATTGTATGATAGAATCTATTTGCTAGACGTCCAGTATCGGCACATAACAGATGCGTTTCCTGCAGCAACGCAATGTCAACTTTCCTACTCTTCAGTAAACTCAGAGTGCTTGCTCGTTTATGTGGAGCATTCAATCTGCCACAGTTCCAAACTAAAAATGTAAGCTCACCCATTATCAAAAACGGTTGATTCTGCATGTTGGCATATTAATGAAAATATGTCACGATCGCCTTCCACTTCATTAAAATTCAACAAAGTTGCATCCAAAGTTAAGTCCCTCATAACACAAAAAAACATGTAAGATGTAGACACAGTACACACTAAAATGACAATACATAATTGGGAGGGGAGGGGAAAGAACATAGCCAGAGGCAAAAATACGCGTAGGTCTGTGATCAAAGATGGATATGGGGCAGCGAAAGGCACACACCAGCCCAAAGTAATACTGCAAGCAGCAATTAGTTTCGGCTCATGAATCGGTTAACAAATTATGAAGATCAAAACACTATGTCAAAAATCTAGGGGCAAATCACTTTTTACGTATGTCCAACTTAACAGACAAGCTCTTCATCTAGTGAACAGCACTGTAAATATTAGAACAGGCTTACCACTATTGGATAGCAACTCTTGGGCAAGACGCCCTCTGAGCAGGACCAATTTCCAGACAACCAGAAGTTCGGTTGAGTTCGGTTGAGTTCGGTAGGAAAAAAACCCTAAAGTGGGTGGCAATAGAGAACAAACCAGTGGCCCACATAGGTCCCAAACGAGCAATCAATGCAAGGTGTTGTCATCAAGCTCAGCAGGTCTCAGAGAGATCCGCTCGAGCCTTGTTGTGGGGGGGATCCGATGTGCTGGTGACCGCCGCTGGGGCCACCAGGCGGGCAGTAGCAGAATTCACGTAGTCTTCCACATCCTTGGGTGATGTGAATGATCTGTATTGTGTGCCCTCCTTGATTTTCAATGTTGCTGGATAAAGTAAGAAAAAGTCCAAACATTTATCCCGGGCTGTATCCATGGCTTGAAGGAAAGCTTGATGGCGCTTGACTGTAAAATTGCTGTAATCCAGGGAGAAACGGACTTTCAAACCCTCAACGGAGAGAGGGGATTTTTTTGCAGCACGCAAAATAGCTTGCCTGGTTGTGTAGTGGAGAACATTGAAGATCAGTGTGCGGTTAGCACCCTGCTTTCTGTGGCCTTTTAGCATTGTGATATTTTTAGGTTGTATCACAAGACACAATATATATCTTGATAAATAATGAATAAATGATGAAATGATGAAATATTGATATTGCAGCAGTATTGTAGGGATGACTATTGTTAATTTTACAAAATATCAACACAATGTTTTTTTGGATCAGTAATCATCAGTGATGTGGATGTAATGAATAAAAGAGTCTGATGAGTTCAGAAAATGACATCACTTTACTGTAATGCAGCCTTCAAAACCAGGAAAAGACAACACTCATCACAAAATCCCGATATCCAAAATCTAAGATGCTATATTACCTCATATCACAATAACAGTATAACACCCGAAGAGCATGCTCATGGTTATCAAGAGCGCTGGAGTTACTCTCCATTTTAGTTTAAAGTTCCTCCACCTTCCATCTAACAGTGCCGACATTAGCAGCCAGTGAGGCTAGCTCTGCTTGAATAGCACTTAGCTTCTCGTCGTTCTCCATCCCAACTTGCTGAATCTGGGCAAGGCGTGGCTTTAGGTAGCTTCGTTGTTTCTCCATTAAAGTTTCAGCGATAGAATCAACGTCCGGTTTAGAAATTTTGCCCTTCGTAGCCATTGTGAGTTTAGTGACTTTACTAAGCATAGAAAGGTTTAATCCTGAAACTATTTACTTAAATAAATCAACAATTGGCAAGGCTGGGCTAGGAGCTAGGGACCTAGGCTGCCATCTTGTCCAGCTGATCACGTGACTCTCATCTCAGTGAAGCTTTACACCCCTAATAAATAATAATAACTTAAATGCCACAATCATGTAAACACAAGCAAAATAGCCGTCACTAATGTACCTCAGTCTGTAAAGACTGCCACGCCAAACAGTTACTGCTGAAGTCTTTTTAGGCAGGACGTGCCATTCAGTAGCCATCTTAGCAATGCCCTCAGGCTGACAAGACCATTTCATTTCATCATTTAAGTGAATGAGCCATAACTTCACTTTCTATGGTCACCTGGACATAAAAACTGTACATGTATAGAATCACCCATTCAAATCTGATAAAAAAATTTTTTTAAAAACTTTGTTTTTCTGTGACTTTGCCAAAGTAAGGCTTTATTCCATCAGGCTATACTTCTACTATGCATGCACAGTTTCACGACACCATGTTCTTTTGCTGTTCAATACAGAGTTTATGCAGGAAATGTATGGACATTACGTTACAGAGTTTTCTTCTCAGAATGCTAAGTGGTTTGTCTTCTCTCTTATAACGTCTTCTTTATGCTCACTGCTGTGGGTTTGTCCTTTGTCATTAACCATTATTCAACTACCTCATGTCTAATTCACATGTTTGAAAACAACTAATATTATCGTAATAAATGTATACAGTGAACATGCTAGCATGTTAGTATTGGGAAATTTTGGCTGCAATTTCTCCATTGTTCTACTGCATCCAGCTCGCTAATAGCTTTAGCAGTACATCTGCCCAGAGTGTATGCAGCAGAGCTGCATGCGCACACAACACAAGTTGTGTAGGCCCCCGCAAGGTACACAAGAGCCCCACCTCCCCCTCTTGTCAAAGCCAGTGTCAGTGTTTACAACTGAGAGTTTACAGGCAAGAAGAGGAAAACAACAACAACATGAGAGTGAATTGCGGGAACAGCAGTCATGTAAACTTAAGGTGTTAAAAGTCATATTGAGTTCATTTGTGCTAGCTTGCAGTGCCAGTGCATTTCTCTGTAGTCTGTCCTGCTAATGGGGCAGAGCAGTACATCTCTACTGTGTGTTCTGAGATTTTCTGTCTGACAGAAGTGAGCTCGAAGTTTGATAAACGCCAACAGGCAATGGTGTTTATAAAATGCAGCTCAAAAGAGATAACTGCGCCACGTGAACACTGGACATGAAACTCTCGCTGTAGCAAACTCCGTGGACTCAGTCCAGACAGTATGTGGGTGTGATGACACTCCTCTTTGGCACACATAACAAACAATGATTATTTAGAAAAAATGTTTACATCCTTTAGTTGAGTAAAAGTACTTACACCACAATGTCAAAATGGTCCACTTCAAGTACAAGTCCTGCATTCAAAACCTTACTTAAGTAAAAGTAGGCCTATAATAAAGGCCTATGTACTGTCAGCAAAATACATAGGCATACCAAAATAAAACAAAAGTAGTACCGGGAAGTCTGTTTTTATTTCCGGGCCGATTCTCACCATGGCCCGCGGAGTAGAAGGTTTTAGCAGTACATGACTGTTTACCTGCCACACCCCCTCCACTCACCCTGCTCACTCTTCCTCTCCGCCCAGAGCTTCACTGGCAGCACACAGCTCGCTCATGACCTCTAGCTCCTCCCCCTGGCCACATCAGTCATTACATCTACAACCTGTAACTTTTCACATTCAGACTATCACCAGATGCAGGCACCCCCGTCCACTGAGCACAAGACATACTGATCTGGTCAACCTGCGTCCACTTCCCCGGTCCTCACAGCCCCTCACAAAGCAACATCACCTCAAAGTGGCCTTATTCAACACCCGCTCCCTCAACAACAAGAGCCTCCTTCTCAATGAATTCATAATGGACAATAACCTGGACTTTCTCCGTCTCACTGAAACCTGGCAAACACCTCTGGACTATTTTTCACTAAACCAAGCCACCCCCACAGGATACACTTACATGGACAAACCCCGCACAGAGGGCCGGGGAGGTGGCATTGCTGCCATCTTCAGGAAAAATATCAAAACATCCACCATCCCCATTCCTCCACCCCCCTCATTTGAACACCTCACCTACAAACTGTCTGGTACCTCTCCTCTGGTCACAGCCATCATTTATCGCCCCCCAAAACCACATCCCTCCTTCCTTTCTAATTTTGCTGACTTTCTGACCCAGTTATCCACCATCTCACCATCTGTTCTCCTCCTGGGCGACTTTAATCTACATATTGACAGCACAGACAATAAACCCGCCACAGAATTTTTAGAACTGCTGCAATGCCTCAATTTCACTCAACACATAACCTTCCCAACACACAGCCGTGGTCACATTCTGGACTTGGTTTGCTCCACTAAACTCAACATTCAACAGCTATCCAGTCACAATCTGCACATTTCCAACCACCTGGCAATCACAATGAACATTGAAATCCCTAACCCCACCCCAATCCAGAGCCGGACAATAACCTTCAGAAACCTTGACTCCCTCTCACCTGCAGCTCTCTCAGCCTCTCTCACCTACTGTCTGTCTGCCTCACCTCCCCTGCCCTCTGATGACCCCACTGACCTGGTCAACTATTACAACAGCACACTCTCCTCCTGCTTGGATCAGCTTGCCCCCGCCAAAACAAAAACTGTCTCATTCACCCACTCTGCCCCCTGGTACACCCCCGCACTCCGCCAATTGAAATCTCGGAAACGCCAACTGGAAAGACTCTGCAAGAAAACTGGATTATCTGTTCACCTTCTCGCCTACACAGACCACCTACAACAATACAAAGATGCACTCAACGCAGCCTGGACCACCTACTACTCCCACCTCATCCACTCTGGCTCAAACAACTCCAAGGCTCTGTTTTCCACCATAAACTCACTCCTCAAACCCCATGACAACACTCCCTCATCATTCACAACTGAAAAGTGCCAATCATTCCTTTCATACTTCCAAACAAAAATAGACACCATCTACAGTAACCTCAACACCTCTGGAATCCCTCCCATCTCACCACCTGCCTCACCACCTGCCACCATCCAGCCCCTGCCACAGTTCTCTCTAATATCTCCAGCACAGTTAACAACTCTCATGACTGGGATAAAAACCTTCACCTGCACCCTGGACCCCATCCCATCCAAACTCATTAAGGACTGCCTCCCTGTCATCTCCCCACTCATCACCGACATCATTAACACCTCCCTCAGCTCTGGTTCTGTTCCCCAAACCCTCAAACTGGCTGCCATCACACCCATCATTAAAAAATCTGGTCTCAACACTGACAATCCAAGTAACTTCCGCCCCATCTACAATCTCCCCTTCCTATCAAAAATCCTGGAACGTGCTGTAGCTTCTCAACTCAGAACCCACCTCACCTCCAATAATCTCTTTGAATGCTTCCAATCCGGTTTCCGATCAAAACACAGCACAGAGACAGCCCTCCTCAAAATTACCAATGACCTCCTCCTCTCCTCAGACTCCAGACATCTCAACATCCTCATCCTCCTTGACCTCACAGCAGCCTTTGATACCATCAACCACTCCATCCTGCTCTCCCGACTGAAATCTTCAGCCCACATCACTGGCACAGCACTCACCTGGATCCACTCCTACCTCACCAACCGTCACCAGTTCATCAGCATTAACAACTGCACCTCCTCCACCGCTCCCCTGTCACAAGGTGTCCCCGCCAACTCAAGTTCGACCACCACATTAACCACATCACCAGGACCGCCTTCTTTCACCTCAAGAACATCGCCCGTCTCCGCCCCTCACTCACCTTCTCTGCTGCCGAAACCCTGATCCATGCTTTTATAACATCCAGACTAGATTACTGCAACAGCATCCTATACGGCTCATCATCAACTCCAATACATTCAGAACTCCGCTGCCCGCCTGCTCACCCACACCTGCTCCCGAGAACACATCACCCCTGTCCTCCAAAAACTGTACTGGCTCCCCATCTCACACCGCATACAATTCAAAATCCTCCTGCTCACCTACAATTCACTTAACAACCTGGCCCCCACCCACCTCACAGACCTGCTCCACCACTACACCCCTTCCCGTGCCCTCCAATCCTCAGAGGGAAATCTCCTTGCCCTACCCCCTTGGACCAAGCACAGAACTTGGGGGGACAGAGCCTTCTCCGTTGCTGCCCCCACCCTCTGGAATTCACTCCCCAAACCCATCAGAGACTGTACAGACCCCCACACCTTCAAATCACTCCTAAAAACACACCTTTTTAAACTGGCTTTTAATCTGTAAATTAAATTAAATATGTCTAATTTTCTGTTCTTTTATCCTCTTTTCATTTTATGTCTTTCTTTTTTTAACCTTCTACATTGTTTGTGTATCTTAATTGTGTGTTACTCCACATTGTTCTATATTTTAATTGTGTTGATATTTTTATGTAAGCGTCTTTGAGCACCTGTAAAAGCGCGTTATAAATAAAATTTATTATTATTATTATTACCAAAGGTAAAAGAACAATGCAGTAAAATGTTTGTGTTTTACTATTATATCTCATGTTTTTGGATTGATTTTACTGCTGCATTAATGTGTATGTGTCATTATACTGCTGTAGATACAGAAGAAGATGGCGTGGCATTGAGAGGTGTTGGAGACAGGTCAGGCAGCTGTATATAAGCATGGTTTGATGGGCCCCTGTTATATGTATTGTATATCTTTTTTAACATCCTTAAACTCTTCAACCTTTCTAACAACATCAGCTGGCCATCCAAACAGAGGAATGGGAGTGTAAGACAGGGAAGGCGCCATCGTGACAAACAAAGACTGTGCACTCTGTAACAACAAGCTGACTCCAAACAACTAATAGGCCTACATGTACTATATGTTTGCTTGTGGATTATTGATCCTCCTGGCACCATATGTTAATACTGACAGCCATCAAACACAGACAGCGAGATAGCAGGAACAATTTCCAGTTTGTCTTCATAAATTTTGGATAATGGATTTGCAAGCATTAAGACTGCAAAAGTAAAACACAATAATGGACAGTTTACCTGGACAGTTTATGGACAGTTTACCTCCTCTATTCAAAGACGGTCATTCCAGTTTGACATAGTTCTTTGTACAGAGGAGGTGGCCTAAGACATTACTTATCATCCACCTACAATGCTGTACTGAGTTCTCTCCCCAGACAGCTTAACAACCCTTCACAACTGGGCTCACCTAGCCTTAACAACCCACATGAACAAATGTCGGATGTAGACCCAGTCTCCTTCTCTTGCTGCTCTGTTGAAACTGCCATCTTTGTCCAGGATTCTGTGGCCCACCCACCTGTTCAGCTGCTATGGCCTGTGTACACTCATTGGCTGCTAAGTACACTTCTGGATCCCAATGGGATTGCCTGCCTACCCATTTACGTCGGCAGGGGGTTTGGAAACATTATCATAGTACATATCCCCTCTGTCCCCTTGGCTCTGCAGCCAATAGTCCTACGAACCTACAAGTGGAGGAAGAGGCTTCCTTGGGGGTGTCGTTTTGGGAGTCAGAGAGAGAATGGACAGGTCACAATATACTGGTTCTCCTTACCCTCCCCTTCAGAGTCTTTGTGGAATTTTTTAGCTGCAGGGTGGTATCCACCTCATGTGACCTCATGTGGAAAAGGTGTGCTCAGTGGAGGAGGAGTTGCAGGTATTGAGACAGAATATGGAGGAGGCAGAGCCCTATTTCTGGCCCTACATCTTTGGTTCTTCTTCTTCCTATTACTAATACTTTCTTGTTCCAATTCTTGTTTCAAGTCTATCTTTTCCTCCTTTCCCCGTGCCTTTCCTTCCAACATAACTCTACACCTTCTTAAACATTCTGTGCTTAATGTGCCTTTCAACTGAAACACAGCTTGGGTGACATAGAGCCAAAGTGGAACATCCTCAACCACATTCTCTCCCCATTAGTCTGCCATTATTTTAGCAGGGCCTGTTAGAGGGTCAGATAGAGCTTCTTATTTCCCAGTTTTATTTGTTTTGCTGTTCCTCAATGTTGGCAGGAGGTAGCCGCTGTTGTTCGGCTGCCTGGTAATATTTTTTTGTTCTGATTTTTATTTAGCTTGTTTGTTGGTGCTGACTTGTGTGTGTGTGTGTGTGTGTGTGTGTGTGAGTGAGTGAGTGAGTGAGAGAAAGAGAGAGAGAGAATCAAAACTTGGACTGACCCGTTTTTGATAGCGTACATGTACTTTTTTGGGTGAAGTGAAATACGCATAGATATAGGACAAGTATTTAAGATTAATTTTAAAGAAAGAAAAATGTACATTCTGCTTACGCTACCTCTATTGTGAAAAGCCAGAACATCAAAGCAAAGATGGATTATGACACACCTGGAGTTTTTAAATCCTCACGTGACGCATAGAACAACAGAATCAACCTTGAGAGTAAGTGTCTATAATCCTGTGTTAAAAATAGTATTTGACCTAAAGAAAATGGCAAGGTGGCATCACTTCTCTTATCTAATTATTTTTCCCTCATGTCTTTACCTGTGCTGTTTAGTACCCTTCATATTGGGGACAATGTCCCGGATGCTCTCTCCTTCTCCAGCTTCTGCCCACTCCTCTAGAAGTTCAATCTCTGCCACTGTAGAAGAGGAAACATCTTCAGCCGATTCAGTATCACATTATGATGAGACCGCCAAAAGACCCCGCATTAACAAAACAAAGGCAAAGCCCTCTGAGGCTACTAATATTTAGTGAGCAAAATGATCTGTTAAAGCAGGTTCTTTCTACTCTTTTGTTGTCTTTAACAACTAATGGACAGGATAAAGTCACAGAGAAAAGAAGAAATTGCACTCATCTGTACTTTCATTTCTAGTGACAGGAGGGTCAGGATGTGTATTTTCTTTCAATGCCATACTTTTTTAAAACCCCTTAAATTAAAGCTGAAAGTCTACACTTCAGTCCCATCTTGATTGTTTCATTTCAAATCCATTGTAGTGTTATATAGAGACAAAGTGATAAAAATTGTGTCATTGTCCAAATAATTACGGACCTAACTGTATACAAAACACAGAGTAAATCAACAAAGAGTACAATTATTAATATATATACATATATATTAATATCAGAGCTAATACATGCAGCATGGCGAGAACACTGTGGGTCTTCACTCCATGCTGCATGTATTAAAGAGATCTGATTCATCTTATTAGCATCTCTCTAGGAGAAATTCCCTTACATTTGCTAATCTTAAACTCATTTAGAACTACTTACATGATCAGGCACCTCAGATGCTCAGTGACCTTTCGTTTCACTCAGAGTTTCAGGCTCAGTAACATGTGGAGCATCCAATGGGAATTGTGAGGGACACGTGGACAAACAGCTTTTTCTGTTCGGTGATTAATGTGGACTTCCTTACCTGCTGAACTCCTGACTGGGATAATTTTAAACTCAAACTGAAACAGTTTCTGAAGAGGGATCAGTTGTGTATTCATGAATAATCTGGTGCTTCATGGCCGATGATGGTGGTGTCGTCCACACACTTCACAATAGAGTTTTCCTGATGTCTGTGCTTGAGTGAAGGGAAGTAGATATGTAGAACCTGTGATGTGACACTGTAAACTGAAATAGTAGACATTAAAATAAGATAAAATGAAATAATTACCTTTTTAAATGAGAATTTCACATGGCCTATTAAAAACTGTGATGATGTCATTACTTCATAGTAAAGTCAGACAGCCAGATTGTTTCCAGAATGGACAGACTTTTGATGGACTGGATGTGCCACCTCTTATCCTTGAAGAAACAGCTCTGCAACATCTGTCAAGCAATGACCATTGTGGAACTCTGTGGGCACCTCCAAGGCCAATAGATGTAATTTGTGGATTAACTCCATTATTACATGTATGTGGAAGTTGTGTGTTGTACAATGTGACATACTATTAGAAGAACACAGAAGTTGTGAGTTGTGAAAGAGGATGATAAGGCAGGAGGTGAGGAGATATGGCCTTAACTCTGCAAATCAAAAAGGGATGTGCCTCTTTTCACAGCCAAGTAAGTTATATCATCTAGCCTTTTGTTTCAGTTCATTTCAAGGGTAACTTTCAGTCATACATTTAGTTCAGTTTGCTTATGTCAGTGTATAATTTCAAAAGATCAGTTGTATAAGACGAATAATACGCTTTTACCCACAATACTTTTACATTTTCCATCTCCAGATACTGAACTATACACTCTTAAAAAATACGACATCTGTAAGTAGCCTGTTTCTGGCTTTTTACATGACTGAAAGCATTTTAAAATTAACTAAATCTTTAAATTTCAACACATGTGACTTGATAATCAGTCTTGTGACAAGTTCTCTTATATCCCCCTTGTTTTAGAATTAGTCACATACATATTGCTCTGTGCACCAACCAGAATATGGAAGAATTAGTGGTCAATGACGAAAAGCGAAAAATCTAAACTATGGCTAAGCATCTACAACAATTACTTGAATCATGGTGGATGTGTTGATAGGGTTTCTCACAATCCAAAAAACTAAAGATACTCTGTGCAACATGCGAAACCTGTAGTTTGCTCATGTTTTTTGAATGCAATTGTTGAATATATTGTATATATTGTAAAATAGTGTCAATCATTTACTGGTGTGAGCTGTAATATTAACTATTTGGCCCACTGGGTTCTTGCAACAGATGCTTTTATGACATTTTACAAGGCACCCACATCAGCTTTAGGTTAAGAACTCTGAAAGACGTATCTTTTCCTCACTATTTCAATTTCAAAGCACACCACACTGCTTCACTTTTTTAGATTGTAAACATTTTCTTCTGTCCACAGACACTTCTCTAGAGGTGCGGCTTTGGAACTTTCAACTTTTTCATCTCACTTGAGTCTGCAGGCTTGAGAAGTGTATACGTATGCAACAACTTTGTGCCCACACAATGTATATTTATAGACACTCCAAGGTCACCACCTTTAAGCCGGAATTATGCTTTTGACATTAATGAGTGCATGAGTGTATGCAGGTCATACATTTCATCATCAGTGGGTGAGCGCATGTAAGCTCTGTGCAGACATCCCTGTGCCTTAAATTTGTAGTGACCGCACGACTAATTCAAATAGCCACTCCCCTACAACAAGCTACAGAACATGTCTGCGGATGTGTGAATGAGGACGCATTTGAATTTTTATTTATCTTTATTAAAACCATTCCATATGTTTTTTGGCACCTTTCAATTCCACCATGCTTTCAGCTACAGAAACCATTCAAATATCAAAATGTTCAGCTCTAGAACAGTGTGCTTGTATTCAATAATTTTATACTTACTGTACTAAAATATTAAGCTTTTTCAACAAAAATGTGCCATAGAGAATCAATGGAAGGCACTGCTACTGCTACTGCTACTGCTACTACTGAAACTACTACAGCTACTATGAATTGCACTACTATAACTACTACTGCTGCTGCTGCTGCTACAAATTCTGCTACTAATGCTACTGTTACTACAGCTACTGCAGCCTTCAGTACTACCACTGCTCCTCATCTGGCTGTGCTTATCCCTACTGCTCTTGGGAGTGGATAAAGCAGATGTTTCATGCAGCCATGGTCATGAGTTAAATTTCCCACTTTAAGAAACATTTCTAATATATTTCTAATATATAAATATATACTATATATAACATGCATACACATGGTTGATTATGTGACTGGTTACACATGTTGTTTCTTCTCTGTCTCTGGCAGAATTGGTAAAGCACATGCCTCATGGTCCTATGGTCAGGGGTTGAAATCCACATCGTCTCACTCAAAGACAAATTATCAATTAAAACCTTCATACCTGCATACACATGATTGATTGGATGATTGGTCATGCTATAAAAAGTTCTTCCTCAAAGAAACTGTCTGAGTCTCTTTTGATAGACACTACTGGATTTAGACATGTTAAAATATTCCACATCCCTGCACCTACTACTGCTACTACCACTTCTCTGGCTACAAGTTTTGCTAGACTATCATTACTACTGATATACTGTGGGAGGGTGGGTAAAACACATGGCTGACGATCCCATGACCAGGGGTTTGAGTCCTCATCTTCTCATTTTAAGAAAAAATTCCAATGTATTTCCAAACCTCACACATGCATAGTTACGCATGCTGTATTGGATGACTTAAATATGCAGTCGTACATTTGGCTTAGAAAAAATACATAAATAGACATTTGCTACATTCATCGATCAGTAAGTTAATTTGTTTTATGGTAACTTCCTGTAGCACACAGTGCACATGGTCTGTCTGTAAAGTAAACATTTTTCAACATACTCAGGGCATCTAAATGGAGATTACAGCATTTCACATAGAAATAAATGGACTTCAGGCTGATGCACATAAGTACACAGAACTATGTGGATGTGGGGCGTTAGTCGTTAAAAGTGACAGTAATTAAAAACATGAGCTTGCTGGCTGTGCTGCCAGGGATTTTTTTAAAAAATCCCTAACAAAACATTAAACACTCAGTTTGCTATGTATGTAAGCTGATATAATTGCTGGCATCTTTACCCTCTCCACTCCCCACCCATTACTAATGTTTGAGTGTGTGAACTTGTATGTGCATGTGTGAGAAATACCCTTTTGTAAGTATTAAGTGAATGGATCATTTGAACAGTCTCATCTTTCAGCTGCATTCTTGTCTAACAGGCCGAGCTGCCTGAAAGCTGATCTGAATCACAGCCTTAGTGTGAAAACAGGCAATGTGAGAAAGACCAGACACAGAGGAAGATTAACTGTGTCTGCAGGGTTAAACAAGGAGGAACAGGAAATGACTCGGCCTTATTGCATTATTCCGTTTGTGACTTCAATCTCAGGCCACACAAGCCACACATACACACATAAATACACCACTGTCACAGTGTGTCATTTGAACTACTGTCTAACTTGTATACATTTTGAAATATTGCATTACTAAAACATTTTAAGCTTGCTAGAGGTGGTTGGTGGCCATGGTTGTGTTCTCCACTTTTATACATCAAGATCAGTTTACTCGTCATGATTAGTATCACTCAGCCTGCCTTAGATAACAAACAAGCTATTGTTATTATACTGCATGTCAGTAATTTAAATGATAAGGCTAAAGCATTCACGATTGTTATTGTCAAAAAATCTGATGAAAAGACTCAATACTTTCTGACTTCCCTACCCTGTCTGTGGAAGGGAAGTTCACAATAAAGCCATACATCTTTAAAAACAGCTCACAAATATCTAGTTTCATTTCATTTCATTTATAGAAAAACAACCTCAGTAATTTCCTTAAACAGCTGGACACTGTAGCTCTGACACACGCTACTCAAAAAGGAGGAAACAGTGAGTCATTGATGTGTTTTTAATAGTTTTTGGAGCTTAATTATCGAAAGAATCACTTCAATGATGATTTGAGCATAAGCAAACTATGAAATATCACCAGACTTAACATTTAAACTTTGAAAAAATGTGCAATCATCACTGTTATATGAGCATCTAAACAGGCTAAACTGTCTGAACCACCGAAATATCACTAATGGGAATAAATGATTATATAAAAACACAACAAGATACAGTAAACTTACATCACTTTTTGACACAGCTTCAAGCTACACACTTAATGATAGTAACAAGAACAGAGATAAAACATTAGGGAGGATGAAGGATGAAAGAGAAAACCAAAGCAGCAACAGCCAAAGTGGTCGGCGCTACCAACGGGGCAACTATTGCTCACAATCCGCCGCACCAGCGCCACTGCTGGCAGAGTGTTTTACAAACCAACTGCGAAAAACCCAAACCCATCCATTACCACCAGACTGAGAAAATTAGTGCTGACGGAGAGGAAATTGTGGATTAAAACAGAGCAGGTCAGGTCGCCGGTATGGCAGTATTTTGTATTTATTTGTGTGATTTTATTTCTGCCTTTTTCATTGTTGTGTTAACATAAGTATAACCTGTGTACCTTAATAAAGTTCAAAATAAAGAGGTTAAATTCTACCTTTTTTCAGCTGGTCTATAAAAATGATTACAAAAGAATAGGACATGTCATTAAATGATCAAAAATGATCAATATTGCCCCATATGAATCTTCATTATCGGATAGACTTTTTAGCCGTATTGACCAGGTCTACGCTCACCCAAGGGTAGAGGTAGTGTTTTTTGTTTTTTTAATTACCTCCATTACAGGTTTATGAAAGATATTTTAAATAAAATAACTTAAACAAAATAATTAAATGAAATATAATACACATTTTACATATATTTCCTTTACATGTGTGCATTTACTGTGTTTCATTCTTAATAAGTGAATTACTTCATTTTCAAGGGGACAACTCAGAAAACAAAGTGAAAACTGTCCAGTCTGCAAGACAGTCGTCTGTCCTGACAGCGATGATAAACTCTGTCCATGGTTTTGCCCCCAGGCTGTGATTGGACAGTTGATCAACAAATTGTGGCCAACATGTTATACAGATATTCATGGTAACATCTATAATGTGAATTCCTGACTGCAATTTTGGTCCCAGTAATATTTGCTCTTAAAGTGTGCCAAAGTAGATCACATTTCATGTTTAAGTTTCATTTGAGTAAAAGAAAATGTATAAATGCAGTTGCAAATACTTTTCACTCATATCTTAAGATGTTTGATTTGGGAGAGAACTTGTTCTAATTCTGATTCTAGCTAACTATCTATTAACCTCCCCTGCACTTTCATTCGTTTCTAACTGCAGATATCTCTTGTTTTTTGTATGACTTTCTCTGTAGTGAGTGTTTTGTCAGAGTGACTGTTATTTGGGGTGCTTTAACTGTGCACTCTCGCTCATGTCTCTCGTTATATGGAGAACTGTTTTCTCTCCTGCTCTGCTGGACAGTTACAGTGAGTAACCATTGATTTTGCTTCTCACGGCAGAGTTTTATGTTGTTTTCCAGTTTCATTTCCTCATGTTGTATATCAGGTACTGTACAGTCGCTGTGCCATCTGTGTACATGATGTCCTGTGTTGCGCCATTGCGCTGTGATGCATTGGCAAGACATGGACTGGTTATTGATTTTTCACAAGTGTCTGTTGTGTGTGGGGACCCAGTGAGGTCTTGCTCACCCTTATATGCCATAAGGCAACTAGGGGCTAAGCCTATATTAAAAAAATACTTATGTACTGAAGCCAATTGTCCGGCCTTAATTTAAACACAAAGCAACATTGAGGGGAGGCCCACATAGTAAGTGGCAGTAAACTACAAGTCGTCTGTGAGGTACATCAGTTGCATACTGCAAGTTTATAGCTATTGATAATTTTCAACTTTTGTCCCTAGTTGTGTTTTTACATGTACAGTGTAATTAAAAAATACAGCTAGGTCTACGAATGTTAGCCAACCAGTTAGCTCCAACCTGTCCTGTCTCATAACACCATGTTGTACCTCAAAAGGCAATAGTCTAATATTATAGCTGCCCTGTAGTTTTAGCTAGGAGATGCAATATATGCCAGCAGTGTAAGTGTCCTTTTGGGACTATATTCCAGGGCTGCACCTGTACTCATAGAGCAACATCCAAGGGGGAACTCCAACACTTGAGTGATCAATGCTGTAACTTCATCATTCAGTCAGTGAGGGACAGACGTTAACGGTTTTTATGGCTGGCCCCTACTTTGCTGCAGTCCAGACAATAAAAGAAAATGAAAACTAATGAGAGTGCTTTTCATTTAACATTGGCAGGTTTAAAGCTAGGGTGGTGAGTTATTTTATAATTGTAAAAAATGTCTCAACATCTCAACAGCAGTCAATAAACCAAATGTTCTCGGGAAAAGAAATCCTGTGCCTGTTGCTGTCGCAGGCCTCTAATAAGCTGATCCAAACATTTCATTCAGATCAGTGAAATGTGTGTTTGGTCTACCAGCTTGTCTACCTACGCAGCTCCCTATCTGTGTGCACTGCCTGCATATAATCTTCCACAAGGCTTGTTGTACACGGCGTGGTTACGTTGCTGAAGCTAGTCGCACAAGAATGGAGGACAACGTGCGGCCAAATTTTCCCAATACTAACATGCTAGCTTTAAAACTGTGAGTACTAACAATAGCCATGTTTGTTGTTTACATTGATGAGAATATTAGGTGTCTTCCTACATTTGCATGAGACATGAGGTAGTTGGATACAGTTAGCGATGGCAACAATGTGTTGTACACAGCTACTGAGGCTGTTCAGCAGCTAACCCAGCAGCAAAAGGTACACAGCTGCTGAGCCAAAGAACAGAGCTGCTGTGGAAGCAACACAGTTGTGTATTTATGTTTTATTACACACAAAAGGCTAAGCAATCTCGTAGCGAACACATCTCCCAACTGGCCAGCGAGAGCTACGGGGCAGTTGCTGTGGTCAAGCTGTGCACATTCATGTGTTTTTAGAGGACTGGCTTTGAAGGGAGTCTTAAAAGTGGGAGGTAGGATTTTTGGGTCGGATACTTTCAAAATTTTGCTTGCTCTTGTTGGTTTCTATAATCGTACCAACCCACGCCTTTAACTGCTCTCTTCTAAGGACCACTGAAAATCAATACTTAACTTTGCTTTCTGTGTCGTAACTTGTTTTTGACCTGACATCGGAAATTTTAACCTTTAAAAGTATGTTTCTTTTAATTATGATGCTACAAAAAATGTGTATGTCTGTAAATGCATACATAAAAAGTAAAAAATATAACACCATCACATACTGTCTTTTGTATTTCACTGTATTTGCTTTGAAATATTCCAAAAAAATCCAAATTCATGGGAGTTCAATACAAAATGGCTGGAGTACTATACCCCTTTAATTTTCCCACAGCATAAGAATAATACACCCTCATTGACATGAATAACCATGCCATCTGCCAAATGTTCCTGCAAGTAAAAAATATGTGTGTTATCAATCAGTGCAACCACATTTGTCAACTTCGCTTGACCTTTTTGTTGGACATTGTGGCCTACAATGAACACTGTTTATTGAGCTGTCAGCAGGGTTAGTGCCTTTAGTAAGTGCCTACTGATTTCTTGACATGATGGCTGACAAAGACAATTACCCCTTCTTTGGTGATGCAGCAAATAAACGCTTATACTGACACTATCTCTCTCTCGGTGTTTTTCCTACGTTCTGCAATTTGAAGTCTGTCTCCTGCTGGCTCTAGCTAGCCCACCATTCCCCTCTCAGCTCCCTCTCTGCGCACTCCTCTGCAGAGTGTGGAAAGCTCTCTGTTGACGCATCGTCACCGGCCAATCAGACGCCGTATCTCCAAGGTGCAAGACCACAGCGGCCAATAAGGGAAGAGCACGGGGCGGGATGTGCACTATCCACTCACACCTCCACACATAGAAAATCACTGGTGTTGGGGAGCGATTGAGAGACATACAGGGACTGAGAGTGGAGACGGGGGCAGGGACAGATAGGCACAGACACACGGAGGCTGCTAAACGAGGAGACACCACGGAATAACTGCTGACATGGACGTGTCAGTTTGACCAGCTCCAGACACAGTCGCGCTCTCCAACAGGTCCACCGCAGCCGCAAGCATGTCGACGGTAGAAGGAGCCGGGCAGCGCGACGAAGGGGAGTACGGAAGGGCGGCAAAGCGGCTGAAAACGGAGGAGAGGGAGACGGAGGCGGAGGAGAGAGAGGAGGGGGAAGAGGAGCTAGAGGAGGGGGAGGATTCGGACTCCGGTTCGCTGCCCGGCAACGGAGAATCAGCGGTGGACAACCGGGCCCGGTGGAGCGCCAGCCAATACGGAGTAGGACGGAGGGTAGGAGAGCAAAAATATTATCTAACGTTACCCTGCAGTACAGCATCACGGACGACCGCGTGCATGTGCGCGCTCGTGTGATTGCTGCCACTGTCATTCTGTCAGTGTGCGAGCATCCCCAAACTGTCACACACTACAGGTTACTTCATGTCACCACTCTTCCTCACAAACAGGATGTTGGCTAGAAAATCCACTCTACATTTTTAAAACAAGAAACTATCATTTGTGCAGTACAACTAAGACGTTACCTGATATGAAATAATTTACACACTGATAAATATATAATTGGAAATTTCTTCCTATGGAGCCTGCTGTGTTCTAGTTTTTATAATGATTTCTTATTTTCCTGCAGGCTACATCAACCAGGAATATACTATTATTTATGCATGAAATCTAAGATCATTGCCCTATATGAAACCATGTACACATAACTGGAAATGTTGGCCTGTAATGTGTCCTACTTTTTATGATGAATTCTCTTTTCCTTAAGCATAAAAAATATTGCTGCAACAACAATTTTGTCAAGTTTTTGACCTCAGCCAAGGAGGTTATGTTTTCCCCAATGTCATTTTGTTTGTCTGTTGGTTGGCTGGTTTGTAAGCAGGCTTGCACAAAAACTACCAACCTGATACTAGGGTCGAGGATGGGTCTTGGCCCAGAATAGACTCCATTAACTTTTCTGTTAAAGGGATGGCTCCTGGAATTCTTTCTCCCTTTCTCTAACATTGTCAGATGGTGGTGATTTTCCATATTTTGTCAATTTCTCAGAGAATAATGCATGGATCTTGAGGAAAAATTTTGGCGTATTAAGGTGGCTGGCATCTATGAGTGGCAAAGAAGTTAGGTGTGGTTTGAAAGGGCTAACGGGTTTGATATTGGATTAGGCTTGATGGGCCTTGGTGGAGGTATGCACCCTACTGACTGTTTGGGGTAAAGTTACACTTGTTGAGTTTGTTACAGTGCATTTAAAACCACTAAACAGTGATGTGTTTCAGAACATATGGAATGGTTATTGTACCAGCGTACTGGCACACACTCAAGGGCCCAATCATCCTAAATCTGAGCTATTTGAAGGTACTGTTTTCAGCCTGGTGCATGTTCAATCTGAAAATGGTGTACACCGTTTTGCAACTGTTTCCGGGTTGAACAACATGTTTCCTCGAAACTGTAAGAAACAGTGTACAAAAGGTAGTCTCTGATAGCGAGACCTATCTCCACAGTGCTGTGACAACGCTGGAGAATACCCAGTTAGCTAGTGACGTGTATAGACTAGTGTTGTCACGATAATGGAATTTCAAACTTCTATACAATACCTTGAAAAATATTGATATTTCATCCCATTTTTGAAACCATGTTGGCAAGGCAGCCAAGTTGGGAGGTCGGGAGGTCACTCAAATGAGAATAGCTGGTCCACCTGGGCCTGGGTTGAAGTCACTAACTCTGGCTAACCCCTTCACTTAATCGGCAGGTGGCTGACTTTGGCAAACAACCTAAACCTGGACAACAATTGTGCCGTTTTTTTCCACCAGCAGTTTTGGCTGTGGCAAGTCAAACCAAGCTGTGCTGATTTGCTTTTCCATTACCAGTTTTACTATGCTGAATTGAGCCCAGCCGCCAGGCCTCCAAGCGGGCCACGGTGACGTCTAGCAACTGCAGCCAACCCGTAACAAGCACCCGTCTCCCCCTTATATTGTTACTCAACTCATGTCTGTGCAGGAAACCTGAGAGAAAGACGTTTTTAAAAGTTTGTGTTCAGCTCTCAGTACTTTTGTAGCTTCTTACTGAATCTCTTTAGTTTCTCTCTTTCTGTCTGTTCTTTCAGACATCTGCTGTATTTTACTGTTGCATCGTGTTCACTTTCAGCTATTTCAGCTATGAGTCATGTTTAGTTTCTGCTGGTGAAAATAGGTTTCCTGTGAAGTTGTGAAGAAATTATAGTAAATGAAACGTAGTTGTAACTGAATTAGTGGAGCCACTTTGTTAGGGGTTAAATCGGATTGAAACAAGTGTCATTGGTTTAAGACACACCTTCAAGCAGGTAGCCCAGTTTTGATGGAAAAGCAAAACCCTGGCCACCAATCAAACCGAGTAGAGCCAGGCCGGCAGATGTTATGGATAAACAGCATAATATTAACCCTATTGTATTAAAAAGGCTGTGTGCTTGTGTAACACAACAACACAACAGGGTGCTCAGTGTGGTACCGTTTCCATTTCATATATACATTCTGCTTAGAGGTGTTAATGAATAATCACTGTTAATAGTTTAACTGATTAAAAATGGATTAACCAACAATCATAGATGGGAACAAATACATACAGTATCTTGTTACGAATTACAAATACTTTCTTATCAATTATATCAAATTAAAATACAAAATACTGGTATGAGAACATTTATTTACTCAAAATAAAGTAACTTTTCATTTAAAACATACAAAAAGACATTCTACATAAGCTGACATTATTGTATTTTAGCAATTTAATAGCCTGAATATGGGTTGGATTTTTGTTATTTAGTTAATCATTCCAGTAACTTGGTGTTTACATTATCTTTTCTTTTAACTCTTAATGTAGCTTACTCTGACTCTGCATTAAACATGTATAAAATTAGTGGTTAAAACTGTTTTCTAATGGAAAAACAGACAACATATTTAATCTATCATTAATGATAAACCGATAATCTATCAATTAAATAAATAGCTTAAAATTTGCATCACTAGTTCTGCTGCGTTTGTTGGGGTTCAATGTGGCCCTGATTTCAGTCATGCCAGCTGTTTCACAGAAGTAGTTTGTGAGCACATGGTGCCAGCGTCACATCTCACAATTGTTGCTTGCAAATTGCAGATACATTTGTGAATAAGCAAAAAGAAACAAGAAAAATCAAGGACAGCACCGAGGCTTCACTAATCTCTATAACCCCACAAACTGCACAACAGGTACATCCCAATAGGGGGAGCTGCAGCCTTTTCAAGGATAGCATAGGACTGTATTCAAAGTATTACGTGAGTCGAGCATGTTGTGTCCTATTTTTAGATACATTTGAAATACATGGTGTTTTGATTCATGAAATGTGTAAAAATGAACAAAAAATTTGTTTGAAACAGGCCCAAGATCCATTTGCAACACACTTGTGGTTACTAGTGGTAATGGTAGGCTAAATGTGTTTTCATAATACAGGTTGCAGACTTCAGTTAGAAATGTCACTTGTATCAAACAGTGTGGGCAACTAATTCTGTCGAGAATGTCAAGAGCAACTAGTGTATCTGTTTCTGTATCTACTTTGAGTATCTGTGTCAGGCTCTCACAATGTGTCCCCAAACACCACTAGTGAAGTGAAGGACAGTATGGGACATTTGGGTATCCATAAGAAAATCAGGAAGAGCGATCATCTTCTGATCTTAGGTCTGAAGACTGTCTAAGGCCAACTACAGTTTCTCTATTGATTGAGCTCTTCAATTATTTTGTGTCAATCAAGGACCATACATTAGAATACAAATCAGTATTTAAAATTGACCTGTGAAAAGCAGCTGGAAAATTGTTGTCATACACATTGTTCATAGTCAGTGGAGAATATGCTGGATGAACTTTTTTCAAAGGTACAGTAAGAATATAGTATACTGTAACTGTTATGGTTTTCAAGGAGACTTTGCTTGATCCCAGACTCCACTTGACTATTGTTCCAGAGAGACTTTTCATTCACCACCAAGACCAGACATTACAATTTGGAAGTGTCTGTTTCATGGTTAGTGAAAGCTGTATGGAATTACTGACAGGATCAAGACCTTACAAGCGGAGGCTGCTTTTATTGTGGCCGTGGATTTTAAAAACGCCAACCTGAGCAGTCCTAGTCCTCTCGAGATATCATGAGCACATCAGCTGTCCTACGTGTGGTGGTATCACTAGCCCCATTCACACAGCCCTTTGAGTGCGGGAATCATGCGCCGATTCTCCGCATCGTCCTCTGTGTGAAAGTTTCCGATGTGGAGAGGGGGGAAATTTCGCTGCGGCTCTGATGCGCCTCCGGAGGTTGTATCAGAGCCACAGCAGAGGAGAGCTGCCGTCTGTGTGAAACAGATCCTTCACTCATCAAATAAAAGAGAAATGACTCACAAAGCAACGTTACAGGACCAAACAACAGTAACGTGGTAACTGCTAGTGTCTTTGGCAACTTATATGAGGAAAAAAAATACAGCAGTTATATGTGGAAAAGCTTCTGTCATCCTGTCTGTTCTGCTGAATCTTTGTCACATTTCTGCCCGATATACAACGTCTGTCCCCGGCGAAAAACTTTAACTCACCTTGTGTTTGTCTACTTCCACTATTGTGTTGTTGTAGTGACTGTCTTGAAAAAAATCACCATGACGGTGAGCCCTCCTGACTGAGACTTCAGTGAACTTTCCCCCAGAAAATAACATCCACGGTGGAGACAGTGAAGTCAACCAGACAATGATGATTGAAGTTTACTTGAGTTGACAGCAAGTGTAATAAAAAAATCTCGAGTAAGATGATAATACTTTATCAATACACCTGTTTAACAAGCATAAACGTGTAAACTTTTAGAAAGCAACATTTTAACGTGCTCTGTCTGCAGTCTCTCATCCACTGCCGCTTTTGTACGCAAGCACAGTGAGCTAGCTCGGCTAAAAGCAAACAGTTACAAACAACATAGTGGTAGCTAAAACAAAAGCTGTCTGTATGTAGTAACAGTTAAGCTTAGCTTGTCATGTACCAGTATCTTAAAATTTGTCAACTTGTAAATGTTGCTGCTGGCTGAGAAAAACCTGCCTCTCCTCCGTCAACAACTGCTTCACTGTAAGTGTTGTGCATTTGGCAAAGAACTTGAACCTACCTACATACACTATCATTTCCATTGCATTCAACCGCACCTCCAAGGATGCAACGGAACATAAAGTCCTGTGCTTGGCCGTGCTATGCTATGCTGTGTCCTATCTCGGCCCTGTTCAACGTTACCAGTCTTTGAAGAAAAGGTGCCGGTGGTTCCTTGGCTGATGAGCCAAGCAGGAGAAGGTTGTAATCCCAATGTTGAACAATGCTGCTCTTGCTGTGCAAGGTCTGAAACCAAGAAAGACAGCAGGTGGAGGAAACTGGTTGCTCCTTTCCTTTGCAGGGATAGCAGTTTGGTGATAACTTTCTTTGTGTTCCTCGGATTGTGGAGTTAGCTGGCAAGCTTTGCGTCGCAGCTGCTGGCGCTAACTCAGCTGGAATACTAGCAGGAACTGGCACCTAGGTGTGAAGACTGGGGAATTCTGGGGAACTGAGTTCAGTTCAGAGCCCATTTTGAAATCCACAATGAACTACTTCATCTTTGGGTCCTAACAGTTTGTATGTAACAGAATGTTGAGAGCGACAGTGAAGGAACTAACTGACAGAGTGGAGAGGAGCTCAAAACTTGCCTTAAACCTCCCACTCTCCCATTCCCAGAATGTTCACTCCACCAACATAATTAAATCATAAACTGGTAAGAAAACTTGTGCTGGTTGCACTAATGAAGTTCTGAAAGCAACTGAACTTATAATTTTGGCTCAGTGGGCTTCAAACCAAAAGCAGCCCATACCAACTGAAACATGGTCTCCTATTTACATGAGAAGAATACAATTCTGTAGGGAAGCAAACACAGCCACTTTTCCAAACTGCTCCACTAGCCACATCCTATAAAATAACCACACAACAATTTCAGTGTGTTCAGTAGCCTCTCATAGTTTCTAACATAATGCCATTTAAGTGATTGCAGTTACAGTCTTTCAGGGAGAAGCATGATAATGTGAGTTGAGCCTCAGCTAAAATCTCTATGAAATCAACTGTCTCAAAGTTACCACTACCAACTTTGATTCCAAATGGAAAAAGACAACTGAGACTGTCTTAACATCTTAACATTTTCCACAACATTCATACATGTTAGTATTCAAAATTTTAAAGCCAGCAATGCGCATTTGGTGTCCAATTTTCAACAGCCAGCGTTCACAACTGCAAGTTTTCAGAACTTGCCCTCTCTAGTTGTATAACACATTTTATTCAAACCCAGCATAAATGTAATAAAACGGTGGTTTGTCTTTCCACAATCACCTCTGGTCAAAATAAATCCTCAATTCACAGAATACAGTCCCTAGGATGCAGTTGTAGCAGCGGAGGTGTTGCACACATGCAAATAGTTTTTGTTGTCTGCAAAGTGCGCTGTCTGGGAGGTTTCAATTTGTCTGCAGGCAGCAGAGGGACTCTGAGCAAATAAAGTACATATGAGGTGTGATGGGCCAGTCTTTTAAGCTCACCTGCTTGGGCACAAATCTAATATCACCTTTGAAGGGGACGACTACATGAAATTTTTTTTATTTAATAATGATCCTGACTCTGTGTTCAGCGTTGCTTGCTTTAGTGATAACATTTAACCTACCTGATGCTTGTTCTTACGATCGCTGAGCTGACATATTCAGATAAGCTTAAAGTTCCTCGTTTATATGCTTAATCAATAGCAAGAAAAAATAGGCTACAACTTTAGTTTGTAAAGTTATAAGACAGAGGCCTCTCTTCTCCGTTCCTGCTTTACTCGCTTTTACTCGCAGGTGTGTTAATTGACCTACATATGAGGCTTCCATAGTACAAAATAATATTATAACGTCAGAGATAAAAAGCAGCCCTCTCCACACTCTCCCCTCTTCACTACTCCTCCTCTCCTCTCCTCAGCCTCCTCTCTATCAGCGGTGCACCGCCGTCAGTCTGAAGCTAGCAATGACACTTGCGCGTCACTGAGCGCCACTTTGCAATGGTCTTGGAAAGAGACCCATAATTATTACAAATGTTTTTACTGCAAATTTTAAGCATCAAGCACATGTTCTAGTTGTTGTGAGACTGGAGGGTGAAAATCTAATTTGGTCAGCGGTAGATGCATGACACAGCAAATTGAAACTTTCTGTTTATGGCTCCTTCAGGCCAGTTGTATTTAAACAGGGTCTGTGGTCTGCTGTCTGTCTGCTTAGGAGGTCTATATGTGTATATGGGTTTTAGTATGAGAGAGTAACAGAGATAAATGTGTGTTATAAATTCATCTCTTGGCAGAGATAAATAAACAACAGCGTAAACAGAGAAGTGAGTTTTTTAGTTCCAGGATGTAACATATACGTGTGACTATCACTGTCACTGTGTTAGTTCACTGTTTCCTTTCTCATCGTCTCCCCATTACAGGATGAATGGGGACTAGATTCTCTCTCTCTCTCTCTCTCTCTCTCTCTCTAACACACACACACACACACACACTCTAAAATAGATGTAGCACAGAGGACTCAAACGTAATGTAGCTTTTTAAAACTCTTGTGTTTTTTAAAAATGACAATAAACTGACCATGTAACACACGTCTTTCTATACTTGTGAGGACCTAATCCATTCTTTAGCCCCTCACCAACTGATCTAAACTTAACCTTAAAAACAAGTCCAAATGCCCTCTTAATGCAGATTTATCCTCATTCTAGTGGTTTAAAACTGTTATCTGAAAACACACAGACACACACAAACACATAATACAATCTCGAGTGAAGGTGGTATCGCCTTGCTGTGTAATCAGTATTACATGCATGTAGTCTAGTTTCAACACACTCAAGTATTCATGCACTGACACAGTTACACACACACACACACACACACACACACACACGACATCTGATCATTAGAGGGTGATTAAGATGATGGATGGGCTACTTAGGGATGTTCATTCCTTCAACCATTATTTACAGTCAGAAAGATACATCAAAGCGTGGCAGATGCCTTAAAAATTGTGCAGTTTACAATTTAAAAACTAGATCACAAAAAAAGAAACAAGGGTACAACACAAGTATTGGAGAAAAACCATGTTTGGGCGATTGTATGGTCACATTCACACCTACATCAAAGTCCCCCCAGAGCTGAGTCCTGCTACAGAAAGCCTGTTAGCCTTGTTGAGTGTGGTCTGGTTGCTTCAGTGGTAATTTTTACTTAAATTAAAATCTATTTAAATTTAGCATTACAAAAATCGGCCCAAGGTTTGCCTCAGATAGCCAGTCAAGATGGTCACCTATGATGATTAATCCATTTTCAGTTAGTGTGTTTGCTTGCACTTCAGTAACCTGGTTACAGTAAGCTACCTGCAGTAATCTAACTTCTTAAGTTTCATGTAAACAAAAAACCTGCTTCCCTTCACTAGGCTAGGAGATTAGAGAAACTTGATTTCCCCAGTCAGACTGATGGAGGACAGACTTCAGACAGGAAAAATGTGTCACTGTGACAGCAGGGAAAGAAATGTTACATGTTGCTATTTGTTGTTGTATTGTAAATAATTCCATCCCAAACTGGACCTGACCTGATAAAGACATGAGGTAGCTCTAAATACGTTTACAGCTAAACATATGACAATTGATAATTTAGACACATTCACATGCTCTCACTATAGAACCCTCAGTCCAAATGGTATTACACACATTGAATCTCTAAGGTGATTTATTTGTCATTATACAACACAGGGTTGCAGATAAAATTAGTTTCTCATTCATGCTAGACAAACAAGAAGTCACCAATTGGTGGACCGCAGTCCGGGTCCTGACCCAGACGCCGTCCTATCCAGAACCAGACCTTTAACCAATAAACTATTGAGAATTATTACATTTTAATGGAGCACTTCTATATTTACTACCCGAACCCAGCCTTTACAGTACTGGTTTAGCGGCCCACGGAAATCCACAGACCAATTGCATGCGCTGTAAATCATCTCACGTGATGCAATGTAGCCAATCAAATCAGCACATTCGTACAAGCAGGGCGACTCAAGTGGGTGAAAATATACACACTCAGACATCTGTCTGAGGAAATGCGAGTCGGAGAGGAGGTATTTCACACATGTCGTGCTCTAAAAAGAGAAAAGTGGACGATGAAAATAGCTTTTAATCGAGAATGGACTCTAACATGTTGATTCTCCCCACAGGCAGTCTAAAACCAGTACGTCTTATATGTTCTGATACTGTTGCGATCATTAAAAGCAGCAACGTGAAGCGCCACTGTGAGACGAAGCACACAGTGGTTGACAGTGGAGACTGCTGCATGGTGTACCTGGATGACATTATCATCTATTCTAAAGACACTTTGATGACATCCAGCGAGTGTTTGATTGTCTCCAGCAGGCTGGCCTTACCCTCAAGCTTAAGAAATGCCACTTCTGTTGCCCCAAACTTAAATTCCTGGGTCATGTGGTGAGTAAGGATGGAGTGCGGGCAGATCCGGCGAAGACGGTGGCGCTGTGTGACTACCCAGTGCCAAGGGCCCTGAGAGAAGTCCAAAGGTTTCTGGGTCTTGTGGGATGGTACCATCGTTATGTTCTTAACGCACTGAAATGAAAAGGAGCTGTGTTTCTGTGGACAGATCAGTGGAAGAAGGCATTTCAGTGTCTCAAAGACCATCTGACCATCTCCTGTCCTTGGTCACCCCGATATGCGTAACACCTTTGTTGTCTACAGTGATGCAAGTTTGACAGGTCTTGGAGTTGTCTTGGCACAAAGATCGGACTCTTCCTCCCAAGAAGCAGGTCATTGCTTATGGAAGCGACTCTTTGTCTGGCGTAGAGCAAAACTACTCCACCACAGAATGTGAGTGTCTCGCAGTGGTCTGGAGTTTAGAGAAATGGAGACATTATTTGGAAGGAGATCCTTTTGTGGTCGTCACTGACCACTCTTCATTGCTGTGGGTCTTTAACACCACGAAAGCTAGCTCCAGGCTTATTTGCTGGGCGCTGCATGCAGAAATTTTCTTTTACGATTGAGTATCGTAAGGGTAAGTTAAACAATGCACCTGATGCTGGCATTGTATTCACCTTCCCTGGCATGTGATGAGAATTTGTTCCTTTTTCCCTGACCGATGAGGATATCTGGAAAGCTCAGAGGAACGATCCAGAAGTCCTTAAATTGTATGAGGCACTGCTTACGGATGACTCAGACTCTGGTTTTGTCATCTTTGAGGATAAGGTTTACCGGAAAACCAAACATCCTGACCGAGGTGACCTATACCAGGTGTATGTACCAGAGTCCCTTCGCTCTGTTGTCCTGCAGGCATACCACAATAATCCTTTGAGTCGTCATTTCGGACGATATAAAACCCAGCAAAGGATATTGGGAAGTTGCTTACTGGCTGAAAATATGGACTGATATTGCAAAGTATGTCAAGTCTTGTCCTGTTTGTCAGACATACAAGCCTGAGTCCGGGAAAACCGCCGGCTTACTCCAACAGACCGTAGTAACAGAGCCATGGGAAATGCTAGATTTGGACCTTATGGGTCCTCTGCCTTGTAGCTCATTAGGAAACACACAATTACTTGATTTGGTAGATTATTATATTCGGTGGGTTGAATTGTTTCTGTTGCGTAATGCTATGACTTCCACAGTCAGTAAGTATCTGCGGAAGGATGTCTTTACACGTTGGGGTATCCCAAAGTATATCCTGTTTGACCGTGGACCTCAGTTCACCTCTGAGTTTTCAAAGAACTGTGTGATAGTTGGGGAGTTGTACATAGACTCAGAACTGCCTACCATCCACAGACTAACATGACGGAGCGCATCAACCTCACTCTAAAAAGTATGATAGCTTCCTATGTTGTGGAGAAGCATAAAAGTTGGGATCGTTTCATACAGGAGTTGCGTTTTGCCCTGAACTCTGCAGTCAGTGACGCCACTGGCTTTACTTCAGCTGAGCTATTGCTTAGAGGGTCTTTGAAGGGACCTTTTACAAGAGCTCTTGGAGCCCTCGTCCCATTTCCCACATGCTCTGAAGAATGTCCAAGCGCTTGTTGAGTCAAATCTGGAACTGGCAAGAAGAAGGCTGAAGGCCCATCCAATGTCCAAGGCTTCCAATAATGATATTGCTAAACTTGCCCCACGGTGGATTGGCCCGTATCGTGTCATGGAGCAGGTAGGTCCCGTAAACTACCAGATTGTGCTCAAGGATACAGGTCAGGACCTGTGGATAGTTACTGTGTGTAACTTGAAGGAATGTCGCCCAACCAGTGCTGAAGTGGAGGCTCAGGAGTGAGAAGCTCTCAGGCGTATCTTTATGGACAGTGATAATAGTGATAAGGATGAATTTATGGGGTTTTTGTGAACTGATAATGAAGAGTAGGGTAGCAGTCCCATTGTTAAAGACTTTGTTTTGGGCTGATTTTCAAAATCCCTCTGGACTAATTGCAGGGGATTCAGATCACCTGTGTGCAAGGTGGGGAGACTGACTTCTGATTGAGGAGTGGAAGCAGCTTGCAGCATTCCCCTCCCAGCCAATCATGGTGTGATGTCGCCCTTTTGTGAAGGTTTAAAAGAGGTGGGTAATGGCACCCAGGTAGCTCTCACACTCATTCTGAATCTGTCCCCCTCTCATTCTGAATCTGTCCCCGACTCACTGAGAACCTCATCCCATTAGATTGCCAGCCAGAAACTTTGGTCTGTTTAGGCTTATTGTGTTTTCTTGGCTGCCCAAGTCATTCTAGTGAGGGAAACTGTGTTCATTCTTGAACCCCTTGAAACCCAAGCCCCTATACACCTTCAGTTTTGACATTGTATTTCACTGGGCCCCTTCGGAGCACATTTCTGTTTGATTATCCCCTAAAGAGGCATTTTTGAATTATAACCTGAAGAGGCATTTGTTTATTGGTTTACTGTCCAAGTAGCTGACATTGGGCATCCCCTCTAGATTTACATGCTTTTTGTTTATATTTTTATGTAGGTTGGGCTGGCTTGTAAGCATTTTACTGCCAGTACCACAAGTCCTGAAACCTATATGGCCATGTACATTTATCTCATTCATTAGGTGCAAAGCCAGGTCGGGTTGACATTCAACAATCAACTGGGCTCTGTTCTTCTGGATAACTCAGCACGATTTGATTGATAATTATTTGACACAGCATTGTTTTTTTCAGTTCTTCAAAGGAGGCTTAGAGTTTATCTGTAGCTGTCTGAACAATAACACCAAGAGTTCAAAAGTGCAGCTTATACTTAATTGTATCCTGATAGACTTTCCACACCTGAAGTCATTTTGAGATGCGAATGATTCCTTTCCTTAGAGGCACCACTACAATAGTGTTTCCGCGATAATGATTTTATGATTTGAATTATTGGGAAATCATGTGAACGTTAAAATACAATTTTAACAAAAAGATGAAAAAATACCTTAAAATGATAAAACGATACAAACATGACAAAAAATATCTTTAGAATTAATACATCCGTATACTAAACAGTTCACTTGGTACACTGAACAATTTCTATTAATTTTTGACGTAATTTTCACACAAATTGCTGCTTGGCAGATTAATCAATAATCAAAGTAACTGATAGTTGCATCCCTAATCCAAAGATATTGTATCAGACCTCCAAGTGTTTGATGAACCAAGTTGGCCAAATGAGAATGAACAGAATCATTTTAGCTGGCTGACAGCCTAGATTATTTAAAGAGTTGAAGATTTTTTAATTCCCTACCTTTTTTTTCCTAGCTTGTGGGGATTCCAGGTTTTTAAGCTTTCTTGCATATCATGATGCTATATGACGATGTTTCCCACAGGGTAGTAGTCCAGAGCTGTAACTAAACCCTGACTGAGAGACTAGATAATCATTGTCTTGTTTCAAAATTGTAAGCACTCATGAGTGCCAGCTATATTGTCTGTCTGTCTGGTCCACACAGAGGTTGCTGCTGGACAACGAGAGTTTCATTTAATGCAAGCAAATACGAACGTGTGTACACGTGGGACGCGGTTATCTTTTCCAAGTTGCAGTTCATGAACACTGTTTTCCGTAAGGTAAAAAATAACAAGAGTTGTATTTCAGTCTCACATTTGTCAAGCACAAAGGGTCCTCAGACCGGAGTATGTGTGTGTGTGTGTATGTGTGTGAGAGAGTGTGTGCATAGACAGAGGACAAGAGGCGTGGGGGGGCTTGACTGTCTGACTGACTTGAGTTAAAGACACTTTGCTGAAGCAACGGTGCAAAACAGAGACAGTAGCCCCATTCACACTGTCCTTTGAGTGCGGGGATCGTGCGCCGATTCTCTGCATCCTCCTCTGTGTGAAATTTCAGATGTGGAGAGGGGTGAAATTTCGCTTCGGCACTGATGCACAGGAGAGGCGTCTGTGTCAGTCTGTGTGAATGGATAAGCCGGAGGCGCGGAGTGGGGGCGTGTCGATCTGATGGTGTTCAGTCTGACAACTAAACAGATCTTTCACTCAACAAAATAAAGAGAAATGTCCCACAAAGCCACGTTACATGACCAAACAACAGTAATGTGGTAACTGGTAGTGTCTTTGGCAAGCTATATGTGGAAAAAAATACAGCAGTTATACGTGGAGAAGTGTCTGTCATCGTGTCTGTCATCATGTCTGTCATCAAGTCTGTCCTACCGACTCTTCACATCATGATTATAAACAGTCAGCGGGTACATGTTTCCTTTGGTGGTCACTGGGGGAAACACGTTTACACCTCTTTTGGATCTGCAGTGCCGGAGTGCTGTATGAATTGACACAATGGTGCGGCTTTATGCTGGAGCTGCTTGGTTCAGTGTGAACAAAGGCGGAGAAATGGCGAGCCTTCGCTGTGGAGATAATTCGGAGTCTCTGTGTGAAAAGGGCTAGTAACCACATCGGATGTGAGAAAAATCCTACTGAGAGTGAATATAAATAAGGCTGCTGGTCCAGATGATAAACCTAGCTGTACTAAAGAATGCAAGGGTGGTAGTCAGTCAGCTACAGATGTTTCTCCTAGAGGACGCCATTTCCACAGCATAAAAGGTGGGGGGACTTTTATTTTATACAGTTGATTTTACATTAGTTGCAGTGCACACCAACAACCACCAGGTGGCACATGTTAGCAGTCCAGACTACAGTGAACACATCGGGACTCTGAGCTTCCCTCTCCGCCCTCTGGAACCAGACACGCTATTTTATTTCCCCATTGGCTCAGTCTGTATCAAAGTGTGTGTCGAAGCGTATTAATTAGTGGTTTACTTTGTGTCAGAATCAAAATCCTGGTTGGATATTAGTTTGTTACTCTAAAGTTAGGGTTAGTTTATTGCACATAATGTTTAATCATGTATTGGCTCCATGCCAAGCTGCCACTGGACAAACCTATATTTTGTTAGCCTACAAACTAGATCTTGGTGTTGTAAATAGTAAAAGCTAAAAAAATAAGCAACATCTAAAATTATCCTCACTGTCCAGCCCAGGGCACACACACCAGTCTCTGTGAGAGCTCACCCATTCTCTCTAGGTAGAACAGTTATTGTAAAACACTTACAGTATGGCTATTTTCATATTATGTCAAATGCAAACAGCAACAGACAATAAACAAGGCTCAAAATCAATGTGCAAATAAAAAAAAACATAGGCCTAAACATTGTAAATTGGCACAGGACATTGAAAAGGCTGCTGATCCTGCTCTAAGCTTTGTGATATATTTTGTTTATTTTCCATAATTTCTATTGACTTCGTCAAACAAATGCATTGTTTACAGTATGTGCTCATAACCACAAACAATAAAATTACATGCTCTGGCAGACGTTGTGGCGGGTACTAGAATGCTGGTGTTCCTAGCATCAAGGAAATGTAGGTTAAGTCTGGTAAATAATGAATCAATGGACAACACTGAATAAAACTTTGTGTTAACTTATTGACTCAAAGATAAATGTGCACAGTCTGCATATAGGGTCTGTGCATGAAGTATAATTAATTTGCACTTGTTCATGTTGTATAATGGAAAATGCCAGTTTAAGAGGTATTTCTTAATTTCATCGTCCTGCTTGTGCTAATTCAATTGTATTTTGATGCATGTAACCTTGTTGAGCTTTGCATTTGTCATCGTCACATTAAACAAAGGCGTACAATTCAGCGCACAAGATTGTCAACTTATCCTATCATCCGATTTGTAAAATGAAAAGGCAACACGAGGTCGAGAGCCGGAAACAGAGACAGCTCGCCTTCAAAATAAGTTCTGTTTCTTTGAAGCGTGCTGGCTGCAGCGATCAATCTAAGCTAAATAAATTAACCAATCGCCAAAATAACGTTTTATTATTCATCATTCATTCATTAATTTATTTAGCCTGATTAAGAGAGACAATAAATAAACTTTTTCACATTGGATAGCTTAGTCGCGTTATTATTAGTGCTGTCAAATGATTAAAATATTTAATCACGATTAATCACATTAATGTCATAGTTAACTCACAATCGCAATTAATCGCACATTTGTATCTATTCTAAATGTCCCTTGATTTCTTTTTGAGGCTATGACGAGGGGGGCGGAGAATTCGCATCAGCTGTGTGCTTTGCCATCAAGTGGTATTTCAGACTGAACGTGCTACAATGAGCTCAGTTCGCAACGACAAAAGACACAGATCACTTTGGTCTTGTCAATGGAACCATTTGGCAACTGTTTAAAAGTAAACTTTCCATTCAGAATCTTATTGGCATCCATTTCGGCGTCTCGCGCTCGCCATCCACTCAAAACGTAACGTGCCTACTACTCTTTGGCCGGCTCGCAAGCCCAAACGGCGTGCCTGTTATTTTGCTTCCGGTCTAGCTGGTGTCCGGTGTGGTGTTGTAGTTTTTATAACGTTACTAGTTGTTGCAACAGCGTGTGAAAAAAACTACACAGTTTGCTAGGCCAAAAAGAATGTTAATCTCGCGCTAAAAAAATTGACTCTGTTAAAATGGGTTTGTGTTAACGCCGTTAATAACGCGTTTAACTGACAGCACTAGTTATTATTTAATGAAGGAAATCTCACTGCTTAACAGGTAAAACTATACACATTGTTCTGACAATATTTTTTCATTTTTTAGTTTACATTAAACACTTTGAAGGCAACCTGTCTACGTTTCCGGCTCTCGACTTTGTGTGTTAAATTTTTATTGTACAAGTTGGATAATGGGACAAGTTGACATTCTGGTCCGTTGAAAAGAATGTTTAATGTGACAATGACAAATGCAAAGAGGTAATCGTGTTTCGACAACATCAGCTATTGATAAACAAGCTCACATGCGTCAAAATACAATTATAATAGCAAAAGTATGACAATAAAATTAGGAAATAACCCATAAATTGGCATTTTTCTGCAAATGAAATATGCACAAACCATATAGCCTGAGTAGTGATGAGTGTGTTTTTTCGCAAAAAAAAAAGAAAACAAAAAACAGACATTTACCAGATTTTATACCAGATGACACGAGAAAAATATGAAATGACAACATGCTGTAGCAATAGCATTTAGAGTTCAGTTTGAAATGAACAAGAGTATCACATGCAATTGTGTACACGAGAGACACATTTACATGAAACATTATCACTTTGTCTTGGGCGTTAAATGTATGAATGTGTTGGCAAGGACTTGGGCTTGGTGTTTCACGACAAACAGGGATGGATCCAGGGGAAAGTTGGAGCTCCCGGTAAACCTCAAGGAGTTTCTCGTCAACACTTAACAACACCTAATTAGCATTACATATTACAATTTGTTCACTTAATGGGCCATTGCCCAACAGATCTTCAAGCCCCCACAAGGTGCATTGACACACTGAGAGCAAGAGCCTGTGTAACACTACAAATGCAAGCTGCGCAACTGTGTCAGCAGCTTAGGAAAATGAATATTTGAATAACATGGATATTGATGACCTTTTAAATTGCATTTACAAAACATGTAGGGCCTACTTAAACATTCAAATGACCCCTTAGTAGTTTTTTCCATCAGTTAGTTACTATAATAAAGACAGAAATAAAAAAATAAAGAAATTGACAAGAATATATCGCAACAATCACAGTATTGTATCAAATTCACAGTATCCCAAATTATCCAAAAATAATTATTCATTCTAATATATCAGGTATTCTTTTTTTTTTTTTATAGGTCTACTAACTACTAAAATCATGCATACTTGTGCTGAATACATGGGATCTTATCTGTATTTACAATGTAGCCTGATTCTGCACTCTACAGTATTCACATTCCATCAGCCCGTAACATGACGTGATGTTTACTGTTGCTATGGCAACACATGGCAACTGCCGTTAGCACATATTAGCTAGTTTAGCCCCATCGTCTGAATAATAACCCATAAAATTACAATTTGGCGTATTTTAACAAAATTAGCAACAGCTATCGACAGCCATAGTCCTTTCAACCTTAACTAATGTGCTCAATCAATGTAACGAAGATGCGCATCAGAGGAGATTTAAAAGATACGCAATGTCGACTGAAAAATAAGTAATTATATGCTGTATACCTGCACCACTGGTTAAAGTTATATCACAAGTTAGTCTGGGTGTACCGGACTCTGCCACAGCTAATTAACAGCGATCTCCACACTGCCTTTGAGCTGGGTGTAAACACATACCTCAGACTGTATGTTTCACTAATAGGCTTAACAACTTAACATCACACATCTTTAGTTTATTTAACTTAGTTCACAGAAGAGCACAGAACAGAATGTTAAATATCAGCCGAAGCAGTCCTATTAACATAACGCTACATACATCCGCCTCCTGTGGAGTCAACCAGCCGAAATACGGACAGCGTCACTCTGCCATTGCTGAGCACATTGTGGTCCAACGGCGTATTAAGTAAAATCCTGTCATCAGGATTCAAGCACTCTGCTGCCGCCTAGCGTCTACAGTTATCAAGTGCAGCCCCCCCCCCCCTTTTACCGCCACGGTGTCACTGCGTCAACACAGCAGCAAACAGGTCATATGAAAGGAGAAACATCTGTAGCTGATGTTTTTACTGACATTTTTAACATCTCACTCTCACAGGAGACTGTTCCCACCTGCCTCAAGACAGCCATCATCGTTCCTGTACTTGAACAGTCTGCTATGTCTAGTCTTAATGACTACCGCCCTGTGGCTCTCACCCCCATCCTGATGAAGTGCTGCGAGAAACTGGTTCTCCAGCACATCAAAGACAACATCCCTGCCAGTATGCTTTCAGAACCAACAGATCCACAGAGGATGCCATATCTACTGCCCTTCACTCAGTCTTCACGCACCTGGAGAATAAGAACAGCTACAGGATGCTGTTTGTTGATTTCAGCTCAGCATTCAACACAATCTCACCCATGAAGCTGATTGGAAAACGTAACACTCTGGGCTTGAGCACAAGACTCTGCAACTGGATATTGGACTTCCTCACAAGCAGTCCCCAGGCAGTTTGGATTGGCAGTCACATCTACTCTACAAAAGCGCTCAACACCAGAGCCGCCCAGGGCTGTGTGCTCAGCCCCCTCCTGTTCACACTGTGCACCCATGACTGCACTCTCAGACATCAAGAGAACTCTATTGTGAATGATGCAGATGACACCACCATCATCGGCCACATTAATGTTGAGAGTTTATATTAGGAGGAAATCAACATTCTTGCAGAGTGGTGCACAAAGAACAAACTACTGCTCAATGTCAGCAAAACCAGGGAGCTGATTGTTGATTTAAAAATAATAGGAGGCAAAGACAACCCTGTCTACATCAGTGGAGCTGAAGTGGAGCAGGTGAACAGTTATAGGTTCCTTGGGATACCATCGCGGAGAACCTATTCTGGTCATCACAGATCACCACCAGAGTTAAAAAAACTCAGAAAAGGATCTACTTCCCAAGGAAACTTAGGGAGGCTAAATTTCAGAGCATCAGTGACATTGGTGAAGTGAGATGTCTGCACCAGGATACTAAAAAAGACAACACCCAACCCAGCCACAGTCTGTTCATCCTGCTGCCATCTGTTAAAAAGATACAGAAGTATCTGACTGTGGAGCAGCTTCTTTCCCCTGGCCATGAGACTCCTCAATTCATCATCAAGACTCCATTGTCTAAAAAAGATTGAGCAGGACTCAATAGGACTTAAACTTTATTTTGATTTTTAAACCCTTGTTTAAAAAATTACATTAAATTTGCTTTGTATGAATTAAATTGGGACTACAGAGTAGCGATTCATAATAAATCAATCGATGCCAAATCTCGGTACCTGAGTGGGACCCGACGCAAACAGCGAAAGCTACACAGAAATGGTTTAAAGACAACAAGGTGAATGTTCTAGAGTGGCTGAGTCAAAGCCCAGACCTCTATCCAATAGAGAATTTGTGGCCGGACTTCAAAAGTGCTCGATCCCTGTGCAACTTGACTGAGTTTTGCAAAGTAGAATGGAGTAAAATTGCAGTGTCCAGATGTGCAAGCCTGATTGAGACCTAGCCACACAGACTCAGTGCTGTGATTGTGGCTAAAGGTGCATCTACTAAATACTGACTTGAAGGGGGTGAAAATTTATGCAGTCACTTATTTTACATTGTATATTTTTAATTAATTTACATCAAGAAACTGAAAAAATCTGTTTTCATGTTGACATTAAAGACTTCTTTTTGTATATGTTTTTGTATATTGATCATGATTCCATTTATAAAAGCAATAAAAGAGAACAATTAAGGGGGTGAATACTTTTTATAGGCACTGTTTTTCCTGTACCATGGACCCTTTCAGTCTCTATCTTAGTTGGGTCTAGTGTTCGGTACCGTTCACATTTAAACCGATACCGATTCCGATACTGGTACCTGGAATTCGACGACGGTGCCTTTTTTTCGGTACTTTACTCTTTATGTAATAAAAAAAAAATTAATTTCAGTTCTAACCAGTTAAATTATTCTCTTCTAGAGTCAATATATCATGAATCATATTTCCAGTAACAATGCACACCACATGTCAGTCAGTCTTTCTACGTTTTATTTCAGTAGCATCTTGTTATATTGCATATAAATCCAGTAAATAAAATACTTTATGAAGTAAACTGCTACATTTAACAAAAATAAAATAAGATGTTAGGCCTAAATAAATAGAGCCTTGAAAACTGCACAGATTACAAATGTGAGCCTTTTAACATTTTTCACATAAAATTGAACTTGAAAACTGTCCTTTCAAATTCAATAAACTGACCCTACAAAAGTGGAAACTAAAATGCAAAATTGAAAGTGTAAAATCTATCTACTATCTACTTTACGAAGTGACCTGCTACGTTTAGCTGTTCCTGCTCATCAACCTGGTGCTATAAGAATAATTACAATAGAAAACAAAAAGCTGTATATGTGCTGCCCTCTCCTGGCACACAACATCTCCACTATGGGTGGCTGTATTGTAAACCCGATTGGGAATTTTGAGTTTGGTTTTTGACCCCTTGAGCTTGCTGTAGCTGGTCCGAGTTGAAGCTACTCATTCGGTTAACAATGTCTGCAGTTATAATTTCATTTCCAGGGCATACCAAATACTTTACATTAGGGTTGCCACCCGTCCCGTAAAATACGGAATCGTCCTTTATGTGGCAATTAAATGTTGCATCCCGTATTGAACCAATACGGGACGGGATTTGTTCCGTATTTCCATAAATGTCCAATACACATGTCTGTCACACACACATCAACACTAAATCTAACAATAATGATCAAAATAAAACACGGGGAATACTAATGCCAGCAAAATTGTCGTGGCGGGATCTACGCAGGATCCCCCCAGCCCCGGCTCCAGTCCTCTGTGTGTACGCGCATGCGTGTGGTGCTGTCATGGTTGCCTAGCGACAGACACCACACACCAGCGCTGCTCACAAAACCCGCGACTTTTAAAAATGTCCACTTCACCCGATACTCCACCACGTCCTCAAAAGCGAAAACGCTTGCAAAAGTACAGACGTGAGTGGGAAGAGGCACATCCTTGGCTGGACAGCGTCAGTGGAGATGTTTACAAGGCAAATTGTAAAATGTGTCGGCAAGGGTTTTCAGTGGCGCACGGTGGGCTGTCTGACATCAGACAGCATGCAACAGGAGAGCAACACTGCAGACACGAAAGAACACAGAAGACCCAAGCATCAGTGTCACAGTTCTTCATACCCCAATCATTATGTTATGATTGATTTCCTATCTGGAAGATAGAAGATGTCAGTGCATGGGCATAGCCTATTTTAGTAAACTATTGTAGTTTGATTGATTGTAAAGTCGAATGAATGATCATTTATTTAATATACAGTAGTATTAGCCAATATAAATATTATATATGGCCATTTAAAGAACAAATCATACTAATGGATTAACAGTTAATAAATAAATAAATACATTTGTTAAGAGAAAACGTTTATTCTTTGATATATATATATATATATATATATATATATATATATATATATATAAACACATTTCCTAGATTAAAAATGTTTGTAGAGCTTTCTGTGTATTCTGTGTCAAAATGTTTATATTTTTGAGGAATACAGTGTTCAATGATCATTACATAAATTCTATTATTAGTTTGGTTTAACTGTTTGGATGACCTGACTTCCTTTCAAGTCATAAGACAGGCAGCAGACAAATACTGTTCAATTTAATTAACAATTTGTCATCCCACTCCTCCCCTCTAGGTTACCGCAGCTGAGGTGACACAGGTGTACCACACAGTCAGACACAACCTCAGCTACAACAGTGCTGACTGTCGATATAAACTGAATCAAAAGATTGTAAAAAAGAGGCAGTGGTTAAAGATGTCCTTGCTCCAAAGGCAGTGGGTGATGTTCTCAAGGCCCTAACATCAGATAAACCCCTCACATTTTCCATTCAGACAGATGCATCAAATAAGGGCAACAGGAAGATGTTCCCCCTTGCTGTTCAATACTTCAGTCCAGAATGCGGGGTCACCAACAAAATACTGGATTTCATGGAAAATGCAGATGAGTCCGCTGCTGGGATTGTAGCTCTCATAGAGCAGTCGCTTGACAAATTTGGCTCATCATTTGATCAAGTGACAGCATTTAGTGCAGACAATACAAATGTGAATTACGGAATTCACAACTCTGTCTTCACCAACTTGAAGAAGAAACAAAAAGATCTGCTGCAAGGAAACTGCCATGCCCACATTGTGCACAACATAGTGAAGCATGCTCTTGACCAGCTCACTGTAGAGCCGTGGTGGGCATCCCTTATTTTCATTTCTGAAAGGTGGCAACCCTACTTTACATGGCTGTAAATATAAGCATACATGCTTAATGTGATGTATGTAAATCAAAACGTATCGTTTGTCACAACCTGGCTCGCTGGGCCATGACAAGACGGGAGACACACTGAATTAAGGAGGTTTAACAAAGTATATTTATTTAACATAAGGCAACGCAATGTGCAACAAAGGAAAATAATGAACAAATGGGATGTGAACATCAGTACTGTCAGTAGTGTAGGATGTGCATGTGTGTAAAATGTAATGGATGTATGTTGTAAAGTGCATGAACTGAGCGTAATGGAACTTAGGAAAACTGCGGCTGCCACATCACCCCATGGGACATCTGCTGGAAAGGGGAGAGAGAGAGCCAATGAATGTATATTTATAATCTCAGGAACACTGGGCCCAGGTGCCCCTGATCAACCAAAACTCCTCCCACAAACCCAAGTCACATCAGGAGGCTGCTGCCTCAACAGCAGGGGTCATCACACCCTCCCCCTTAAGACGGGGTCCCGATAGGGATCACCGCAAACCCAAAAAAACAACTAAACTACTACCTTACACACACCCCACCCCTCTACAACCAGGTACCTGAAAAGGAAGCATTTTAATAGGGAGATGAGAACAGTGGGAAGGATAACAGGATTTGCAACAATTTATAATCACAGTATTAATCCTCACACTTCTATCAGACTACTATTTAGCCCACAGGGGCACGAGGAAAAGCATCGGCCATTAAATTGTCCTTGCCCTTAATGTGTCTGACCTAAATAATGGCCCTGCAAGAACAACGTCCATCGCATCAGCCGCTGGTTTGGGCAGTGCAGTGAACTCAAAAAGGTCAATGGGTTATGGTCAGTATACATGACTACTGGTCCCCCCCCAGTACCAACATAAACCTCAAAGTGCTGAAGGGCCCAAATGAGGGCCAGCGCTTCCTTCTCTATTGTTGAGTAGTGCAGCTGGTACGAGTTGAACTTTTTCGAGAAGTAACACACAGGTTTATCAATTCCCCCCTCCTCCTGCAACAACACTGCCCCAGCTCCCACTTGACGTGCATCTGCCTGGATCTTAAATGGCTTATGCAAGCACGGTGCAGCCAGGACTGGAACTGAGCACAGGAGGGATTTCACATTCTCAAACGCACTTTGACAGTGAGGAGACCACACAAATTTCACCCTACCCTTCAACAGGTCAGTCAGCGGTGCAACTACAGTTGAAAAGATTTTAAAAAAACTCCTATAATAGCCGACTAAGCCCAGGAAACGCATCAATTCTTTCTTCGTAGCTGGAGCGGGATACTGCACAACAGCTCTGACTTTAGCATCGACTGGACACATCCTCCCCTGTCCGACCACCAGGCCAAGATACATCAACGTCGCCCTGGCAAACTCACACTTTGCCAGATTGACTGTGAGTCGCGCCTCAGCTAAACAACTGAACAAGGCACGGACGCGCTGGACATGAGCATCCTACGTGTCACTGAAGACAACTACATCGTCCAGATAAACTGCGCAGCCTTCAAGACCTGCAGCAACAACCAAATTCATTAGACGCTGAAAAGTTGCGGGTGCGTTCCGTAGCCCAAAACTCAGTGTATTCATACAATCCTGTAGGCATTATAAATGCAGAAATCTCCCTAGCACGAGCAGACAGCGGAACTTGCCAATACCCCTTCAGCAAGTCGAACTTGATCACAAATTTTGCTGCACCGACCTGGTCTATGCAGTCCTCCATTTGCGGCAACGGATAAGAATCTGACTTAGTGACTTTGTTTACTTTTCGATAGTCAGTACAGAACCTAGGAGACTTGTCAGATTTATCGACCAGCAGACAGGGTGACGCCCAACTGGATGACGATGGAACTGCAATGTGATTGTCCAGCATATATTTGACCTCAGATTCCATAACCTTCTGTCTGTGTGGTGCACACCTATAGAAACGCTGTTTAATTGGTGTACTGTCTCCAACATCAATATCATGTTCTATTAAGTGTGTACGCGATGGTGTATCACCAAACAGGACCGGATACTCCCTGATTACCTCTTTCAGCTCACTGCTTTGAACTTCAGATAAGTGAACAAATAAACTCTCCAAGTTACACAATGTCTCTGAATTTTTTAGCCTACCACACATCACAGGGTCATCAGGTGCTTGAACATCCCCCTCCTCCATGTTCACCATACCCGGAGCCATCAGAGCTGAGGACACAGAACCAACAGTGAGTACAGGACTGACATCTAAACTCTGTGCACTGGACTTAGGTGCAACAGTAGCATCACGTTAATAATACAGCTTCAACAGGTTAACATGACAGAGGCGAGAAGACTTCCTACGCTTCGGAGGGGATATGAAATAATTTTGCTCTGAAACTTGTCACTCCACAGTGTATGGGCCTGAGAACTTTGCCTGAAATGGTGAACTTACAACTGGAGTGAGAGCCAAAACCTGATCTCCAGGACTAAACTGGCGATGCTCTGCCCGACGGTCATACAGTTTTCATTTTAGATTGAGCCACTTCCAGATTTTCACACGCTTTTTCAGCAGCTGTATACAAATGATGACGGAAACCATTCGCATAATCAATCAGATTTTTTGGTGGATCAGTATCAAGCCATCCCACAGGACTGCCAAGGGACCACATACTGTATGGCTGAAAACAAGGTCATTAGGACTAAACCAAGTGCTCTCCTGCACAACTTCTCAGGCTGACAACATTAACCAAGGTAGGCCTTCCTCCCAATCTACCCCTATTTCCGTGCAATAAGCACGCAACAAGGACTTTAATGTTTGGTGAAAGCGCTCCAACGCTCCCTGACTCTGGCATGATACACAGACGCACATTTGTGCTTCACCTTCAACTGCTTCAACACCTGTAAAAACAAGTGAGATGTGGTCACTGAATCACACGTGGAATGCCAAAAATGGAAATAAACTGTGTCAACGCCTTGACTATTGATCTTGCAGAAATAGAATGCACAGGATATCTTGTCACCTGGCATATCACAGTTAGCAGATAAGAGCAACCAGACTTTGAGGTTGGTAAAGGCCCCACACAATCTATAATCAAATGTTTAAATGGTTGACTGATCGCTGGAATGGGATGGAGAGGTGCTGGCTTGATTGACTGACTCGGCTTACCTGTAAGTTGACATGCACTGTGCACGGGTCATGGCGCAGGCTGGAAACACATCTGGATATTTCCGACCACACTCATCCGGCCCAACCGTTACCATCAGCTTAGATGTAACTACAGGAGACGGCGGCACACTAGCCCACACCGCGCTACCAGCCAGATCATTTCCCAGAATCAAGTCCACCCCATCAACTGGCAATGCTGGACGCACACCAACGGCAACAACACCTTGCACCAGATCACAATCAAGCACCATATTGTGCCGCGGTACAGGTACCAATCCCATCTCCATACGTCACATCAGAAAAAAATCCCCTGTTTCTGTTGCAAGCGAAAAAGGCAATACTGATCCCAAAATGAACGAATGCTCACCAAAACCACTCTTGTGCGTTAACACAAAATCGTCAGCCAGCTCAGCCGCTCTAAGTACGGTGGTTGCTTTCTGTTCACTTGCATGAGTTGCAATGCACTGAGGAATTGAATTTTTAAATTGTTCCAACACTATCAACTCACAAAGCCCCTCAAAACTCTCGACACTTGCAGCGAAACACCAGCGGTTAAAATGGCATAGCAAATCATGAGCAAATTCAACATTAGTTTGTTTGTCACCTTTCCCCCAGTTCCTAAACTTTTGACGCCTGAAGCTTCGGGGACCAACTCATATGCTTTCAAGACAGCAGATTTTACCTTAGCATAACTCCTACAATCACTCGTACTCAGCGCCGAATACGCTTCCTGGGCCCTACCCGTAAGGACGCACTGAAGCATCAAAGTCTTGTCAGCATCAGGCCAATTTTTCGCATCTGCAATCCGCTCAAATAAAGTGAAAAATGTATTAGGATCCCTCTCATTAAACCTGGGCATTAAGCACAAATTAGCCCCAACATCAGCCCATAACCTGCCCTGACTCAAAGAAACTTTCCTCTGCCATGTTATGTGAAAGTTTACCATCACGGATCAAACTCAGTTTATACTGCTGCAAGTCCAGTTTCATTTTTTCTGTTTGCTGCCGCTCCATTTCTACCTTCAACCGTATTCTCTCCTGCTCAAACTGTAACATCATCAGTTCCTTCTGCTGCGCAAAAGTCAGCCCCGACACGGGTGCAAACACCGACACGGATACTGGCACCGCTGCCACGTCCGACAAAAGCTCTCCCTTCTTCAAAATGCCACTCTCCACTAAGGCGGACAAAATAATACTTTTAATCTCAGCCTTGCGTTTTTTATTTGCCACATTAATCTCATAATGCTCGGCTATTTGCATCAACTGTTCTTTAGTACAGCCATTAACAGACACCTCCGAGGGGGCATCAAAAAACTCCGACAAGGAAGCCATAATATCAAACAGACCAAACAGAACGCACAGTATTACCCCCTCAAACGCATACAAACGAGGCAAGCTTACCCCGAGGAGTATTTCCCCCTAACTTCCTAGCCCAAAACCTAAACTCACCCCTAGTCTTCATGCGGCGGGCGGCGGGTAATTACACACTGGAAACCAGCGGGTCTGAGAAGCCACCTGCAAGCAAGCTGCTACACAAGATCCCACGGACGTGCTCCCGAGACACCTGTCCGTAGACAGCTGACACTAACCACGTTGACACAACACTGCACAAAGAAAAAACGACGTGACCCAAAAGGGAAACGCCACTACAGCCTAACAGGGAAACTCCAAACACAGCGCATTGGGGCGGCAACACTTACCTTCTCTTTGGATTACGCACAACCGACAGGGAAAAAAACCCAAAACACATTCAAATGCTTCCATGGACGCGAAATCTTCCAAATTCAGCGCGACCCCCCAAAAACTTCAGGCAACACGGAAACAACAACGGCATTCACCGCCGACCTACACGTGCACCAGGCCCTCATCAGCTGATCAACGCGTAAACACAAACACGTGCCAAACAAATCTACAAACCCAACTATCTGTCTAACAAACATGTTACTGAAAACCACGAACGGACGAGCCCCCATTTGTCACAACCTGGCTCGTTGGGCCATGACAAGACGGGAGACACACTGAATTAAGAAGGTTTAACAAAGTATATTTATTTAACATAAGGCGACGCAATGTGCAACAAAGGAAAATAATGAACAAATGGGATGTGAACATCAGTACTGTCAGTAGTGTAGGATGTGCATGTGTGTAAAATGTAATGGATGTATGTTGTAAAGTGCATGAACTGAGCATAATGGAACTTAGGAAAACTGCGGCTGCCACAATACCCCGTGGGACATCTGCTGGAGAGGAGAGAGAGAGAGTGAATGAATGAATGAATCATGGGTTTTATAATCTCAGGAACACTGGGCCCAGGTGCCCCTGATCAACCAAAACTCCTCCCTCAAACCCAAGTCACATCAGGAGGCTGCTGCCTCAACAGCAGGGGTCATCACAGCTTTCACAATGCCAACCTCCGTTAGTGCTTTAATGGGAATTCCCATTATGTGTTAACATCAAGCTAGCAGGCTAAGCGCTTGTTATATAATCGATTTGGGAATCAAATAATGTCTATTAGTAAACTAAACAGCATGTTGGTAAGGAATTTCAGACAGTCAGTGGCTGAGTTTAGAAGAGATGTCTCACTCTGTCTGCCTTTCTATAACATTACAGTAAAGATGCACTCTCAGCTACCGAAATTTGACACCGAATGATTAAATGTCACCCGGTACTCAGTAGTACTGACGTAATTTCGGTAAGTACCCTTAAAAGTACAGAGTTTGGTACCCAACCCTAGTTGGGTCAAGATTGAGCTTTTGCCTGAAAACTTCCTGCACTTTTTTCTCAATGTCTGCCCATTTTTCACCGTTATCCTCTGGTATGCCATCAATGATTGGGTTGCTGTACCTGGACTGACCATCAAGATAGTCAGATTTAGAATCCACTGAGATTAGAGATTCAGCCATCCTCCTTATAATCTGGTCAAATAATTTGCAATGAAGAAATCCTGCTGCAACTCTTTAAGTTGATCCACATCTTCCTGTGTATATTGAATACGCCTTTTAATTTCCTCCACATCTTTCAGAATAATATCTAGTCTTGTACTAGTGTTATCCATTATAGTGTGGACAAAGCTGCTGTAAGTGTTCTCAAACTTTTGCAGAGATTATTTAAATATGTTTTTTTTTTTGTTCCAGTAACTCATGTACTTATGCAGTGACACATTCTTAGCCATGATAAGTCACTCACTACACCTCAGCAGCAGATATGTCCACAGAGTCCACCATGAAACACTCAGCAGCAGAGATGTAAGAAAAGTCCAAGTATAATAGCTACCTTCTGAAAAACATGTGGCAACAGTATCTTGACATAAGGGATGTGTTCTATGTTCTATGATATCTGTATCAAGCAACAAGCTGTTTTTAGAGGTTCCCTTAAAGAGAAACTCAACTGCAGGCTGTGTTTTGCTGCACCCTCTGGGTGAAAGTCTGTTTCTCCTCTGAGCACAGCCAGCACCACTGACAGGTGTGGTCAACAGTAATCTGTCATCTTGTACTGACATACCTGCAGTTCATTGCAACAAGGTGACAAGTACAACCACTTGAGGTCAGCATAAACAACATTTTCATGGGGTGTGAAGCTTCTCATCCCTACTTGTATGACATGTACTACATAGGGTTTCTCACTGGTTACTGCCAGGTGACAAAAATAAAATGTTTACTGACTGTACCTAACCTGCTGTATGGAGCAACAGGCATGTTACAGTTTCCCTTTACTGTGTAAAGTCTGTAGCAGTCTAGCTGTGTGGAGGTTTTTATTTACAGTGCCTAGTCAGTATTTAGTAGATGCACCTTTGGTCACAATCACAGCACTGAGTCTGTGTGTATAGGTCTCAATCAGGCTTGCACATCTGGACACTTTGCAAAACCGCTCCAGCTCTAATCCAGATCCTAATTTGCATGTGTAAGATGCTAACGTGTATTAAACATGTGGGTGGGGTAGATTGTACGGTTGTTGACATTTTGATTATAAATCGAAAAACTGATTGAAACAAGCTTTCAATTTTAATCATTGAAATCAAAAGCAGAATCGGCAATTTTCCTAGTATTTTTTTGAAGAATAACAGTCCCCCTCAAAGACAACACAGCTAGCTTACCAGTACCCTGCAGCTGCACTTCCAGACACTTATCCCTTGATATCACTGGGCACACCTCTGTATTACCTTATGGTTGTAACGCTGTTTTGTTCTGTCCTCCACATGGCTTCATATCCCACTGCCTGATATTGTTGACTTGCGCAGATTTGGTTTATTTCAGAATTTTTCCTTGATTTTTTTGTGCTTCTACTGTGGTTGAGTAGGCTACAAAACGTAAATATGTTTTACTGTAGAACGTTTTATTTCGAAAATCGACTGGATGCACTATACCGTTCGGCTTTATGACTTCCTCTCTGGCTCTATCTGCTCTGTGCAGCTTGACACGACAGCAGTCCACTTCCGTCAAAAATATCCTCATATTCCCCGTTGAGCACAGTGGAGAGCCGCTTCTTGGACGTTGTTGAAACATGCCGTGGCGCAGCCATTTAAAACACAAGCATTGGCTAGAACTGCCAAGATTAGACACAGTAACCATACCGTTACATGCAACAGGCCCGGTGAAATCTGGGTTATTGTGTGCATGAAGACAATCAACTGACTGGTACCAGAGGAAACTCAGTGTGGGAGATGTTGGGTTTATTTTCTTTTTCAGAGATATTTTTGCTATTTATTTTTTGCCTTTATTGATTTGTTTGGGGAGAGGGTTTACCAAGGACAGAATTAAAAAAACAACAACTTTGTAACAAACTCAATTTCTATCTTTTTGCTTTTCATTGTTGTAGGGTGTATGGTACTTTTTATTGCTGGAATATTTTATTTGGTGAATATTATTTGAACTTGTCTGACCCTAACCTGCAAAAAGCCGCCAGGATAAAATCAAGTGGTTGTTGTAAAGACCCGTTTTTTTTTTTTTTTAGAGAAGTTATTAGGGTATAAAACCAACGATCTGTTGATCTCTACAAATCCAGATGTGTTAGTCTAAGGGCACATTCAGGCTTCACCATAGGAGGATTTGTAATTTAGCATGCCGGTCCTACAGTGATTGTCCACATCAGCAGATGAAAAAAAGTGTTGCACAAGACCAAATTAGTGTCTACGTACACATGACACAATATGTTTCACTCTGTTGTGTTTTTGGTCATTCATACTGCTAATCTGATCACCAGCTTTCATGATTGGTCACCACAAGCTAACATTTGGTTGTATTTCTCCAAAAGTTGATTCTGTTAAAACTTTATCATTGCGGCCAACTGTGGTTTTCTCACTACCTGTTGTCTGCACTGCTGCAACCCCAAATGAAAGGGAGTACTGATGTTTTTGCTGTCTGAATGGGCCCTAACAATGGCTGAGTTGTCTGTGCACAAAAAAAAGCCTACATTGTAGATCAAATTAAATCACTGCTAATAGATCGGTAAGTACGCCTATCATTATAGAGTGCAGACTAGATTTGAACATTTAACCTGACGAAGATCCAAGTGGAATCACAATGTCAGTATAAAAAAAACAAACTTTTGGAGCCAGTGTGAATGTGTTAGCATGTCCTGTGTATTGATTAATGAGAAGAGCGCTAAGAACACCTGGGTTTGGGTATATGAAGAAAAGTACGTCATATAAAAATATGCAACAGTACAGATGTGTTAATAAAACTCATCGAAGGAAGATATAATAACCACCTCTGACTTTACGGCTATATATTAGATCTACAGAAGTCTGTATCCAAAAAGTATTATCAACGCAATATCAGAGTACTCAGTTTACAGCTGAGGATAATGGACAGAACACATTGATAAACAAATGTGATTGCTATGTGTTCTTCTTTTTAAAAACCTACTCAATGATTGTGCCATGTTTGTACAGAAATTATGCTAACATGCCTGAAACAGAGAAGCCAGCAGCCTGGTCAACAGAAGGAAGACTTTGTGTCATGCCAAACACTTAGATGAGCCATCTGCCTCTATAAATAGACTAAAAGGAATGTCAGTGTGAAAGAACAAAAAGAGGGAAGGGGATAGATAATAAAAGAAGAAGGAACGCAAGCAGCGGAATAAAAGACCAGAATAAGTGAGGAGGATAAACAAGATACAAAATTAGAGTAAAGTGTGAGGATTTGACTAGAATACCCTACAAGTACTCTCTCTCCTGTCTTCATTTCTGTGTCCTGATTCTGAGTCCTCATGAGTACTCTATAGTCATAACTGCCTCCAAAAGAGCCCTATTGTGTTACAACATGGGCCCTTGCCAGCACTGCTGCCCTTTAGAGACCACTGATTTCCTGCTTGTCACCAGTTTATCCAAGCCATAACACTGGGAGAAATGGAACTGCTTCAGACTTCCCACTGATTCATTTTCTTACAGACAGAAGTCAGTTGTTTTGCTAAAGTAAATCTAAGCGGACTGGCAGGACGTGTAGTTGCTGAGTGGTAAAATAAATGATATCCTTTTAAAACTGGTCTGGGAGGCTTTCCACTTGTTGTCTTTCCACTGTTTGTACAGTAAATATACACTTGGCCACATTATTAGGTACACCTTTGCCCCCTTAATTATTGGTGGGATGGATTCAACAAGGTGCTGGAAACATTCCTTCGAGATTCGACAGCTCCATGTAGACACGATAGCATCATATGGTTGCTGCAGATTTTTCTACTGCACATTAATGCTGCAGTCTGATAATAGCTACCTGCCAATGTATGAGTTGGCCCAAAAATGTTTTTTCCAGTTACAAAAAAAAAAACATGTTAAGTGAATTCTGAATCTTCACTGGCCTCACAATTCGGTTCGATTATGATTCAGCTGTCAACGATTCAAATGCAAAACGATTCCTGATGCATCTCATTGTATGGCATCCTCACTGATTTATATCACTGCACATGGCTACTTTTCCATCGTTTAAATTCCCCTGTAATTCAGAAAGTCCTTCCACTAATCAGACTATAGCAGTCTACAAAATAAAAGCTGCATCTTTTCAATAAATATACATTACAAAAACAAAACATTTATCCACCTGCAGTGCCTAACATGTTTGTTTTAATCTACAATAATATTGTTTTCACATGGCAGCTTTAAGATTAGGCATCTATTGACTCTGCTGTACACACCTCTCTCAGAGGTGGACAGCAAGGTTGACCGCGCCTCCTCGGATCTTGGCTGATTAGCTTGCTGTAACAGCTATTTAATATTTATATAGCTATTTATGGCTGCAGATGTTAGCTTCAGGTGAAAATGGCTAACGTGATTAGTAATTGTTGTGAGGCAGAAGTCTCATCCAGTTTGTGCTTCCCAGCAAGTTAATAAAATCCGACGTGCCCCGGGATATCTGTTAAAAAAAAATACCAGGTGAGTTTTCATTATCATTCGCAGATGATCTCTGCCTCCCTCCGACATACCTCCTACATCAGTAACGTTAGCCTAATGTTAGCCGTTAGACTACAATTCAAAGCATGGGAGCAACGTCACAACGTAATTTTATCGTCCAGCTGAGACCAGACAATCAACAATCAGCATAAGCTGCAGACTCATGATTATGCTGCTCTGCATCGATGCTGAATCCTCCATGTATGCATCGCGATGCATTTTATAATCCAGAAATTTCCACACCTCTAGAATTCATTAACATTGTGACTCTGAATGCAAATCCAGCAAGCCATAGTGCTCTATCTTAAGCTAGGCGCAAGACGGCGCAAGCGTCATTGGTAGTTTTCAGACCAACGCAGTTGTCATTTTCAAGTCCAGCACCGACATTGTGTAAATAGCAAATATGCTTGCGCCAACCTGTGCGCCCCTGGGCGTGTTGGTCTTAAAATGAGGTGTGGTCAGGTGCACTGATGGCAGATTGTTATCTTGAGGTGGCAGAAAGCAACAGCGCCATAGACCAACACAAAGCTGGTCTAAAGTCAAAGGTGCAGTGTGTTTCCTGAGACACAGCAAAAATGTTTTACCCTGTTCTCCCTCCCAACACCACATCCCTATCAACTAAATAAACACGGAGAGAAAAAAGATAAACGATAATAAAAAGAGACTGTATACAGTGTATATACATGTTTACATCATGCATATATGCATGATGTAAACATGTATGTACACTGTACACTGTATACTATATATATTTTATACATATACGTGTTTCCCGCTATTTAATGGGCGCATTATTCAGACAGTAAGATGCTCCTACACAGGTAGGTTCACAACATGCATACACTCTGATTTTATGATTAGAGAGGCTGCATTCAGTTATTTTAAACATTTCCATGAATGCAGTAATGTCAATGCAGCAAATATCATGGCACATTTCTGCAGCAAAACTAAAAGCTGTAGTCATAAACTCTCCAAAGGAAATAGAGTTATGTTTAGCTTCTGAAATAAATGTTTTAGACAGGATCTCAGGATTTATCAGACAGCTGTTTCATGCCAAACTATTTTTACTCTATGAATATGGACTGTTTGTGCAAGCTTTTGTTGTGAAGAAGAACACAGAACATTAAATAGCATGAAACACTAACCTGTCTGTGAGTCAGGTGTTAATAATCAGTTTATCAGCTGTTCCTTGTGCGCAAATGTGCATGTTAATGTACGCAGACATACACATATCATTTCTGCTGCTAGGGGTATGCTGCATGTAATCTCATTAATATTTTCCTCATCAAGGACGTATTTCACCCCTCTCATCTCACCTGTTATTGATCAGGATGATACGTTTTATGACCCGTCCTGCCTGATCCCGGACTGAGATCCACGCACACACAGAGGGATGTGCAGCAGCTCTACTCCTCCTCCTCAGTTAATTATCAGTGTTTGTTTTTTTCATATGCAGTCAAACAGAGTTGTTGATAGGACAGATGATTGTGAAATGGCGGGGCAGAGGGTCAAGCAGCCGAGGACCACCTCCCTTTCCCTCAGTGAAGACGAGTGCCAATGTTTAATATGTGGCGCACCTGGCTCTTAAAGGGAGTGGGATATGGATATTGGATTGGTTTAATTTATGTTCCGCCCAAAACACACCCATGACTAATTCAGTCATGCGCCGCACTTTGCTAGTTTAGCAGCAAATAATCTGGGTGCAAAGTGGACTTGGACACACCCTAAACACACTACCGTCTTGCGCTTCCGACCAAGCGCCATATACCGTTTCTCCATTAGCACTTGAGTCAAAGCGAACTGCGCTGATTTGCTTTTCCATCACCAGTTTTACTGCGGTGAGTCAAGCCAAGCCTTTCAAACATCTGCTGTGTTTTACTGTTTTGTCATGTTCGCTCTCAGCTGTTTCAGGAGTCATGTTTAGTTACTGCTGATGAAAACACAACATTTCCTGTAATGCTGCTTCATAATAAAAGCTTGCAAATAACTAAATAAGGGGGGCCTTTATTGTGTAAATGAAACATGTTTGTAACTGAATTAGCGGAGCCACTTTGTTAGTGGTGATTCTTCGATAGCTCTGCAGGGATTGAGACAGTGTGTCATTGGTTTAAGACACACCTTCAAGCAGGTAGTCCAGTTGTGATGGAAAAGCAAAACCTCGGCCGCGCTGGGCTGCTGCACCGATTCAAACCAAGTAGAGCCAGGCCAGCAGATGTTATGGAAAAACGGCAACAGATAGGGCTCAAAGTGTGTAAAAACTGTGGTTGACTGTGTGACTATGTGTTGCAGGATAATGGTGAGGACTCCCATCGTATCTCTCCCAGCCCTGTGGTCCATGTCAGGGGTCTATGTGAGGCCGTGGTGGAAGCAGACCTGATAGATGCCCTGGAGAAGTTTGGGTCCATATGGTGAGACAGAAACCACTACGTGTATGTGTGAGAGAGAGAGTGAAAGTAAAATAAAAATACTGTAGAGAAACTGAGTCTTGAGTCTACCGTTGCTGTTCCGGTTTGCAGTCAATCACCAGTTGGTCACGTGCTGATGTGCTGACACATGAGTACAGAAAACAGAACACATTAGCAACAACAGGAGCTTAAAGAGTCTCGTACTTTCCTAACCTGCTTTAGTCATTACCTATAATCTAGTTTTGTCTGAACAAATATATAGCCATTCCTATCTAATTCAATCCACAGGTAACAACAGATATATATCAACTGTCACTAACGTTAATCCCATCAGGAACGTGACTTGAAGCTGGTGTCTGCAATTTTTGTCCATTCCCGATTCCATAAAAGTTGGGACACTATTTAAAACGTAAATTAAAAAAGAATGCAATGCTTTGCAAATCGTTCTTCACCTATATTCAGTAGAATACCATGCAAGCGGCACATTCCAACAAAGTTGGGACAGGAGCATGTTTACCACTGTGTTACATCACCTTTTCTTTTAAAATCAAGATAAGCATTTGGAAACTGAACTCATTGTTGTTAATGAGACTCAAAAATCAACTATCTTTTCAGAATTGCCTAGTTTGCCTACAGTGTTTTTTAATTGTCCTCCTTAATGCACACACACTGACACGCCTCAACGTTCTGTTTCTCTCTCCCTGTATGTGTCTGCTCTGTTTATGTGCGGCAGCAGTATGTTTTATGAAGTCCAAAAAACACACCTTGTGATTTAAATTTTTTCACCCCGATTTCTTTTGTCATGTGTGGAGGAAGCCAGTCAGTAATTGTGTGGTACTGAATGACATCGCAACAACCAGATGCACTTACAGGCTTGTACGAAACAACTGCGTAAGAAGGCCCACATTAAATAGGAGAGGTCACATCATCTCTCTGTTTCTCTGTCGTTGTCATATATTCTTTGGCAGATGTTACAAGGTTACAAGGTCAATTGATTGCAATTATTTTTAAAAACACAAGGATTTAAAAGATGAAACTATGAGTCCTTTGTGCTACATCTATTTTAGAAAATGGAGTGTTGGTGATGAATTAAGGAGTCTCACGGCCAGGGGAATGAAGCTGCTTTGTAGTCTGGTAATATGGCAGCAGATACTTCTGTATCTTTTTCCAGATGGCAGCAGGGTGATCAGACTGTGGCTGGGTGGGTGTTGTCTTTTAGTATCTTTGGGCTCTGTGCAGACATCTCACTTCACTGATGTCACTGATGCTCTGTAGATGGTACCAGTGATGTTCTGGGTGGTTTTATTCACCCGCATGTAGAGCTTGTGTTGCCTACATGAGTGGAAACACCCTTCATGGGGGTGATAGACGTGGGTTTTCATCACCTAATGAAAACAATTGATCCATGTTACATTGTGCCCTCTCGTACATTTTTCAGCAGCCAAGTTATTCCTGACCTTTATAAAAAAACATGCAAAGCCGCAAAAGACAAATTGGCTAAAACACAGAGCCTTGCACTTACCACAGATAGTTGATAATTTTTTTTATTTTTATTATACCATTGGTCAAGGCCAAGAGGCACTTTTGGCACTTCTCACATTTGAAAATGTTTTTATTTTTATACAAGTTTATTTATTTGACATTATACAATACACTAGAAATGTAAATCACTTTTTGTTGTTGCTAATCAGAAAATTAAAGAGAGAATTTTGGATAGTAATGTTGTAGCTTTTTTTTCCTCCTCACAAATGATCGTACCAAACTGAACCGAAACCGTGATGAAAAAACGAGTCCATATTCAACTGTCCGCTAACTGTACAGTTGCATCCCTACTGGAGAACCAGTTTCTTAAAGCACTTGTTTAGGATGGGGGTGAGAGCCACAGGATGGTAGTCATTAAGACTAGATACAGCAGACTGTTACAGGAACAATGATGGCTGTCTTGAGGCAGGAGGGAACAGTATCGTGGGATGTTCAAAACCTCAGTAATAAGATTATAGCTAGCTGGTTGGCACATGATTTTAGTACACGGCCAGCTATATTACCTGGACCAGCAGCCTTATTTATATTTACTCTCTGCAGGAATTTTTCTCTCATCCGCTGTGGTTACTGACAGTGGCCGGTCCTCTGGAGGTGGATTAGACTTTCCAGCTGAGTCTTTGTTGAGGAGGTCAAAGCAAGCATAAAATGTGTTCAGCTCATCTGGCAATGTGGCCTCACACATGATTACATGCTCCTGTGACATTTTTAAACACCTGGCACATATCTTTAGTGTTGTTGGTGTTGAGGTCCCTCTGCAGTCTCTGCTGATGTCTCCTCTTTGCCCTCCTCTTGATGACAGCTTTCAGTCTTTCTCTGGCAGTGTTGTACGCTTCCTTGTCACCTGACCAAAAGGCAGCATTTCTGGCTCTGGATAGAGCCCTCACCTCTCCATTCATCCAGGCCTTCTCGTTGGGGAATGATCTTACTGTCTTTGTGATCACCACATCATTAACACATTTGCTGATATATGATATCACTAAAGATTTACATTCCTCAAGACTAATGCTGTTATCCTGAGTGGCAGCATCTCTGAGCAATCAAAACAGTCCTGTAGGGCTGTTTTACCACATTTGAACATTTTTAATGATGGTTTGACCCTCTGCATCAACTGTGAGCAAGTTAATGAGATGCCTCCGGTGGTTGTTATCAAAATCCATAACTATTCCGACAAGGCCAAAGTTTTTGAGGGCAGCAAAGGCGAAGAAGGAGCTTGTACACAATAAAAGGAAGATAAGATGTGATTATAGGTTAAGCCACCCAGCAGTACAAAAAGTACTAACCTTTTGTACTGCTGGGTGGCTTAACCTATAATAACATATCTACAACTTTAGATCATTGATTTAAAATATAAATGTATATATATTTATATAAAGGATGAACTCTATACCTATATAGAGTTCACCCTTCACCTGCTGCAGCCCTAAGGTTATACAACATAAATGCATCAATAGTTATAATTTGAGAACATGTTATGTATTATTCTGAAGACCATTTGTTTATTCAGTTATGATGATGAAGACAGTGTGTTTATTCAGTTTGTTTAGGCATATAAAATCAGTCAATTAAGATTTTTCTCTTCTGATTAACATTTCTTCCCCCAAACAACATAGTTCACCTTTTATGAGTAGGCCTACTTTAGCTTTTGTGGCACTTTTAGGATGGTCCTTGCATAAAAGTGGGCGGTCTATTCAGTAGAAAACAACATGGGGTATTACAGTTAAACAGGCCACTACACTACACTTCCGGTTCACAAGCTTTCTCTTTTTAAGCTTAGTACTAGTAATAGTTTCTTGGTTTATATTTTTATCAGCACTGCCAAATTAACAGTTTTACCGTAATTTAGAGCGCATGTGCAGCGGCTCTCCCTCTTGAGATCTCTCTGTGCTCTTTGTGTCTGTGGATGCAAACTGAGAAAATGTCTCCTTTGTTTGACGTAAGGGAAGGCTGCTCGGTGTGGGTGCAATCCCCTCATGGGACGCCCCCACTTACTACAATAACAAACAAGAAAACAGCTGTTATACTATAGTTTGTCCCGGTACCACTGCAGATAAAGCCAGCCGCTCACACCGTGCCGCACACGCAGTTTTTTTCTTGATGTTAAATAATTAATTCCCCAGGAATATTACTTTAACTTCCATGCAGAACTGTTGAAAAACAAAATGATATAGATGACCTCATGACATGGTAGCCTAATAATCATTGAGTAAGTTCTGTGTGGGAATCACACACGTCAAATGCTGTATGCCTATGATACAGTAAGAACAGCTGACTTCTCGCTGAAGTAATGCTTCAGCTTCCATCATCACTGCTCCTCCTGGTGTATAGCTAAACCTTTGCAACTGGTTTCCACACATGGTGCTTAGGGGCGTTACAATTCTGCCCTGCCTTCACTACATTATCGTGGGGGATCTCATTCGAGTCAAGGATTCGATCAGGTCCGAGCACGGACCCATCTTGGACTGTTTAGGACCCCTTCACGGAGGAACAGGAAGTTTTAAGAGGCTGCGTGTGAGAAGTACTGAGTGCTGCTTGAGGGATCGAAGGTTACAGGCATTCAGTGTTGGATTACAGCCTTGCCCCGTACACGCAGGGATTTCTCTGGATTCTCAGAACTTGATGATATTATGGATCGGAGATGGTGAAATAACCTAAATTCCGTGCAACTGTGCATTGTCTTCTGCCCTAACCATGTGTTGGAATGAGAGCATGGTGTAGACAGTGAGCTTAACAATTTTCCAGTAAAAACACGAAGATGGGAATCCAGCGTTAGGTATTTTTATGGAAGTCTTTTTGTAAAACTGCATACAAACAGAAACACAGAATCAATGTACAGTATGTACAGCATCAAATTATACAGATGAAATAACACACTCATGTAGGCTAATAGTCTTCATCTAAGAATATTCAACAACTCCATGGTAAGTATTTGAAGAGAGTTAACTGGTGAAAAATTATATATGAATAATCTACATAACAAACAGTAACACGTATAACTGTGTAAATGTACTTACAGATTGTGCCTGATCGTGTCAAAAGAAAGAGGGTGGATGTAGATGTGATTACAACTCTCCACTGCTAACTTCAAAATGGCTGCCCTGCTAAATCTTGAGTGGTTTTAACTACCTCCACCACTAGGGGGCACTGCACACTGCATTCTAATGTAATTACTGGGGGCAGAATACATTGAGAAACATAGTTTTCACAGAGTGGTGAACCTCACTCCATCCTTGCTTGTGAACTACTGAGCCTTTCAAGGATTCCCCTTTCATACCCAACCATGATACTATCACCTGTTGCCAATGAACCTGTTTACCTGTAGTATGTTCCAAACAGGTGTTTTTGGAGCATTCAACAACTTTCCAAGTCTTTTGTTGGTCTGTTACAACTTGTTTGAAACATGTTGTAGGCATCAAATTCAGAATGAGTGTTTATTCACAAAAAAAACAATAAAGTTTACCGGTTTGAATATTTAACATTTTGTCTTTTTACTGAGCTCATTTGAGTATAGGATAAAATTAAAGTTTTTCTTTACGTTTTACACAGCGTCCTTCTTTTTCTGAATTGGGATTATAGTTCTTCTAGATCACAGAGTGGCAGGTTTTTTCTGGTTGTAAACTTAATATTTCTACAAATACAGTTTTGGTCAAAAGTTTCCATACATGTAGATCTTAGATCATATACTGTATATCATGGCAGTCTTGAGTTGTAATGATGTCTACAACTTAAATTTTTCTGTGATGGAATGACTGAACACATACTACTTTGTCACAAAAACATTCATGAAGTTTGGTTCAGTAATGAATTTATTATAGGTCTTCTGAAAATGTGACCAAATCTGTTGGGTCACATATATATCTACAGTAATTCTAATGTTATTCTAATGGCCATTTTAACCTCAGTTAGGTGCTTTTGATATCCATCCACAAGCTTCTGGTCGTCCTCTGGATAATTTTTTAACCATTCCTCTTGACAGAGTTGGTGAAGTTCAACTAAATTTGTTGGCTTCCTGACACGGACTTGTTTCTTCAGCACAGTCCACATGTTCTCTATGGGGTTCAAGTCAGGACTTTGTGAAGGCCATTCCAAAACTCAACAAAAATCATTGTCCTGTTGGAACACCCAACTGCACCCAAGAGCCAATCTTCTGCTGATGATTTTAGGTTTTCCTGAAGAATTTGGAGATAATCCTCCTTCGTCATTATTCCATTTACTTTCTTTAGAGTAGCAGATCCACTGGCAGCAAAACAGTCCCACAGCATAATACTACCAGCACCATGCTTGACAGTAGGTATGGTGTTCTTGGGGTTAAAGGCCTCACCTTCTCTCCTCCAAACATATTGCTGCTCATTGTGGCCAAACACCTCAATTTTTGTTTCATGTGACCACAGAGTTTTCCTCCAGAAGGTTTTTTCTTTGTCCATGTGATCAGCAGCAAACTTCAGTCGAGCTTTAAGGTTCTGCGTCTGGAGCAAGGGCTTCTTTCTTGCACGGCAGCCTCTCAGCTCATGTTGATGTAAAACACACTTCACTGTCTTCCTGCAGCTTTTTGGTGGTTTTTGGTTGAGTCTTGACCATCCTGACCAGTTTTCTCTCAGCAGCAGGTGATAGTTTGTGTTTTCTTCCTGATCATAGCAGTGAAACAAACAAGTGTTTGCACAGTTGAACTTGGGACCTGTAAGTGCTTTGAAATACAATTCCAAGCTTCCCACATATACCACTCACATGATTCACTCGGCAATATAACCATTTCTTTTTTTTTCATTGTTCTGTATATACTAACATTTTTCTAAAGATCAAATGGCTACACTCCAACAACTTGAACATTTGAACATGAATAAATATTTATGGGGGACACACGGAGTAAGAAATTGAACCACATGAAGTCACACATAGCAAGTGATTTGGTGTTATAAACTACAGTGAGCTTCAGTAGCTTTAGTGTAAGGAAAGTCACAGATGCTGAATAATTAAAGGAAACATTTTGCGATACTCTAGTTTCCACTCTAAGTGACTCCATTATTTACACTCCCTGCATGGTGTAGTATTCATGAATCTCTCATTCACCTGAATGGAGTTGCAGGGAAAAGCATGCTGTGAAAGACACACACAATTATAAACACAGGTATAATCTTATTGCACTGATTTGGCAGGTTCTGGAAATGCCTTCATGCTCACACTGTTTTGTCTGTTATTACATTCGTCTTTAATGACAAAAGGGACAGCAGTGAACTAATTTACTTATCTACTAGGGTTTGGAGTTAGGGAGGCCCATACTCTTGGTTCAAATTGACAGCAGCTTAAAAATGACACCATTCTGATGCATATCTGTTGAGAACTGACTACTGAGGATTTAAATGTAATCAGCAGTTTTTAGATGCCAGTATTGCTGGCAAAGGAGGTGATGTGTCCAGTAAAAGTCCATTAGGTTGACATTTTTTGAATGAATAGCATTTGTATGTCGTATCTTAATGTTTGCATTTGTGTGTTCTCAGTTATGTGATGATGATGCCATTCAAGCGTCAGGCCCTTGTGGAGTTCTCTGCAGTGGAGAGCGCTGACCGCTGTGTGTCCTGTGGAGCCAAGGAGCCTGTATACATCGCAGGTTTGATCCCTAGGCTTTTCACTGGAAATAATTAAAGATGAGATTGATTACTTGCACATGCTTGAATGTAGCGAACCTTATGTGTTCATATCTTCATCCATCTATTCATCAGGCCAACAGGCGTACTTTAATTACTCCACATCCAAGAGAATCACCAGGCCTACTAATGCTGACAACCCTAACAGTGGCAACAAGGTCCTCCTGCTGTCCATACAGAATCCCCTCTATCCTATAACCACGGTAAACGTACACACACACACACACACACACACACACACACACACACAGGCATGGGTCGTTCCATAAGGATTTTTCCTGGGGTTGGTAAGATGGAAAAACCGTCAAGCCCAGGCTAGATTTTGAAAATATCCAGCCAGTAAATCCCGCCCCCTACACTCAGGCCTCTCTCCAAAGCCACTCCCCCCAAACCATGAACGTGCACTGTCCGACAACTGCTGAATACCACCGACGGAGTCCGAGTCCTCACGAGCAGAGGGAAGAAGAGTGTATCAGTGCATCGTTTTCATCTTAACATCCAACTACAAGTAACTACCTCATGTCTCATTCACCTGTAAGTAAACACCTATTATTATCATATTGAACATAAACAACCAACATAACTATTGCTAGTACTGATGGCTGTCAGGCTAACTTTGTTAGCATTCAGAAATCGTTGAACAGCTACTCCAGTGTTGACTCTCGTTTCACCTCTTGAGCTATCCAACTTGTTTTTGTTTGTAGCCTTCTCCAGTTCGGTCTTCCTTTCCTTGCTCTGTTTGGCAGTGCTAGCTGCTGTAGGTACAGCTGGTAATGGAAAGTGTGTCTGTACTTTCTCTGCCATTCTTGTCTGTAAACAATGAGCTAACTCTGCCACAGCTCCAGCAGTGCGTTGTGTAGACTCAGGTCACGCGCAATGAGTGATGGGCGGAGTCAGTGCAGGGTGGGCAGGTAAGGACAGATTGATGGACAGGTAGGCTGTCCATACAATATCTTCAGGCCACTAAAATTGATTGGATGAAGTTATTACAGTCCTGTCACAGCCACAGACAACTATTTTTGATTCTTTGAATGTGTATTCTAAGCCTCACCATCTGCTTATTTTTCACTGGTTTGGTTTGAAATTTGTACTGAACACTCAAGAAACCCAAAGCACACTTGGCAACATGTATTGATTTAGTTGTTGTTTAGTTTTTGAAGAATGTTCATAGGAAACACATTTTTTACCCAAGCGCTTTTTAATTATTTCATATCTCCACTAGTTCTAGTCCTAGTTCTATCAGATCTCCAAGTTAATTTGTCCTGCATAAAAAAATGTCACAGATATAACTAGACATAGCTTCATAGCTAAAAAAAAAATCTCTAAGGATTATTTTAATATTTTACTGTGTTGACTTCAAGGTTTTCTATCTTTATGTGATACCTGGTCAGCCTGTTTTTCATTGGAATCAAGGAACTTGCAAGTTACAGTTTACAACAATGTAAACATCTTGGCCGGAGAAGACAGATGGTTTGAAAGAGGAGTAAAAGAATCCATCTACGTCAAACTGGAATGACCGTCTTTGAACAGAGGGGGAGGCCTACGACATTACTTATCACCCACCTACAATGCAGTACTGAGTTCCCTCCCCAGACAGCTTAACAACCATTCACACCTGGGCTCACCTAGCCCTAACAACCCACATGTTTGACCAACGACCCACAAGTGGCCCTAACGACTCTGAAACTCAGAGCTCACACGTGTCCTTAACGACTCTGTAAGAACACACAGAGTTTAAAAGCCTGCAGCTCCCCTCCAGTTAGTTAGAACTGAAGAAGCCTCTTGGATGAGAGGTGAAACGTCTTCAAGAAACTGAAACAAGTCCAGTTGCCTACGATACAGCATCTAGATTTACCATGACCTGGATGACTGAGAACCTTCATCAACAAGTTACAGCTTGTAATGGGCAAGCAAGGAATGGGTCCCAATTTGCAGAGATTTTTTTAATTGAATTGGTTCTCAAGAACCTGAGTTTTTTCATATGTATGACTGAAACCAATCATCCATTAGTCATCCGTCTCTGGAAGGAAGGGGGACAAGGTGATTTCCATTCCCTCAGAATAAGTCTTTTAGCAACAACCATCCCCAGCATCAAAGATTGTTGGCAGAAGAAGGCAAGTCCAGCTTCCAGTTGGATAGTTCTTTTATAGGCCTTTTAGAACTAGTTGAACATTTTGGGCCAGAATCCAGTGAGTGAAGGGCAGAACCAGAAAGTGTGGGACAATTACCCTCAGTCATTCTGCACCTGTCACACAGTGGTGAGACAGAGGGATAAATCTTGTGCAAACGTGATTTAGAATAGTGAAGACGGTGGACAACTTTGAACTGGATCAGCTGGTGTCTACTGTTAACAGAAAACTGTTCAGAAAACAACTCTATGCTAACTTTCCTCTTTCCAAACATCCATAATTTTGAGAGTAGAGGCTATGCTACAAAACTCAAACAAACTTACAAACTTAGAGACAAGATGGCTGGAGCGGTTCGTTAAGACATCAAAAAAATATTGCTTCCCCTGAAGAGTTTCAAAGTCACGAATCTTGGACTGGACATAGTGTCTGATTTGTAAATATAGGAAAAATGTGAGTGAGGCAGCTCAAATTTTTCTTTTAGGATTTCTTTTAAATAGTGCAAACCTTCCTATACATACATCTCCTCAATAGAGATTAAAACCTTCTTCCTCCAGGCATGAAAAGTTTTGTCTGTCGATGAGGGTAAGAGAGAAGGTTGAAACAAATTAGGGTATGTATCGAGTTATCTGGCAGACTCTAAAGTCTATGCTCCCTGCTAAAGCACAAGTCTATGTGACACACACATACCCACTCCAGAGCTGTTAATCAGGCTGCGCACAGTGACACTCAAAACACACACACCTCCCTCTGCATGTGACTTGTTGTTGTTTGCATGTAGTGTTTCGGCGGGAAAAGTGAGGGAAAAGATCTAGTTCAGTGTCCGTCATGGAAGAACTGAGACACAAAATAATGAAATGGGATAATAAATAAGTTTACAAATTAATGTATTAATTGCACAATAAATATATGCATTAATAAATTAGTTTAGAAATTAATTTATTAATCTATTGATAAATACACTTAATTACAAAGTAATGAATTATTTGATATTTTAATGGTCATTAAAAAAAGGAATTATGAATATAATTCACAAATGAAACATTAACCCATCAATAAATAGTTCAAATTAAAAAGGAATTTGCAAAAACAACATTTTACAGAAGCCCTAATGGGCCATGCATTCATACATTTTATTTCCTCCGTTTTCCCGTGATAACGAGTTAATTTCATTAGTTTTCTCTAGATCTCGAGTTATTATCTCGAAATAACAACTGCTGTTTTCTCGAGATAACGACATAATTAATTCGAGATCTCGAGATAATGACTGTGATATGATAGGCCTGAGATTAAGGAGACGCCCGGGACCTCGTAACTGGTCAGCTATGTAGTTAAAGACGACATCAGGTTCACTTAGATTGTGTCGCCGATATAGCTGAAGCCTTGCTAACTGTCTTTTTAGATTACGCACACTAATGTGTATATTATCTGTAATAGCAAGGCATAATGCTATTTCAGCCTGTGTCAGGCCTTGATTGAAAAGATATGTGAAGTGGTGATCGATATGCTCCTGCTCCTCTGACATTGCTACACTGAATGATGTTTCCTGCAATGATTTAATATACTACACTATCGTTTTGTTTCCTCAAGATCTCGAATTAATTATATCGTTATTTTGGGAAAACAAAGTTTCGTTATTTTGAGAGTACAGCTATAAGATTTTTGCAAGGTCCCATGGATTAAGAAGTTTATGCATACATTTTTTTTTTGTGATTAACATTTTAAGGTTTTACAGTAGTACAGCAAGTACAGTCAACCCCCCTCCCTACCCCCAACATCAGTTTGCCACTACTGATATTTTGTCCATGGTTGTCAACTTAAAGTCCATCCTATGCACTGTGCAGAGGCTTTCCAAAAAGTCCAGGCCTGTATAAATACATACATAAACAAATTGAGCAAGCACAGTAAACTAGTACATAGCAAGTGTGTTTTGTCATTGCATAGGTTCAGAAAACAAAACAAAAAACAACAGCAAAACAAGTCAAATCAAAGAAAGCACTGTTTGCAACTCTCCACATGATAAGTTCCAAGTCACACTGCTTCCAGAAAGGTTAAATATTTGCCCCACATTTTAGTATACACCTCCAACCTTCCAAACTGTTTATAGGACATCCTTTCGAATGTAGCCACTCTTGCCATTTCTGCATTCCATTCCTGTAAAGATGGCATCTCCTCGGCCTTCCAATGTCTACAAAGCATCTGTCTACCTATCATAATACTAGTCTGGACCCAATTATTTACATGTTTATCCCTTCCCAATAGTACTGATCCATCACTTAACACAAATAATCTGGGGTCAAATGGTATTTGGGTTTCTAAAACCTCACAAATATTTGCATATATTCTCTGCCAAAATTCCTGAATCTTATCAAAGGACCACAGAGCATGGATCAAGTGACCCTCTTCAGACTTGCATTTCCAACATTTTGGCGAATCTATTAACTCAAGTCTACACAATTTGGATGGTGTCCAATAAAAACGATGAATGATCTTAAACTGAATTAAACGTATCTTTGCCTCTCTTGACAGTCCTCTAATATTCTTGCAGATATTCTCTCAATCCTCATTATTTAATGTCACGTTCAAATCCTTTTCCCATGCTTTCTTGAGAGCCGTGAAAGCCCCATTACCCAGGTTCTTAATCATCATGGAATAAAATTTAGCTGCTGCGTGACCTTTACCATAGATTGCTAGAACTTCCTCTAATAACCCTTCATCCTTAGGGTTTTTTGGACCCAATACACTTGCTCCTGAGAGTAAATGGTGGAGCTGCAGATATCTAAAAAATTTAGACCTGGGAATACCAAACTGCTGCGATTAATCATCAAAAGATTTCAAAATTCCATTGTGATATAAGTCACCCAATGTGGCTGTTCCTTTTCCCCGCCAGTCCTTCCAAAGGAAAGGGGATTTATTGATACATAATTTTGGATTCAGCCAGATACTTGAAAAGGAGTTCAAGTAAGGATCTAGGTCCAGGTCCGGGAAACTTTAATCCATAACATTTTTAGATGAGAGATTATTGGATGTGCTTTTGCTTCTCTAGCCAATTTGATAGAAATACATTGCAAAGGTGATATAGGGGCAAGAACAGTTGCTCAATACAATACCAGGGAGGGGCCCTCTCTGGAGGGAGTGTCCGATGAGCAAGGTGCCTTAGGTTGAAAGCATAGTAATAAAACAACATTTTGGGTAGTCCCAGACCCCCTTTATCAGCTGGCCTCTGTAATTTACTAATATATAATCTAGGTCGTTTACCCTTCTAGACGAATGTCTTAGTTATTCGGTCAAACCACTTAAAATATGAAAAGGGAACCTCCAGTGGAAGAGAATGGATGAAATAATTCAATTTCACACAATTCATTTTGATCACATTGACCTTCCCCGCCATCGATAGATTAAGAGATGACCATCTATTGAGATCACAGGACTTTTTCTGTAATAGTGGATCAAAATTAACTTTCACCAGGTTTTTCAACAGAGGAAATAATATACCCAAATAACTGATGCCTTTTTAGGCCATTGAAATGCACCTGGGAGGGAGAGCTTCTGACTTGGACCAGTTGACCCTATAACCTGAGAATTTTGAGAATGTGTCAATGATTTTGAGGAGACAGGGTACTGATCTGGCTGGCTCTGACACAAACAATAATATATCATCTGCATAAAGCAGAAGTTTATGTACTGCTCCGCCTACAGCGACACCTGGGAAGTTGGGCTGCGCCCTGATGGCTCTATGGCTAAGCAAAACAATAGAGGCGATAGGGGCGAGCCCTGTCTAGTCCCTCTTCCCAGAGCAAAATAATCAGAAATAAGCCCGTTGGTTTGAACAGCAGGCTCTGGGTGCTTATATAATACCTAAATCCACCTCGTGAAAGTGTTGCCAATCCCATACGCCTCCAAGATCTTCAGTAAATAGACCCATTCCACCATATCAAATGCCTTTTCGGCATCGAGGGAAACGGCTGCTATCGGAGGCTGGACCTCAGCCACCGACCACATAATATTAATAAAACGTCTTATATTATCAGAGGAGCTACGACCACAGATAAAACCCACCTGGTCCGAATGAATTATAGATGTAATTACCCTATTTAGAGGGTTCACTAGTATTTTAGAGATTATTTTAGCATCTAACTGCATTAGGAAATTGGGCGGTAATTCTTATAGTCACCTGGGTCTTTACCCTTTTTAGGAACCAAACTAATCAGTGCTTGCCTCAAGGTTGGTGGCAGTATGCCCCCCTCCAGTGCTTCTTTATACATCTCCATCAGGGCTGGAGCCAACTCTGCCGCAAAGCTCTTAAAAAATTCAGCTGTGTAGCCATCAGGCCCTGGTGCCTTCCCTGCAGGGAGGGCACCAATCACCTCTCTTAGTTCCTCCATGGTTACATCTGAATCCCAATATGTTCTCTGCTCTTCTGTCAATTTTGGGAGCCTTAGCGGCTCTAAAAAATTTTCAATTTCCCGTTCAGAGGAGGTAGACCTACAGCTATATAAATCAATATAGAATTCTTTAAAAGTCTTTATTAATGTCTACTGTCGCAGTGATTATGTCCCCGGATTGCGACCTAATAGCAGGAATAGTAGTGGCTGCCTCTCTCTGTCTGATGTAATTAGCTAGAAACTTCCCTGCTTTGTCCCCCAATTCAAAATAAATTTGTCTTGTCCTAAATAGATTAAATTCAACCTTCTGAGATAATATATTATTGTAGCAATATTTTAATTGGGTCAGCTCTCTCAAACCACTGGGTGACATTTGACGTTTCAGCTCTGTTTCGGCCTTTTTAATTTTACTTTCTAATTCTAAGAACTCTTGTGTTTTAACCCTTTTGTGATATGAAGTGCGCTGTATAATCCGTCCCCTAATCACAGCCTTCAGGGCCTCCCACATCACCCCTGCAGAGGCTAATGAGGAGATGTTTATCTCTAAATAAGCTTTAATCTCTGATCTTCACCACTCAATATTTGTTGGTTCCTGTAAAAATGAGGAATAAGGACGCCATCTAGAGGAATGTTTCCTTTCAAATTGAGATAACAAATTTAAACACACTGGAGCGTGATCAGAAATTACAACATTCCCGATTGAACATCCTGTAACAGAAGAGATGAGTGATTTGGATATTAAGAAAAAATCTATTCTGGAATAAATCTTATGCATTGCTGAAAAAAAGGTGTAATCTCTCCGTGATTGGTTCAGGATTCTCCAAATGTCCACTAGTCCCCAAGTCTTACAAACCCTCTGCCATGTCAGAGTGTTCCTGCATTATCTTTAATTTGTTTGAGGCAATTAAATTGCAAATTTTTGTTTATTATTTTCACAACCCCTTTACTCTTACTGGAACCCACACTATAGTACACATGACCAACCCATCCACCGCAAAGCTTTTCAGCCTCCTCAGCAGACATATGCATTTCTTGTAAAAACACCACATCATAGCTTTTGCTCCTAATACTGGACATAACTTTTTTCCTCTTAATAAGGTTCCCCATCCCACTGACATTCCAAGTGAAGAGACGCACTGAACTCAAATGATCTGACATTGCTGTCTATGTGTAATATGGTGCAACCATTACTCAGATAAGCTGTAGTGACAGCTAACTCCCCTCATGCTTACAGAACAGAACATGTGCATGTGAACCTGAACTTTGCACAATAAACCCCCTGACAACCACCCCGCTAAAAACAGCTGGTCCGTGATTCGTCCACGAGTCTCCACCCGTTAACTTTGCAAGCTCTGCTACTGCATATTCAGTCCAAACCAGAACCATTATGTTACTGTTCATAGGCATATGTGGTAAAGAAAACAAGTCAAAACAGTGTCCCACTATGAAATGAAAGTAATAACCCATGACCCACAGCTCTCCTTCTACTCACTCCATGGCATCTATGAAGGCCGTAGCCTTCCTGGGACAGTCAAACGTCTTCATTCCTGCTTTGGTAGCAATTTTCAGCTTACCAGGATACAGCATCCTTAAGCTCACCTCCCGCTCGTGCAGCTGCTTCTTGCACTCTTTAAATTTGTTGCGCTTCATCTGCGTGGCTCTGGAGTTATCCGGGAAAAGCATTACGTTGTTATTTTCCCAGCTCACCTTGCCTTTGTTTCTTGCCGCTTGTAGCACCGAGTCCCTGTCCGATGATCTGAGGAACTTTGCAAGTAATGGTCTGGGTCTGTCTCCTGGTCTGGGCTGCTGACTTGTGACTCTGTGTGCGTGCACGATCTCGTGCTTTCTCTGTATATCCAGCAACTCCGGAATCGGCTCCTCCAGAAACTTTACTACATCTCTTCCTTCCTTACCCTCTGGGATCCCAATAAAGCGGACATTGTTGCGCCTCGACCGATTCTCCATGTCCTCTAACTTTTTCCAGAGTTGCTCCAGATCTGTCTTGCTAGCTGGCAAGTTAGCATGCCTCTCCCTCTCAGCTGCATCTAGATAGTCCACTTGCTTCTCCACCTTGTCCATTCTTGTGATTAGGGTAGAAAGCTTTGACTCCACTGACACTGTAGCCCACCGTATCTCAGCCAGCCCCACTAAATCGCCGGAGATCTTCGTTAATGTTGCATAAATGTTACCGATGTCCCGGCTTATATCCCATGGCTGTTGTTCACCTGTGTGTTTGTCCCCATCTTGGTCCTGCTGGGCGTCGGGTCCATGTGAACGTAAATATCTTTTTATATCTCCACAGGCCGAGGACTTCGAGAGTTTCGACATTTCCCCTCTCACAGACTATTTATCCACCAAGTGCAGTATTAATTTCTCTGGTTAAATATCTCTGAACAGGATAAAAGTAGCAGAGCAGTGCGGAGCCCACTACATCGTGGCCTTCTCTCGCATTGCGTCACATGACTCCTATGCATACATTTTTCATGAAAACCCATGACATGAATTGGGAGAAGTTCTGAATTCTGGGTGGTTTTGTCATTGAATGATCCACATTTATGTTGACTTAATTCAATCATATCATTAGTGGAATTTTTCTAAAACTAATTTTAAACACAATTATAATGCAACTACAGTATAAAATATGGTGCATGTACAGTAAATTATCAGGGTTTTATTATGTTTTAGATTGTAATGGATTGATCTTGAGCTAGTTTCAAGTCACTACCAGTTGATTTTCAATGGCTGCGCTGCCTGGAATGCAGAAAAACTGTGAAAATCTACAGACTAAGACTTCTATAAATTTTTTGTTACTGGACTGAAAAATGCTGTGTAATCCTTTCAGGATTTCTGACTCTTTTAACATTTTAAGTCAGTATGTAGCATGTAATATTTGATATATCTGTTAGTCTTTCCCTCTCAAACAAACTAGATTTATTAAGCTTTCCTTCAAAGCAGTGTCTGTCTTGACTCATTCCTTCTGGGTTTTTCCTTCATCTCTCATTCACCGCTATCAGGCTCTCTGTCGCTTTCTATGCTGTCTTTCATAGTGTATACGTTTTTGTCATAATGACTGGTAAGGAAATATTTCCCCACCTTTCAATGTTGTTAAATGTGACATGTAAATGATATCTTCAAAGCACAATTGATGTGGTCTCAGTGAATATTCACATTCAACATAATGATTTTGTGAGGACATTGGGCACATACAGAACAAGACACAGCTGATCAAATTCCATAGCAATTCTCTTCTCAGAAAAGTAAGCCCATCAGCCAACCATGAGAAAATTAGAAAGATTTGCTGCACTTATGGGTTGTATTTCATATCATTTTGAAAACTACAATACATTAACATGGACATCAGATGAGCAAAAATTCACTGAAAGAACCTATGGGTTCCCAATTGTTATTCATGCATTTCATGTTGTGATAACACGAATTAAGGCACATTCAGTTAATTCGAGAATGCTAGAATGCTAGTTTCACCACTCACAAGTTTTCAGCCAATTGTTGTCTACATGTTTCACAATAATAATCCCCACTGAGTGCATGTTTTCACTCAGGGAATCAGGAACACTTATTTGAGGGATGCTGGATTAGTTTAGGAAATCTAAAATGATATAAAATTTAATTTGCTGCGTGACACCAGGACTTTTGTTTTAAAGAAAATGTTCCATACCTTTCGGAATATGAGTATTAAAACACAAACGTTACTTTGTGCTTGAAACTCTCTTGAGGTGTATTTGCATTATCTGGGATATAGTGAATTGTTGATTTGCTGAATGTCAAACAAACAGCTGTAGCCAAAAATAGTCTTCTAAGAATATGAATTATGAGTCTTTGGGAAATATTCACCAGATTACTAAATAAGGACCTGATTGGCATGGAGTTGTATTTCTCTCTTACCAACTACAGTACCTTTATGGTATTTATGAAATGCACAGTGGCCTGAGGCCTGTGCTTCATGCAAGTTAAGACACACTACAGCATTAGAAGCTTCTATATTATGTTGAAATGTTGAATTTCTTTCTTTTTTCCCTCTTTTGGTCCAGGATGTTCTGTACACAGTGTGCAACCCCATTGGCAGTGTCCTGAGGATCGTCATCTTTAAAAGAAATGGAATCCAAGCCATGGTGGAATATCCTTACTGAGATTTTGAATGTGTCTTTACATGCTGTGTGTATCTGTATGTTGGAATGTGTAGCATCTTCTCCTTGACCCAACTCCTTCAGGTTTGAGTCCGTTCAGTGTGCGCAGAAGGCCAAAGCTGCTCTGAACGGAGCTGACATCTACGCTGGTTGCTGTACACTCAAGATTGAATATGCAAGGGTAAGAGGCTGGATATAGCTATGTACACTTCCCTGGAAAAAACAAAAAATCAACTTTGTTGGAATCTTAAAAAACTGATTAATAATCATTAGCATTTCTAATGTAGCAATGAATTTTGTATATAAAAAAATCTGATGGAAATCTTGTCTTGTAGTGTAAAATTTTATATGTGTAAGTGCAACTCTCTCTGGTCTGTGCAGCCGACTTTATCATCTGTCAGTGGTGTGCATAACACGTAGTCTGTTAAAAATATATTTCTACGTAAATGTTGATATTTATTAACATTAAAATTTTGTTTTTACATGTTATATAATGTGAATTATTGAATAACTTTTGCAAACTTCACATCACAGTCTACTTTTGTCTACTTTTTCACAACACCTTAGTGGGTCCACTAATGAGCTAAATCATTCACATTTAAGGGGTCCATTGCAAAACCTCTGCATGAATTACCATACACTCTGTGTTTGTAGATTAGGCCTATATCAGATTCAACTTCATTGTCAGTGCACCGAGTACAAGTATGGATTTATTCTAAATTAACTGTCCAGATCCTCTCTGAAACATCTATATATGCATTGTTCAAAAAAGCATGTTTGCTGAGTGTGTGATAATGTTCAAATAATGGTATTAAAAAATGAGTTATACACCCACATCAGGTTATTATTCCAGTATGACCTAAGAGTATAAATGTAATTTGGAAAGTTCCCACAAACATGAACTGAGCCCATGAGGCTTGATCTAAAAATGATTTACACCACGAATGTCCTGGGGCACGGGAATAACAAGTGGATTCATAATATGTGGGGAAAAACGCTTGGAAACATTCAAAATGTAAATGATTTGATATAGACAGTCATGTAAAGGGTTCTGCGTGTAACAGAATAGACACTGGAAAGTGTCCACATCCAGTCTCTTTAAGCTGTGGATATGATCCATCAGGTAAACTATGTTGTTAATCTATACTAGAATAAAATATTCTTATATAAAAATATAAAATATATAGAATATCCAATATTCTACTGGGTTTGGTATTGGAGATCATTTTCAACTCCTCAAACAAGCTGCAATGGACTGTGTAAGCCTATATGACAAAACGGGCCATATTTCCTCACATTAAAAGGTTCAAAAAGAAACAGGAGAAAAAAGGATTTGCTTCACATTTAGAGAAGAGCCTGTTGCATAAAATTAATGTAATCTGCATAAAATAGTACCTTACAATCTGGAGTGGCAGAGATTATATTATTATATTATATAGAGATTATAACTGTACATAGTGAATTAAAGTAGACCAAGGCTTAATCCCATTTCTAATTTTTACCCCTACCCTTAGCCATGTAGCCATAACACTTTGCCCTACCCCTCTATCACAACAATACCCATAGGCATGAATGTGCAATATGAAAGGGTTGGGCTAAATGGTAGAGGCAAGGGGTGTATTGGGATTGGACCCAAGAAGGCAGATCCTGTATATATTTAATACATTTAACTGGATCCTGATTCATTCTTTCATCTTTGTGTTAACAGCCAACACGCCTGAACGTGATCAAGAACGACAATGAGAGCTGGGACTACACTAAACCATACCTGGTCAGACGGGGTAAGACACACACTGTCTATCTTGCTTTTATCTCCTGTCAAGTTATCATACTTACACTAGAGTCAGACTATGATCTCAGTTTGGGGTGACCCTTCTTTTTTAAAGTACAGAAGATCCTGTGAGGTGGAAGGGAGGAGTTCTTTGTAGCCTGAATTCTCTGTAGTTTCCCTCCACTACAGTCATCACTGATTCAAGTTACACCAGATATGAAAATGGTCTTAGTCTTCAAATCATTCCTGAAACTGTCATTATGGGTCAGTCTCGGACTGTGGATTATGAGTGTAGTCATAAACAGTTTGGACCACAGACCTCCATCACACCAAGACTCCTCTGCCTCCTGTCTCTCCATCTCCAATCTAAACACTCTCACACTGGCCTCTCACAAGCCTTGCACCTCTGCTTACCATGAGGAGAGAGAAACATTAAGGGAGAAAGCGAGAACAGAGAATGAGGGATGGACGTCAGGCTGACCATGCACAGCAGCTTTCTTCCATCTTCACCTTCTGCAACCCAGCAAAAAGAGAGAGGGAGAAAAGTGATGGATCTCACTCCTCCTGACCACCATGCAGCTGCTGCTTCAACATGCCCAGGGGGCACCACCGTGTCTGCAGGACTCCAGTAGAACTTTCCTCTATCTAGCTCCTCCACCCTGTGTTTTTAATCTCCACCTCTGTCTGGGGAAGTAGTTGCATGGCCTGATGTCTGGTCCACACTGTGCCTTTAGCTCTTCAGGGTCTCTAGATTCTATATTTCACTCTGAGTGGTTCTTTAATGATGATCATCCAGGTTTTCTAGTTCACAAATGAAAGTGTAATGTGAGCCCTAAACTGCCCTTTTAATTTGTTTTTACTGTAAAATCTGTTTGAAGACCTTTCTGGTTAAACATTGCGGACCAGACGTAACATGTTGAGAATCAAAATTCTGGCTATTCGAGTCTACAGTATTAAAGTCTGGCCTTATCTCTACTCTCTGATACTTTACTCCTTCTGAATTAGGGCTGTCACGGTATAACATTTTCATCAGGCATTTAATTTGGTACAAAATATTACAATAATGATAGTATTTCCATACTGTACAATTGCATTAAGAACCATTAGTAAATTATTATTGAAATTAATTAAATTATTTAACATTTCATTGAGAATTTGCCAAATCCAAAAGGACAAATTCAAAAGCAGAACAAAATGCTGGAAAGCAGCGATATAAGGATACAAATATACTGTAGATAGATAAATAGAACAGTAGATGGCTGTGTAAATACACTTGGGAGACAGAGAGTGTGGAGACTGTGTGTGTATGTATGTGTGAACTTTCCAACGTTTGTGTGTGCATGTGTTTGCGTGCAGGCACAACCCAGCGATAACAACAAAGCAACTGCAGCTTTGCTATCAAGTAAAAATATTACAGTATTGATGTTACAGAAATGAGAATAGCTTGCTCTTCAATACAACAGATAGGAGCTTGGTGGAGCATTTTTCCCAAAACTGCATTTAGCTGAGTTACGCATCACTGCCCCATGGGTGGCAACTACATTGCAAAAGCTAACTCTGTCCTCGTCTGAGAATTCACATTATTTCAAAAATAGTTCCCAAATAATTCCCACAATATTGAGTGAAATGTTTCTCCCTTTCACATTGTTATTTATGTGGCCAACATGTTGCTCGCAATGACACCAACTAGTTTTTTGAGTAGTGAATGTGTGTGCATGTATGTGACTGAAGTGTGCACATGGATGGAAAAATAAAAGATGAATTCAAGAAGATATGAAAAGTCAAACCTGTTTACTCTACTGTTTGACTAAATGACACAATGTTTTTTATAATTTGTTTGTATTGTGATAATGGTGAAAACCAGTATATCGTGACACCTCTAATCTGAATCCCCTGATTACAGTACAGTAGCTGTACATTCAGAAATGTGCATGGATGGGCCTTTTACATAATGTAGCTATTAGATTGTTGATTGGTATATTTTTGATATAAACATTTATTAGAATGAATCAGTGTCTTGTTTAAAACAAACGCTCCGACTATATGACTAATGACGATCTATGCACGGTCTCCGTGAGTACAGTGAACTACTGTAAATGCTACATTCTTTGTACTGTATGTGGTGTGTAGCTGAGGATTTTTTTCTGAAAAGTCTTACAGTGTGTGATGAGATTCATGTTGGGATCAGTTCATTCTGAATTCAATCAATTCAGGAAATTAGATCAGCCTCCAGACAACATGAAGGAAAATCTAAAGTGACTTTAGAGTAAAACTATTCAAAACTGAACACAATGAAAGCCCCTTTTTCACATTTTTCCAACCAACTCTGGTCCACATCTATAACAACTACTGACCAGATCACTGTCCATAGGATACAATTCATAATGGTTTGGGTGACAGCCCAGCAGCACCCTCTGGCAAGAGCTTTCCATTGTATACAATAAATATCAGAATTTAATAAGCAGATTATCAGACATTTCTGGCATTATGTACTGTATATCCTTGACATCTAACACACTTTTCAAGTGCATGTCCTTCCTCATAAAACACTTCGATAGTCAAGTATTTTAAGTTCAGCATTGTTTACATACATGTTTAATAGCTTGCAGTCTTCTTCCTCACTGTTTTTGTTTGTGCATTGCGTGTGTCCTCATGCACTTTCTCAAGATAAAACAAGTAAACACTCATGTAAAAAACTAGCAGTGAAAAAGGCTGACTGCTCTCACTTCGCGTTGCCTGTGTCTTGGCCAAAAAACTGCACTTGAACACATCACATAGACTATAGCCAATGGCCAACTAGCTTGAACATTTTGCGCTTGTGTGAGAGGAAATACCTCTCCATACCAACAGGGGCCGGTACTCTGTATTTGTCATTTAAAAAGGGAAACCAGAGGACTGAGGCCTGTGGATATACAAACTGTTGTTATGATACAGCAGCTTTTACCATTTTCACACTATTCTCACTAATATAGCCACTACCAGTCAGGTATGTCTGATAAAAAGTTGCAAGTGGTTCTGGCAAAGAGTTGAAAAATAAGGAGAAACTGCACTAAATGAGTGAAATCGTGGATACTACAGCAGCAGGTTCGAGGGGCTTTCCCATTTTGTTTCCGTTTGTCTTCTTGTGCACTTGGTGTATGGGGTGTATACTGAAAATTGGAGGCTGCAGGGCTATCTAATGCCTTAGACTGAATTGTTTTAAAATGATTCCTGAAATGATTGATATCATTATGAATTGGTCCCATATAATGTTGATTGAATAAGTACATATCTCCAGTGTTATTTGTTTTCAGTGGAGGCACATTGCAATGACACAAGCAAGTCATGACTGAATATTGTTTTTGAGTAGCAGTGGAATCAATGGTCAACACAGTTTATTATGACTTTTTTTTTAATTAGTGCATCACAGAGAGCAGGAGAGGGAGAGGTGGAAATTATATACAACAATTGTTCTCTTCCATTTCCTCTGCACAAACCTGTTGTGGTTCTTTAGTAATGAACACAAACAAAATGTGGCTGTTAACTTTGCCTGCAGATTCATATCCCATCTTGTACTATCATTTTTAAAGATGTGTTGATGAAGGTTCTCAGTCATCCAGGTCATGGTAAATCTAGGTGCTGTATCGTAGGCAACGGGACTTGTTCAGTTTCCTGAAGACGTTTCACCTCTTATCCAAGAGGGGGTGGCCTACGACATTACTTATCACCCACCTACAATGATGTACTGAGTTCTCTCCCCAGACAGCCTAACAACCATTCACACCTGGGCTCACCTAGCCTTAGCAACCCACATGAAGGCTGGTTTGACCAACGACCCAAAAGTGGCCCTAACAACTCTGAAACTCAGAGCTCACACGTGTCCTTAACGACTCTGTACGAACACTCCCACACAGAGTTTAAAAGCCTGCAGCTCCCCCTCCAGTTAGTTAGAACTGAAGAAGCCTCTTGGATGAGGTGAAATGTGTTCAAGAAACTGAAACAAGTCCAGCTGCCTACGATACAGCACCTATATTTTTAAAGATAACTGAAACATTGTCAGATCAGAGCTCATAGTGTCAGTTGTACTGCTTGCATTGTAGCATGGATGTAATGCTATGGATGCAAGTAATGATGATCACTTTTCATAGACATATCCAATGTTTACATGAGAGTAATGTTCAAACTTATGATTCAAAATTGTCACCCTAAGTACACAAACATAATAGGTGCTGATAGGTTACACTGGATTGTGTGTTGTATCTAGAGGCGCTTGTGGTATGTGTGAAGTTTCTTCCTACTGTATAGATAGTAGCATGGGTTGTTCAGCTGATGTTTAGTTAAGCCTTACATAGTTATCAGTAAAGGTGTTTCTGTGTAAGTACTACATATTGAACTTAGAATTTAGATACCTGAAAGTAAATAGACAGGCTTTCTGGAAATACTTTGCCCAGCATTTTTTCAAGTGAAAAAACATTTAAAAATTGTTATGGTCACCGGTGAGAAGACGCTTAAAAGTGGTTCACAAGAGAAAGTTCACTGACTGTTGAAAGAAGATGAGAAAAAATGTACATTTAAACCAGATTACACTGGGATTTGTAATACTGGCAATCAGCTGACAAATTTGGATGGTTTCTCAGTTAGGCTCCAAAATAACCACTGGCTTTTATTTGCACATTGTAGAAGATAAAAGGTGACTTTATGTCAAAGGTAACTGTGGGGATCAGGGATGGAATCTGCAATGTTCTGATTGATGAACGGCTGCTCTACCTCGAGCCACAATAGCCATATATGCTTTTGCAGCGTGAATATTTATTTCTTCACCTGGTGCACTTTGTTCCACAAGTCTGGTTCGGAGCAGTCAAAACTGTGAGGCTCTGAAGACTTACTTACTCACAGTGTAACGGATAAAATAACATAACTACTATTCAAATCCTTTTCTCTTTGGTAGCAGCTTTAATACCACCACGTCACTCTTCTCCTCTTCATCTTCATCCTCTCCCTTCAGCTCATCCACCTCTTTATCCACCTCCACCTCTCTGTTGAGCTTTTCATGCTGCTGCTACCTCTCTGCTTTCATCCTCTTCATCTTTTGCACTCTCATCATCTTGGTGCTGCTAATCCTCCTGTCATGTCTCATGTCTTTCCTCCAACACAAGTCTCCCTCCAATTCTCCCTTCTTATCCTCTTTCCACCATCCACATCCCTTCTCCTTCCTCGTTCTCCCATTCCCTCTTACCCCTGTTTTTTCTATACCTTTATTATCTTTTTTTGTTAGCTTGTCAAACTACTTCCATACTACTTCTCCTCCTTTTGGTGAAAGCAACTGTCATTTTTCATTTCTTCACTCCCTGTATTGTCACCCTCTCCCATTTCCTTTCCCACTCCTGTTACTCTATCTCTTCCTTTACTGTTTTGACTTCAGTATTTTAAAAGACATTTACTGACATTATCCACGGTGTGTGTGTGCGTATAGGTGGCTGTAGATTTAAATTTTGTTATTGCCTGATGTGTTGGTAGTAATAACCTTAAAGCAGCTGGTACCTCCAGCTGGTCATAAATCAAACCCCTAGGGGACATGGTCTGAGAGAGATTTGCTTTGATTTGTTTCTGTAGTTCATTGAGGAGGTCAAATGATGCTCCAAATAGTGTAATTATAAAAGTAAAAAAAGTCGAAAGAAATACTTGGAAATACAAATACAAAGGATGGTGTAATTTGGGTGGTGTAATGCTTTCAAAACACCACACAAGAATAGAACCAAACACAATATTTGTTTACAATAATCTTCAAAACTGCCTCACCCCCTAGCTTACATACGATTTAATTGTCTTTTTTTTTAAGGTTATTTCAAACTGTAAACATCTCATTCATCTTAAATGCATGTCTGTTGCTTTCCTATAACATTAATAACAACACTTTGAATAATCTCAGGTTGGATACCTCATTTACATGTTGGGCCACAAAATGATGGCTTACGTTTACCCAAAACTAGCAGGTAGTCTGAGATGTCGCTGTTGTTTAGATATTAAAGACACTAGCAAAGTAACTTACAACATGAAGTAAGCACAGCTGAAACCTCAGATAGGTTGGTCCATTGTAATTTATTTCATTTGTTGAACATTACATTTATGGCTAAGAATGACAACAGAAATAAATAAGTTTGCTGATGTCACAACTCTCAGCAATGTCAATCAGCTGCCAGTTTTCTACCCAGAAGTAATTGTTGTTGTTAGTGAGATGTGATGGTGATTTGATCTAAGGGAGCCAGGTTTGCTGTCATCCTCACAACATGGCTGCAAGCAAGACAAGTCTGTTTCAGTTCCATTTTTTTGCTAATTGGAAATGGTACTGGGTGTGCTCAGTGTCATTCAAACTACAAGACTAAACACTGTTGCCAATTTGATTATTGAAAACTACTTCATTTTAGTCAACCCTTAGTCAACCAATCATACTCTATTTTTTGTCATCTGCACTAAATGTTAACCATTACAGACTAAAAACGTGGTTAGGATTATTATAAAGTTTGCAACTGGACAAAACTAAAAATGACAGTTACCACAACCAGAATTTGTAACTCTGGTAGAGTTTGACTAACAAACCAATAGCTATCAATGATATTAATGATGAGGTTGACCTCCTGGCAGAAATAGTCATCAAGCTCATCATAAGCCATCACTTATTACTTTTCAGAATGACATAGAGGCTTTAATAAACGAGTAGAGCAAGAGTGTAACACTTTTTGCAAAGCAGAACTTGTATGAATGTGGTGAAAAACCAAGTTTATATTTGGCTTGTATTATGACGTTCTGGAGAGAGTTCAGACAGGAAGACTACTCTATTGCATGCCTTTGCCTGTAGTTTATTTCTTATACCATCATTTCATTCACTCCTCTCACGCATGGTCACAATGTCCTAATTTGCTGCCTCATGATGTGGGGCCGGGAACTGAGCTACATGTCGAAGTATCCTTGAGCAAGATACTGAACCCCAAAATTGCTCCTGATGTGCAGATGGCACCTTGTGTGGCGGCCTCTGCCATCAGAAAGGGCCCTGCGATGAGCTGGCGACTCCTCCAGGGGTGTACCCTGGCCTTCGCCCATAGAGAAACTGGGATTGACTCCAGTAACCCCCGCAACCCCCTGAAAGGGGATAAAGCGGTAACATCCCCGCGACCCTCACGGAAAAAGCAGTAGATAATGAGATGAGACGAGATGATGTGGGGCTGTCAACAGATTTCAGCTGTTTACATCTGCCGGTCACATCTATCCAATAGGACAATGACACACCTTCACTGTTAGCCTATCATTTTGCTGCTGCCTTTTTAAATATAATGTTCCCTCTGCCTTCAATTCATTCATGCTGCTGTTTTGCGCGCCCCCTCCTACTCCATGTCACCGCAAATTCTTTCCACATACATCAGCTTCATCAGTGCATCAGCCTTTCAGTCTCTGGAGAGTCATCTGTCACCACCACCAGTGTCTGGACTCCATGGGGGGATTTTTCATGGAAGGATCATAAAATCTTCCTGTATAGCAGAGGTCACTAATAGGCGGACCACGGTCCGGGTCCAGACCCAGACACCGTCCTATCCAGAACTGGACCTATAATTGCTAAAATATTGAGAACCATGCAATTTTGATGAAGTCTTTTAAGTAAACATACCAACTCAAAACTGAATTAAGAGCACAGAAAATAAAGACAGCTTTCTCCACTATCAACATTATTAAAACAAAATATCTTCCCAGCTACACATTTTTATTAGGTTGATCCTGACACCATTACAGCCCAGATAAAATCCTGGCAGGAAAAACTACAGCTCACTTCACACTGAACAAGTAAAAGTGTGGGATTGGGACATAAGAGGGAAAGAAAGACTTCAGTTGTTAAGATGTGTTGTGAATTTTAAGATGGGGTTAAAAATGAAGAGAAATGGAAAATCAAAGTGCTCTATTTATGTATTTATATATTTTCTTTATTTTAAGAGGCACATTTTTCAAAATCTCTCTGTTATGTATTCTGTTTTAACATACAGCCCTTATTTTACTTGAAATGAATAAAGAACATTTATTTATTATTCAAGTTGGCTACTTATTTAAAATCCCCTCAGTTCAATATGAAAACTGACAATATTGTTGAAATATGGAGTTGTACTTTATTTAATTTGACAGTCAGTCGTTGTTGTTGTTGACTACATACAGACGTTGATACAAGTGCTATGGTACTTCAGAATACTGCATATGGCGCTGAATCATCATGTGAGTTAGATGGAGCTCAGAGCTCAACACAGGCTATACTCCAAATGGTCTCACTGTATGAGTGTTGAATCAGTGTTGAACAGTTTACCAGTGTGAAGTAGAGAAGGTCAGTTTCTGATCTTTGCCATGTTGGAAAATTTAAATAATTAGGATGTACTGACAGTGAGACATATTAAATAGATAACGTTTTACTGACACTTTGGAATAACTGTTGGTAATAATAACTGATCAATTTAACCAAGTTATCAAAGTGAAAGAGGTAGAAGAAGGTTGTTTTGTGCTTTTGGAGAAGTCTGAGTGGGTGGCTCTGCTTACAAGCCACAAAAATAGCTTTTTGTGTTTGTCTTTGCGATAGGAGGTGGAGTGGACAGGCAGAAATGCAAGTGAACCATCAACAACACAGGGATCACATTTACATCTGCATTCTGCTAGTATGACCAGAGTATCTTTTTCGTTTATTGTTGTCATTTATTTTATTCTTCCTCCTACAGTACTTTAGCATGCACTTATTCTAACACTTGCTCTCAACTTTAAGGATGCCTTTTCTATCTTTATAGCTGAGTTGAAACATTTGAGTGTTTTCTCAGTTGACCATGTTCATTGCAGTGAAGATCAGGGTTTTTGGCTCTTAAAAAAGTAATTTCAAAGTGTCATTTCAGTGTGCCTCCAATGTAGAAATATAGTTTGTAGGTAGTATGTACTGCAGTATATAGTATGTATGTTTGCTGTGGATGAAACACAGTAATGACATATGTTTGACAGCCACAGTGATGATGTTTTTATCATTATGATGGTAATGTAATGCAGGTTGATGTTCTTTCGTGCTGTGGGAGAAAAAAGAGAAAGCTTGATGCCTCACAGGTACTGTCTCCTTCATATCTCTGTTCACATGACCTTCTCTGTATCATTATATCCGCCTCTCTCTCTGAATAAAACCACCTTAAAGATGTTTATTTCTTATTCACTCACCTCCACATTATCATAAAGTCTATTGAAGTTTTGTTTTGCTGGGGTGTAGAATCATTAATCATGAGTGTTGTTTAAAGAAGTGAATGTAATTTGAAATCAACTCATACTCTGAACTCACAAAAAAATTACAAAACAAGTGCATATCTGTGGAGGTTTGTAGATGGACTATAGAGCTGTCATTCTCAAACCTTTTATGTCAAGGACTCCTAATGTCATGCAAATTGGACCACAGGTCTCATTTGATAAAGTTATGTCTCAGGGTCTAATAAAAAAGGTCACATTTAGATTACAGAAATTGTATGAAACCTATGAAAAAAAAATCTCATTGTGTTACTTATGGATGGAATTGTAGTGAAGAGAAATTATTCCCCTTTGTGCTTGGGACCCCCTGGAGCCCCCTCAATGACCCTTGGGGGTCTCTGCATCCCACTTTGAGAACCACTGTTACAGTGTTGTGAATGAAGCAGCCCTTCCACCGGCTTGCCCTTTGCCTCAAACTCAGACTGAATGACAGTCTTTTCTTAGAGCAGGGGGCATAACTGCAGGCCCCCTTCCCCGGCCAGGAAAAGTATTTTTTAATTTAATAGTTTTTTTAGTTGTTTAACGGCAATTTAATCTACACCATCATATGCAAGTGAAATAAGACCACAATTCTATTTTTAAAAAACGCAAGTTGACTTTTATTTTGATGTAGACTAGTCACAAGAAATCAATGTGTTCAGTTAGCCATGTTGTCATTCATCAAAAATGCATCTACAGACCTAGACAGTGGTCATTTTCCCTGTTTGTAGACAGCAGATCAATTTTAAAATGTCAGGGAGTAGTTTTATTCAGTCTGTGGGAGTATTGAACAAGAAGGAGCTATTAGATAAAGAACTGCAGGCAACAGGATGCACACCTCCTTCTTCTCAGTGAGGTAACAACTCCTTTTCCCCCCTTAACGTTATCAGGTTCCCTATTATGACTGAGTTCAAATCCGACATATTGCCCAATAGGCGCTTTTGCTTTTCACTTTGACAACAAAACCTCTCCCCTCTTCTTGTCAATTAGCTCTCCTAACTCTCTCCACGCTAAAAGTTAAATGTGACTCCTGCTACTCTGTTCTGCGACCCTGCTGCTGCACAGAGTAGACACCTCCGGCAGTTTGTAATCTTAGGGTCTGTGATTGGACTATTTATTTTTTTTAAAGGAAAATGAAGGTGTGGGCGATGGGCAAGTAATGTAATTGATGTAAGCATGACCACCATGTAACACTGGGAACAGCAACTACCATGGCAAGCCTAGTGCAAGGTTTGAATAAGTTATTTATAAGGAAAACAGATTTGAACTGTTGTAACTAATGTGCATGCAGATGTATACTTCTGTTTGCAATTTGTCTTCTGTTAAATATGAAGAAAATATGTCTGCCAAGAAATAAAGAACAAACATATTTATTTTGTTAGTTCAGTGCAAGGTTTCAATAACTTATTTAAGAGTAGGTAAAAAAGGGGGAAAAGGGTTAGCAATCATGAAAATGTATTTTAAAAAACTGCTGTTTTTTTAATATTATGATAATATCGGAAATCAAAAATTAGACTTTCAGAAATAATGTGCTTTCTTGTAGTAATTCAACGCTAAAGTGGCCCTCCCACGAGATGACAGTACCAGCAGTCGCTACAAGCCAATTGAATGCTGGAAGCATTGACAACATATGTTCTTCTGCGTCTTTATTATTGTTCTGCTGGCTTTTTTTAGCCGCTAACTCCTTCCACATTTTTCAACATAGAAACATTATTCAAACATCAAAATATTCAGCTCAATTAGGATCAGTGGGCTCTTTCTCATTTCTATCATTCATAATTTCAGAAATATTTGACGTTTTCTGCGAAATACTTTTTCAAGTATTTTCAAAACTTAACCACTTATGCAGAGTTTCAGCTACAAAAACTCCATTCAAACTTTGAAATGTTCCACATCTTGTCTACATTTCAGGCATGTTTCATCTTTCAAATCCCATTAAAACATTTCAAAACAGTAAACTTTTTTAGCTTAGTTATAATAGAAGTCAATTAGAAAACCCTTCAAACCCACTCATTTTAAAACTCTTCCCAGTCCTTCATACATTCACATAGAAACTCTATTCAAACTTTGAACTTTGAACTCATTAATTCAGCTTCTTTATATCATTCATACTTTTTACACAGTCACTGATTAAAAATGTATAATTTTTTAGCCATTTACAGATTTTTACATTAGTGTGTATGGGACTGAATGTTGACAGTGAGAGCATGTAAAGTAGAGACGAGCATCAAATTATAAAAACCCTGTCTTCAACTCGCTCCAGTTCCCACAATGTTCCCTCCACCAACATAATGGTCACATCAGTTTGTAGGGAAATTTGTGCTGGTCACAACCATGTGGCTCTTGAAGCAATCGGACCAACACTTTTGGCTTGGTGGACTCAGCAATGACAGGAGTGCCAACCAACTGACATATTGGGCTCCCATTTAAGGAGACACAAACTATATGGAAGCATGCAAACACAGCCACTTTTCTTAACTGCTTTACTAGTCACATTTTTGACAATACAGGCACAAAAAAATCACAATGTGCTCAGTAGGCTCTCATAGTTTCTACCATATTGTCATTTAACTGAATAGCATTTACTGTCTTTTAAGGATAAGCCTGATAATGTGAGGTGAGCCTCAGCCAAACTTTCTATTAAATTTACTTTCTCAGTGACCACTACCAACTTAGTTACCATCACCATGGCAACCTCTGATTCTAACTTGGAGCTGAGACAGATGTGCCAATGAGTACAGCTTGACATACACACTTGCACACACACGTGCATGTTTGACTGTTTGTAAAAGATGTGTTTCACTGTTTGTAAAAGATGTGACTTCAGATGCGACTTCAAATAAATTAAAGCCAACAATACATTTTGGTGTCGGCTTTTTAACAAACCTTGAAATGTACCATATTTTTTATATATTCTTGGCATTATTCAAAGTTTTTACAGCCAGCAATGCACATTTGGCATCAGCTTTTCAACAGCCAGCATTCACAACCACAAGTTCCTCAGAACTTGCCTTCTCTAGTTTGAGTTTGAGACCTCTGTCTACGAGCTATCATGTTCATTAAATGAGTTATTAAATATGGCCATCTCTGTCGGAGTAGTATTTCAGAGGTCATCTTTACAGGATGTTTGTGTTGTTTTTATGTTTTACCAAAATATTCCAAAGTATGTCAAACAAAATGCATAACTATTTCTGTGTACTAACTATGTAATTTGGCTCGATCTGATATCACTGTGTTGTACCTGGAATATCATAATTAATGTTGCTCCAGGACCATCGTGACCAATCATGTTTTTGTAATGTCATAGCTCTGCGACTTAGGAAAAAGACTGGAAAAATATGCACATGAGAGAAGTTATCCTTTGCAACACGCGGTTAACGCTGTGAAAGGTCTATTTTAACTTTATATTAAAAATTTTTTGGTGCTGAGTACTTGTATTACCTAAACCTAGCCAAACCTATGACGGAAAACTTGTTGAATTCCAAGGGCTAGTTAATGTTTTTTGTGTCAGATCTCAGCAATTAGCTAGGTGAGAACAACATTTGCCTGGGGTGATGGGAAGCACCTGGGTCCAATGCTCCCACTTACTACATACACTTTGTTTGACTCCACCAATATTCATACACCAGATTTCCCACACATTCACTCACTTACACCACTGAGCTTCCTGAGCAATGTTTGTCAGAGGTTTTGCTCACAAGTGAGGGTAAGATGAAACACAAAGTTAACAGTTGGATTGGTGCGGCTTCAGCAGTAATGTGGGCATTGTACTGGACTGAAACTGCTGAGTCTGAAGGTCAGGCTCACATTTTACCAATCAAATCTCAACCCTCACCTATGGTTGTGAGCTTTGGGTTCTGACCAAATAAATGACATTATGGTTAAAAGTAGAGCAAAACAGTTTCCTTTACTAATGGAGGCTGGGCTTAATGTTAGATACAGGGTGAGGAGCTCAGATCTGGAAGTTACTCAAAGTAGCGGAACTGCTGCCCCGAAGGATCCCCAGGAGGAGTAAATGCAGTGGCTGGGGTGAAGAAAGTATGGACTACCTTGCAGAGGCAACATCTGAAATCAATGGCTTGATAAGCAGGGAATTCCAGACATCCCTCTCCCTGGCAATGATTTCCAGCTACTCCTGGGGGATCCTGAGGCATGCCAGACCAGATGAGATATGTAATCCCTCCAGCGAGTACTGGGTCTGCCCCAGGGTGTCCTTCCAGTTGGTCATGCCCAGAAACCTTTCAAAGGGAGGCACCCAGGAAGCGTCCTAATCAGGAGCCGCTGCTCCTCCGCTCCTCTCAAAGTGAAGGAGCAGCAGCTCTAGTCTGAGTTCCCTCCGGATGTCCGAGTTCCTCATCCAATCTCTAAGGCTCCAGCCCCCCTACCGAGAAAGCTCATTTCAACCGCTTCAGTGATCAGTGATCTCATTCTTTTGGTCACTTACCCAAAGCTCATGACCATAGGTGATTGTTGGAACGTAGATCAATGATCCTAGCCAATTCACATTCAGCTGCAAACCTCCCCAGTGCCTGCTGGAGGTCATTAACTGAAGAAGCCAACAGAACCGTGTCATCAGCAGAAAGCAGGGACACAGTTCTGAGGTTCCCAAACCAGAGACCTCACCACGGTTGCGCCTTGAGTTCCTTTTCATGAATATTAGAAACCGGATTGGAGTGGGTCTAACACCCATTGGAAACATTTGATCTTGTGCCGAGTTTACAGACACAGCTCTCACTTTGGTTATAAAGGGACTGGATGGCCCATAGCAATGGCCCTGGTACCCCATACTCCCGCATTACCCCCAACAGGACACCCTGGGGACATGGCAGTAGGCCTTGTCCATACAAAACAAGTAAAGGCTGGATGAGCGAACTCCTTTGACCCGCCCAGCAAGCCGACAAGGCTGAAGAGCTGGACCACTGCTCCACAACCAGGACAGCATTTGCACTGTTCCTCTGAATCTGAAATCTGAAAGTTGGTTGGAGCCTTCTTTCTAGCACCCTGTAAAAAACTTTCCCAGGGAGGCTGTGCAGTGTGAAACCCTGGTTTTTGCTTGTTGCACAAGGTCAAGTAAACTTCTAGCTATACTGCCAATGCACCTTGTACCTCTGGCCGCAAATACACCTTTGACTGTGCTGTGTGCTCAAACCCCTGACAAAGTTTACACAACATTATGATGACGGTTAATACGATGGCTGCATGGTTAGGAATGGTCCATTAATATTTCTGTTTCAAACATGATCTATTGGCATTATATTTACTGAGCTGTAAACTAGTGGCTATCTATTAGAGGGTGTACCGAAGGATATTTTTTGCAATTTCGTTCTTAATCTTTTTTTGGGGGGGAGTATTATTTCTGTCAACAAAATACTGTAATAACCTAGTTAATTGCTGAGATCTGGGAGCATCACTTAAGATAGGTACAATGGGTCAAGGATCACAAGCAGTTAGACTATCAGACCCCAGAATAGTGAGGAAACAAAGGTGAATAGTAAAATTAAACTGTCCATTGCAATCATCTAGCCCTAAAAGTACATTTTAGCTCTGTATTGGACTAACAACACTATAAAGAAGCAGTTCTTATATGTTACACACTGATTTGGCTTTGTTGTGGATTAAGTACCTTTTCCAATTATACTATAGAGACTATAGAGTCTTCAGAAATAGGAACAAGAAAATCTGTCGAAGAAGCCCTTTGTTTTAAGTAAATTGCTGTGGGCCCTGCACCCAATCTAATAGTGTGTGTGCGTGTGTGTGTGTGTGTGTGTGTGTGTGTGTGTGTGTGTCTGTGTCTGTGTGTGACTGTGTGTGTGCGTGTACGTTTCAGACCGTGGAAAAGGCAGACAGAGACAGGCCATTTTAGGAGAACACCCCTCATCCTACAGTGATAACAGTTACGGTAAGACTACGACACGCGCACACTCACGCTTAGAATTACACTGGTAACTTAATCTGCTGCCTTACACAAGGCTGCTACTTCATCTGCAGCCTTGATACCTCAGAAGTGAAACCTGACACTCATCCACACCCACACACCCAGGCACACACACAATCACCCAGTATAGGTGTAGATTGCCATTTACGTGTAATGGATGCAGCAGTAGGTATACCTTCACCTGTGTTTGAAAACGGATCCCTGCCAGTTACACTCTGTCTTTAATTTAAACTGTCTCACAATACACATTTACAGTACATACACACTGGTGGGGTAGGGGTGGGGGGGTGGCGGGTGTGGTGGGGGGGTGGGGGGGAAGAGTCCAACTCCGCCAAATGTACTTTCAATAACAAATGTTATTATTAACAAATGTTATTGTTTTCCGTGACATACATGTTTCTTCCATCAGGTTACAACTATGCTTAATAAACAGTGTAACCTCCAACAAAAAAATTAAATTACAACTGTAAGGTCTCATTTATAATGTGTGCACAGCTGAATAGTCACTAGAATAATTTATGAACCCTTTGGCAAATAGAGACAAAGTAAAAAATTTACATCCAAACTCATCACTATCTGCTGTACTGGATTTTTTTAACAGGATTTTTGACATCTTTAACAGAGTCTATGTGCGGTTTTGACTCAGACGATGTCTAAAAGGAGAGTTACAGTGCTTACATACATAAAAGTTACAATTAATTTAGGTCACCAGGAGGTTCCAGGTAAAAGGATTTCTTGCAAATTGTAGAAACCTTCCTGAAGACAGCACAGCCACATCCAGCAATAGACACAGGCAATACTGTTCTTATGACATTAATGTTAGTACTTTATTAACCTATTACCTTAATTGAAGTAAACTTAACTGAAATGAGAATCTGTGCCTCTTCAGGTCCACCCTGCCCCCTGCTGCCTCTGCCTGGAAACAGCAGGTACAAGCTCACCTCAGTGGACGTTCCTGACATGGTTTCCTACCCTCTGCCCCAGTCATCATCCTCATACTCTGGCCACGCACCCAGCTCTGTTGCCATGGTGAGTGGCCTCCATCCATCCAAGATGAACTGCACCCGCATCTTCAACCTCTTCTGCCTCTACGGGAATATTGAGAAGGTAGGGGTGTGTGTGTGTGTATTTTCTCAAAGTGGGTCTTTGAAAGATTCTGCTCTTTCTTTTGTATTGAAACTGTTGTAAATGTGGTTTCACACCAGCCACTGTTGTTTGGGTGAATAGGGTGCAAGAATTACACACAAATGACTCCCTCCTGATTTTAATGTTTATGGTCTAAGCCTCCCTACATTATCATCAGAGACTCTGTAGAATTCCATTAAATCAATACATTACTCTTGGCTTCATATCATATCTTTGGACTGTATACACAAAATGAGGACTCTGAATTTTGTTCTCATCACTTAGGGATCTCTTAACCGAAGGAATGATTACATAACATAAAACCTGTTTCCAAGTTCATACCTTACACTTGAAAAACTGTGAACATATCCTTTAAGGAATTATTACAAATGTTCCCATTCGAGGTACATGTGAGCTGGATCATAATGCATGTTGCTTTTAGCCAGCTGTTAATAGTGAGTGTGTATGTGATTGTAGGTAAAGTTCATGAAGAGTGTTCCTGGAACAGCACTGGTTGAGATGGGAGATGAGTATGCAGTGGACAGAGCCATCACACACCTCAACAGCATCAAGGTGTTTGGCAAAAGACTCAATGTCTGGTGAGAAGTAGATCAATACACACACATGCATACATTGTTTAGTTATTTCTTACGATCAATATATTTACTTTGTCTGGCCATTACCTTTAAATGTGTGTTATAATACAAGGTTATTTGTGCAAAAGTGAGTCAGACGTAATGTTGCTAAATCATAGATCCAAAATATGTCACATATATCTAAATCAGCGTTACAAATAGAGGGAGGGTTACTGATTATCTGACAAATGCCAGCTCACAGAAGCCACTGATTAACTAATGCACCACCACAAGTCTAATATATACATACTGTACATAAAGGGTGTGTGATTTTATAGGTCTATTATTTTATTGATTTTTTTGTTCAAGTATTCATTTATTATATCAAAAGTGAAAGTTATATTTAATTTATTTTTAATTGATTATGTTATAAAACAGAAAAAGAAGCAAATCACCACAACTAAGGAATCTGGAGTCAGAGAAAGTTTGGCTTTTTGCCCGATAAATGACCTTAACAATAATTGGTACCACTCTGAAAACAAGTTCTCTCACTTTAACACATTGCTTCAGTGTGTTTTGTTGATCCATAAAAATGATGATCAAAATTGTAAGCACTCAAATTTGACGATCTAAACAAAAAACTTCAGGCTACTGAATTGTAATGATTATTTATATTTTCACCCCTCCTCAGTATGGATAAGCTTGTATTAAAAAGAGGAATCTTTTAGTAAAAGAAACCTCCTGTCCTCTGGGTGGGGCTCTACAGTTCACAGTCTCAACATTGAAAAATGCTGCTATGGATGAGAAATGATGTCATGACTGATCATTTTTTCTCTTTAATGTAAAACGGATGCATGGATTTGATCAGATTGGTAACACAGGTGTTGTGTTGTGTACAGTGTGTCCAAGCAGCATGCAGTGATCCCCAGTCAGGTATTTGAGTTAGAGGACGGCAGCAGTAGCTATAAGGACTTTGCCATGACCAGGAACAACCGCTTCAGCAGCGCTGGACAGGCCTCCAAAAACATCATTCAGCCTCCATCTGCAGTGCTCCACTACTACAACGTTCCTCCATGCATATCACAGGACCATTTACTGAGGGTATGTACTAATGTCCTATTTTTAACTTTTAGTTTAAAATATAATGAAAGTGCTTAAGTACAAAAATCTGATATTGATCTGATTTAATGTAATATTTATGTAAATGTGTTTATGTATCCAATATTAGAAACTTTTGCAAAAATAGCCATTTCCAATATTTTTTCACAGATATATGTATATATACATCTAAAACATAAATGCTGATATAAAGAATGGATACATTGTTTCTTACATTAAATCCATCCAACAGACTCAAACCTTCTTGTTGTAATGTAACAATGCAAATCTGTGAGCCTTTGTGTGCAACAAATATGATAAAAATATGTACTTTTCCTTACTTATGAGTAAAAATGACATTACAGTTTGTTAAACATGTATTGGATATACATGCATGCCTTCATTAATATTATAATGTGCATATTAAATTATATACACAATATAACATAAGCCGCTTTAATATATTGAAAAGCAGATATTGGATTTAAACCTAGGTCCCCATCCTCATGTTGTATTTAGCCATATTTAAGATTTTAACATATTTTTATCAATTATTACTGATAGTTATTTTAAGTATCACCCTGGATGTTCTTCCAAGCTCATCGTCAAGTGAAATGAGCATGGTGATATTGCTTACTAAAATCACTTTTGTGAACTGGTATCAGAAATATGATGATGCAGGGAGGAGCAGTGTCGTAATGTCTTGCTGGGGACAGACGTGTCTGAGTTGAAAGGCCATATGATGACTGAAGTTTTACGTCTAAGCCTTGCCTAATGCAGCTTTACTCACACATTAGTTATTGTGTGTGTTTTGGCAGCTGTGTACAGAGCATGACGTGCCTGGCTTTGTCAAATTCAAGATGTTTGATGCCAAACGTAAGTAAAGTTCAAGTAAGTTCTGGTTAAAGTTAATGGTCTTCTTCTGAAGTCAGTCTAAGTCATTCTTTTACTCCTCTTTGTGTACTGATGAAGTTGAAATTGATATAATTGTATTGATTACATATTACTCCCTCCTCCCACTCCCACTCCTCTCTCTTGTTTTTAATTATCTGCTGCTCTTTGATCTCACCTTATGTATTTGTCTCTCAGCCTCTTCTAAGACAATCTCTGGCCTGTTAGAGTTTGACAGTAAGACAGAGGCGGTGGAGGTTCTTACTGTTCTCAACCACTACCAGATCAGGATACCCAGTAAGTCCTCCTGTCCTCAAGTCAATGTCCACTCTGCTAATACAGCTTGATTATACAGTATGTATACCTGAAAATAAACACTTTGTAATTCCCTTTCCATAATGCTGTTGAACACATCCCAGTAGTCTTGGTCCCGAGCATAAGCATTTTTATTTATTTTCACAAGTAAAACATGTAAAAGTCATGCTGCACAATAATCCAACGAGGTGAATATATTCAGATAAGGAGGGAAGCCAAAGGGGTGCCACAGAAATGAAAAACATCTCAAATGTAATTAATTTAATCTAGTGCCATTAACCACAGTTAGCATACTGATGGTATTATGTTCCAGTTTACACACACTTGGTGTGTGTTCTTCTCTAACCAGTGTTACACTATTAGATATCAGTATCAGTCTGTGGTGTTCGGTTTATTTTGTGATGATGTGCTAGTGTTAGTTCTCTACTCGTCGTCTTATTTTGTGAACATTGCATAACTACAGTAGATGTTTCAAACATGAGCAGTATAGTTAGTACAGATACAGTATGACCAATTACATTTGTGATACTTGACTATAATACAACAATATTCTTGTACTGTAGAGCCCTATTTGAGGACATTTCCCAGGACAATGCAGATCATTTAGTTTTGAGACTAGATGATAGGATAATTGTATATTTGTTGATATTCATTTTTTTTATATATATATAAACACATTACACATTGAAAGTTTCCAGTTTAACCCTTACATGCATGGTGTCTACTACAGTGGACAGATATTTGGAAGCTATTTCAGTCCGTTAAAGCTGGAGTAGCATATCCAAACCACTAGGTCTTAGAAACACATTTATCCAGATTTTGATACAATTTTTACTGTACATTTTTTTTCTTTTATTGAACATTAGGTGGACATTATGTGTGAACTGGTATATTTTGCTTGTTGAGATTCTGCCATTTTCCTATGCTTTATTGGAATTTTTGAGAAATTTTACACTTAAATAGTTTTATTAAACAGCAGCATTAAATAGTCTTCAGATTGAATCTTGATACAGGCCCATATTATCTGATTATAAGTCCAATATTCAGAGTATACTCTTTGGCGCATTATGGAAAAAAGATTAACAGGAAAAATATTACAAAAGTATGGGTAGAGTATATCTTATTTCTTATATCCTATTTAGTAAAAAAGAAAATATTGTTTTTACATGTCTGGTTTACTGAGAATAAAAGGATTTACTATTTTACTATTAAGGCATGGCATCCACAGTTGCATGCATAATCCAAAAATTATTGGTATTATTTTTCACTTGTTTAAGAATAGAAACAAACATTAAAAAATGATTACTGTGTGATTAAGTAATCTAATACACTTGTCAAAACATGACACTAACAAGAAATATAACAGTTAATCTTTAAGAGTAAAGGAAATTAAATCAGCACTTATACGAACCGTACACAACATTGCAAAAGAATACAGTGCAATTAATAGTACAACAAATATATACTAAAGTTAAGATTAAAAAATATAACACAAATAAAAAATGAATTAATAAAGCTTTTTAGTGAGAACTATAATGAACTGAACTATGCTCATCATTGGTTAAAGCAGGGTAAGGCTGTATCATGAAGGTGAAATGATAAATTAACACGCTTGTGTTTGCTGTGCCGGTTTATTATTAGGGTTCAAGCCCGAAGGGCAGAACCCTATTGAAATTGCTCAGGTTTGTTAATAGGGTTCAAGCCCGAAGGGCAGAACCCTGTTGAAATTGCTCAGGTTTATTATTATTAAAATAATGATAATAAACTGAAACATACCTTCAGGCTGAGGTTGGGAATAGGTCTACCAAAGCCCCACAAATACCACATTTTTCCACCTAGAAACACGAAACTTGGCACAGTAACTGGAAATGGTGTGCAAATGCTTCTCAACACATAATCATCCAAATCTGCCACATGGTGGCACTATAATTAACTAAACAAAATTTGATGACGAAAATTTGCCAAGGGAACACAGTAAGTCCAATTGACTTGAAGTTTGACACACAAGTCCAGGTGATAGAGCTCACCTTGGAACATCTACTTTTTCAAATTTGACTCAATCAACACCAAATTTGGTATACAGCATTGTAGGACAGGGATACACAGCCTTAAATGAGCAAGATCAGTTGAAAAACATGGCAGCTATCAATCAAAATATATTTGCAAAAGGTGTGGCTTAGAATAAATTGACCATAACTCATGAACCATTGGTCCAGTCATCATCAAACTTGATACATATGTTCAGGCTGAGGTTGGGAATAGGTCTACATAAGCATTTCTAGCACAACCCATAGGGTGTTTTTTCTCATTTCTTATACCCTTACATCTCCAATAGAATGCGGCAAATGTTTCAGTCAGGCACTAATACTAAGTGTGTGTGTGTGTGTGTGTGTGTGTGTGTGTGTGTGTGTGTGTGTGGTTTCAGATGGGTCAAACCCATACACCCTGAAGCTGTGTTTCTCCACCTCATCTCATCTATAAAACATTCAGAACATAAGACGAAGCTGCTAGGCCTGAGCCTCTGACCTGAGAGAGGGAGAAGGACAATGAGAGACAAGTGGACGAGAGAGGAAAACAAACAAATATGAAAGACGAAGAAACTGAGAGAAAGATGCCCTTTAAAGACGATAAAGAAGATGGCGAGTCACATTGAGAGAGACACTGTCACTGTCTCCAATCTGAGCATCAAACCTGCCCCATCATCCCACCATCCAATCACAACCTTACAAGCTGACAGACTAATGACTGTGTGAAGTACTCTAATAATGTGTTTTATTGTCATGTGGGACATCTGGAGGACACTGCTCATGTGTTTGTCCCAGAGGTCTTCACTGCATGAGAATGGGAGACAGGGACCCACTCTGTCTACTGTACAAAGTTTCTTCAGACATCTCTAAAGTCGTCATCTGTGCACATGGTGACTCAAATATTATTTCAGTGTTTAAAAACTGCTAAATACAGTGTGTTGATTTAAATTGTCATGAATATATACAGTAATGTGGATATGATTTTAACACAAGCTCTCATTTAGAGTTCATTAGTGCTAAAGGAACTTTGTCCTGGCTGCTGCAAGGCCCTAATGACAGAGGTGTCACTCGACTGTTTGGTCTAGCTCTTTGGCCAAAAATGAGATTACTCAACTACCGACCAGTTATTAAGTTTGCTGTAGATATTCATGGTCCCCAGAGGAAGACTCTCAACAGTTTTGGTGACAGTCTCACATGACTTACCCTTACTCTTCGCATCAGGTTAGAATTTTGAGCCAACACTTTGGTCTAGGATATGATATATGGAAAACTAATGGCAGGATTTCTATGAATATTCATGTTTCTGAGAGGGTGAATTCCAGTGTTTTGGAAAAGCTACCGTTATCACGTTAGCCCACCCAATATCAGCTTTCCCACCATTGCCAGTCTAGACACAAGAAATATCTAAACTAAACTAACAATTTACTTGAGCATATTCACTCTTCTAAGAGGATAACCTCTTTACATTTTGAACCCTTCACGATTGTCCCCTTAGCGCTACAACCTTGGGATACAACTTTCATTTACAGCCTCTTTCTGGTGAGGCTGTAAGATTAGCAAAGTTGTTATTGTGTTTAATCGTTCTGTATTTTGAATTGTTAGGCAAATGATTTGGTGGACTGGAGTAGAATTAAAACAGTGTACAAAAAAACCTATTCATGTAAACAATGTTGACTTTCTTCCACACAGCCCTGCTCTTTGTGTTGTACATACTATGTTGGGTTTCACTAAATATAACCACAGTTGGTAGGTCAGCTGCTTCCTGTCTGTCACTTCCTCTGGTCTGTGGATCATTTGCTGTTTGAATGGAAATGAATAATTTGCTGATTCCATCCCAAGGCATTCCAGAAATCTAACAAGTAGGTTAATGTATTTTTACAGTAGAGTTTACCAGCCATTACTGTTTAGATACTGCTGGTGAAAAATCCAGACCTGAAAGCAGGACAGTGTCTCCATGGCAAGTCAGGCATCAGAATCAGAGCATGAGCCCAGCTTGTTTTCCTCACCCGAACTGTATGTAAATACTGGTTTTAAAGCCTGCATTACTGGCAGTGTTGCTAGATGGCTTGACTAGTGATAGGACTCAATGCATCAATATTGAAGTGTGATTATTAAAAAATAGTCCTGCTTTTTATAATTACTTATGTGATGTATCTTGAAATGTTTGGGTTTGGGGCACAGTGATAATTTTATCAGTGTAAACCAATGGTATATATTTAATTAGATCAGCAGAAAGGCAGGATTGTATAAAAAAATGTGATCACTTTCTTGGTTGGACACCCACTAGTGCTGCATGAGAGTACCACTGAAGAAACACCATTTTCAGTGTCATTTTTCCAGGAGATTCAAGGGCACATTTAATTTAATCTGTAATAATTTGGGCCATGATTTCTGTCAGGAAACATGGCAACAATTCACTTTTCAGCTTACTTGCTGTGATTTAAGGTTAACTGTACTCAGTATTCTCATTCACAGTTGGATGCATGGTGCAGCCTATCAAAAGACAGGTTTTACCAGTCCAGTTTCACCTTTTAAGAGGGGTGATTGTATCTGAATTATCTACAGTACATATGGAGTGCACAACTACTGATGAGATGTAAGACCAGTAAGAAGAACCAGAAGGTAGTTCTCCAGTTTGTTTGGTTTTGTTAATGCTAATCTTTGTTTAAATTTGGCAAATCTTACCTTCAAACTCAGTATATATTAATTCCATTTTTGGCATACCCTAAAATCAGCGTCATGCCTGTGCATTGTTTATGCTGATTTCAAAGAAAACATATACATTTGCACTGCACATGGAAAACTGGAATTGCATAATATAAAGACATTTTGCTTTGTCGTTTTAATTTTTCTTGCAGTATTTTATTTTTAAGATCTAATGCTCATACAAGATTTTTTTTGTGAAATTTGCTTAATATGTGAACAAACAGGCTACCTAAAATCTGTAAGAAGCATAGGCTCCTTATGGAGGCCCAGTGTGGATCATTTGACACACTGGGCTTCTAGGAGGCCAGTTCTTTGGTTAAGCACAGTAACCAGAAGCATATTGTCTCTGTTCCACCCTGTATCTCATATAGGACATGCAGATTTTTACTGCTCCAAGCCTATTTTTTAATATGCCGTGATCAATCACACTTGTTAATTAAGGCATGCTTTTTGTACATAATATTTAAATAAGGAAAAAGTGTGAAAAGTTTCACAGATGAATCTCACTTTCTCTGTAGTTAAATTATTGCTCATTTAGATGTTGTTTGTACGTCTCTAACATTACTTGAATCTTACTGTATTTCTAAGGAGGTTTTATTTATTATTTTTCAAGTTTTTTTTAGACTTTAAGATTAATTGATAAATGAGGGCTGATATTTTGAAGCTGATGTAAGTTTGCAATCACAGTACTGACAGTATGAGACAGATCCACAGATATCGCTGTAAAGGTTTAATGTTGTTGATAGTCAGTAATCACTGAAAACACTTAGGAAAATACAAAGAACTATATTGTTCCATTCATTTAACAATCTCCCTGGCTGTAACTTATATGTACATGTTCAAATTGAAATAAATTCAGGTTTGGGGCTATAAGCTCCACACAGCTCTACTTGACTGTCCCTCACTTGTCTTCATTTACAGCTTTATGTAAAGCGCCTTGGCTAAAGGTGCTATATAAATAAAGCTTGACTTGACTAAACGTTTCACATAAAAAAGAGATTCTTGTTTATTTTTTAAACACAGACAGAACAAAAAATACTGTTGTGCCAAAATAGAGTGGGTGTAGAGCGCAAACAGGAGAGGGCTGAACACACAGCCCTGGGCTCCAGTGTTAAGGTGGTACAATTTTATACAAAACAATTTATTCAGAGTATAACCCTGCTTAAGACTACAATTATTACAGTGGCACACTCCAGACTCCATGTTTTGCAGCCAGCATTCACATAACCCCACTAGTACATGCACACCTGAGTGTGCATGTACTGTGATGGACCATTACAAATACATCCTGAACCTGTGGGAAACTAGTCACATTATGTAGGCCATGGTCAGTAGCTATCATTAGCTACATGTGATACTGAATTGAAATTTTTGTTCACTTACTCATTAAGCTGTATCATACAGTTAGGGGCCTGTCAAATCTTATCTCAAACTTCCCCTTTTGGTAGGACCTATCTGTTAATTCAAGTGGCCACCAACTGTACTCAGCTGTTTCGTTAGAGACGAGTCTTCTAACCATCACATCTCACCAGCTAGAATGTAGACTTTGTTCAACTATCCGAATTCATACGAGGAATTTTCAGTGTTTCATTAGCTTTTCTGAAAACCTGAAACACGTTGCTTTTCTTATCTGTCCTACTGGTTAGGCCTGAAGTATTATTTTGGTAGTCAACAGTAAGACATCACATAAAATAAAATAACAACACATACAAGCTTTTTAGTACAATACATATAAAATGTATCTTTGAATATGAGGAAATATGAATATTATGTTACAGTATCAGCTTTTTAAGATAGTACGGTGAAAGAGCAATGAAGGCTGGTAGAACAAGCAGACCTTGAATTAGGCCATCACTGTAGTCAAGATTAATTCTGGATGTACACATAATATCCATTACTGCCAGTCAGACGCTGCTGACCATAGACATATATACATAGACGGCTCACTGAGCGCTGAATCGTACGGCGACGTCACCGCCATATTGGATGTGGCAGATCTGCCCCGTAAACTAATACAAGTCAATGGAGTGAACTTTATAAAGCGCCCTTCTACAAAGTGCTATAATTTAATCCCTCTCATTTACCCATTCACACACGTACGAATATATCTGGGAAACAGAAAGGTACCAAAAACAATATGCTGACGGGGATGAAGCTGATTCCTGCCTGAAAGACTAAACTCGGGACCTGTTTTCTACGTCAACGTCGGCGCGTACTCTCCCGCTCAGCCCACATGACAGCCTCCCGCTCCCTGATTGGCGGTTTTGAAATTCATCCCTTGAGCTCATTGGTCTGTTTTGAACTGCTGCTGTACTGCGGTCAATTCAAAAGAGTTTGTCAGCATTCCAGCGGCAGTCTGTGCACGGACAGTACGTACGATAAAAACCGGGGCACAGTCAGGTAATTATTATTCCTTTTTACACAAGCTGAAATATGACTGAAATGATTTGTCAGATTAGTTGAAAGTTTGGACCGTTCAATTTGGACAGAAAGTGGTCAGCTACCGCTAGAAAATCAACAGAAGGTTGCTTTGACGAATTAGCATTAGCTAAGCTAACCATGGTGATCTTTACTTACTTAGTATGAAGAGAACGGTAACTCCAACGGCTCGGTGACGTGTTTGAATCATTGCTATATATTAACGTTACTGTCATAGGCGAAACGAAAACACTAAACGTTAGTTAACAACTGAGTCTAAATTTAGAGATATGAGCCAGCGAAAATCTAGAAGTTCAGTTTACTCACAGCATGAATTGGGCTGTTGAACTTTAACGTTAATCTGCTTTGGGGTTGTTGTTTTTTGCAGTTTGAAATACCAACTTAGTAGCCTATTGCTTAATTAAAAAGCCTATTACAAATTGCTGTAGGTTGTAAGTTAACAATTGTTACATTATTTGGACATGGCACGCTGTTAATTATGACTATGCAAGTTACCAAAGCCACTCGCAGCCTCGACACGTTTGGCTATTGTAAGTACACTTCTACGTAACTCTAAAATGTCGCAGTTATCAGACGAAGTTGATAAGGAAAGTATTAGCTGAAGCACTTGAAAAGTGATGGTAGTTGTTGAAATAGCACTCTTGATATGACTGCATGTTTTTTTCCTTTCAGGCAATAATGGAAGACTATTTGAAAATAGAGAAAATTGGAGAAGGTCTGTATTAATATTTTCTGTCTAAATGATTAAATTTACATGAAAAAATCCTACAGGTGTGAGCTTTATGGAAATGTATGGTTTATAGTTATATTGTCAAATTGTTCCCAGCATCCCTATGTCATAGGTAGTTCAATCAACAATGTCATCAATACTATAAACTTTATTCACTGTCAGTTTGGCTCTACTTAATATTAGAATTAGAATTACTGTGTTACCTTGTTCTTGCAGGTACCTATGGCGTGGTGTATAAGGGCAGGCACAAGGCCACAGGGCAGGTTGTTGCTATGAAAAAGATCCGTCTGGAGAGTGAGGAGGAGGGGGTTCCCAGCACTGCTGTCAGAGAGGTCTCTCTGCTTCAAGAACTGAAGCATCCCAATGTTGTACGGTACGTTCACTTTGTGTGGAGCAATGGGTGTGATGCAGAATGGGGTGTAAGCAAATTCTATCAGGTGAAAAGGTTATAAAAGTAAAATAAGATGTTCCCCTTATGAAATGCTAATCATAGGGCTTGGCAATATATGGATCATAATCGTGATATAAGACTAAATATTGTCTTAGATTTTGGATGTCGTTATATGGTCACATTTCATAAGTGTTGTCTTTTCCCGGTTTAAAAGCTTGCATTACAGAAAAGTCATGTAATTTTCTGAACTTAACACACACTCTACTTGTTCTATTACTTTCATTTACCCACGTAGACATTATATCCACATTACTGATGATTATTTATCATCAGTAGTATATAAAATGTCATTGGGATAATATTTTGTCAAAGTACCAATTGTCATACAATATTGTCCCTATATCTTTATTGAGGTACTTGGTCAAGAATATTGTGATATTTGATTTTGTCGCCCATTTCTAGCATTTATGAAGTGCTTTTGAGTAGATTTCAAAATATTGTGATATTATTTTGAGGCCACGTTGCCCAGCTCTAGTTTGAGTAGGAAAAAAAAGCTATGAGGGACAATCACTTCACTCTCCGTCTTGACAGTTACCAGTAATACAAGGTTACAAGGTACATCTGTGTAATTTTTTTAAAAAGACAAGGGTTTTTTTTTAAAAAACCACGAAACTTTGAGCCCTTTTGTGCTACATCTAAATTAGAAATGGAGTGTTGATGCACCATTTGCTTTTACAAGAAAAGGCGACGCTCAATATTTGTAGAGTGCTGTGTTAATTTACTGAAAATGAAAATCAAAAACTTCCTGCTGCTGCAGTTTCACATTAGAAGCATTTTACTGGTGAAGCATGAGCTGACTTTGATTTTGAAGTAGCCTAAATGCTAGATGGGGTTTTCAACTTTCATTCATGCCAACCACTGACAATATATTTCCAAAATCATGCCAAACCCTTAAAACAATATGTGAGCAAATAAGAACTATGACAGTTAGCCTATGAGAAATGTATACATAAATGCAGTATGGACTTACGTGTGTGTGTCTGTGTCTGTGTCTGTCAGACTTCTGGATGTCCTCATGCAGGAGTCTCGTCTCTACCTCATCTTTGAGTTCCTGTCTATGGACCTGAAAAAGTACCTGGACTCCATCCCCTCGGGCCAATACATGGACCCTATGCTGGTGAAGGTAAGTGTGTTTGTGATGAATAAACTCTCAGCAGTTTGTGACTGCTATATTGTTGCATTTCAATTAGTTTTTAATTGGATTATGGAATGAAATTATATATCTCAAGGATAATGGTAACTTGAAATGATTGAACATTGACTCAAGTCATTTATACAACAAAGCCGATATCCCAAAAAGGGTGTACTGAGTGGTGGGTGGAGTAATATTCTGCAAAAATACAGAAACGGACAACTTTATTAATCACTCTTATTATGTGTCACCCAGAGTGAAAGTTAGTGTTAATTAGGGCCTGACCAATATGGATTTGCCAATATGGATATTGGGGAGTAAAAAATTCCATAACGGATATATCTGCCAATTTAAATCTTTTTAATTTTTCAATGAAAAAAAGGCATGTCTACATGAATATTTATATATATAATACTTATATAATATATCTTTATATCTATCTGAACCATTAAGTCATTATGAGCCAAACTCCGACCAGAAATGCCTTTTCATGTCATCTTTTACAATATTTATTTTGTAGTGTATAATGGTCACAAACAGTCATGAGGTGACGAATGCCTCTGCTATTGGTTGCAGGGGAACTCTCAATGTAACATAAGTTAATCCAATGTAAAAAAAAAAACAAAGAACACCTGGTGATGCTGTGAATATAGCCTTAATGTGCTCAGTCATATGGTTAACATGTGGCAAAGTGAAATTATGATCAATAAGAGTGAAATGACAGTTGTTGCAGAAGGGTAAAGGATGGGGATGGGGATGTTAACGTTACGTTATTCATTTACTTCCAGGCCAACATTGCATTTTACTCAGCACGATTGTCCTCCCTTCCCTCTCACCCGCACTAATGTTAAGCTAACATAATTTTACCTTGCTAACGTAATTTTACCTTGCTAACATAACAAACAGATAAGAATGACCGACACCGCGAAGCACATCATGACTCATGGACAAGTGGGTTGAATTGAAACGGGAAACTTGTGGAGTCATTGTTTATTTCACATACTAGTTATAAACTTACTGTGGAGACAAACTCTGCTCTGCTCAGCTCTGGTCCACACCATAGGAGACTGAATGAACAAGATAAAATTCTTCGATAGTACTGCACAGACTGGGACAAGTGCTTTCAGACACACCTTCAAGCAGGTAGCCCAGTTGTGATGGAAAAGCAAACCTGCTGCTGCACCGAATCAAACCAAGTAGAGCCAGGCCGGCAGATGTAATGGAAAAACGGCAATAGTGGGATGACTTCAGCTTTAAGACTGAATGAAAAAGATATCAGTTGAATATGTTTTAAAGGTTGGCAAATGGTATGTGTGTATGTGGGCACTTGGATGCATGCTTACGTGTACATATTTGACATTTGTGCATATGTACATTCTCCACTGTGTGTTTTTAAACTGCACTCATTGGCAAATCTGTCTCTGACTTGGCCCAATTGTTATCGGTTGCCATGGTGATGGTAACTAAGTTGGTAGTGGTAACGGGCAGAGAGAGTTGATTTAATAGAGATTTGTGAGTCTCGCCTCACATTATCATGCTTCTCCCTCAAAGACAGTGCCTGCTATCACTTAAACGATGATATAGTATAAACTATGAGAGTCGACTGAGCTGAAATTTTTGTATGTTTTTTTGTCAAAAATGTGGGTTAAGAAAAGTGGATGTGTTTGCCTGCCTCCAAATATTTTTTCTCTCCGTTTAATGGGACCTAATGCAGCCCCTATCATTTAAATGCCACTGAGCAAAAAGTGTTGGTCCGACAGCTTCCAGAGGCACATTGTTGCGACCAGCACAGTTTTCCCTTTTTATTAAAAAGAAAATGACATAGTTGAAATGAACATTGTGGGAATGAGAGCGAGTTGAAGACAAGCTTTTTAGACTTTCTTACAGTCTTCCCCATTTTATCAGTTGAGTCCTTCACTCTATATGAAGGGTTGGTCAGAGTTAGAAAATGTTTCAAAGAGATTGAATTTGCCATTTGTCTTGTTTTGCACATGTGTGTCTATCTCCATGTTCATTATTTTACCCTTCATCCCTTTTAAGAGCTACCTGTATCAGATCTTGGAGGGCATTTACTTCTGTCACTGTCGTCGAGTCCTCCACCGGGACCTGAAACCCCAGAACCTCCTGATCGACAACAAGGGAGTAATCAAACTGGCAGACTTTGGCCTGGCTCGAGCCTTTGGTGTTCCTGTCAGGGTCTACACCCATGAGGTGAGAATGCCCTCACACACCACTGGAGTTTGTGGACTAAAACAATTGAACTATAAATTAAAGTTAGTTGTAAATTAAAAAAGCAAATAAATTCTTGCAGTTTGACTGTTGACTATTGAGGAATTTATTGCTTCAGTTGACTTCATTTACCATCATGCAGGTTGGACATCAACATCAAATATTGAGAATTTTCCCCTTAAGAACACTAAATAACAAAAAGCCTTTAAAACGACCAGTGAGTTTAATTAACCGTTGTGTTTTCAGGTTGTAACTCTTTGGTACCGGGCTCCAGAGGTCCTCCTGGGTTCACCCCGATATTCAACCCCTGTTGACGTTTGGAGCACTGGGACCATCTTTGCTGAACTCGCTACCAAGAAGCCTCTGTTCCATGGAGACTCAGAGATAGATCAGCTCTTCAGGATCTTCAGGTAGACACACAGATCACATCTCCATACATTTAGAAGAACTCATAAGTTGTTTTACTCCAAATGTGAATAAAAACATGTAAAGTGGTGAAATAGCTGTTGATATAAGAGCCCATTAAACTCAGACTACAGAAAGTAACGTAAGAATAGGTAATATTTACCTGGAGCCAGTTTCCTGATCAAAATCCTGCTGTTAAAAAATTCTCCAACAGCAGCTGTGGGATTTTCCCAATTTCAAAACTTGAAGTACTTAGGTTAGGTTAGTTAGGGACCAGGGGAGCCAAATTTGGAACTAAAAGTCCTCCTCACACATTGCTGTCTACGTATCCACGACTAATTTATAAGATTAAAGGTTTTTAAAATGAAGTCATGTTCTGACTGATGTTTGAGATGGACGTAATGAATAAATGAAAAGAAGACATGCAGAGGTGGGAGATGAGTAAAGGGTCAACAGTGATGATTGGATGATAATTATTTACATCTGCTTTAGTGTGTAACTGCTATGAAACTACCAGCAAATGAACTTTGTCTTTCACTCCCTGCAAACCCTTCCCTGAAACTTCTTGAAAGATAGTCAGTGGGCTGCACTTACAGTATATAGCACTTTTCAACCTTAATAGCAAAGTGCTTTTACAGTTGACTTCTCATTCAACTATTCACACACATAATACTTGAAAGGCACTGGCCTGTCCGTCGGGAGCTTCTTGGATTTCAAGTAAGATTGCTCAGGAACACTGACATGTCGACAGGAGGAGCTGTGGATCGTACCACCAGTCCAGAGATTAGTGGACAACCCACTGTATTTCCTGAACCTCAACCGTCCTAACAGAAAGGAGGACTGCACAATATTGGAAAAGAGTGACACTGCAATATTTATTTTTGTCATATACATATACATATACTGTGATAGTGATAAAGTTTTATTAGGATCTCCCTTTTGTTCTCCCTGGGTTAGTTAAGTGCATCAACGCATGTGCAGCTTGTTGTCTGTCTCTGACTGTGAAAGATATATTAGATATTACTAACTTGCTGTTTACTCTCCCTGTCATGTTAGAATGGGGTTGCTGAGTTAAGTCCCTGGTTCCTCTGGTTCTTGGTGCCCTTAGATAGTTATTTGCAGTTCCATCTTTTATTTATTTAAATCCTACTTCTGTTTCTGTTTTTTCCAGGACTCTGGGAACCCCTAACAATGACGTATGGCCTGATGTAGAGAGCCTACCTGACTACAAAAACACCTTCCCTAAATGGAAGTCTGGCAACCTGTCATCAATGGTGAAAAACCTGGATAAGAATGGCCTGGACTTACTGGCGGTGAGGACTAGGGCTGAATAATTTAACATATGAATTCAGACTTTCCTGGCACTACTGCTTCAGGGGTTTTCTTCTTGAAACTAGTCAGTCAGATGAAGGTCAGTACAGATACACTTAGTTTCTATGTAGACAGCACAGACCTGCAGGCTGAACACACTGGATGTCTGTGTACTGCGTGGTGGCTGCATTGCTGAACTGCTGAACTACCTGCCCTATCTGTTTACATGGAGTTTGCCTTTGATATTTATCAATAAATATGATGACATGATTTTTCTTTACCCCATTTGAAAGAGGGAGAAAGCAGGAGGGGGGAAAGAGAGGGAGGGAGAAAAAACTGCTCCTCACCTGTTGTGTGTATTCTCTTCACGTCTGTGACATACTCTACAGATACAGACATTAAAACTATAGTAAAATGCTGGCATGATGTGGATATGGCTGTCTATAGGTCCTTTTCAGGTCTATTTTTGCCGCGGTAGAAATGGGTGAGACTCCAAATCTCTAGATCATGTGACGCAGCAGCCACGCTTGACGCCCGCGTGAGAAGCGTGACTAATGCATCCAGTGTGGCCAATCTAAACTGTTACCATGAACACCGAAATGATTGAAATGAAAATCATTTGACACAATGCATTAAAAAATTGCGTTCACGGGATTGAAACTAGCTTTGGACCTTTTTTTATCATCCACCCATTTCTAGTGTCTTGTCAAAAGTTTTACAGATGTCTCTTACAATGGTGGAAAGGATTTTTCAGCTGCAGGGTAATTTGTCTGCACCGTTGAGTGTTTTGGATTTTTTCGCCCTTGATTTCTTTTTCAAAACAGCAGGTGAGCCATGTGTGGAGGAAGCTTGTTGTAAATTATGTAGTAGTATCAAACTATTGAAACCAACATGATAGCAAATGACATCGCAACAGCAAGGTGCACTCAAGCTTGTATGAATCAACAGTATAAGTGGTATAGTACAATAGTTCTATAAATTATGTAGGAGAGGTCACATCAACAAAAGTGCGTTTTTAAAGGAGGGATATAATACCAGAGAACAGCTCTCCTCCTCTTTCTCTCTCTCTCTTACCCCACTCACACTGGTCAGAAAACCTACTAGCGCCTGCTAACATGTGGCTTTGTCTCCAATGTCAGTGTGTATACTTGGCATTTACTCCCACATTAAATGACTCTGGAGTAGTAGTTTAGCAGCTCCAGCTACAGGCAGCTGTGATGAATACACAACACCCAGGACAGCACACTTATATTCGCCCCTAGTTGGGCATTATGCTATGAGGTGTGTTGAAGTTAAGAATGCTTGCTTTTATGATACTTTTCCATTCGGTTCTGTAAAAGCACCACTCAAACATTGTACAGTCAGTGTTGAGTTTGAAAGAGAGACTGAAGTAAAAGATATTAAAAAGGTAACCATTGTCAGTGGCTTCTGTGTCACTAATAATTAAGCGAGATGTGTTTCTCCTTAGCATCCTCTGTTATCAGCTCTGGAAAAAAACAATGTCTCTAATTCAAAATATTATTTATTAAGACTATCTTAAAACAAGTCTTAATGTCTTCTGGATATAGTTTAATGAAGTATATGATAGGGCTGGACCCCAATATTCGACTATTTGGATTTTCTTTTGTTGGTTAGGTGTTGAGTTTTTTATTTTGGTATCTGGATTTTGTACAGTGTATACTGGCCTACTACTCTACTTCTGGAGCTGTGTACACTCTCTCTTTCACTCATGTATCCCTATATGGGACATAGTGTTTCCAACACAGATTTTGTCTGGCATGATGCGAGGCCTACTTATGCCATTGTTTTGTTAAAGCTTGTAAGTGTGTTTCAGAGTGCTACAGTTCCATAGAAAGGCATTGTAATCCATTTTGGTCACCATGACTAACTCAAGGTATCACAGGGTCATATAAAGATATTTATACTTGTATACTTGACCAGAGTGTAAGATTAACAAGAATTACATATACTGTTGTGAGAAAATAAACGTGAATGGAATGGTGATTGCAATAGCTGTCCTCCTCTCTAAAGCAGGTTATAATCACTTAATTGTTCCAGACAGAAATATCCCGATTGATGTTATCTTCCTTTCATCCTCTTCTTGTCTCTCTGCTGTAGAAAATGTTGACATACAATCCACCCAAGAGGATCTCAGCGCGCGAGGCCATGACCCACCCATACTTTGATGACTTGGACAAATCCACCCTGCCTGCTGCTAGCATCAACAAAATCTAAAACATATACTGACCATATATACAAACATATTCATACCCTTTGTGAATTATTATTCTGTAAATACTTGTCTGTCAAAATTGTTGTAGACTGTGTGTAAAGTTTTGTCTTTCAACAATGTCTTTCCAATAAAACTGCACTTTCTGTGAGTCTCTAAACATTAATGCTTTATGTCAGTTTTTTATTTATTTTTTTTATAATCATAAGGCTTTCCCTTTTTATATGATCTAGGACACAAATGCAACCTGGATCCTTTCAGCCCAGGGCCCTCATTTTAAAAAAAATGCTCATAGATTTAGATAGATCGCAAGTCCGTTTTAACAAGGCCACTTCAACTATAGACTTAAAAAAACAAAAATAAACGATGTTTCCCTCCATGTATACCATTTTCATTCCCCTCTTTCTGGCTAACTCCAGATTTGCATATAAGACTTGTGTGCTGTGGCTTAAATCATGCACTGTTGTATTGGTAACTGGTGATGGGGAGGAGCTTGGCATGTGTCTGCATCTTTGTATTGTGTGTGTTCAGAGTGTGTAGGTAGAGAACCATACAAAAAAGTCATCAGAAGTAAAATGGCTCAAATAAACCTAATGAGCACTGCCTTATCTGTAATAATGTTGGTAATCACAGTTGAAGTACTAAAGGACACCAGCAACATCCTGCCCAACCTGAGCTCATTCAGACTACTGCCTGAATCCCCTTCTGATGAGTACTGATTAGAATTCAGGTAGATGCTGTGTTTGTAAAGACTTGTGTTAAAAATACAGTGAAATACAGGACTATGATCTTTTGAGTAGATGACCACAATTGTGTGGTCCATGGGTTTAGAGGATATTGCCAAAAATGTTATCATAATTAAATTCTATACAATATTCCTTGTTTGGAGGTTCCTTTTTGCTCCTGAGTGATGGACAATTAATGGCTTGAACTGCACTGCCTGGCAGAGAAAAAAAAAAGTCACCACCTGGAACTAACTCAGCAAATAGGTAAGAGCCTTCCATTGGATAATTACTGCACTGATTACTACAGTGAGTAACTTCTCATTTCTTAACCAACCATATCAGAAGACATACCCTGTGGTTGTGGAAAATATGTTGCTCTGTTTCAGAAGGGTCAAACTACTGGCCTGCATTAAGCAAAGAAAACAACTAAGGAGATTACTGAAACTACTAAAATTGGGTTAAGAACTCTCCAACGCATTATTAAACCCTGGAGGGATAGTGGTGAACCATCATCTTTTGTCCAAATGTGGTTGGAAAAAATCTTGAATGATCGTGATCAGAGATCACTTAAACATTTGCTGAAATCACATGGTAAAAAAATCAACAGTAGAACTCACGGCTATGTTTAATAGTGAAAGCAAGAACATCTCACACACACAATGTGAAGAGAACTCAAGGGACTGGGACTAAACAGCTGTGTAGCTTGAAGAAAACCACTCTTAAGCTCATAAGCTTTCTTCTTGCATGATTCTGTACATTAAAGAATACAATGTGTGTTGCGGTTGTGCTGTCAATTGGATTAATTACATGTACCTGTGATGAGACCTGCTATTGGCTGATTCAGTGTTTGATGGGGCTCAGTTTTGGCTGACCTCACTATGTAAATATTTCACAACACTTTACATCAGGGCCTTTTAAAGAGAACAACTAGACCTCACCCATCATTCATACATCATACGTCTAGGATTCATAAAGACATAATAAGGGTGTGTTTGTTAGTAAAAGTGTCTTCATCTGTCTATGTCTTCATCTTGTGATGAAATGTGTCAACGTTCTGTAGATGGAGTCTCCTCTGTCAAGTCAAGAATCTCGGAAGCCCCTTGGTGATTCAGTGTGCTTTATCAGAAAAGCTGTAATGATTCAGAGTGCAGTGAAGACACCTCACATAAGACTCTCCTCACAATTAAACACACTTCATGGAAATTAATATGAAAACACAATATGAGGACGCAACAACAAACAATCCTGACAACACAACTGTCACAGATATTGCAACATCCTTTGAACCTGCCACCTCCTTTCCTTATGTGCTGCTGGACAGCCGCACAGAACCATTCATTATGAATAGGATCCACCATGAGTGTGATGGAGAGACAACTGACAGACGGAGAGAAATCGGAGATCTTCATCCACATCTGCATCTGAGCTGAGAACAAGTTGTACTTCAAGGCTGACACAACATCAAACTGTGTATACCCGCTGCATGCCGGTGTTTACTGTGGGGAGGCCGGATTGTGATGGAAGGTCATAACATGAGGATGCTACAGTAAGATGTGTGATAGTGTGTATTATACAGTTAAACATGCACACATAAGTGTGCAGAGATAACCACGCACATATACACACAACCACGAACACAGCCAACCATATACACTCAATGGTGGGTGGCCATCTGCCCCGACTGGTTGGGTTGAAAAAGAGACTATAGTCAAAATATGATCCATAATAATAATAATAATAATGAGGAGGAGAAGTAGAATATCGATGATGATAGAGATTATAGTAGGAGTCGAGCAGGACCACAGCGGCAGGGCCATCACAATCCATGGAAACCTGCAAGACGAGAGAGCACAGAGACTCTGTGGAAGAAGCCAAGTCAGTAACATGCATTAATAAGACATGATGTGTACAGATAGAGAGGAAGAGAGAGAAGCTCAGTGCATCATGGGGAGTCCACTGACAGTCTAAATCTGTGGCAGCATTGTGAAGAGCTTGTGCAGGTAAATGTCTGCCTCTTGAACTGACACTGGAAGATGGTTCCACAGGAGAAGAACTTGATTGCTAAAGGCTCTGCTTCCAATTCTACTTTTGGATACTCTATGAACCACAAGTAGCCCTGCATCCTAGTAGCAGTGTTCTAGTGGCATATTAGGGTGCTATGAGCTCTTTAAGATACTCTACTACTACTGTTTCAGGTGAAAAAAGGCAGTCTTTGAAATTTGTTTTATATGGGACTTAAAAGGACAATTATGATGTAAAATAACTTCCAGATTCCTTAATGTGGTACTGGAGACCAGAGTAGTGCTGTCCAGGGTAGCTTTTTCATTAGATAATGTGTCTCTTAGAAATGTATAGGTCCCAGCACAATAACTTTTGTTTAGTAGCAGGAAATTGGAGGTCATCCAGGTTTTTATGTCCTTAAGATATGCCTGAGGTTTAGCTCACTGATTAGTGTCATCTGTTTAATTGATAAGTACAATTGTGTATCATCTGCATAAAAATGAAAATTAATGGAGTATTTTATAATGATATTCTCTAAATATGGCATATATAAAGTGAATAGTATTGGTCTGAGTACAGAACCTTGTGGAGCCACATGACTAACTTTGGTATGCAATGAGGATTCATTGTTAACTTGTACAAACTGAGATTGATCTGATAAATAGCTCAATGCAGTTCTTTTAATGGCAATTAATTGTTCCAATCTTTGTAATAGGATGTGATGGTTAATGGTGTCAAACACAGCAATAAGATCTAACAAGACTAGTACAGAGACAAAACCTGTCAGATGCAATTAGGAGGTCATTTGCAATTTAATCCAATGCCGTTTCGGTGCTATGATGCACTCAAAATCCTGATTGGAAATTGTTTTTTCAAGGATCATAGATAAAAAGTGAAGATTAGGTATGGGTCTATAGTTGGCTTAAACCTCTGGATCAAGTGTGGGCTTTTTAAGAAGAGGTTAAATTACAACTACACAATTACAGCTTGTTAATCAAGCCCATCACTGGATGCTGGTGGTAATTAACTTTCCAACACAATTTGTGTGTGTGTGTGTGAGTGTGTGTGTGTGTGTGTGTGTGTATGCGCGTGTGTTTGTGTATCACTACAAAGTTATTGGTACAGCATATTTATTAAATTTGTATCTTCATATGTAGGTGATCTTACCAGCAAAAAAAAAGAGTCTCTTTCTGGACCCACTGGGGAAAAAAAAAAACATCTATGAACCACTGCCGGGATGTCACAAGGTAATATATTATGCATACTCTTTACCTATCACAATTGTGAATGAACTAAGAAAAAAAAAAATTCAAACCTAATAAAAGGCTGTACTTTTGTTTCCCTGCACTGTCACTACTTCAGCTAATACCTAGGATCTTTACTTTCAAGAGAATTTTTTTTCTTTTCATTTGACATCCAGTTTTCTTTTTTCTCATGCTCCAATATCATGACTTATTCCACTATTAAATGTTTATAATTTCTATTTGTGTTGATAGATCATTCATGAGACAAAGGGGGCTAAATGCTTCAAGGTGGGCATGTGAGACAAAGACCCACCCGATCGAGCAAGATGCCACGTCTTGTGGGGCATATGCATTGAAGGTATATTATAACATGAAGAATCTTATAGGGTTATTTTGACTCTCCAGCAGCAAGTAATACCTCTTAGATCATATATTAACTCAAATTGGTAATCCACAGACAAACCCACAATGACTGTTATGATGAAATTAAGATAATCTATTACAGTAAGAGACATGACACAGTTGTGATATGAATGAAGAGAAGATAATATGAATCAAATTAAATTCATCATTGCTCTGAACCTTGCATTAATTGTTAGATAACACACAAGCATGTTTGATAAATATGCACATATAAATATGCAGGCCACAATACGTGTTGTGTGTAAGCAGGTTTTTTAGGTACAGTGTGTAGTATAGATTTACTGTTTCATCCTGCTCAGCTATTCTGTCTGTCTGTGTTTCAGTTTGACTGTCTGTACAACTGTCTGTTCAAAATAAATCCATTTTTTTTCTCAAAACGTATGAATCAAATTATTATGTATCACAAGTGGACACAGGTCAGAACATGTTCATATTAAGATGTCAAACAAGGTCTTTTTGTGATGTTACATTGTGATGATTACATTTCATTACAGGGTGAAAACTTTTTTCAACATGTGAGCTAAGTTATTTTGGGGCAGAAACCCCCCTCATCGTTCAATACCAGGGGCTGGAATCAGTTTTTGGCAGGTGAAATACTCTGATTCATACATTGTAATGGTTCTTTACTCATTATTCAAGTGGTAAAAACCAATGTTTGAGGTCAAATCTGTCCTGCTCTGTTTTGTGTGAGATTTGCTGTTCTTTCTCTGCTTTCCACTTACAGTTTCAAGAACTCCATCAAAGGGTGACATCGACCAAATTCACTGTACTAGCACCTGGTACCCTCTACTATCACTCCAGAACATTCTGTGAATATCACCCCTTGCAATCCTGAGCTACAGGGGGCAGTCAGTCACTAACTCGGGGATGATATTGTTGTGACCAATGTCTGTATAACTATACTTGTTGTGGATCCTTGATAATTAGCACATTTATTTATCCTCCCAAAATCATTGAAACTGAAATTGGTATTTAAGTCGGCTATAACTTTATTTATAGGTTAAGACGGTGTAAATTCACGTCACATTACAAACATTGTTTTTTTTAATTATCTTACAACAGCAGCAGCAGCAGCAGAAACAGCAACCACAACAACAATAAAAGTAACCACCAACACTCATCTCATGATTGTTTATTGAAAGAGTTGTAGCCTATGACAGAATGACAGACGTAACTACTTCTCAATACGCGCAGTTCTCTCTCCATTGTCCACTGCTGTGGATAGAGTAACACGCCGATGGGTGTTCCCGTTGGGGGCAGTCGTTTTTTGGCAAGCCGACTTCTACAGGAGGCAGCAACCCTCCCCTCCTACCACAGGAACTAACCCCCTGCTCTACCTGTCTTCATCTCCGGCAGTCCTAAATGGCTGCGAACGACACCCTCCCTCCCAAAAGAGTGCCGAGCCGCAGCAGTAACATGCTCTCTCAATGCCCCGTCCGCCCAGTCTTTTGTCTCCTCCCAATCCTCCTCCCGCCCGCAATCACACACACCTGTATTCAGTTCCATCAATACGTGAGTAATGCTCATTACGTCACTGATTGTGTCCCACGGCCCATTCACATCACAATAATATGGGACCTTTTAGTTAAAGTAAAAGTTTAATTAAATGTATGCAAGTATTAAGTGCATATTGCACTCCAGTATTAAAAGTAAAAGTATTCACTATATAAACTATTAATCAGTAATAAAGTCTTGTGGGTTTGTCATTTTCCAATAAGCAATCAGTGCAGTTGTTAATGTTACTAGGTTCTTCAATACTAAAGAATATATAAGCTCTTGCCTGTAGGGCTATTCATCCATCTTGATTGTTTTTGGTGTGAGTTGCAGAGTTTAGACCTTAGAGATGTCAGCCTTATATCATCCAACTTGGTTCCAAGTCCTACAATGGAACTAGATGGCACTCAGTGTGTGGTGCTCAAGCACCAAATAATCCAAAATTCAACAGCATTGCTACCTTCAAGACATCATGACCTGGTTAATCAAGATAATTCACAGACCTTGTGGTGAGCAGTGGATCCAGCTGCTTTTCTCGCAAGCCTCTGACCTACTCTGCCTCTGATTGGTGTCCTTAAATGATTGTATTTGGTGGGCATGACTAAATTAAAAGCCTGAGTCAAACATAGAGAATGTATTATGTGTAGCTCTGGTTGTGTCAGTGATTTTCTTGCACCTGGTTTTTAAAACAGACAGCCAGTGGTGGTGCTGATACAGCGGACTGTGAATTGTACTTTGCACAGTAAACAAACTGACCTCTTCAGTCGTCTTATTCCTCCTGCAGCTCTGCTGCTGCTCCCTTCAGGGTCTCTCCTTCTCCAGATCTTCACACCATCCCTCTTTTCTCTGCACAGTGGTGAACTGGATCCAGGGACTCACCTCAGTCTGCATCTTGTTTCGGTATCTGGCTTATGCTGCTCCACAGTGTCACAAAAAGCCCTGTGCAATCAGGATCGCACAAAACTGGAGGAAGAGCTGGAAATGACATCAACTCTCTTGAATTTAAATGTAAGTAGAGAATATTACAGATGTTCCCATGCCATTTTTCCTTATCTGATTGCTTTACCTGAACTTTATATATCAGCCAGTACTGAGTACTGATCTGATTCCAGTATCAAATCTATTAAGTTGCATACATGTGAACACTACTGGGTAGTACTACAGTCATTTCTGAATTGATGTGGTATTGGATCAGTGCATAGACTCGTGCATTTCAGGTGGCATTGGGTGCAGTTCCATTACTGGTATCTGTATTAGAAAAAAAAATAGAGAATATTACACAGGTGCTCATACTGAGACGGACGGAGCAAAAGATGAAGCTCTGAACATGGAAAACTTAGTTTTTGTTTGGAACAGGGCAGGAATCCAACAGACAACAGACTCTTCAGTGTTTAGCACTCTATGCTGCTGCTTTATGATTAAAACCCGGTAACAATAAACTGTTGACTTTGAAGGAAAATGAGACAACAGGTGGAGCTGGGCAGTGAATCAGAATTATTGTATCGTTTCAATCAGCAATGTGTGATCAAAAGCTAACACAAATATCTGTTCTATTCTGTTATTCTATGCTTCTTAACAAACTCTAACACAAAAAACACAAAGCAGCTGCCAGAACTTATCATCCAACATGGTTCCAAGGTGCAGCACCAGTGATACTACACTAATGCCGTCCACAGTTGAAGTTGGTGTTCTCTAAGTACATTTTAATGGTACATTTTTTCATGTAGCAATGTAAGACTGTTGTTGAGCCTTCTACAACGAGAACCTTCTTTAAAGACTAGACTATGAATAAAGCTCTTGGGTTCTGTGTTTAGTTAGTTTAGCTAAAATGTCACTATACTTTCACTCCCAAGTACTGCTTACTCTAGTAGCCAGGGGCTTATTTCAAAACATAAAAATAAAAAAATATATATATACAGTATATAAAAGGGCTTCACACAGCTCATCCAATGAATGGCGAATTACACCCTTTTTAAGGCGAAATCTTCACTGTTGCTCTATCGTGCAGCCGGTCTGAAGTGGGTCCAAATGCCTGACAGCACGTCAAGGGTGTAAATCATCATCTTCACGTCTTAGCATGTTTATTCAGGATTTTTTTGCAGTAAAAAAAGTTTAATTTCATGTTGCTGCATCTTCTGTGTGACAGGTTACAGATGTCCCTTTACGTAACTAGAAGGCACTTTACATATTGAAAATCCCCTCTTTATCCAGGGCATCCATGTTCTCAGCAACATTAGTCGTATATAAAAAGGAAATGGATGGTTGGAACACATATAGATGGCAGCACAACATACTATGTTTTTGTGGGAATATCATGTTTTAGTGAGACACTGACTTATAAATCTGAGCTATAAATTTCCTGAAGTATTTCAAGCAGCCGGCTGTAAGACCGGCTCCAGGGGCAGAGCAGGATTGAGTCACCAGTCATGGCTACAGGTCACCCTTGGTCCCAAGAGACTATTTCCAATAACCCATAATGAAACTAAAAGCATCATTAGGTAGAATGAACTGTGTCCAGGCTTAGATAACTTAGATATCTACCTTTCAATAAATTAATTCAATACATATTGGATTGGCACTTGTTAGTGCTTTGTGGTAGGTAGGTGTGCTCTGAAAATTAGTCTCAACACAGAACCATGATTTTTTTTTTGTCTTTTTTTGAGATATAAAACATGGTATGTACCCAGCACTGCAGAAATGAAGCCCCTGTGAATTAAGGGCCATTTTTAATCAGTCAACAGCAGAGAAAAAAAATGACTTGAAAGCAGCTTCAAATAAAAAGTTTATCATAACAGCAATAACAAATACAAAATCTGTCAAACTGATCTGTTATATGCTATACGGGATATCAAGTTCTGATTATCTGGAAATACCAGCACACGTAGGTACTTCAAACAGACATTTTTACTGGCCTTTTAATCCCAGACTGACAAGTTACTGAATGAATGAGCTAAGCAAAAGAAAAACTGTTTTGTTGTACTTACAGTCATGGCAAAAACTTTACATACACTTGTATAGAACATATATATCATGACAGTCTTCAGTTCCAATGATTTCTACAGCTCTCATTTTTCTGTGATGGAATGAGAGGAACACATAACAAAAACATTCATCAAGTTTTATTCAGTAATGAATTTATTATAGGTCTTCTGAAAACGTGACCAAATCTGCTGGATCAAAAATAAACATACAGTAATTGTAATATTTGGTTAAATGTCTCCTGGTCATTTTCACCTCAGTTAGGTGTTTTTGATATCCATCCACAAGCTTCTGGTCGTCCTCTGGATACATTTTTAACCACTCCTCTTGACAGAGTTGGTGAAGTTCAACTAAATTTGTTGGCTTCCTGGCACAGACTTGTTTTTTCAGCACAGTCCACATGTTCTCCATGGGGTTTAAGACTGGACTTTGTGAAGGCCATTCCAAAACCTCAGTTCTAGCCTGATTGATCCATTCCTTTACCACTTCTGATGTGTGTTTGGGATCATTGTCCTGTTGGAACACCCAACTACATCCAAGAGCCAATCTTCTGCTGATGATTTTAGGTTTCCTGAAGAATTTGGAGATAATCCTCCTTCTTCATTATTCCATTTACTTTCTTTAGAGCAGCAGATCCACTGGCAGCAAAACAGCCCCACAGCATAATACTACCAGCACCATGCTTGACAGAAGGTTAGGTGTTCTTGGGGTTAAAGGCCTCACCTTCTCTCCTCCAAACATATTGCTGCTCATCGTGGCCAGACAGCTCAATTTTTGTTTCATCTGACCAGAGTTGCAATGCAACATTTCATCATTACAGCAACACACCAATCAAATAAGTGCGAGCACAGAGTCTAGTGGATTACTTTATTTTTATAATCTACAGTTTACATTGTGACTGTTGTGACAAAAGATAATAGTTGCCACTGTGATCATTTTTCCAGAGTTGTATAATCCTATGCGAGTGTATTACAAAACAATGCAGTGTTTTGGTGTCTGACAAATCTTCAAACACGTGGATCTTTTACTCAAACTGTACTTCCTGGATATATTTCATGTCTCTTCAGTACACACTCACAACAAGGCTGCTCTCTGTGCTGTTTTAGGGCTGAGTTCCCACCTAGTCCTGTGATGTACTGGTCCATGTTGTATTCCGCCTCTCGCTCCAGCCCCCGTGATACAGGATAACGGGATGGAGATAATGGATGGCTGATATTTTAAAGATTCTAAACATGTCAATATGTTTGTTAAGCATTTAGATGTTCAAAGTCCTCCACCCCCTGCAGTATATCTGTGATGTGCATTTTTCCAGAGTGGACTGCTGGAGTTGAAGATTAAACATTACTTGTGTTTCATCAAACTTTATCTCCTCCTTCTAATCAGCTTCAGCGCCATCATCCAACAGGAACTCACTGATCACCTCTCTCATCTGAGACCTACAGAAAACAAGATAAAAACAGTGTCACTTCTGATTATCTATGATGAGTTTCTATTGTTGTGTATATATTTTGTATAGGCAGTTATATGGTTGATTAAGAAATGATTCACTACTGTATTGACATTGTATGTAAAAGCTGCAGTTTTGAAATCACTGGTTAATCATTTACTAAATGGGCAGAATTTCTGCACGTTGCTGTTCTAATTATTAAAAGTCTGTAATGGTGTCAGTTTCTGCTCATTTCTTTTGAGTATACCACAAGATGCCAGATGATAGCTTGTTCATTTTGGCATCAGGGGACAATTATCAAAAAAATCACGACAGTTCTAAAAAACAAGTGTATTAAAAAATTAGAATAGCACTATTTTATGATTTATAACTGATCAGCAGTTATGTAAACTAGATGTCATTTTTGTACATTGAATATCAACTATTGCTATAAATAAACCAAATATGCTCATTACCTCCTTAACCTCCTCTGAGCCTCTGACAGGATGTACTGCGGGAGTGGGTCCACTGATGACTAGAAGGAAAAGAGATAAAGAAAAAGTACAGGCCTCATGTTTGATCTTATTTTACTACTTCTTAAAAAAATATGGAACAACATTCTGTACAGACAAAGCTTGATTTTCTTTTTTTTTATACAAAGCTAAATTTTAAGGTCATCAATTAGATTTAGACTGTATTTGAAAATAATAACACCCATTCATTTTTGTTCAGTTCTTGTGCAGGGGTTTTCACTCACCATGTCTTTGATGGTCAGCTGACAGCTGTAGCACAACAGGCTCTTCAGATCGGCTGTTTCTGGTACCCTGTTATAAATAACAACATAGATAATTCAGTGATGAACACAAGGGTAGAAGATGATAACAGCTTGTTGGTCTGTGATAAAACTTCGTTGGCCTCTTATTGGTGCAGCTCCCTGTTTAAAGTTACACCCAAATAATACAATTAAATGATGTAGGGAGAGTAGACACAAATAGAACAGGATTATTTTTCAGGAGTAAAACTTTTGCAAGAGACACACCTCACCCAATCAGAGCATGACAAACTAAAAAGAATGGGTTCTTCTAAATCAGGTTGAAGGAGAGGCGTAGCAATCTTAATCTCACAGAAAATATTATTCGAACAACTTTCAGAGATAACAGACAAGGAAGGGAGATATATAATAGATTCTGCAAAAAATTACAATGTTACTACAACAATCTGTAATATTTATCCCCCCCTGGAAGTGTCTTTACATTTTATAGAAAGATGTTTGATTTAATGATAGTGGCCACAGGAAATGTGATATATGGTGCAGATTGGAACATCTGCCTGAACACACAACTTGACTCATCAAAAAATTCAACCGATACATCATTACATAAAAGAATGAATGTCTTAATAACAGAGTTGGGTATAATAGATCTCTGGAGAGACTTTCAACCATCAGACCGTGATTATATTTTTTACTTACCCACTCACAACACATACTCAAGAATAGATCATTTTTGTGTTTATAAGAGAGATCATCATAGAATGTGCTATAGCTGTATTATTTGTAATATTGATTCTATCAGATCATGCCTCTATCTCCTGCACTGTTCATATTGACGATAATCCAGGAAGAACACTGTGGAGGCTAAATACAAGTATTCCAAATAACCCACAATTTAAAACTCAAATGAGAAATGAAATAAAATGTTTCTAAAAGACAATGATAGCAGAGAGGCAGACTCAGCTATAGTGTGTGACACTCTAAAAGCAGTAATCAGAGGGGAAGTTATATCTTTTTGTGCCCAAGAAAAGATTGAAAGATCTTGAGGCACAATACAAAAGACAACAAAAAACAACCATAATGATGTAAATAAAGAAAATTAGAAATGAAACAAACTTATTGTGCTCTCAGGAAATTGAAAAAAAGATGGTAAAAAAAGTTCTGGCGAGAGAGCTGATAACACCATATATAAAATAGGGGATCTGGATTCTAAGATGATAGAATATCAAGAAGAAATACAAAACATTTTTTAGAAAATATTACAAGTCTCTATATACACAGCCACAACTAGAGGACAAACAACACATTGCTAAGTTCCTGAGTTCCCTTGAATAACTGGGTTGTCAGAGGCAAAATATCAAATTCTCACAGCTGCTGACTTAAACTAATAAATCACCTGGCCCGGACAGCCTTCCCTCAGAGTGGTATAGGACTTTCCGATCAGAGTTGATGCCTAGTCTTCTTCAATCGTGTAATGCAACTTTAACAGACACAAAAATGCCTCCATCATGGAATGATGCTGTAATTTCAGTTATTCACAAAGAAGGAAAAGATTAGAATGTGGATCATTGGACCTATTTTGGTGTTGAATGTCAAATCATACACAGCTATCCTTGCCAAAAGACTAGAAAAAAGATTCTGCCACAGCTTATACACAATGACCAGACTGGATTCATCTCACAAAGACAAACCCACGATAACATCAGACAGCATCTGTACATTCTAAACCATATTCAACAAAACAAGCTTGAAGCTGTGAGTTAAGATGCTCAGAAGGCTTTTGACTCAGTGAGCTGGCCTTTCCTTTATGAAGTCCTTGAAAGAAGGCTTTCATAAAAACTTCACAAAGGCCATCTGTACATTCTATAATACACCATCAGCTCAGGTAAAAATAAATGGGCACCTTTCAGACAGAATCACCTTAGAACGTGGATCGAGACAAGGATGCCCATTTTCACCTTTACTGTTCGCACTGTATATAGAGCCTCATAAGGGAGACAGAAAGCATTAAAGGAATCCACATTAATGAAGACCACAGGGTGGCGCTGTACACGGATAATATTTTGGTTTATTTAAGTAACCCTTCTGAACCCTTCTCTAGCCTTATGAAACTTATTGACACATTTGTAAATATCCAGGGTATAAATTAAATATACAAAAAACACAAATCATGTCCTTTAATCATGTACCTTCAAAACACAAGTGGGATCAACACTCACTGAAATATCTAGGGATAAACCTTCCAAAAATCATCATCAACACTGGCTGAGATAAATTATAACCCCCTACTAACAAAAACAAAGATGACATATATAGATAGAACTCAGTTTCCTTCCTTGGCCTTAGTCATAGAATTGAATGTGTGAAAATGAACATACTTCCATGACATCTCTTTATATTTCAAACCCTTCCTGTAGAAGTCCCCTCAAAACATTTTTCTGAATTGAATAAAATAATCTCTAAAAAAACCTAGGGTTGAATGCAAAATGGGAAGACATTGAACTTTCCATTATGACAACCCTCCAATTCATGCAGTACTACCCCACAAAAACTTGGCAGGATTCATTAATGATGCAAAGAATCCACTCCTCAAAGCTCAACTCAAAATCTAGAATATTATTAGGGATGAGTATAATTTTTAATTAAATTAGGGAAAAAAATAACTTTTCCATGATATTCAAATTGTTTGAGATGCACATGTACATGTTCCTTACAAGTGTATGTAAACTTTTGACTACAACTGTATACATTACCACTTGTTCTGATAATAAGTTAAGAATAACACCAGATCATAAGACATGCAGATTGAGTACTGTAACTTCTCCACTAATGGACCAAAAGGAGAAAACTGTACGAATAAAGACAGAATTATAGCATTTATTTGATACACATTCAAAAAGTGGCCAAGATCTGGACCTATTTAGAATGATGTGTTTGAAATCTGACTGACATCACTTTACATGATAAAAGTCAGTGTGAGTCCCTCATTAGAAGCCCAAATGAAGAGAAATAAATGAAGGAATAATTACTTTGCAGAAGAACAGGAGCCTCCACCACTTGCTGCTCTCCCACAATCCTCTCCTGTTCCAGAGGAACAGCACTGTCGAGTGGGAGCAGTTGATTCTGGGTTGACTGGAGCTTTAACAGAAACAGATTTTATTAATGCCAAAGAATTGAGTGTAGGAACTAAATTGTGGACTTATAGTGTACTGTCTGCTGTATTTTCACACAGAGAGAAATGCTGGGGCACATCATGTGGCCTCAGCTGGAGAAGGCTTCTGCTATAGTGCCACATACAAACTTTTTTGCTGTGCCACTAAGAACACAGCATTGAAATTCAACACAAGTTGAGTAGCAAGTTTCATTACATGACATTTCATTACTGACAAGCCAAGCCTCAAAATGGTAACAAGAAATATAGGAAGCATGAGTGCAGGTGAATGGTATTCATTAAGAGTTTACTGTACTTGGGTTTTGTCTTGGGATCTCAGTAGTGGTAGCTCCTGAGAGCTGCTCTGAGATCAGTGTGGCTTTGAAGGCTGACGCATCCTCTGAAAAAAAACGGTAGACAACGTTTTCATTGAAAAGGGTGTCCCATATCCTATTTTACAAAGAGCCTGCTATGTTAAAGAAGAAATGTGTAGCACCAACGTGTTGGTGTCAGGGGATAAAATAAACTAATTTCTGTGTTCAAAAGGTCCACCTGAATGGATGCTTCTTCTAAAAGTTCCTGTACCTGTCCATACAGCACTCACCGACAGCAGTATCCAGGGCACACATGCAGAGCAGACATCTGTCAGAGTGGTCAGCTGTGGAGGAGCTCTTACACGTCTGTAGCTTCTCGCTGGTCCTACAGGACACACAGCAGGTTTTTAAATGACCTTTTGGCTTTCATAGCTGTTTGTGTGAGTAGAAAATATTAGATTGGTTGTATCTAGCTAATTATTACAAAAAGCAGGCTGTAGTACACATGACGTTTTCAAAATGTCCAGCCTCCATTATCCAATGATGATGTGTCAAACCGCTCACAGTGACTTCCCAGAGAATACATGCTTATACATGCATATTGTTATCTCCAACTGACCTGTAGATGGTGCTGACAGTAGAGGGGAAATCTGTCTGCAGTTTAGTGACAAAGCTCTCTGTCAGATGCTGGATACTGGCCTTGTCTGTTGTCTATGGGACAGACACAAAAAATGGCACACTGAATGCAATAGTCTGAGGATGTACAGTATATGTGTTTATAAGTTTATGGAATCGCAATACATTTACTTGTAGATATAAAAGACTAAGGTAACAAAAACACAACAATTCTTAGTTCCAAAGGTCAAATAATAAGGTTTTGATGTCACTAGTTCTGACTTCATTCCTTTTTTAATTTTTTTTTTTTTTAAAAACAATTATCCAAGATCTGTTTCATTGCAACATCTGTCTTGTTTTCTCTGCAGTTTGCTGGCCTAATGTTACAGTCACATCTACTGCTATTGGTTGATCTTACCTTAGTGTCCAGGTTTGGTATGAAAACAGATGGCACTTTGAACATATGGTTGTAATAGGCTATTTCTTTAGCCGAGTAGTCCCTCATTGGCCTCACTAATATGACGTCATCATACCTGAAGTCTGAGAAACCCTGTTAACACAAACACACCCACACAGATATATAAATGTATACACACATACAGTATATACAGATACAAATATATATACACACATATGCAAATATATATACACACACACATATATGCAAATATATATACACATACATATATACAAATATACATACATACATATATACAAATATACATACATACATATATACATATGTATATACGTACGTATATATGTATGTATGTACATATGTATAATGGATGTACGCATGTATGTACACACACACACACACACACACACACACACACACACACACACACACACACACACACACACACACACACACACACACGTAACAGCATTAACAGTATCTGTTTTAGTCAGATGGCTGCCAAGAAACATTTTCATCACACATCTGATATACTATTCTTTACAAGAAATGCAGTGTTCTTCTTCTCTCTCTGTATCATCTGTACACATACACACCGTGTCCTGAGCCAGCTGTGCCCCTCTGCCCAATGATATACTGGTGAGCAGTTTAACAGCCACTCTGGTGCAGTTGTCTCCAAGCATCAGCTTACTGTAGCCTTCAGTACGAGCTGTGTGCACCAGCAGATGCTGTCTTTATAGAGAACACAAAGTGGGGTCAGTGTAGTTTGACAATGAGCCAATCTGAAAATACAGACTGTACTTTATCATACATGCCGAAATAATCGAGGAGAGAGTGGTTTATTATGCCAGATGAACATCTTTGATTGAACTAAATCTAAATACAGAAACACTGTATTGAAGTCAGGTACTGTAGTAGCAAAGAGACTGAGAGCATGCACCCTTCTATCTGACCTTAATGTGTTCAGCAGGTCTCCTCTGGCCGTCAGGGTCTTGGCAGAGCCAATCAGCTGCTGCAGTAACTGTGTGTGGGACTCCTGAACATCAGGTGGTGATGTTTCCTCCTGTTCCTGTGGCGTCAAACAGCTACTGCTGTCGTTCTGGAGGAAGTGATCCACAGCTGCTTTATAGGCACTGGCTGGTCGCTCTGAAGGTGATGGGGCCGTCATCACAACTGAACTGGGAAGGTCTAAAACCTGAGAGGAGGATGGTGGACCCATTCAATGATATATTTCATGGTGATAAAAAATATTGTTACGACTTCTACAGAAAAGTGACTTGGGCATTTACTATATAATACTGATCAACAGACTAGAAAAGCAGGTGGGGGGATTTTCTGGTACTGTATTCAACTGGTTCAAATCATACAAGGTAAAGACTAATTTGTGTCACCTGGTAATCATGAATCTGAGCAAACAAAAATCAACATGTGGAGTTCCTCAAGGGTCTATTTTCGGTCCTCTTCTATTCAACATCTATATCCTCCCCCTAAGTAAAAATTAAGGAATATTGTAACGATTCATACCACATTTATGACAAACAACTCTACGTAACATTGTCACCACGACTATAGCCCCCTAAATTTTGCTGAATAAGTGCATCGAACAAATCAGTGAGTGAATTTGCAAAAATTTTCTATGACTGAACAATTAGAAAACTGAAATAATTGTTTTTGGTCCCAAACAATAAAGATCAAGAGTCAGGGTTCACTTTGAATCCATGACACTAAAATTAACAAATTAAGCCATAAATCTTGGTTTTGTTATGGAGATCAGCCTACTACCACCTTTAAAACAAAGCAAGATATTTTTCTTCTTTTTAATCTGTACCTTTTAATTTGCTTGCTTTAGTTATTATTGTCTTAAATGCATTTATATGTTTCTGTAAATCAGTTGAATTGCCCTGTGTCTGAAGGGTGCTATATAAATAAACTTGCTTGCCTTGCCTTATTCAGACATGACACAATTTAGGTAGGAAAGTGCATGTTTTAAGGGGCTTTAGACTCAACCTGAATTTACTTCCTGTGAAGTTGTGTCACAGATTGCTGAGGTTTAGCAGACCCATCCTGTATCTCCACTGACCTGTTCCAGAGGCACGATGTGGAAGGGAAAATCAGTTGCTTTAAACACAGCCTGCAGCTCAGCCACTGTCTTCTGTCTCTCCTTCACAGACTGACCTATAGCACCACCCTCTGGGAAAAAAGACGCACAGAATCAGTGTAAAATGTTTTGACAAAATTCCACCAGACACACGTGAAAATGATTACTCTCAGTAAGTATGATACTCTTGACTTAATTTACCATCAATGTAGACAATGCCGGGTAAGAATCTCAACTTCTTGTGAGCATTCTGACTCAAACCCTGTGAGAAAGAAATATTTTCAGTTGCATTATAATATTAAAACAAGACAAGGAAATCAAGGAAACAAGGTTATATTGTATCTACAGGTTAATACAGAATATACACTGGAATGTTTTTTGTGGATTGGTTAATTATGAAAATCATCCATTTATCCACAAATATATCCACTAGCTCTAGTGTTCTATGCTGACATTAACCAGTTATCTGCTGGCGCCGATACCAGCTGACACTGGGAAACGGCGGGGTACACCATAGATAACTTGCTCATCACAGGGGACCAGTTCACCACATGGCTGGTCATGAGGCCATTAAAGTCAAAATGATTTATCCTATGTGGACTAACAGCAACCACACCATATTTTATGGAAAACCAGTAACATCATGAGAAACCTTTAAATAATGCGCTCCTCAAAATTCCAGCAAATTAGTTCAAGTGATACACTACATGGGCAAAAGCATATGGAAAAGCTAACTTTTCCAGTCATGTGAGTAAGCTGATCATGTGACACCATAGTCATTTTAGTGCTGCTATAACAGCCTCCACTCTTCTGGCTTGTGTCATTCCACCAGATGTTGAACCAGGTGCAGGGATTTGTTCCTATTCAGCCACAAGTGCATTAGTGAGAACAGTGATGTTGGGTGATAAGGTCATGCTCATAGGCTCAGAGTGTTTTAACACACAAATTGACAGACTGACTGACCATACCATTCTTAAAACCTTCAGCAAGCAGAGCAAAACTATTAAATAGCTGTCCTTTTGTAATCTTAGTTGGAATAATACCAGTGGCCCCTCTCTGTTAGCATAGAATATATATATTTGGGCATGGACAGAGCTTTCATTCAACAAGAAGCATGTCCAGTGAAAGCATGCAGCACCGGAGCCAAAAAGACACACAGATTATTGTGGTTTCTATGTTCTTGCACTCTATTAAAAGAAGCTTTCACAGTGATGACAGATGGAGTGAGAGACAAACAGGTAAACCTCTTGGACTTGACTGAGCATTGAGCAGGAAGAAGGACCTCCGGATACAGCCAGCAGCACCTACAACCAGAGAAGACACCCACTGATTCGGAGCCATTACAAAGATCACACCTTTTTAGTTAATGAATATTATTCAGTATTAACAAGAATAACAAAACAAAATACATAGCAGTGAAGCAAATTTTCCAATGTTGTGTCAGGAATGAACAGTTATTCAATACAGCACATAGCTTACCTTTTCTCCAGGGAAAATGATCCTGTTTTTGCCCAACATGGCTCTGAACTTATGAATGAAGTATTCCTTGAAACAGCCCCTAACAGAGAAACAGTTTTTTTTTGCCAAAGTCAATAAAACCATATTCTAAAAACCACATCAACACAATCTCATAGATTAATTTATTGTGCAACATACACAAATATTTGTATTTTAGCACATTTCTTATGGTGAGAGATTACAGAGATTTGGTCAAATGGAGTAGAAGATTGGCCATTTATTTTTTATATATAAAATGTATTTGTGCAACCAGCCCATTAGATCCCAACCCTTGTTTTTGTCATTCTTTCCTTTTACGAATTCCTCCCACAGAAACTGAAAATGAAGTTTTAGTAAGACTGCATCAATTTACACCAGAATTGTCTCAATGTGAATGGCACTGTATTCACAAGCTTGATGTTCAGAGACTTGGGCTGCTTACAGCCTCCAAAAATCATTGTGTTCAATTACCACAAATTCTCAATCTGCTACATAGCATTGTCTCAAAGTTGTTCAGTAGATACTGTTAAAATAGTGCTGAATGTTGCACGTCTCACCTGCAGTACACATCTCTGGCTCTGATGACCACAGCTGCAGTCGCCTCTTTGCACTTGACACATTTCTTGGACACACTAATAATATCGGAACAAAAGACATCTTAAAAACACATGTACACTGATGCAAGTTTTGACACATGACAAATGAGCTGTCATTTACAGTGCAGAGGTCTAAAAACAAAATTTTATTTGTTCAAATTGTCTTTAATTAGGAATTCACTGGCAAGTTCAGCCATAGCCAGAGTTGTCCCTGGAACAAACATTTTCTGGGACCATACTGACCCCCTCATCGCCATCCTCTGTACATTGATGCAACAGCTTCATATACAAAGTTCTTATTGGTCCAGTGCACACAGAATACTACAGATGTCAGCTTTATTATTTGCCCCGAGACAAACCAGTACTACTGAACTGGAATTATACTCTCTGCCGCAGATTTTCTGTATGTCAGTTAGTTAGATAACTATTAGATAATAGTTAATTAATAACTATAATATTAATAATTTGATAAAAGCATGGGTTTGGATGTTTTTCAGATTACAACACATTGCCAAAAGCACAAAGACAATATATGTAATGTTTAACCTCATCAACTTCATTGACTTTTGTAAATATATGCTATTCTGAATATATTATTCTGAGTTTGATGAAACAACATGTTTCAAACAAAAGACTGTGAAAGTTGTGGAATGCTCCAAAGCACGTGTTTGGAATGTTCCACAGGCAAACCAGTTCACTAGTAAAAGTTAATAGTATCACGACTGGGTATGAAAAGGGCATTCCTGGAAGGTTCAGCTGTTCACAAGCTAGGATGGGGTGAGGTTCACCACTTTATGAAACACATGATTGTATGAAGGATATTACTACATGGGCTCAGGAACCCTTCAGACAACTGTTGTTGGTAAACACAGCTCATTGGAAAATGACTGGATTCTGTTTTTATTTATATTTTAGACAGCACACAACTTTTACATTCAGGGTTGCTATTGTTTCACGCCTATTGGTCACAAAGTGGTCCTTTCTTAACATGTGGCATGTTGAGTACTGTAATAGGAAACAGAACTCTATTTAAGAATGTTGATGAAGGTTCTCTGTCATCCAGGTCAGACAGCTTGACAACCATTCACACCTGGGCTCACCTAGCCCTAGCAAACCACATGAAGGCCGGTTGGGTCAACGACCCACAAGTGGCCCTAATGACTCTGTAAGGACACTCCCATACAGAGTTAAAAAGCCTGCAAATTCCCTCCGGTTAGAACTGAAGAAGCCTCTGGGATGAGAGATGAAACATCTTCAAGAAGCTGAAACAAGTACAGTTGCCTACGATACAGCACTTAGAATCTATTTAAGATTATGCACCAATGAGCAAATGTGAACAAGAATACAGAGTTTGACACAGGGCTTCTCTCCAAGACAGAGGGCAATAACCTGACCTTTTAGGTAAGGCAAACTCACCAAAAAGATGAGCAATAGCCCATTTCACAGCAGACATTTTGACCCTTTAAAGCAGGAAAAGCACAGGTGTATATGATAACATTAACAATGCCCACTTTTCATTAAGTGTCAACCTAAGCCCTGTCAGTTAGTGAGCATATACAATACCTGAGCAGAGGAACTGGCTCACAAAAATGGAGTGTGGCCATTATTAGTGTTATTATTATACACCTGTGCTTTTCCTGATTTGGTAAGCTAAAATATCTGCTGTGAAAAGGGCCTATTAATCAGACTGTTTGTAACGGAGCCATGACGACAGCTACTCTGGTTGACTTCAGTCCAGATAGCTAGAACACATATCAAATGACATATAAAGGCATGACTGAACCACAGTGAAAACATACCCAACAAAAATATAAACACAAAAATATAACACTTGTTTTTGCACCCATTTATGTCAAAGTTTGAAAACTTTTTCTGTACACAGAAAATAATTACTTCTCTCAGATTTTGAGCACAAATTTGTTAAAATCAGTGTTCGTTAGCCGTGACAATCCATCCACCTGACAGGTGTGAGGTTTCAAGCTGCAGCATTAAGTGAGCACAGCTGTGCTTTGGACTGGTCACAATACACGGCACCTTCTTTGATCACACAACACAATGTCAGATGACAAGATGACTGCAGGACTGTCACCCAGAGCTGTGGTCTATTGATGGGAAGTTAATGGAAAATGTTGCACTGATGATAACATCCGACACAAGGATCCTCTTTTCACTGACTTGTAACCGTCTCAAATGTGAACGTGATAATATGATACCATACCATACCAAATATGGCGGTTAATTACAAAGATGCAACTTGCCAACACATTTTGAACACAGCTCATTGCCAATATTTAAAACCAGGTCAGTGGTCTCGCGAGGAGAGGCACACTGATGTAATAACCTACCTGGGCAGGTCCGCGTGCTCCAACTGATCATGATAATCTTCATCCACCTGGCACATTGGGAAGATGTGACAAGCTAATACGGCACTCTGATACTGATAAGAAACACGTCTGAAAACTAGCTCTCAGCAAGACTTCTTCCTGACTTTACACTTACAGAACACTGAACTCTTGAGGTTTAGCTAATGAATTTGAAGCAGCGTTGAGATACATACAGCTTCCCGAAATTATCACAGACTAATATTGTCACGCTAAAATTCCGTTAAGAATTTACTTTAAGTGTGCGCTAGACAGTGCCGTGTGTTAAACCAAAACATGGGTCTTAGTCATGGCGCTCGCTGATGACGTAATAATTTTCTCGATGTTTTATGGCGGGCAAACAATAAAAGGTGCATTACCGCCGCCAAGTGGTATGGAGTGTGGGTCAAAGCCTCTAACATAGAGGGGTCGCTAACAGGCGGACCGCGGTCCAGGTTTTTCTTAGGTTTTGTAGTTCTTTTTTTCCTTCTTTTTATTCAAGAACTTCAAATACATACAAACAATCCATACAAGTTCAAAACTCCAGTCCACCCTCAGCACAACCAAACATCAACAAACAAAACACAACACAGTTTAGAATTTAGAGGTCTGATAATTAAATGGAGTACATTTGAAATATCTAGAGTCTAATTGTTTTTGCCAATTTCTGTTTTTTCTGATTTAAATTTTCAATGGAAGTCAAATATGATTTCAAATCTGTAACTTTAAAAGTGTGACAGGAGGGCAATCTTTCAAGCCATTTCATTTTATGAATTTAATATTTGTCTTAAATAATAATCAAATGAATTATGTACATTTTATCTGGGGAGAAGTTGGATTTGTTAAAGATGAGTAAAATATTAATCTTTGTTAGAGTGACATCTTTTTCGAGCATTTCTGAAAGGTATTTCTGTATATCAAGCCAAAAGTCAGTAGTATGGAAACAATCTGTAAAAACATGTTCAATAGTTTCTCCTTCACAATCACGAGAAGAGCATCTGTTGTTTACATTAGGGGAAAAAACAACAAATATTGTCTTTTAGAGGATAGTACCTATGTAGAATTTTGAAAAGAAACTCTGTGATTCTAGTGTTACAGTGTTCCATTGTTCAGTTCAGTTCAGTTCATTTTCTTGACCGCTATATCCGTGAGGGTCGCGGGAATGTTGCCGCTTTATTACTGGGGCCAAATCCAGTGTTCATATGGGCGGAGGCCAGGGTATATCCCTGGACGAGTCGCCAGCTCATCGCAGGGCCCTCTGACGGCAGAGGCTGCCACACAAGGTGCCAACTGCGCGTCAGGAGCAATTTCGGGGTTCAGTATCTTGCTCAAGGATACTTCGGCATGTGGCTCAGTTCTGCCCAGGGGAGCTGGGTCACCTGCTCTACCCACGGAGCCAAAGCCGCCTCCATTGTTTTCTATCTAAATAAAGCCATCTATATTTACATATCATCACCCTCTTAAAATAATGGCCATAGTCATATTTTCAAGTTAAAAAAAAACAGAAAAAACTGAACCAAATATAGAGATTATGATATTTGTTAATCATTTCACACAAAAAGGTTATGACAATAGATGACTATTTACATAGTCCCTTGGGGTAAAGATATGTCTTGAAAAGCTAAAGCTAAAATTGCCTAAGTCACTCTGTCTTGTGACTTGGGCAAAATAAAATGGCCTTTGACATAGGCCAGCATACTACAGGGGTAGGATCGCATGATTTGTTCAACTGAGGATGTAGGTGATTTTACCAGAGGTGGCCAGCATCATGAAGAGCTGACTTAGTAAATTTAGGAAGGTGACGATATGGGAGTTGTGATATGATGAAGATGATTTCTAATAAAAGTATTAGATTGCACTCTCTATCAAGTATAGAGTATAGAAACCCCACTAATAGAAACAGGGCATTCACTTAAAGTCAGTTCATCAAGATGTATGCTTTGTGCTGAAGACACTACACTATGGGGTGTTGATTCTAACCATATCAAACTCTTGTAGAGAAATGTTAACAGAGTTTATAGAGTTTTGTTTCTATGTAAGCGTTATTCCATAGGATGCAATTGAGAGGAGGGTAATTGTGTTTGTACAGAAGAGCCCAACAGAATTTGTTGAATTGTTGTTAGCTAGTTTCACAGGGAGTTTTTCCAACAGAGAAAGAACACCGCAACAGAAAATTAAGACCACCAGTTTTGCTGAAAAGATGATTGGGGAAAATATTCCATAAACTATTTGGGTTCTTATGGAATCCTTTAATTCAGTTGATTTTAATATTGATATTAATAATAATTTTGTTAAATATTGTAAAAGTAAAACAAAAAATTAAGTCCCCCTTCAGTTACAGGGTTGGAAAGAACAGTTTGGTTTTTTGGCCATTTTCTGATGGAAAAATAAGGCCCACTCTAAATGGGCCTTATTTTTCCGTCAGAAATTAAACAGGATTTTGTCTAGCTTGGAACATATGGATTTGGAGACATCTAGTGATGAGAACACATAAGAAGCTCTTGACATCCCCTCAGGTTTACTTAATATTACTCTATCATGTATAGATAGGTCTCTTGCTAACAAGCAATTGAATATCTTTTTGATTGCCTCAATAATAATGCCTCCTGACTGGAGTGAGTGAAATACATATAGAACGACATCTTGCCGTTTTTCCATTACATCTGCCAACCTGGCTCTACTTGGCTTGACTGGGTAGCTGTCAGAGTAATATGTGAGTCTGAAAATAGGTATTTCAGATGGTGTGCCCTAAAAAAAGAAAAGTGAACAATGGAGACAGAGCTTTTAATCAAGAATGGACTCGTGTTAATTTTTCCAACGGGAAGTTCAAAACCAGTCTGACTATGGCATATGGGACCTCGATCATTAAAAGTGGTAATGTGAAATGAGACAAGTACCAATTAAGTAACAGAGGGCACAGAAACTAAAGGCAGTTTTCTCGACTATCCACATTATTAAAACAAATATCGTCCCAACACATGACCTGACATTCCAGCACAGATAAAATGCTGTCAAGAAAAAACTAGAGCTCGCTTCTCTCACTGAACAAGAAAACGTGTGGGCTTAGGACATAAGAGGGAAACAAAGACTATTCAGTTGTTAAGATGTGATGAGATTGTATATCATTAATCAGTTGGTTGAGACTGTTAAGATGTGAAATGGGTTTAAAAATGAAGACAAGGGGAAATTCAAAGTGGCCTATTTTTTTTTCTAAAATATATTATTTCTAAAATATTTTTTTAATTTTAAAGCAAATTTTTCGAAATCTCTGTTATGTATTCTATTTTAAAATGCAGCCCTTATTTTACTTGAAATGAATAAAGAACATTTATTTATTATTCAAGTCGGCTACTTATTATTTAAATCCCTTCAGTTCAATATGAAAACTGACAATATTGTTGAAATATGGAATTATACTCTATTTAATTTGACAGTCAGTTGTTGTTGTTGACTACATACAGACGTTGATCCAACTGCAAGGCTACTTCCATATACTGTATATGGCTCTGACTCATGATGCGAGTTAGACATGATGTTCCGGAGCTTTGCTTGGGGAAACTTTGTACCTCTTGGGTTAGGGTATTCTTTTAATTGAATACCCCTGATATATATATATATATATATATATATATATATATATATATATATATATATATATATATATATATATATATATATATATATATATATATATATATATATATATATATATATAGTTAATTGTGCAATAATAATTACATAACATTTGTTCATATCCTGCCAATCAAAAATTGAGAACACCATACCTGCTGTCAAGCATGGTAGGTGGTGATAGTATTATGCTGTGGGGCTGTTTTGCTGCCAGTGGATCTGGTGCTCTCAAGAATGTAAATGGAATAACAATGAAGGACTTTGGAATGGCCTTTACAAAGTCCTGACTTGAACCCCATAGAGAACATGTGGACTGTGCTGGAGAAACAAGTCTGTACCAGGAAGCCAACAAATTTTGTTGAACTTTGCTGAATCTGCCAAGACGAGTGGTTAAAAATTCAGCCAGATGCCTGCCAGAAACCTATGGATGGCTATCAAAATAGCCTTATTATAGTGAAAATGACCAAGGGACATTTAACCATATATTAGGTTTTCTGTATGTACTGTATCTCTTTGGCCCAGCAGATTTGGTCACATTTTCAGATGACCAATAATAACTTCCATTCATATTTGAACCAAACTTCATGAATGTTTTTGTGACAAAGTAGTATGTGTTAACTCATTCCATCACAGAAAAAGTATTTCTACAGAGCTGTAGAAATCATTGGAACTCAATTCTGAAATTGTGTATGTTCTGTACAAATGTATGTAAACTTTCGACCATGACTGTAGGCCTAGGCTGTTGTAGCCACTGTAAAAACTTAAATCACCAAATGTGAGACTAGTTGTTTTCCCTCTTCAGCTTCTGCTAACTTGTGCGTTTGTCACCACTCCTTTTTTAAACCATCATCCCCACTGCATTCATTCAATCTGTGCTGAGTCTACATTTCTGTCCTTCTGACTTTCTATCTTCATAAGGAGTAATGGTGTATCTATTTTACAATGCTCACACGCTCATACATTCACTGGAAGACCCTCATCTAACCCAAACCCTTTTATCTTTGTTTTCAAGTCCCTCAACTTAAAGAAAAAGTTCACCCAAAAATGGAAATTCAGTCATTATCTTCTCACCCCCATGTCGATGGAAAGTCAGGTGTCAAGTTTCATAGGCCACAGAACATTTCTGGAGCTTCACAGTGTGTTGAAGAATTCTCCTAAACAACTGTTGTAGATGGAGACTTGTTTTAAAGCACTGAACAAAAAACAAAAGCAAAAAATAGATAAGTCTCTCTCCAGTCTCTCCCACAGCTTCCCTCGCCCTCCCATGGTCAGTGAACTGCATCGTCTCGCTCAGCACACGTCACCAACACCAACATGGCCGCCACCTTGGCACAGGAAAGGTTCTAAAATAAGTTGAAAACCATAATAAATCTGCTCATACTGACAACTGCAGTTATGTAAAAGGGTAGCTCGTCAGTTTTGTGAGCTGCTTATATACAGGACCAGCTCTACAGTGTTTAAGTTATGGGCTTTGGTGACCCTTCAACAAGATGATGTCACTAACGCCACTGTTGGCTGTGTAGTCTCTATAATTATGTATTTTTACAGTCTAATATTTCGTTAGTTTTACGACAAACTGTGACCTTATTGACTTTGAAAATGATCTTTTAAATCAACAAACATCATATGTGTAGTTCATGGCATAATTCTAATGAGATCGAAAAATGATTTGTCTTCTGCAGTCACCACCACACAAAGGTTTTCTGAAATAAGGTCTCATGAGGGGCATGACTTCAGCACTCTTATTATGAAACGTCACCCAAATTTCCAACATGGGGGAGAGAAGGTAAATGAATTTTCATTTTTGGGTGAACCTATCCTTTAATGGAAGTGCAATACAAAATAACTGGAATACAACTTTAAGAGTACTGTAATAATGTCTTTTTGCGTGTGTACAAAATTGCGTTTTTTTTATGTTTGCTGTCATTAATGATTTGATCCCCTCTCTGTGGGATCCTATAGTAGCCTTTAGTCCAAACCTGTATGAATCCCATGAATTTGTTCCAATTGTTTGTTTTTTCCTTTATTTTTCAGTCTATGTTCATGGGCTTGACACGGTGCAATACGACCACACAACTTCACTGTCAGTTTACACTAAAATTCATTTTGCATCTTCGGACAGCTTTATCCCTCCCCAGGATGTTTGGCCCAGACTGCTCACTATAACCGTTAGAAGTGGCCTCTGGGATTGTAGTTCCAGAAAAATACAGAGTACTGTAAGTAAATGAACAGAGGTACTTCAACCTCCACAAAGCAAAGCGCGTGGAGAGCTTTTGTTGTAGCCTGTGTTCTTGCTCGCGACCGTTCATGGCGCTTGCCCAAAAGCGCTAACCTGACAACCAAGTGGATGTAGTGTTAGCCGCTCTCCGCGAGTTTGTAGATTCGTGTTTTTTATCCAGGTCATCTCTGTAGCACCGTGCTGACACTCGCCAACGAGCACTGCTCCCAATGTTTACTTCTCCGGCATGTCTTCTCCAGCCACAGAAAAGTAGTGTTTGGATTAATGAGGATAATTTAATGATAAGTGGATTGAAAAGCCACCATGTTTGTACGGCATGTATTCAATATGCTGTGCGGATAACGCACGGTTAATTTAGCTAACCGCAGTTAGAGCAGTCGGACCGCTTCCCCTCTCGGGCAACGAGCTGTTGTCGACAGTTGCAGATCGACTCCGGCTCCATGATGGCGATGTTTCGGAGCTTTGTCTCGGCGAGCACCCAGGTCCGCCAGCAGCAGCAGCCCAACAGCGGCGCAGGCTCGTTGATGGCCCCGACTGAGGGCATCGAAAGCCAGTTCTCTTGTCCCATCTGCCTGGAGGTCTACCACAAACCCGTCAGCATCGCCAGCTGTGCTCATACGTAAAGTAGCTACTTCTTGTTTGAATGTGTGTCATTGTGTGTGGACAGAAAGTTATGGTGACATTTCGCCCTTTAATTGTAGATCTGCTATGTTTCATAAAGGCTGGCAGCTTCTATAATGTGCTATATAGAACAGGTGCCATGTCTGAGTTCACTTGGCTTACTGTTTGTTATTCAGCATTTTAACATGTGTCAGCAGCCTCACCAGGCGACGATACTGTGATACACCGACCGATGTTCAGTCCATCACTACAGCTCTGATACTCAGGTGATGAGAACAGCTAGTAAAACTAGGAGACATAAGAATACTCTTGTATAAGGTTGATTTGGTACAAATCTTCTAACACTTAATTTGATCTTCACAATCAAAATAGAAGACACATCAGAGAGCACAAACAAGTTGATGTTTGGACAATATATTGATACCGATATTATATATTTTTTATCATGATAAGAGACAATAAATTGTCTTAGTTTTAAGATATGATATTGTGAGATGACGTAAGTGTTGTTTTTTCCTGTTTTTAAATGCTGCAACAGTGATATCATTTTCTGAACTTACCAGTGTTTTACTTGTTCTAATACTTGTCTTTATTCACTTAGTCATTATATCCACATTACTGATGATTATTTACAAAAAACCTTGTTGTGTTAAAGTACCAATAGTCATCCCTACAATACTGTCTCAATATCAATATCAAGGTATTTCAAAAATATTGATGTGATTTTGTTGTTCAGTCTTAGCCTGTATGAAGTGCTTTTGAGGGGAATTAAAAATATCAAGTTATAAACTGTATATCATGACACAGCCTAAAAATATTGCAGTGTTGTTTAAAGGCCCAGGGTAAAGGTACCCAGCCCTCGTCTACACAGTGAAATGTTCTGTTTGGTACATAGATTGGTCCCATTTCTCACTAAGCAAATTAAATGTATTATAACAACAACATTTTTATTCATGCTATGTGTTTTTTTGTAAAAATGAATATAATTGGCTGATATATTATGATCAAAGTTTAGAAATTTGAATTTACACTGAACAAAAATATAAACGCAACACTTTTGTTTTTGCTCCCATTTTTCATGAGCTGAACTCAAAGATCTAAAACTTTTTCTATATACACAAAAGAACCATTTCTGTCAAATATTGTTCACAAATCTGTCTAAATCTGTGTTAGTGAGCACTTCTCCTTTGCCGAGATAATCCATCCCACCTCACAGGTGTGGCATATCAAGATGCTGATTAGACAGCATGAATATTGCACAGGTGTGCCTTAGGCTGGTCACAATAAAAGGCCACTCTGAAATGTGCAGTTTTGCTTTATTGGGGGGGTCAGAAAACCTCCACTCCTCTTCAACTCCTCTTCAGTGACTGTGCGAAGTTGCTGGATATTGGCAGGAACTGGAACACGCTGTCGTATATGTATCGTATACGTGTCGTATCCAGAGACAATAAAAGGCCACTCTAAAATGTTCAGTTTTATCACACAGCACAATGCCACAGATGTCCCAAGTTTTGAGGGAGCGTGCAATTGGCATGCTGACTGCAGGATTGTCCACCAGAGCTGTTGCCCGTGAATTGAATGTTCATTTCTCTACCATAAGCCGTCTCCAATAAAGCAACACTGCACATTTCAGAGTGGCCTTTTATTGTGCCCAGCCTAAGGCACACCTGTGAGGTGGGATGGATTATCTCGGCAAAGGAGAAGTGCTCACTAACACAGATTTAGACAGGTTTGTGAACAATATTTGACAGAAATGGTCTTTTGTGTATATAAAAAAAGTTTTAGATCTTTGAGTTCAGCTCATGAAAAGTGGGAGCAAAAACAAAAGTGTTGCGTTTATATTTTTGTTCAGTGTATGTTGACCCCAAAAGTCCAGTATTGGTCGGGCTATTCATACAGCATATACAAAAGTTTTTAGCTTTACCCATCATCTGACATCATCAATTCATTTATATTTATGCAGCCTTGTATCAAAAATCACAATTTGCCTCAAGGGGCTTTACACTTTGTACAGCATAAAACACCTTCTTTCCTTACATTCTCGATTCAAAAAAGGAAAAAATTCTGAGAATAGATTCTCAATACATAATCATTGTAGGCATGTATGGCATGTGTGGAGTCACATTTACTTGTGGATTCCTTTAGAAAATATCTTTCAGCACTGTTTCTCAGCCAACAAAATATCGGAATAGCAGTATATTGTATTGTTTATTTTTGCGACACAATTATCGATACATTGGCACCAAATATAGATTTTTATTAGGGCTGTCAATCGATTAAAATATTTAATCACAAATGAATTGCACATTTTTTTTATCTGTTCTAACTGTACCTTAAAGGAATATTTTTCAAGTTTTTAATACTCTTATCAACATGGGAGTGGACAAATATGCTTGCTCGTATGTTTTTTACTATTGCAACAATCCAAAGCAATGACAAATACTGTCCAGAATATTCTCCAGAAATAACCTCAAAGGTACCGATCCTCAAAAAAATATGCTGAAAGATGGACATATTGACCTGAATGTAACATTCCTTAATAATACTGACACAATGTAGTGTCCAACTTTACACTTGTAAAGGTTAACTAAACAATGTTAATAGGCCTACAAGCTGTGGCCACCCATTTAGCTATCGCTGTTGAAAGTTTGTCTCACGTAGAGTTGTCCAGGCATCTCCGTTGAAAACTATCCACCGTGGTCTGCCTTTGGCGAGGGGAGGGCTCTCTGCATCAGCTGTGCGCTTGGCCAGCAAGTGGTATTTGAGACTCCACGTACTCCTGCGGTAACTCAATTCACATCGACAGTAAATGCAAATAACTTTGTTCTTGTCAAGAGAACCATCTGGCAGGATTTGAAGCTGAACTTGCCATTCAAAAGACGCTTTTCTTCATCCAGTTCTGCTCAAGGAGGTTTGTTTCTGCTTGCCATTCACATTGTGACTGCTGCATCACTTCCTAAATTTCCCAAACTACAGAGTGGGCCGAGGGCCATAATTTAGTGAGCCATAGTTGTATCCTTCCCTTAAACTTTTAAACTCCAGAACTCTTCTGCTTTCTAAGAGTTTGGGTTTTCACCAGTGTATGGCTGTTTTACATTAAAATGATGGCACACATGGACATGGACAAGTTGCACTCAGTGTGTGTGAAAAAGAGGCACTAAGCTAAGAGTGTTGTCAGACTTTTTATACATTGTTTCATCTCAGTTCATGTCGAATGACACCACAATGCAAAGAATAAATACTTATGTTCTAAATACTTATGTCCTGCACTATTTGCCCATTGAGGGGTATTTTGTATTCTTCAGTTAGACATGTATCGTGATGTATTGTTAGATGACTCTCTTGCATTGTATGGATTAATTCAGAATCGCTGTATTGTAATTCTGTCATTATCGTGGGCAATGTATTGTGAATCATATTGTGAGAGAGACTGTGATTCCCACCCCTATATTTGATATACTTGTATGCCATTTATTACCAAGTTATTTAATAAATCAACAGAAAAATTCAGACACACCAGTACACCAGTGTAGTATTTCATTATTTTATTACAAACAACTCAAAATAGACATCTCAAATCATTGTGTCATGTACTGGGTATGAGAGAGACAGCTCAAGTGAATGTGTTTGTGTATGCTTTTGACACCTTTAGTCAAACACAGATATAGTAGGGTGCCACTCAGCTCTGCAGAGACCTGGGCTGATTACCACTGGTGTTTCCTCTGGCTTGATAATGTGTCTATTGAACACTAGTGGGAATCTCCTCACTGATAGGTGACATCACATGACATGGAGGTAGCATATGTCTGTCTGCAGCCCTACACAGGTCTCCTCAGTTGTCTGCAGTGCACAGGGAAAGAACCAGCATAACATGCAGCAAACATGAATCAAATAGAATTTAAAAGAAAAAGAAAAAGCTGTCAGTCATGACACAAATTAAATTGCAAGAAAAATAAGGGTTTAATGTCAGGATCAGGTGACAATACCAACATCCACTTTGTATTATTTCTTGTTTTCTAACTAGCTCATATGATAATGTATACCTAAATGAATGGTTGCTGTGGGGAAAACAGGCACCTTTAGACCAAGGTGATCTAAAAAAAAATTTGCAGTCTCGCAAATGGTGACATGTGAAATGTATAACTGATGGGATAATGACATTATCAGCTCTTACCATCACAGGCTTCTTACCTCATATCAAATTAAATTTGAGAGGATTTAGCCAGAGGGGTGCATTTCTAATCTGTCTCAGTCTAGAGCAGAAAGGAACAACAAAGAGAAGACCTCAGGTAGCCTCAGTTCTATTTCTAGTTAAAGGAAAAATGCAGCTATTTTTACTCCTCTACTGCTGATGGGGATGGATAAATCTTCAGGGGAAACTGACGCTAATGCTTGCTTTTGACTGGCCCACATACACACACAACTATACAGGGAAACAGTTGGCCATTGACAGCCTCACCCCACTTTGGTGTATGTATGCCAGACTCCCTGTGCCTCCAATTAAAGGGTAACTCTACCAACATTAAAGTGTGTTTGCAGGTCTTTGGAATTCTACTGCAATGTGAAAAAAGTAGTATGGAGGCTGCAGAGGAAGATGCATGTAATATGACAATTGTCTCCAGTGATGTCACTCGGTGGCTAAGTTGCATTGTAGATAATGTAGGCAGCAAGTTTCAGAGAGCAATCCACTGGTCAAGCATTGCACTCCTATAACACTGTTGGACTCAACATGGACAGTTTAAAAACAAATGATCAGAATCAATTCAGCAGAAACAGAGATATCACCCTTTTTATTGCGCTCATTATTTTTCCTTTTCAAAGTGTGGTGTTTACATTACCCACAATCCATATCACATGCTGCTCCCTCTGGAGCCACCAAAGGCTTTATACTACATACTAGACAGTGTTCCCACATGTCCTGGAAAACCTGGAAAACAGTTGACTAATTTTCCAGTCATGGAAAACACATGAAAAATGAGAAAAAGCTAAATATCCTGGAAAATCACGTGTTGTTCTGGAAATTTTTAAAAACCTGTTTTCTCCCAAGAGCTCACCAAAACAGATGACATTGTCATCTGAAAGGGTTAAGTTAAGGATCATAAAAACTTTGGAATGGTAATGTTAGTTTATGGACAAGGGTATTATGAATAGGCTGCATGCTGTTGTTGGGTACAAAGGTAGGGCAGGTTTGGTTATTAACAATTAAAAATTATGAATAGTACTTTAATCATTACTAATGGTAATTATTAAAATTATTAATAAAAACACATTATTAATTAGTGATACAGAGCACCATCCCGGAATCAGGGACCAATAACCAGACCAGAAAGTCTTAAGAGAAGGATGTTCATTTTAAACGTAAATATTTCCCTATCCTACCATTACAACCAAATTATGCACCCATTACCATGGAAAACTGCCCTGTACAATATTATAGAATGTATTAATGTTAGCAAAATTGATAAATAATCAATATACTTCAATCAATAAAGATCCATTACTCAAATACAGCAACTACACTAAACACTAAGACAACTCAAGCAACAAACAAACAAACGAGAATGTGGGGTGAGTGTGTGTGTGTATGTGTGTGTGACAGAGAGAGAGAGAGCGAGGCAAGATGGCGGACCTGATCTTGGGGGAGATGACGTCACGAGACTGTTCAAGATGGTGGACGTGGGCTAGTCATGCAAGTCATGTTAGCATATGTCCTTCCACCTCGTTGATCCAGCACGTTCCTCCGCGTGGGTGAATGCCGTTGGCCACTTCTGCATCTGCAGGGTAGACATGAGCGAAGAAATGTTTGGTTGCTCCCTTCTTGTAACAGCTGCACAGGCAAAAGCTACTTCTTCCAGCAACACATTACGATGGGACTGCGGTGAATTGCGGCGTGCAGCTGTGCAGTCGTGCTGGAACTGACAGTACGTTCAGGTGCACTCTCATCAAATTGGAGAAAGGAGTTTCAAACCTGTGGAACTGTAGCAACCAGGTGTGACTTATGGTGTATTTTCATTACATCCGCCGACCTGGCTCTACTCAGTCTGACGTGGTGCAGCAGACCAGCGCAGCCGGGATTTTGCATTTCCACCACAACTGGGCCACCTGCTTGAAGGTTAAACCAATAATGCCCCACAGTACTATTGAAGATTCACCGCTAACAAAATGGCTCCGCTAATTCAGTTACAAACCTGTTTAATTTTTCCATAACTTCCTCACAATAAAAGCCCCTTGTTATTTAGTCATTTAGAAGCTTTTATTATGAAGCAGCATTACAGGACGCGTTGTGTTTTCACCAGCAGTAACTAAACACGACTCCTGAAACAGCTGAAAGTGAACACGATGAAACGGTAAAACACAGCAGAAGTTTTGAAAGTAGAAACAAGACGAGAGAAAGTAAAGAGATTCAGTTAGAAGCTACAAAAGTACTGAGAGCTGAACACAGACTTTTAAAAACGTCTTTCTCTCAGGTTTCCTGCACAGACATGAGTTGAGTATCGATTTTAGGGGGAGATGGGTGCTTGTTACGGGTTGGTCACAGACGTGAGTCGTCACTGTGGCCCGCTTGGTGGCAGGGAGGGCCTGGATTGGCCCTATGTGACAGTGAAACAGCAGGAACACAGTTTGTAGTCATGACGTTACCTTTAAATCATTTAGATAGTTGGTCATACGTGAAAAGTCATTTTAAGACATAACTTTATGCTCTGGTTAACAGTGTTATTAAAATTTAATTGCTGATGAAAAATGCTCTACTTTGGCTGTGATGCCCCATACAATCTGCAAAGTAACAAGTGACTAAAGTTATCAATAAATGTAGTAGACTAAAAGTACAACATTTGCCTCCAAAATGTAGTTAAGTATCAAGTAGCAGAAAATGGAAATGCTCAAGTAAAGTACAAGAACAGTACTTGAGTAAATGCACTGTTACATTCCATCACTGCTGGTTACTTTGTCATGTTAACTTGTTATTACTTTTGACAGTTTATGTGGAATAATATTCAAAAGATTAAATGAGCTGTTCTCTAACCTTATCCTAAAAGTCCGAGAGGAACTCCCTAGACCAGCAGGATAAATCCTGAATGGGAAAGAGAGGGATTACCCTTTCCTCATTACCATCATTGTGGTTCCTTTGAGCCGGAACTGAACCTTTTTCTGCCCTGCTGTTTGTCATCTGCTGTTCCAGGTTCTGTGGGGAGTGTCTGCAGCCATGTCTTCAGGTGACCTCACCCCTTTGCCCTCTCTGTCGTGTGCCCTTTGACCCCAAGAAAGTGGAGCGTTCCTCTAGTGTGGAGAAGCAGCTGGCCTCATACAAAGCACCCTGCAGGGGCTGTAGCAAGAAGGTAGATACTGACCATCCATAACCCATGTTAGAAAATCAACATGCCAACATGGGTCTGTGTTTATTATTTAGTACATAAGTAAGTAATCTTATTGTGGCTAGGGTTGCAACAGAATTTGATTTTAATGGTGCGATAACCATCTCAGAAAATATCACGATTTCATGGTATCATGGTATACAGTATTACACAATTATTATTATTCTTATTATTATCAGTTGACCCTTAAAGGAATGAAAACAGAGGGGTTTTTTTGGGCTGAACAATCGCTTTTTTATGATGACAAAATATTATGTCCTGACAGATATGAAGTATCTAGTATGAAGTGTAAACATGAAATATATAGATTTAATGACACTAATACAATAGAATTTAATACCTCAGATACATTAAGACATATTGACACAATTCATTCTGAAGTGTCATGTCTTCCTATTCAGATGTTGCTTCATAAAAATGATTAATTCATCAGAAATGCTAACGCTCCAACATTGTTAACTCTTGTGTGTGAGATGTATTTACATTGTATTAGGTCATAAAAATGCCTTGGTAATTCTAAGTGCTGTATCGTAGGCAACTGGACTTGTTTCAGTTTCTTGAAGACGTTTCACCTCTCATCCAAGAGGCTTCTTCAGTTCAAACTAACTGGAGGGGAGCTGCAGGCTTTTAAACTCTGTGTGGGAGTTGCAGAGTCGTCAAGGACACGTGTGAGCTCTGAGTTTCACAGTCGTTCGGGCCACTTATGGGTCTTTGACCTAACCAGCCTTTATGTGGGTTGCTAGGGCTAGGTGAGCCCAAGTGGGAATGGTTGTTAAGCTGTCATTGAACAGAGGAGGTGGCCTACGACATTACTTATCACCCACCTACAATGCAATACTGAGTTCCCTCCCCAGACAGCTTAACAACCATTCACACCTGGGCTCACCTAGCCCTAGCAACCCACACGAAAGCCTGCAACTCACCTCAAGTTAGTTTGAACTGAAGAAGCCTCTTGAATGAGAGGTGAAACGTCTTCAAGAAACTGAAACAAGTCCAGTTGCCTCTGATACAGCACTAAGAATTGTAATAATAAGGCACTTTTCCTAAAGATATTTTGTTACGTTGATTATCATTTTCAATAAATGTTAATTGTTAACTTCTATTTATTCAGTTGTTGTGATGCTTATAGGATAATGTGCAATGTTGATAATGCACGGCACAAAGAGCACACATTTCACAGCATTTAATACATGAAAACACTGAAAAATTTGATGATTAATGATTTCAAATAGCTCCTGTATGTAATATTTTCCCATGACTGTTTAAGTTAAAAGATTACATTATATTCAAATGTGTCTGTTTTTTTCCATTTCTAGTTGACCACCATAGGTTTAAACATTTGTCTAAATGTCAAGGAAATGAGTCATTACCAGTTAAGTCACTATTACTATGAAGATAGCATCAAGTAACACTAACAAGGCCGATGTAACAAAATGAGCTCACACCTCAGATGTAAAGCTGTTGTATGATCGTTACTGATGTACAGTCTTCACTGTGCGTGTGTGTCTGTTCTTAGGTGGCTCTGGCAAAGATGAGATCACACATTGCTTCCTGTTCTAAAGTACAGGAGCAGATAGCCAACTGCCCCAAGTTTGTCCCTGTGGTACCCACCTCTCAACCTATACCAAGGTACACACACTCTGACCACGTCCATGCTGAGCTGACTGAATCTAAAAAGGCATCTTAGATGTAAAAACGTGCGTTTACATTAACACCTTCGTTTCAGTAAGTCTCAACAGTAAGGCACAACCAAAGCTTCATTGGAGCTATAAGTTGTAGTACTTAACAAAATTACCCATGTCTATTCCTAGTTAAAATGACGAGGTGCTCACATTTTCATGCCAAGTGAAGGAAATATTCTCATTCAGCTCATGTGGACAGAAATCCCCCAGTGTCATGTTCCGGTGTAAAGCAACTACAGGAAATATTATTTTGTCTTGATTTGGCACCCCCTGTGGACAAAAGTGGGTGGGGTTTGCAGTGGTGCTAACTGGAATAAAGACTGCATTTCCCATGAGTACCACTGCCTCATGTCGCAAAGATCTTGATCTGGCTAGCATGTGAAAGAGAGCGAAAACAAAGTAAGATAGATAGAATAATACTGTTTTTCTTTTTTAAACACAACTGTTTGCATGACGTATAGTGATGTGCTAATGCATCTGCTAATGGCTATGTAAGATTATTAACTGTAATGTGACGATTTACTTTAGTGCCACTCATATACCTAGATTAACCTACAGCTAACAGATGTGGTTAAATAGGAATTTTTATTAATCTAGAGCTAAAGTTATCAGCATTTCACTGTAATGTTATGTCTTCATAATAATAAGTCAGCAGCAAAGTATATCTCAGTAACAATGCCAACATAAAATGTTATGTTACATTACAAACCAGTTTTATTATAGTAATGCCCACTGTGACCTATACTTCCCATCCTGCAATACATTTCATAAATAAAATAGACATTACATACCTGTCTATTAGATGGCTAATTCACAATTGGCTTTGAATCCTTCAAATCCTGCAATTCCCTTCATCTGTTGAATGATCAACCAAGGTTTACCTTTGTCAGCTCTTTTCTTTTTCTTTTTTCTGATCCTACAACAGTGTCAGCCATAACCACAAAATATATCACCAAGAATACATTTCTGGAAAGATAAACCTCCTCCTGTTTCTTTTTATCTGACTAATGTACTGTTCACTGTAAAACATATCTGGGGAACGTTTAAACATAGGTTCCTATGGTCTGTATGCCATAAATCGTTTCATCTGATTTTGCAGGGAATCGGACCAGGTGACAGGCATTAAGTGTAACTATATAGAAATAGCTAGTCTCCTTGCTGATAGTCTCATTTGCTTCAGTATTAAACTGAGACTGTTTCATTATCAGTTAGAAACTCCTTGTAGCTGCTTTAAAGAAACTGTCTATCTGAAATCACAGAAGCAAGTAATTTTAGAAGCAGGCTGTCTTTAATAGAACGGTCTGTATATATTCCATTCCATCTACATTCTGACTCCTGTTAGTAGCGCTACTACAAGCTTGTGACAATGTATGCATTGTTTGTGTATATGTGTCTGTATGTGTGTGTGTGTGTGTGTGTGTGTGTGTGTGTGTGTGTGTGTGTGTGTGTCCAAATGTAGCAATATTCCGAACCGGTCAACATTTGTGTGTCCATTCTGTGGGGCCAGAAACTTGGACCAGCAAGAACTGGTGAAGCACTGTATGGACAACCACCGTAATGACCCTAATAAAGTGGTAAGACTGAACTATACACTAGGTAACATTAATATCTAGACTGACTAAGGTTAGTCTATAAACAGCACAGTTAACTGTATAAAGTTGATGAACGTTCTCAGTCATCCAGGTCATGGTAATTCTAGGTGCTGTATCGTAGGCAACTGTACTTGTTTCAGTTTCTTGAACACATTTCACCTCTCATCCAAGAGGCTTCTTCAGTTCTAACTAACTGGAGGGGAGCTGTGGGCACTCTACACTCTGTGTGGGAGTGTCCTTACAGAGTCATTAGGGCCACTTGTGGGTCGTTGCCCCAACCAGCCTTCATGTGGGTTTCTAAGGCTAGGTGAGCTCAGGTGTGAATGGTTGTTAAGCTGTCTGGGGAGAGACCTCAGCATTGTAGGTGGGTGATAGGTAGGGTCATATGCCACCTCCTCTGTTCAAAGACGGTCGTTCCAGTTTGACAAAGATGGATTCCTTTACTCCTCTTTCAAACCATCTGTCTTCTCTGGCCAAGATGTTTACATTGTTGTCCTCAAAGGAATGATGTTTCTCCTTCAGATGTAAGTGGACAGCAGAGTCTTGACCTGAGGAGCTGGCCTTCCTGTGTTGTGCCATTCGTTTATGGAGAGGTTGTTTTGTCTCCCCAATGTACAAATCTGTGCAGTCCTGGCTGCATTGAACAGCATTAACTACATTACTCTGTTTATGCACAGAAAACCCACATAAACAGATCAATACTTGTGTGACTTGGGTTAGACTGTCATCACCCACTGGAGCACAAGCTGGGGGTCATCAGAACCTTAAACCATCAGGCTGACACTGTGGACACAAAGACAGATGGGAAGGAGAAGGAACAGAAGCACATCAGGGGAGCACTTAAAACCTGTGGCTACCCAAACTGGACCTTTGTCAAAGCCTCTAAAAGATCCAGAGCAGACAGAGAGGAAGAGACGAGAAAACGTAACAACATCGTCATTCCCTATGTCGCAGGAACATCTGAGAATTTCAGGAGGATCTTTAATAAACATCATATCCTGGTTCACTTTAAACCTACCAACACACTGAGGCAGAAACTCGTCCATCCTAAGGACAAAACACCCAGTCATAAACAGAGTAATGTAGTTAATGGTGTTCAATGCAGCCAGGACTGACAGATGGTCTAATCCACCTATGTCAAACTGGGTCGACCGTCTTTGAACAGAGGAGGTGACATACGACATTGTCTATCACTCACCTACAATGCTGTACTGTGTTCCCTCCTCAGACAGCTTGACAACCATTCACACCTGGGCTCACCTAGCCCTAGAAACCCACATGAAGACTGGTTGGGGCAATGACCCACAAGTGGCCCTAATGACTCTGTAACTCCCACACAGTGTTTAAAAGCTTGCAAACTCTCCTCCAGTTAGTTAGAACTGAAGAAACCTCTTGGATGAGAGGTGAAACGTCTTCAAGAAACTGAAACAAGTCCAGTTGCCGACGATACAGCACTTAGAATTAACTACATGTAAGTGTAAGGTCACACGGAACCAGGTTTCTTATCAGGACCTTTAAAATTGCAATGTAATGTTAACATTCAAACAACAGTTGTATAGCCAAGTCATAAGATCATCTAAAAAAAAAAGTTGAAGAGGGTTTACACAATGCAACAACTCAGGTTTGATTCCAGCCTGGGACCTTTGTTTCATGCCATTCCCCTCTCTCCTGTCTTTTCCTAATTGTTTGCTACTGTCTGCCCCTTAACAAACCACATAAGGCCCACAGAGTTAACACGAGTGTAGTGGTGGTCTTATTTGGACCTCAGAAGTCGTCAAAACCCAGCTGTTATGTTCAATTCACAGTTTGATACACATGCATGTGAATGTCAAACTAAGCTGTGTGTTTGTATCACCAGGTGTGTCCGGTGTGTTCAGCCATGCCATGGGGTGACCCCAGCTATAAGAGCTCCAACTTCCTCCAGCATCTCCTCCACAGACACAAGTTCTCTTATGACACCTTTGTTGTAAGTGAAGTGTTGTCATGATTCTTTGTCTTTTTAAAGCTATTATAAGGAACTTTCACCTTTTGTTGATTCTGGTGGCCCCTGTGGACAAAAGATGACAATGGTGAAGCAAAGTAAACTTTGTTTCAGTGTCGTTCCACCAGACTACAGAGCAGCTTGTCCTTAGACTCCTCAGTTCATCCTCAGCATTTCACCATGAAAAATAGTTTAAGTTGTATGACATAGCCAACCCTGATAAGTCTGAATCCGACCTGCTGACAGGTATTCATAATATCTATAACTATACAGAAACAGCCATTCTTCTGATTGATGGTCTCACTTGTATGTCATATGGAAGGATCAGTATTAAACTGAGACTGTTTCATAACCAGTTAAAGGTTCCTTGTAGTACGTTTTAATGTTAGTGTAGCTTTTGTTGCAAGGCAGTCAAATTTTAAAATAGAGTTATTTAGATGTGTGTAAGGTCTGTGTAATGTTACTGTTTCATGTTCAGACCTGGTTTTATCATCCGCCCTGAGTGATCCAATCACCCGGACAGCTCTAAGGCAGGCATGAATGCCCCCAAGATGCATTGAGGACCCATTTGAGATCTGATCTGTCCACTTGTGTTCGGTTAACTCTGGACGGATAGTTAATTCAGGTCTAAAAGGTGCCATGGCCAAATTAAATTACATTTATTTTGCACAAATAAATAAAAATTTCCCGTGGATCAGCCTGCCTAAATCATTGATAGTCAGGAGTTTTTATTATGTTAGGGTTTTGTTGTGTGTTTACAGTGACCAGCAGCTGTGGTTTTATGTCTTTTCTCAGGACTACAGTATTGATGAAGAGGCAGCACTGCAGGCAGCTCTGGCACTGTCACTGGCTGAAAACTGACAACAGTCACACCACATCATCCTCTCAACATTAGCACCAACCCCACCTTTACTGCACTGCTGCTGTTCCTCCAAGACTCAGAAGGTATCATCTAGCCAACAGACACACCTGACCCAGATTCACACAGTCTCTTACTTCCTTTTAACCCCAAGGATGTTTTTCCTGGTGTAGCAGTACAGCCAGTATGCTACGCTACCAAACAAAAGCAATTTGGAGGCAACTTGTCTGCTTCATTTCAATTTGATGATCTGAAGACATCTAGTAGGTTTGGAATGGATCCAGTGACTGTGTCAAGAAAAACTACGTTAATCACACATTGATTTAAAATATTCCAACCTAAAGCGTTGAAAGCAGTCTGTTCCCTCACAGCTTCAATTCACCAGACTGCTGCACTCTGGACCACAGAACAACATGCAGGGCTACCTCCATGGAATAATATATTTTCTGTGAGTTTGAAAAATCCTGAAGCTCGCTGACTCTAAAATCCTCATCTGTGGTTCAGATCTCTGACTGGCACTCACTGTGAGTAACTTGGCCAATGCTCAGTCTGAGTAATAGTGGGCACTGACACATGTCCCAGGTTCTTCTACAGAGTGGTCTGCGGTGTAGTGCAGTTTGAACAAATTACTTTTTTTTTGATGAGTTAACATACAGTAGCTAGCCCACAAGGTGTAGTTAGGAAATGTTTTGCAAAGGTAAGCAGACAAAATAAAATATAAAACACAGTGAATCAACAGCTCCTCTGTTCACCAGTCTGTAAGTGGTACTTACCAGAGAAAACAAAGTCATAAATTAGTCATAAAAATCGACTGGCAGGCTTGTAAAGACCAAGTAAATTACAAAAAAATCAGCATAATATTTCCATAATCAATTAGGGGACACTTGAGACTAATTTATTCTTTCTGCATCTGTGTGAAGTGGTTTAATTTAGAGATGCACAATATGGATTTTTTTTAGCCAACACCTGAGTTACCAGCCTCTCATGGCCAATAACAATAAGATTACAGATAATTTCCCATTTTTCTATTTTAAAAAGAAGTTCAGAACATGTAGTGTATTCACAAACATTTACACGGAGACGACATGTTTAGCTGTGATACACTGTACACTATAGTATAAACAAAACCGTACACACTGTCTACATTTGGGCCTCTGTCTGGCCCTCGAGCCTGCCCTAACCTCTTACTACTGCTCTCTATTACCCTTATCCAAATATACACTGACTACAGACATACAGACCCTAGTTTCCTTGGCTCAAGTATGCATATAAGTACTTTTCCTGAAGGCTCGTTCATAAACTGTAGACATGAAAGCTTAAAGTCAGTGTAGAGCATAAGTGGAAGCTTCACCTGAAAACTGGTTAGTGTTGATATCAGAGGCTAATGGCAGGTTGTCAGACTTGGCAATATATAATAATCCTCCAGAGGGAGCACCATAGTCGGAAAAATCAGGTTTTCCATGACTACTGTGAAGCCTGAATTCAACATTAAATACACTTTAGTGTCTTTGTCAGTTGACTACAGAAGTCGGCGTCAGTGCTGAAAATATTTCAGGGTTCATTTACTGGATTTCAGACCAGCTGGACTCACTGGTAGAGTGACCCCAGGGGCCTAATGTGGAAGTGTTCAAGTTAAAAGAGCTGTCACAGACAGATACCTGTGGTGTTGAACTATTTTTAAATGTTTAGATGATACATTTGTATTTCAGTCATAATTCCACCATGGAAACACCAAATGGAAGGTTCACAGGCCGACATCTGGTGCAAATGCTGGAAGCTGAGCCGTAGCTTGTCCATTACTGTCCAGCCCAGCTTCACAGAGGACAACAGGAGACCTAAAGAGTTGACAGACTTCAAAGCTTCATCTGCAGCTTGAACTGATCTAAGTGCACCCATGAAGAAAGGATCATTTGTCGTAACTGCTCAGAAGGCCAATAACACCATCATGAACTCCATACTATGTTAACATTTACAGTAACCGACACTAGCACCCTGTTCACCATCACCCATAAAAGGAAAGTCAGACCATTCGTGTTTTTTATTCATGTGAGTGTTTGCACTTATTGATTTGTTTTCTACCAGTTTGATCTGTCAGTGTTTGTTGGAAAAACATCAGACAGGATGGAAGTGCTGGATTGAGGTCTTTACTCCATTTTACTGTTATCTTCTTCTTCAGCTCTTGCCACAAGGAATATTTTTATGATCCATCTGCCAAGATAGACAAGCATAAAAAGATATATTTTTGGATAATAATCGTTTCAAACCACTGGACTAACATCAGACATGTGTCAGATATGTGTCTGCAACCTGTTGGGGACAATGAAGTTGTCAAACTTGAATTTCTGTTAACACACATGTACACACACATACATAGAACTTGTACAGGACCAGAGTGAATTGGACTGATTTAACAAAGATGTTTTCTATAGTTTAGCCAATAGATGGCAGTCCTTTTCCAGCCATGCAGAGCATGCAGAACCATACTGAAACCAACACACACGGGAGTCATGCTTTCTGTGGAGGCAAGTTGTGGAGAAAATGGAGGCGGTAATGTTTCCACAGAGGGATGCATTCGTCATTTGCACTTTAATTCACTCAGTTTTTTAATAAAGTTGGATTTCTATTTGTATAATCTTAACACTTGTTAAATGATTTTGCTATTAAATTTCATTGTGTTTGGTTAAAAAAAAGCTGACAAAGGTCTTGTAACTTGTAAAAGGTGTCAGGGTTATAAGTTACTTGATAGAAATGTACCAATAGTTCTGTTTGTGTGAAAACATTCAAATCTTTGTTGACTGAGTACTTAATTTAAATGGGCAGCATGTGCCATTTTTTTTCTCAATTTGGATTGACACCAGAGCTGACATGCACCCACAGTAAAAACAGATCACATGTATACGACAAATTCTACGGAGGACAATTAAGGCCATGTGAACAAAAAGAAATGATCCTGTGTTTACATCATTGTGTGGTTAATGTTAAAGGGGGAAACCCTATATTTATGACTTGTGACCATTCACGTCAGCTGATGATTCAATGCGGCTGTATGATTGCAGAATTGGTCATCTGAAGATTAAAATTGCATTGACAACACAGATTTACTTTCTTTCAAATTGGATTTAATTACCTTGAACAATGGACTTTGGCTTGCTTGGTTTTCTAATGCATGAATATTTTTGCGTGTCATGTCAGTTAAATCAAAACTTTTAGAAAAAAAGGAGTTTTTCAGTTGTAATTACAATGTGAACAATACATCTGAAGCTGGTTATTATGGTATCTCAACATTTTGTCGAAATTCAAAGATGACAAAGATGACTTTGCAACGTAAAGCTGATTTTTCTTCATATTATTGGCTCAAATTGGACTGCTGGAGTGTTTTTGCAGTCATTTATATTGCCGCAGATAACTGATAATTGTGCAGAGGTTAGCTGTAGGAAGCTAGCAAAGTATGCATCCCAGCGTGCCTGTGCTGTGACAAAATAGCCTTGGTCTGATGTCAAAATTCACCAGGATTGAAGTGTTTCTGTTATTTTCCACTAGACTCCTTTTAAGTTGTTTATTTCTGTGAAACCTCGGGATAAGTGCAAATATTTCGCTCATGTTCTTACTTCTTCAATTTGCATAAACATGCCGTTTTTGCATTGACTTGATCAGATACACCACCTCTGAAATTAGGTTCAGTATGAACATTATGTAAACAGTATATTTAAAAAAAGCCAATCCTTCTTTAATTTCAGAATTAAGAGTTTTGTTTTAGCTAAAATGTGTCCCTTTTCTTCAAAATGATCGTAAAGAAAAACTGACCTACTGACTATGACTTTAAGCACATAAACAGTGAAAAGATACATTTCTTCACTAAACAAAATTTTATCTCATTTCAGTATTCTTCCCCCACAGAGTACAGCTTTTGCACACCTTAAGATCAACAGGTGCATAGGAAAAGAACGAAGGCCGACAAAATCAGGAAAAGACTCCTGCACACTGTCCACTTCACTTGCAATTAAGTTTAATGACAACAACGTTTCGGTACTTAGACCTTCATCAGGTTATCTTACAAGACGATGGGGGAGGCTGTCTTAAGTAGGGTTGTGGACTTGCGTGGCCCAATCAGGCCACACAGACAGACATCCCACATAGACAGACATCCCTCAAAATCCCATCAAACACACCTGGACCAACAAATCGACCATTTTTAAAAAAAAACATCATAACAGGAAAAGTTCATATACCAATCAATGCCTGTATGTTGACATTTTAAATAGTATAACAGTATAAATATAATACAATAGTAGGTTAGAGCTTAATGTGTCTTCAAGAGCCTGTCCTTGAACACAAAGGACATAAAATTAGGCAAGTATATATACACCGGTCAGCCACAACATTAAAACCACTGACAGGTGACGTGAATAACTTTCATCATCACAATGTGATGTTCTGCTGGGAAACCTTAAATGCTGTCATTCATGTGAATGCCACTTGACACGCACCACCCATCCAAACACTGTTGTGGACCAAGTACACCCCCTCATCACAACAACACTACCCGATGGCAGTTGCCCCCCAGCAGGACAATGTGCCCTGACACACCGCAAACACTGCTCAGGAACAGCTCGAGGAACACAATAAAGGGCCCAAGGTGTTGACCGGGCCTCCAAATTCCCCAGATCCCAATCTGATCGAGCATCTGTAAGACGTGCTGGAGCAGGTCTGATCCATGGAGGCCCCACCCCCCAACATACAGGACCCAGAGGATCCACTATAAAACACCCTGGTGCCAGACACCACAGGACACCCTCAGAGGTCTTAAGTCCATGTCTTGACAGGTCAGAGCTGTTTTGGCTGCACAAGGGGAACCTTCACAATATTAGGCAGGTAGTCATAATGTTATGCCTGATCAGTGTGTGTGTGTGTGTGTGTGTGTACATATATGTTTATATATATATATATATATATATATATATATATATATATATATATATATATATATATATATATATATACCCACATACACAGATCTAGGCTATGAAGAAGCTGATTACGGCAAACTATAACTTGAGACAACCATATGACAAAAATCACTTATGGGGGAAAAAATATTATCAAAGAAATGCACTCCAGGAACTGGCTAGAAAAAAAGGTAAATGTCATCAAAGGAATTTCCTAGTACAGAATTTTCTAGAGCCTGCCCCTAGACAAATGAAAAGGACATATATATATAAATGTACACACACACACATATATATATATATATATATATACATATATATATATATATACAGTATATATATATATATATATATGTGTGTGTGTGTGTACATATATATGTATATTTGGACAGGCTCTTGAAGACACATTAAGCTCTAACTTGTATTACATTTATACTGTTATACTATTTAAAATGTCAACATACAGGCATTGATTGATATATGAACTTTTCCTGTTATGATGTTTTTTAAAAAAAATGGTTTTCATTCAGTGGCGTAGATTTGTTGGTCCAGGTGTGTTTGATTGGATTTTGAGGGATGTCTGTCTATGTGGGATGTCTGTCTGTGTGTCCACAACCCTACTTAAGACACAACCCTAAGACAGCCTCCCCCATCGTCTTGTAAGATAACCTGATGAAGGTCTAAGTACCGAAACGTTGTCGTCATTAAACTTAATTGCAAGTGAAGTGGACAGTGTGCGGTGAGTGTGAGTCTTTTTCCTAGTATTCTTCTTCCCGAAATTGCATATTTTGCTCGAAATATAAAAATGGAAATCTTTCACATCAATGAAAGCTATTTTTATATAATTCTTTTTTTTTCAAATTTTAACCCCCTTGCCACATACAAAACAATTATTTCTTTTGTTTGTTGATTTTTATAACCATGTTATAATAATAATCTTTTATAAATGTCTGTTACCTCCTTATGGCTGTAGCACAATTTCTTGATTCTTGTTTTGTTACACTTTGTGTACCTAATGTTATCTGCCTCTTTCTCAACTCTTCAGTTAAACATGTTTTCCCCAAAAATGTAATTAATCTGTGTTATATCCTTGTTTTTGTGGCAGCTGTACAGATTACAGTAGCTCTACAGTCACATACACGGAAAAAATGCCATCAGCAAAGTGTGTTAGAATGTGTAGAATACCGTAGAGCAGGGGTCTCAACTCAAATTAGCTTGGGGCCACTGCTGATATTGTCATCTCATAGGAGGGCCACTTCAGCATTCAATTACTACAAGAAAGTGCAATATTTCTGCAAATGTTTTTAACAGTTGTTACAGTGCAAATCTTTTATCCCTGCTTTAAAATAAGTTATTAAAACCTTGCACTGAATGAACAAATTAAATAAAATATATTTGTACTTTATTTCTTGCCAGACACCTGGCTACATCTCTGCTCATATTTTCTTCATATTTATCAAAAAATATAAATAACATATTTAAACCTATTACCTGGCCAGTAGTTGGTGTTCCCGGTGTTAGATGGTGGTCAGGTTTACACAGATTACATTACTTGGCCACTGCCCCCACCGTTGTTTTACTTTTTGAAAAAAATCAATAGGCTGATGACGGACTCTACAATTACTCTGTGCAGGAGCAGGGCCAGCACCAGAGTCGGAAATGGCCTGGAGGCCAGCAGTTTGAGACCCCTGTTCTAGAGGCTTTGTACATGGATAACACTCTTTTGACTTTTTTAACCACGTTATGCAAATATGGATGTCCATTAAAAATGTCTAACGTGAAAGGGTTAAAGGGTTGGTCAAGATTAGAGACTATTTCAAAACCATACTCACTTGCTACATGTACGTTAAAGAATTATCAGTTGCTGTAATCATTCCCCCTCTCCTCCTCTCTCTTTCCATTTACCATCTAAAACTAATGGGTCCTTGAGGCGGTTCCTCAAGGTGGCCTGGGTAGAAAGGGCAACAATTTATTTACACAACTCTTCCTGGTGAGCAGGAACAAAATAGCAGTGACCACAAACCCTTTCAATGTACATACTGTATGACATGTGAGTATTGCACCATGACGGACAGGAAACATAGTGGCATTCACACTGACAGTTAGCTTGCTAATAAGCCTGCAGGCTCATTTAGCACCAAAATACTACTTTATACTGACACATCAAATACTGTGTTAAGCCTGCTATTTACATTAACAAAATCACTGTTGCCCGGTTGTTGAAGAACTCCAAAATTAGTAAAACTGTAGCCTGCTTGAACCAAGCCACCAAATGCCTAACAGGGTCCAAACTGAACAGACTGTAAGATGGTATGACTCAATAAATCTGGATTTTAAGAGCTAAAGTGACTTTCAGTTGGATGTTTTTACCTTAACTGGACTCCCTATGTATCCTGAACCACCATATACTGCCCTACCAGCAGCCTTTAAGAGGCACTAGATTTTCCACATGAAGGTCAGTTTACTCATTATGGTGACTCCTACTCAGTCTGGGAAAACAGCTGTTAACTATCTTCTCTGGCTCCGGAGCAGCTTTGTCTAGTCTTAGAAAATATAACCCTGATGATGTCATAGTGGAGTCAGGGTTGTCTCAGCTTGGATTGGCAGATTTAAAGGAGAAAACTCGTGTGGCAAACTGGGGGTATGAAATTTGAAAGTAATGACAAAAGGGTACAAAGTACGAGATGTTGTGAAGTTGAATTGTTGGAAATATATCTGCTGCTGGAGATGATGAAGTTGATGTTTGGGTTTTCCAGTTGTTGCACTGCCTGGGGTTTTATCAAAATACAATTAGGATGTAGGATGTCTTGTAGCATTTCTCTTCTTTTCCCCTTAAATCAAATAAAAAACACACAACAATTGTAGTCATATTTTTATTATGTGTTCTATAAATGGGAAGTGAAATACTTTATTGCAAAAATATCACCATGCTTAAAATTAATGCCGATAAATGAATGCTCTATCTTATTATAGTTTAAGGCTGTATAAGGTAAAATAGAAGTATAATTTATATAGTGTGCCTGAGTAACTGTGTCAAGTGGTTTTGTCAGAATTGTGGTTAAAGTAAGAAAAAAAAATACCAATAATAATAGTGAACAGTGAATCAGTCATTCATTTTTGATTGATTGGTTGTAGTTTATTAAATATAATCCATTATTACTAATAATTTAGTATTAAAGGGGCATTATTTAAGACACTGCATAAGAATTTTAGTTAAGTTTTAAACATTTAAAAAATGAATTAACATTATCAAGAGAATGTGAAGAAAAAACTGTTGCGTTGCCCCAGGCCATCCTGTCTCATAATACCACTTTGTACCTCAATATATATAATTTCAGTTCGGATGTATGTATGTGGCAAGTTCACTATTAAGTTTAATAAGTAAATAAACTCATAAAATACCATCTATTTTCCTTACTAAACTAAAAAATAAACAGGGGGTAAATACTTATATATATGTATATATATACTTATATATATACACACACACATATGTATGTATGTATATATATATATATATATACATATATATATATATTTATATATCTATATATATATATATATATATATATATATATATATATATATATATATATATATATATATATACTCACCTTTTGTTATTATTCCTGCCCCCCTCCTTGGTGTTTTGCATTTGGGTCCTCACAACCTTTTTAACCAAATTGTAACTTACTACTGTCATATATTTGGCAAACAACATTTCCTCAAAGCCCTGGCTGAGAAACAAGGTACCATCTTTTTTCATGGACTTGGACTCTCAACACCCCTAACCCTAAGATTCCACTGGATGCATGTCCGATGCGTTCCGGCTCCGGTACGGTTTCGCTCCATCATCCGTCGTCCGGCAACCCCCACCAGCTGCTTTTTGAGTCCGGCACGGCGCAGCACTGCCAGACAGCTGGAGTTGCTTGACCGGGGAGTTCCCGCGATAATTACATAATCACACGCGACTGCAGTTATAAGTTTGAGTTATAAACACAACACAAAGTGTTCCCAACCGAAGAATTAGAAGAAGTGCTTGTATTTGTCTCTTTTTTGAGATTTTTGTGCTGGCGTCAACACAGAGTGTTTTATTTTGAAAATGTACCGTCTGTTATGTTGTTGTTTCGGTGTGTGACTTCCTGTCGGCTCTGTGCTGAATTTGGCTGAATTGCTGTGTCGTTCTCTGGCATCCAGCAGAAATAGAAGTCCTATGTATCTGCTCCGGCGGGGTCCGGACTGCCGGAGCTGGGACGGAGCAGACACGCAACGCAGTGGAGCCAGTGGAAGTTAACACATAGACTAGTGTGAAACCTATCAGCTCTGCTGCCGTGGCAGAGCCGTGACGGAGCGGAGCAGGACCAGACACGTACCTGGTGGAATCCAGCCGTAAGCCTCAGTCATCACCCAAGCCTGTTATAGACCAGCCTGCACTCTAGCCTTCCATTAGCTCCACTGTCTACTAGTCACCAGCCTGTTAGCCTCCTGTCAACTCCAGTGTCTGCTAGACACTGGCCTGCTAGCCTCTCATCAGTTCCAGTGTCAGCTAGCCACCAGGCTGCTAGTCTCCCAGCAGCTCCAGTGTTTGCTAGCCTCCCGTAAATGCCATTATTTGCTTGCCCCCGTCACCTCCAGGGCCTTCTAGTCCCGAGCCTAAGACCGTCTCTGAGCTGACGGGCATTAGGACTGAGGAGACCCTCAGATAGGTCCCGAGAGTCTCCTTTCTGGGGAACCTGCCTAGCTTTCAAGGTGCCTCCCCAAATAAAGCGAGGCCTCCAGAACACATCTTGACTCCCTGACACCTAGTTCCCAGCCCACCACCCCAGCTCTGGCATCGGGGGTCCTGGCCCATAGCTCTCCAGTTCCGGTGTCGGGGCTCCTGGCCGGTGCCACTACAGTTCTGGCATCAGGGGTCTCGGCCGGTGCCACTCCAGTCCAGGCCGATGCCAGCTCTGTCAGTGGTTCCCAGTTGGTGGCCTGGCCGACCTCCACTAATGGTCCTCCATCAGCGGCCCGGCCTCCGGGCCTCTGCCTTCGTTGCCTCCAGAGGACTTGTTCTGTCCCTTGCCATGACCTGCTGGTCGTCCATTGGACTGGTTCTGTCCTTTGCCTTGACCTCCTGGTCCCCCTTCGGACTGAGTCTGTCCCTCCTCCAGACCACCTCTACCCACCCTGCCCTTTTGGGCTCTTTTGTTGTTTTTTGCTGTACTTTGCAATTCACTATAAAACGCTGTGGTGCCAGACACCACAGGACACCCTCAGAGGTCTTAAGTCCATGTCTTGACAGGTCAGAGCTGTTTTGGCTGCACAAGGGGAACCTTCATAATATTAGGCAGGTTGACATAATGTTATGCCTGATCGATGTATATGTACATATGGCTGTAAATATGTGTATGAATATATATATATATATATATATATATATATATATATATATATATATATATATATATATATATATATATATATATATATATACATATAGATATAGATATGTGTTATGTTTATATATATATTTATATATTTTATTCCCTAAACCAGCAAATAGTGCAACTGGTCAGGACTATTTTCAGCAGCATATTAATTGCAGTTTCTTATTGTACCTCACATAAAGTCAGGGCACTCCGGGAGAATGGTCAAAATTTAAACAGTAAAACATGCATCAAGCCCTAAAAACACTTGATCCTACATTTCCCATAATGCAACTAAGTGCATGTTTTTAGTTAGACTTTCCCTTACCTGTAACTAAGGCTTTCTGTTATAACCTTGTATTCACAAAGTGGATAGTAGATAGAAAATAGAATGAACATTTTGTAAGTTTTCAGATATGTGCATTGAAAACCTGTTGTTAATTGAAATGCCTTACATGTAGCAGTGTTTCAAAGAATGGAGAGAATTTTTTTCAAGGGAGGGGAAGAGAGAGGGGGCATTGTAGAGATGGAGCTGGATATATTTGTGCACTCGCTGTGAAAAAGCAGCTCAGTCAGGTGCTAACATTTCCAGCTATGTCAAACCAAGCCATTACACCCCCACCTCTTTTTCCACCATGACTGGAGGAGCGTGTATGTGTGAGTCTTTGAAGTTATCTCTATTTTCATATAGGCACATAGAGGCATATAGAGGCACTTACACTGTCAAAATATTTCTATTTATCTCCATTTTACTGGGGTGGAGGCAAAAAATCTCACAGATATGTCTAAACTCGGACAAATAAAACAATGAAAATTATGTGTGCACAGAGATAATTCCCAAATCAACAAGGTAGAAACACAACTTCTGACATATTACCACCTTAATTACCTCATTATTACAAATGGGAAAGTCATGCACAGTATATTAAAAGGTGTAATTTGTGAGAAATTGACAGAATTTGAAGGCAACTCAAAAAACTAAAGGAGGCAATATAACCGCTAACAGCTGCATACTATACTCTTTGCTGCTATATCTTTGGTTCTAATGACTAGTTGCCTGGTAGCTAGTAGCTCAGTTAGCTGTGCAGCTAAGTGGCCATATTAACTGAATGAAGTCTGCCCGCAACCTTGGATGGCCTCTGGAGTCACTGCGGGCAACTGGGCTCAGCTCAACCTGGCTAAGCCACCTACCAGTTGACTCGGCTGGACAGGGGATACAGTACTGAGGTGATTTGCAGCAGCTGTGATCAGGACTATGACACTGGGGAGAGGAAGATACGTCAGGCAGGGATAGGAGAACCATGAAGCCGCAGAGGAGAGAGTCGGGCATCAGGAGCAGGCGAAAACAGCATGTAGAGCCAGAATATTTTCAAATGTTACTCTGTGAATTGAGTATTAATATTGACCAAATCAGGGCCCTATACTACCAAGCAACTTTTTTCAATGAAAGAAGTGGTGGTCCACCATCTTGGACCTGAGTCCAACTCTTTGATCAACCATCTTGTTGTCCCTTTTAATCAGCCATTTTGTTTGTAGTCTTTCTTTGTCCGTGCATGGCACTTTGAACCATTTTGCTTTTGTTAATTAATCGCAAGTTAACTATGGACAATCATGCAATTAATCACTATTAAATATTTTAATCGATTGACAGCCCTAATACATATATAACGTTTATAATATATATATATATATATACACACACACATGCATGCATATTACACATTCTTATTATACATTCCATGTACTTCTGTGTCGTCATTGTTTAGTAAAGTGTCTAGTGAACCTTTAGAGTTCGGACTTGTATTATTATTAATAATACTGATAACCAGACTAGTTAGGTTGAGTTTTGTACAAGGAAAATCCCAGAACATTGAAAATAAAGACACACAAGCCAAACATATGTTCATTATTTTAATTCTATACTTACTGAAAGGAAATGTTCAAATGTAATGTTAATGTCATTCAAGTCACTATGACAAATAAATCAAAACAGAACCTTTAAAGTTCCTTCTGCTTCCCCTCATCTGACCTTCTCTATCCTTCAGCCCTAATTAGCAAGCAGCACACACACACACACACACACACACACACACACACACACACACACACACTTGTACACACCCTATTCCACACACTGGCAGATGCCTTTGTAACTGTCATTTGCAGAGCATCAGAGGCCTGTGGTGAGGGACTACATGGAAACACTCATACACTCACTGTGGAAAATACAACTTAATCTGATTGCTATTGTGCGTATTACTTCTCCAACCATTCACACACACGCACACACGCATGCACGCACACACACACACACACACTTTTTTTTACTGCATTACCTAATATTGCAGCCTAATAATAGGCCTCATGTCTTGACAGCAGCTAAATCTGGCAGTGCTGTCTTGTATTACTGACACAGTGTGAGAGGGAGAGCTGCTCTCATGCCTAATATAACAGCTTTCCATGTATTTATAGGCCTGCAGGGAGTCAGAATAGCATCTGTGTGTTCTGAAAATGAACCTGGCTGACTTGCTGGGAATATTTAGACTTGTTCCACAGACGGTTCCTATTCATAGCATTCCATTACATCACAACGGAGCCATTCTACAGGGCAAACAACAGGTGCTCAGACTTGTACTACAGGTGTAGGGCAGGGCAAGTGTTTGCAGCATTGTGACACCATTCAAGTTTATTTGCTGCTGCTGGAAAAACTGGATCATCTTTTTATTAAACCGCACATTGTCGCCCGAGACACTATATATGTCTCTAATCTACTGACTAATAATAAGTGATTATTTAAATACAGATGTTGGAATTCCTTAAGACAGCATTCTGGGTCCACTCTTTTTCTGCTTGTACATGTTACCTTTATGCATTCTTATAGAGAGCCCAAGTCATATATCATGTCCACACTAGTATCTGTTGCACATCTTCTGTAACTAAGTTTTTTGGTTGTTGTTGGTGTTATCGCTACTGTCTAAAGACTTTTACAGCATATGCTCCCCCAAAACGCTGTTGTTGCGTAAACAAATGGCCAACCACTGTTGTGTTAACAATTCCTAAGTCATAACCAGCTTTGGATTAGTGATATATCACAGTTTGGGATACTTGAAGTAATCAGACGCAGTAAAATGTGATCTAAGCAGCATACTGTATGCTTATCCACACTTTTACTGTCAGTAAAAATATGTTTTGCCCAACTGTGCTTCTGCATTAATTTCACGCTAGAGAGTGTAATACAGAAGGCAGACAGTGGGTTAGTCTTTAAATAGGGATAACTTTTATGAGTTTCTAAACTAACCTTAAGCTCAACTTTTGCTGCAACTAAATTCAAGATAGGAATCTTTGTCTGACCACTTGTGTTCCTCTGAGGAAATGTTTGATTTTTTCGAATGCACTACAGGCTAACACATGCACACTAAGAGCAAGCAAAAAGGTTCTGCAAATGTTTTATATGAAAAGTAATGTGAAAATAAATTAGTTAACAGTGAAATTAAGTTTGGAGTTATCACCTCCAGTGTAAAGATAAAACCAGTGTTTCATCTGTTCCCTCAGGTTGTAACACCCTTACATAAAAGTACAAGTACATAAAAAGCTCAGGGTGTTATTTTTATCAAGTCAGCAAGCATTTCATACAAAAACATACATTACAGTGCAGTGTTAAACAGAGCATACAACAAGTTTATTCTTTACAATAGTACTAATACTAACATTTTGGTCTCTAAGACAGCTTGAGATTATTTAAAACAAAATGCAGTTTTTATACAGAAACAAGACAACTTCATGACAAATATCCTTATCTTGATGTCATTCAGTACTATCCTAATGTAACTGAATACTCACTCTGCTACCTGCTCCAGCTGATAAGACAGAAGCCTGGCCCTTTCTGAACAAATGTAACATGTAACACCACTTGAGCTTGGTGTTCTGTTTTCTCTGAAGCACAGTGTACTTTTGGATTGCTTCCCATTTGACTTTGACCATCAAGTCTTACTATGTTTGCCTGAAGAAGGAATATCATTAATGCAATCTTAACATTCAGTCAGCTGTTTGTTCTGGTGACTTTAAGGTGTAGCACAAAAATAATACACCTCTGAATTCAATAATCCCTCTGACTACACTGTAAGTGAGAACATATTCATTTTTCACTGTTTTGCTCATTGTTTCAGGAGTGCCTGTTGTCCAGACAGACCTTACCATATGGATCCTTTATCATAATGGTAATATTATTACTGTGGTGATGATATCAAAACAAATAACTACAAATCATAACCTGTACTGAATACATTAATTTACAACTGCAAACTGGGTTTAAAAATACTAAAATTCAGCATCAAGAGTTGTCAAATGCACTGAATGCTATAAGAGACCTGTTACTGGCACATTTGTGCAGTTATCTTTCTTTGGAAGGCAATAAATATGAGCTGAAAGAGAATGCCCTACGCAATAGCAGTAGAGGTCACAATGAGATGATGTAATTTCAAAGACAAAAGTCAAATTTCAAACAGAGGAATATGTGATGGAGATATGGCATTTAATGTTTTTTCATGAACTTGGCATAAAGTTCCCTTGAATATTCTGTAAAATGATTACAGTCATTTGAAGTAATCGCAATCAGGCAATCGTGATAAATGAGACAGGCCTAGTTATGAGTGTCCATTACAGCGGGGGAGCGCCAAGACTGAGACAGTCAGTGGTTGCTTGGCCTGACTGAAAGTGCTTGTGCTAGTCAGTCTAGTTTCTGACATTGAAGACATTCCTTCAAGGGGTTCTTGAGATATATCATTCACAAGAAGCAGACAGACAAGACAGACAGACAGAACACCTGAAAACATTATGCCTCCACGCCAGCAATAGTAATCAAAGGCAAGGGTTCTTGAGCCCAAGTATGATTTGTACAATCATGTGTATCACAAAGTGGTGTATCTCATCTGTCCCAAATGTTTGAAATGTGTTGCTGGAATCAATTTCAGAATAAGCATATATATTCCAAAAGTCAATAAAGTTAATGAGGTAAAATATTAAATATATTGTCTGTATACTGTTCTCAATTGAGTATATGTCAAAAAGGATTAGCAAATTAGCATCCCAACTTTTCTGGAATGGGGTTGTACACAGATGTTCATGAGCAAGCTTCTTCTACTGTTGAGAAAGAGAGAAAAGCAAACACCAGTCAGTCAGTATCAGACTTAGCTGCGGTTCTGGAGCTGTAAACAATCAAATTGAATAAAAAAGCATACACACAATCAAATCTGTGCAAAAATATGTTTAATATTATTATTGTACAAAAGAGCAACACATATTCTATATTCTATTATAAACATTTTAACACAGATTTAAGTGTATGGGTGCTTTTTCATTTAGTTTCAGGCTTGCTGTGAAAAATCATTGTTTTGACAAAAGTGTCTTTACATGACACATTATTTGTCCACTGTTAAGGCATGGGGCTTTGTGGTCCACACACTAAGTTTTGCAAAGATCCTAGCGGGTCTTTTTTTGGCTGTGCCAAAAGTGACTACAGAATCTACAGTATTCTAGAGCAGGTTGATGGTTACACGCTGTCAGGACAGCGGGCAGCCTGCCTCCTGGTGCTTGGCTAACAGTGAGATCCTGGAGAAAGTCTTGAAGCAGCTTGCACACTGGTACTTTTTCACTTCAGAGTGGGTTTGGAGGTGAGCTCGCAGGTTGGATCGGTCAGCAAAGGCTCGGCTGCAGTGAAAGCAAGAGAATGGTTTTTCTCCTGCAGAAGGAACACAGACATTCATGTCAGTCATAATAACTGGGGGTTGTTGTTTCCTGTTTCTGGAAATCGATGAAGCTTTTGGTTAATCCCAACCAGACCCCGCAATGGGGGTCTATTTGAATGGGTCAACGCGTGTCAGCTGGCCCTATTTCACAAACTTCCACTCGACCATGACTGTATGCAAATTGGAAGTTGCCCGGCTATGGTGAACTGGCATTGCTACCAGGAAAGGAAACTCAATAAATGATACAGATGTTCAAACATCATATAACCTACTTGTTGAAAAAAGAGAGAGAGACAGAGGGAGAGAAAAAGTGAGTGGGCAATCAAGAGTTGGTGTGTGCATTTGTACAGGCGAAGGTGGTGTAAGACTTGATCCTTAGAAGACAAGAAGACAACAAGAAGATACTATGTGTATTTTGAACACACAGTATCCTGACTTAAGGCTACATCAGACTTTTTGTAATTCTCTGAAACAAACAGTCAGGGGACTCAAATGTCATAAATCAAAACAGCAGACATATCTAGTATGTATTAAGTATAGTAGAAAATCAAAAACACTGGATCCCACATTTCCAATAACGCAAACAATAGCATATACTACTAGATCTTTTGCTTGTAAATGCACACTCCTTTCAGCATCATGTCTGCAGTCGTCTAACACAACTTTCTACATAAATTTGGTGTCCAAGCCCAGATGACATCACTTTGACTTCAGGAGGGTTATTTCCTCAGATTTGATGCAGCGCCTCTAGACACACAGAAGACGTTATACAGCAGAGTGCTCGGCTAGGTAAACTGACCTTCATGTATAAAATTCAGGGAGTTCTACTTTGATAAAGGTTTTTATTAGGGCTGTCAATCGATTAAAATATTTAATCGCGATTAATCACATGTCCATAGTTAACTTGTGATTAATTGCAAATTAATTGCACATTTTTAATCTGTTCTAAATGTACCTTAAAGGGATATTTTTCAATTTTTTAATACTCTTATCAACATGGGAGTGGACAAACATGCTTGCTTTATGCAAATGTATGTTTATTATTATTGCAACAATTCAAAACAATGACAAATACTGTCCAGAATATTCTCCAGAATAACCTCAAAGGTACTGCATGCTCAAGCCCAACAAGCCTGTTGGTTAACTAAACAATGTTAATCGACCTGCAAGCTGTGGCCACCCATTTAGCTATCGCTGTTGAAAGTTTGTCGCGTGTAGAGTTGTCCAGGCGTCTCTGTTGCAAACTATCCAGCTTTGTCTGCCTTTGGCGAGGGGGAGGAGGGCTCTCTGCATCAGCTGTGTGTTTGGTCAGTAAGTGGTATTTGAGACTCGACTTTTGCTCCGGTGGTAACTCAGTTCACATCGATAGTAAATGAAACCTTTGTTCTTGAGAACCATCTGGCAGGGCTTTGACGCTGAACTTGCTATTCAAAAGACCCTTTTCTTTATCCATTTCTGCTCAAGGAGGTTTGTTTCTGCTGCCATCCACAACTTTACTGCTGCATCGCTTCCTGATTTCTCAAACTACGGAGACATAACGTGTGTGTTAATCACACATCAAAAAAATTTACGCCATTAAGAGGATTTTGCGTTAACGCGTTATTATCGTGTTAACTTTGACAGCCCTTTTTTTTTTTTTTTTTTAATTAAATGTTCAAATGCACTTAAGACACACTAGAGCCTGACTGATATATTGGTTGGCCAATACTATCAGCTGACATTGGCCTATCACAGATATAAATATATTGGTATGCGCCAATATTACAAGATTTTTTTAGAGATTATAATGCAGAAAACGATGCTCAGGATAGTTTATGATTATTAGATTCCCAGTGAAGTTTACTGTTTCAGCACACTGATGTCATTTTAGACAAAGTTTATTGGTTTCCTGTAAATTATCCAGCCTCCATTACATATCTTTGGGTTAGGGTTTAGTGTTTGCTAATCATATTTAAGGGGTCAAAACTGTTTATATCAGCCTATTTATCGATATCGGAATTTTTTTCTTTCTAATATCGGTATCATCATCAGTCCCCAAAATTGAGTATTGTTCGCACACTAGAAGACATACTTTAAACGTGGGAATGTGGGTGTTTTACTGACCTGTGTGTGTTCGTATATGTCCCTGAAGCAGCCAGGGTCTGGAGAATGCCTTGCCACAGAGTTTACACACACAGGGCAGTGTGTGTGTTCTGATGTGCATCTTGAGTGCTCCCAGGCTGACATACTCCTTCTCACAGTACTTACAGCTAAAGTACTTCTTGCTGCTCCACTCACACTGGAGCTGCTTGTGTTTGGCCAGGCCTGAGAAGCTCAAGTGCTCTTTATGACAGTCCAAACACTCGAAGCTCTCCTGGCTGCTACCACCAGGAGGGATGGCTGGAAAGAGGGCCAGGAGAGGGAGGGATGCAGGGAGGAAGCTCTCACTTCTCCTGTGTTCTCCTGTGACACACTGGATTTCCAGGTTTACTTTGGTAAAAGATTCAGCTGGTTTATAGGTGTCTGTAGGGCTTCCACTGAACGCCTCCGAACAGTGACCTAAATAGGAGAGAGGGAAGGTGTTTGGAGAAGATGAAAGATGCAGTCGATCTGCTCTGAGGGAGGAAGAGGAGGAGAGAGACTGCCGGTGCTTTGGACTCGGGGCTGAACAATGATGGTGAGGGGTGATGTCATTGTGCAGCAGTAAATCTTCGTGGGTGCTGCAGGGGGCCTCTGTGGAATACACACACACACACACACGGTAATTTTAGTTTTGAGATCCACTGATTAATGTAGTCATTGCAGGTTATAGGCTGTTGTGATCATTCTTCCTCTCGATGCTGGATATGTAGAGCCTTATACACTTCAACCTGCAATAATCTTTGTTGACCATTTGTTCTCAGCAGAAACAAGCAGAGAACACAATAAGTAGAGAATTAACATTGACCATTGATATGAAGAACTTATTAATTTGTAGTGGTGTTTGTGTCCACTTGATGAATATACATTTCCAATATTGTGTTTGGTCTCCTCCAACTCCTGAGGGAAATATCTGTTTCTTTCTGTGCTTAATGCTTCACTATGTTCATCAGCTAGTCTCTAAATGTGTCTGCCTGGTTCTGAGAGCAGTGAGAGCAGTGAGAGTGAACAAGACCGTAAAGTTGGTTGGGCAGCTGAACAATGAGCTGAAATGCACTATAAAGCTCAGAAATAAAGCTGAGGGGAGCTAAAGACCCATTTTGAAATTAAACATTGCCATTTGATCATTGTTAATATAAAACAAAATAAAAATGTATATTATTATAGAATACACAGAAACCCACAATAATATTCTCAGAGCTGAGGAGACACTTAAAGAAATGAATATGGCCATTACAAGCCCTGGTGTGGTCAACTTCACCTCTGAATGGTATAAGGTGCTGAAGGATAAGTTAGCACCTATGTTGATAAGGGTTTGTAATTGGGTACTTTATATTTTGGTATACCATAGAAATGCCCCCCTCATGGAAGGCAGCAATCATTTCCCTTATTCCTAAGGAGGGGGAAAATAGGCAAGAATGTGTTCATTTGAAACCTATAAATGTTTTTTTAATATAGATCAGGCCTATTCAACTGGCAGGCCTATGCTTGCTTGCTCCCTGGATGGAGTTTGGATCGATCAGGGCTATGCTGTGCTGAGACACTACTTCCATGACTTACCAGGTAGTCCGACTTCCTGGCTCACTTTCCTCCACACCGGCTCCTTTTTTGTCCTCTTCCTCTCGGTATGAGTAGACGTGTAACTAAGTGTTGTGTGGCATCAAATACACTGGCAAGTTCAGTTAATCCTAAACTTTTGCAATCTTTTTGCTCTCTTCTGTGGTTTGCTTCATAGGAAATACTGTGATGTAGCTAGGTAAGAGATGTGAAATTTAACAAATTATACCAAATGGCTGACATGATGTGGTGTAGAATACATTTGTTTCTTGGGGCTATATCACAGCTTTTGTTGCAAAGACCAATAAGTACTTGATGTAATTACTTAAAGGTGCATTTTGTAAGATCTGGACATAACTTAAGTTTAAAACGTTATAAATAAAGGAACTAACCCTAACAACAGAGTGTGAAGAGGTAACAGTTCTGGTGTTAAGTCCAAGATGCCTATGTATTGTATTGCAGAGATATCCACTCCTAAGCAGCCTGAAGCAGCTGTCCCTTCTGTAATACATTTTATATGAAGTCCTCCTGGCCTGGGGGTGATATACTATAACTATAGCATAAAAGTTTATAGCCTCAGTTAGTTATTCAGTAAACACAAAAATGCAGAAGCTCCACAACAAAATGACTTTTCATCATCATCATCTCAGACAACAGCTCCTGAAAAGAAACCATGTCAGGGGCAGAGAAATGAAGCAGCATAAAAAATAAGCTCGACAAAAGTACAATTTGCCGGGACTTTCCAATGCTAGAGATGACCTAAAAGTTGAAGGGAGTAAAAAGATAAAATCACAACGCTTTTGTAATGTGTGTTTACGGAAACATATCTTTAGTGTAACTAATGAAAATACAAACTGTAACAGTGTGATGTGACTGTTTTCTTGTTACTGTGGCATTGCTAAAGCTGCGCTAAGTAAGTTGTAATACACAAACGCCACAAGTGAAGATTATAAGATCTTATTTTGACCGGCTGTATTCTTGCTCTGCTATCAGTTTCTAGTTGCCTTTATTTATAATAGCTGACTGTAAATTGCGATTGTATGGACCCAGTAGGAGACCGAATATTGTCGTTCAATTCTTCATATTGTTATGATCTGGCAATACAGTTATGTAATGTAACTTCACTATACATTTCTGAGGACATTACATGGTTTATTACATGTGTCTAACTGTAGCAATGCCACTGTTATATATTGTGTACAGTTAGTAAATCATGAAATTCTTGCTCCAGGTACAAACAAGAAGCAGCTCTGGCTTCAACCCTGTTGAAGGAACGACCAGGTAAAATCATTAGTTTTGTACACAACTGTTCCTTACTTTCTCCCTAAAAAAGGGCAGATGGCGCTGTGATGTACATATGAGTACTGACATCATCTGTGTGAAATATTGACTAAATCCCGTCTGTAATATTAAAGAGGTCATATTATGCTAATTTTTCATACTTTTATTTTGGGGTCCTAGTAGAATAGGTTTACATACTTTAATTTTCAAAAAACACATTCATTTTTGCATATGGTGCATTGCTGCAGCATCCCTTTTCACAATGTGTCTTGAACGCTCCGTTTTAGCTACATAGTGAGACCTCTCGCCTCTGTTCAATCTTTGGTGAGAGTTGCACTTGTGCATTACTTAACAGGCAGGATGTAGCCAATCAGAGGCAGAGTAGGGCGGATCATGCTGAGCAAGGTAGTGTGATCCAAAAATGCTACATAACACAATAAAGGAAAATGTGGTCCCCTGAACAATATACAGGTGTATCTCAAAAAACTTACAGCTCAATCAAAAATCCAGTATCTGAAATTATTAGAATATTACATAAGACCAATCAAAAAAGGATTTATAATACAGAAATGTTGACCTTCTGAAAAGCATGTTCATTTATACACTCAATAATTTGGCTCCTTTTTGCACAAATATTTGCATCAATGCGGCGTGGCATGGAGGCAATCAGCCAGTGGCACTGCTGAGTGTTATGGTAGCCCAGGTTGCTTTGATAGCAGCCTTCAGCTCGTCTGTATTGTTGGGTCTGGTGTCTCTCATCTTCCTCTTGACAATACCCCATAGATTCTCTATGGGGTTTAGGTCAAGCAAGTTGGCTGGCCAATCAAGCACAGTAATCCCATGATCGGCAAACCAGTTACTAGCCCTAGCCGTTCTCCGATGGCAGCCCGGCCGACTCAAGGTCCCGTTGCTCCGTTGCGCCAACTCTCTTGCTCTGCACTCAGCCTGACATCCTGGATACCATAACACTCAGCAGTGCCACAGGCTGAACTTGCTCTGCCTCTCCACCCGACCTCCTGGTTGCCCCCCCAGACTTGCTCTGCCCATCGGCCTGACCTTCTGGTCGCCCCCCGGACTTGCTATGCCCCTCGGCCTGACCTCGTGGTCTGCTTGTGTTTGTGTAAGCAGCATGTTACCATTGTCGCTGCTGGAGGTGGAGCTGGATCGAACTACTTTATATACAGCTTTATGTACAGGGACATCAGATAAATCTGAGGGGTCGTGAGATGATTAATGTGAGGAGAAAAAAAAAGTTCTGTGCTATTTTTAGTTTTTGGACTTTTTCACTAACCTTGCTTTTTGGTGAAATATTGGATCATTTAAACATTTATTGAAATGAAACCATGTGAGAAGTTTAGTGGGAAAAAGCACTTTTTGGTGCACAATGTTTTGCATTTTAAAAGATTGTTACATTATCCACTGTGTGAAATGTTATTTTTTTAAAGTAACTAGTAACTAATGGTGTCAAATAAATGAATTGGAGTAAAATGTACAATATTTTTCTCTGAAATGAAGTGGAGTGGAAGTATTAAGTAGCTTAAAAAAGAAATAATCAAGTAGTACCTCAACATTGTACTTTAGTACAGTAGTTGATTTAATGTAGCCTGCTGTCAGTGTTTCCCACACATTAATTCATTTGTGGCGGTCCATCAAATTATCAACATTGGCTGCCACATATTGATTTTCTATTTTTTCGAACTGTGCATCCCGTTCTCACTCATTCAAGATAGCGCTCCCGTCAATGAATAGCATGATGTTATATACTCCAATACAGTGGATGGTGGTGTGGTTTTTAGTCCACCGTCAAAACCAACGAAGAAGAGGAGGAGGAGTATTTAACGTGGTTGGCTCATGGGGTTGGCTTGTCCGGAACTTCCTCTGCAAAGAAGAAGGCTAGTCTCATCGTCAAGATCAAGCACCCAGGAAGAGCACCAGGCCTTGAAGGCAGTTTACATACTGGCCAAACCGTGTAATTACATCGTCATGTGATGCACTGGGGCCCAAAACGACTTTTTCCCATAAGCTAAACATTGTGAAAGACATGTCTGTAAAATGGTGAATAATTTTTTTTGAGCCTCACAACCCCCGCAAAATGACTCGTTTTACTGTCAGAATTTGAGCCATTCAGTCCAATGAAATTTGGAAAATCTAGAAGAGCCACACAATTAAATTATTTTACCCCCATTAAAGTTAGCCAGGCGCTAAACAGAAGGTTAGCCGGTATGCCACAGGCTTGAAAATATGAATTACAAAACTGGATGGGATCGGGAAAGCATTTTAATTGACTGACTTAGCAGGGCTAACATTGGCTAACTTTGCTGAGATGTCAATAAAAATGTATGCCTGGTTTCTTGAGCCAGACAGTGGATGGTAAGTGCATTACACTTAAAAGGAAAAGTGTATTTCTCAAAATTATTTTGTAGGATATTTTCCAAACACCGGAATAGTCTTTCCAACTGCCCTAATGAATATAAGGTGGGGGTAACTGATGATAACTAGCTGTTTATTAAATTATCGAACGTTACTATCTTCCAAGTAAGTTAGCAACACTCTGCTCAAACAGTAACTACTATGCAATTCATCACATTATGCTGTCTCTTTCCCAATTTTTCTTGCCCGGGCACCAGAGGGACCTGGTCATTTTAGACTGTACAACCAGCACTGCTCCCAGTAGACCTCACATGTGCACTATGCCATAAAAAACTCTACACATATCCCATATACATTCTGGTTTGCACTAACTGGACAATTCTTAATACTCATATTTATTATTTGTAAATAAAAATACCACACTGTTTATAATTACACTGTTCATATTGTAAATATTACTACAGTGTTCATATTGTAAATATTATGTATATACGAGTCAATTCTATTTCTTATCTTTTTATTATATTGTTTATTTTTTTACTTTTTATTATTGTTTATTGTAATTACTGTCCTTGCTGCTGTGACAAAGAATTTTCCCCATTTGCGGGACAAATAAAGGAATTCTGATTCTGATTCTGATTTTGACATGATTGCTGATCAGCTGTTATTCATGTCACGTTCCAGTCACAGATAACTCCAGGGACAGCACTGGGTAAGACTAATTAAGAGGGGGTGATGCACCGTTTGATGTGACAGGAAACTTAATTAAATAGGTTGTTGTGTGCTATTTGGGCAAGTTTTAGAAATAACAGTACCAAAATAGTATTAGTAAAAAATAGCAGAAGTTAATCATTTTGATGTTTTTCTTTCGTCCCTCATTTGTGGCGCCCCTATGGATGAATAGATGAATTATAGCCTATCTGAGGATAATTATCAGCCAAAACTTGACTGATAGACACCAATGTTATCAGTTTTATCCTGATCTAATCTCTTTATCCTATCCTTTTTTCCTAATAAAGTGCAGGGAATATGCCTTGATTCTCCTGAGAAAGGATTGTCCTGTGCCATTTATGTCCTGTGCCAGATTGTCTTGTGCCATTTATCCAGTAGAGCACGCTTCGACTCCATTCTTACCTCCTTAGCCTCCACAATAAGTTTATAACTAATTTGTGAAATAACATTGACACAAGTTTCCCGTTTCAATTCAACCCACTTGTCCATGAGTCATGACATGCTTCGTTGTGTCGTGCTTATCTGTTTGTTATGTTACCATGGTAAAGTTAGGCTAACCTAGCATAAAATTAGTGCAGGCCAGCAGGGGAGAGGGGAGGGGGACAGTTGTGCATTGCTGAAATGCATTGCTGGCCTGGAAGTAAATGAATAACGTAATGTTAACGTCTCCATCCTTTACTTCTCTGCAACAGCCATCATGTCACTCTTATTGATCATAATTTCACTTTGCCATACGATGTTAACCTTATGACTGAGCACATTTAGGAGATTTTTTTGTTGTTTTTTATTTAACATTGGATTAACTTACATTACATTCAGAGTTCCGCCTGCAACCAATAGCAGAGGCATTAGTCATCTCATGACTGTTCATGACCATTATACACTACAAAATAAATATTGCAAAAGATGACATGCTTTGTCATAATTCTTAATGGTTCAGAATGATAGAGTAGAGAAAATGTGAATTAATATTGAGAGGGCATCAGAGAGGTGCATTTCAAATAATGTTTTGCCAGTGACTTGACTTATCATTATGCGTATACACCTACCTATTACCTAAATATAAAGATAATAATAAATTCATCATTTGTAAATATAAGCTATATTCACGTCCTTCCATTCCTTCTATGTCTTACCCCTCTGTCCCTCCTCTGTGCCCAGCTGTCTTCCAGCAGTTTGAACTGGTTTCATTCCCCTACCTGTCTGACATAGTCAAACAGCTACGTCCTGCAAACTGCTCCCTGGACAGTATTCCTGTTTGTTTATTTAAAGACGTTTTTAACACTGTTGGGTCAAGCATTTTAACTCTTATTAATTCACCCTTAGCACAGGGTGTGTTCCCTCTGATTTTAAACATGCAGTCATGCAACCTCTTTTAAAAAAGAAAAATCTGGACCCTGTGGTTCTTTCCAATTTTAGGCCGATTTCAAAACTCCCATTTTTGGCTAAAGTCTTGGAGAAAATTGTTTTTAATCAATTGCAATCTTTCTTTCATGATTTTAGTATCTATGAAAACTTTCAGTCTGGTTTTAAACATCGCCACAGTACTGAAACTGCCCTCCTAAGAGGGCTAAACGATCTTCTTTTAACTGCTGACTCACTGTCAAGTTCTCCTCCAGTTCAATTTCCAAAGGACACAGGGACAACTCAAATTTGTGACTCAATCTTTTATTTTCCTTTTGGCTTTGTCAGTCGATTGGTCTTTTCAGTTAATTAGGTTGTAAACCTTTAAAGACAGAAACAAAAGTTAACATTTTAATTAAACATTTTTAATGAACTTTAGATGAATTCAAACAATTAAATATTTTAAATGAATTCAAACATTTAAAATGTATTCAAACATTTAATTAAACATTTTAAATGAATCCAAACATTTAACTAAACATTTCAAATGAACTTAAATATTCAATTAAGCATTTTAAATGAATTTCCCAAATTTTTAGTAAAGTTTTAACATTTAACAGAATTTTAACATTTTTAACTTTGTATTATCCTTTTGTACCGTATACTAGTTTTCCAAACTCAAAATGATATATTGTTTTAGCACAAACTCATTTACCACAAAATCAATTAAGTCACTGCTGCAATGTGTTTCTTAACCAATCTACAGTTAACATAAACTTGAACATATTGAGCAGCATTTCAAACACCATGAAATTAAATAAACATTTCACCGACCATTGGCGTCTTTAGACTGAACCTTTGAGTGAACTTGCCGCTTCTTCTCTCTGAAGTTTGTTTCTCTGAATGACTGAGATCCTCCATGTCATCACAGGTGCTCCAAATCAGTCACAATGATTGATGATCAAGTAACCAGCAGCCAGTTTGCTGCTGCTGGTGCACTCTGGGAAGTGTAGTTGACCCATTCCTGAGATTCAGCTCAACACTCACGAAACTCGGCTGTTTTAGTGCTTTTAGATTTGAATGCTGCCTTTGACTCTGTCAGTCACTCGATTCTTTTATCCTGTCTTGAAAAGTGTGTGGGCATTAAGGGTACTGCCCTTGAATGGATCAGATCGTATTTGTCAGAAAGGAGTTACTCTCTCAAACTCTGTGAATTTTCCTCTTCTGTGGCCCCTCTCTCCTGTGGGGTGCCCCAGGGGTCTATTTTGGGTCCTTTACTGTTCTCATTATATATGCTGCCCTTGGGTTCCATCTTTAAGAAACATAACATCTCCTTTCATTGCTTTGCGGACGATGTACAAATCTACTTGCCATTACAACCTAATGATTCAGACTCCCTGCAGCCCTTATTTAACTGCTTGAGTGATCTAAAAACCTGGCTGGATCTGAACTTCCTCTGTCTTAATGGAAACAAAACAGAAGTTGTTGTCTTTGGTCATCCTGATCAGCTGGAGGGCTGTGCTGGCACTTTTGGCCCTCTTTGGTCCTACATTCAACCATTTACTAGAAATCTGGGCGTGATACATGCATTTGTAACGACTCGACTAGTTTACTGCAACTCTTTGTATGTGGGTCTGAATCAGTCGTCTCTTAATAGACTACAGCTGGTCCAAAATGCTGCTGCTCGGCTTTTAACTAAGACCAGAAAGCATGAGCACATCACTCCAGTTTTAGCTTCTCTCCACTGGCGTCCTGTCCGCTTCAGAATTGATTTTAAGATTTTATTGTTTGTTTTTAAGGTTTTAAATGGCTTGGCACCTCCATATCTATGTGAGCTCATCAACATTTACTCTCTAGCTAAAGCTCTGAGGTCGTCCTCTCTGATGGCTCTCAACGTCCCAAGAGCCAAACTGAAGAGTAAAGGTGACCGAGCGTTTTCAGTGGCTGCTCCTAAATTGTGGAACTCTTTGCCTCTGCAAATTAAAACTGCTCGGACCACCGAAACGTTCAAGACATTGCTAAAAACCTTCTTTTTCTCACTGGCTTTTAACTCTAGTTAGACATGGACATCTTACCTCCACATACTGTTGTTTTGTGTCCCCTTGTTTGCTTGTTTGATGTATTTACTTGTATTGTGAATTCCTGAACCTGTGAAGCACTAAATTTGACCTTGACCTTGACCTAGACAAGCCTTGCAGTAAGAAAACTGTTTAATGTCCGAGTTTCATACTTTTTGGTTTTTTTTTTCAGATTGCAGAAAGCGGAGGCAGTCACCAAGGACCTTTCTGGTGAAGTAGTCTGTAATATTTGTGCAGCTTCTGTAAGCCAGGGATTGAGCCAGCAAAAAACAAAAAACACAACCAACCTATGGCAACACCTCAAAGGCGAACATAATGAGGCTTATGAGAAAGCACAAGGCAGCAAAATCAAAGAAAATGTCACAGTCACAGACTCAGCCCACACTCACACAAGTGTTTGATAGGACCACAACAAGGACCCCAAATGACCCAAGATCAAAGGAGCTGGACAAAATAAATTATGGAAATGATATCCTGCCCTATGTGGTTGTGGACGGTACAGGTTTTAAAAGACTACTAGCCAAGGCAAAGCACAGGTATCCTCTGAATAGCGAGAAGTATTTCTGCACTCCAGTGATGTTGTGATGTATAAGATCACTCGATTCCCTGCAGCGTCCGATCAATAACTGATATCCGCTAAGCGGGTGTGTTGGCCGGTAGAAAGACTTCTGAGAAAGGCTGCTGTTGATCCTCACTCATCGCTCCTCAGAGATTGCTCCTTGGTCCTCGATCCTCCCTCCTTGGAGCACAAATAAGAGCTATGGGATGGCCTGCAAGATGGTGGACAGGAACAACTTCTGGTTCAAGCGAGGAGTGAGGAAACAACAAAAAAGGGAATTGGGATGTACCCCAAGTTAACACGCACACCAGGGTTATCTTTCTGAGCTGCGGTTCACTAACAGCGCTGCCCGTTGGCATTTATCAAATGTAATGAATAACGTGAGTTGTATTTCAGTCTCATGTTTATCAGGCACAGTCACAGAACAGCGCTGGAAGTGGCTGGTTAAAGACACTGAGAGTTAAAGATGCTTTGCTGAAGCAACCGCGCAAAACGTTGAAGATCTTCAGCACTATTATGAGAGGTGAAAAACATTTTTGGATCAATATGAGACTATGGTGAAGCAAATTAGACTAGGTCGGGCCTCCGTGCCTGCTACACAAAATGCATACAGGTTGGCAGGTCTGCCTTATCTTGAGTTAATTATTTCTTTATCTCAAAATAACAAGCTTGTTTTTATGGACAAATTAATCACAAGAAAACAAAAGGTTATTTCTTCTCAATATTTATTAGAGGTGGGAATCTCTAGGCACCCCACGATTCCATTCGATTACGATTCAGAGGGCTGCGATGCGATGATAAAACGATTATTGATGCATCTTTTTTTTCTGTACAGGATTTCTTTTTTTCTCACTGTGTGACTACTAAAGCAAAGTATTTGTAATGATTCATACTGAATTTACTTCCAATATCTTTTAATAATAAAACAAATGGAAGAGATGTGGCAAGTCAATTGGGAGGTTACATTTGCCAGCAAACGTTCCCAGCTTTGCAAAGAACTAACAGGAAAAGAAAAGTGTGCCTGTAGCAGCATACATGTAGTCAATTAATACAGCATATTCTGAATCACTAACATAAAAAATAATAGTCTTCTAACCAACATCCTCCACAGGCAAATCACAAACAGCTTTCATTCAAAAATATAGAATTCTGTACCAGAAGCTCTCACACAAAAATAATGTTTGTGGACTTCTGCATATTCTGAATAACAACATAAAAAGCTGCCCTTGTTCACAAATAAATAATAAAGAGTCCAAGACTTTTTACTATGAACAAAATCCTAAGCATAGAATCCCTCGGACCAAAAAACAAACTAAACATTTTGCTGTATAATACAATCAAAAACAGCTTTCATACAAAAAAGATCTTAGGCACTTAAACGTGCAGAAAAAAAGGCAAACTGTTGTCACTTTTTCTAAATGGCTGCACTGATACTCTGTGGAGGGCAGTACAGTAAACCTACTTAAGACTCTGGGTTTACCTGCAGATCTGTTTACAGCATATTGATGTCACAGCTTAACAATACAGAAAGAAGCTCTCATACAAAAAAATAGGAAATAGGCCACCACGAAATCATACCAGTGCCTAGTATGCATTCTTTAATAGCTCAGCCATATTTGCACCCGTGTGGCTCTCATAACTGCTCTTGTTTGGAGCACTTCAGTGATTCCATGACTTCGGAGTTGGTCTCGTTGTAGAGTGTTGGGATTGCTGTGTCATAAAAATATATAACAATATTCGAGATAGGACGTTGTATCTCGCCTCCAAAGTGCGCAACATAGCGTGAGAGCCCTGGTTCTAAACGACTGAATACAGGCACAAGTCTTTGGCAATAAAAGTTGCAAAAGAGTTTGTAATTCGCTTCGCCCTCACCGAGTTGGGTGGAAGCTTTGATATCGCTTGCTCGATGGTGCGCTGGTTGGCAGCAACTACAACCGGGTGTTTTTCTTCCTCCTCTGGGTGGAAACGTGTAATATGGTTTCTCATGTTTGTCATGCTTCCAAAATATTTTAGTTTAGTTTGACACAACTTGCATATTGTGTGGCTCTTGTCCAGGTGCTTTTTCCCTTCAACTTCACAGAAGCCAAAATGCTTCCTTACACTAGCTTTTAATACAGAGGGTGCTGGTCTGATTTCGTGCTCAGCCATCTCATGTCTTTGTTATGTGCACGCCATCGACTGTCCAGGCGCTGCACTTCTGCACTTCTGAGTTCTGCCTTTTGTGTTCCGTCAACATTACTTTATCAATTTACAACATTTCTAGCATTAGAAAATAGATTTTTGACATTTGTGAATCGATTCACAATCGTCTGCATCACGATGCATCTAAGGATCGCTTTTTTCTCCCACCCCTTATATTTATTCCCTCAAATGCATCAAACTCTACTTCAATTTATTTATATATAGTACATACTTTATTAAACCATTCAAACACTCACCAATATCGGTAGTTTCTTTTGCAGTTACTTTATGCCAATGATAAGTCTTGTAGTTACAGTAGCCTACTGAACAGGAACACATCTGCTTAAAGTTGATCACTGTATGTAAGTCTATTGTTTCATTATGTCCTCTATCTACATTATACAGAATTGATGATTAAAGCATTTTCTGCTGCTTACATTATTAATAAATCCATCAAAGCCTCACATACAGGGAATAACGAACACTCAAGCCAGCTACTCCTCACAAATGTCTCACTCTAAAAAGTATCACGTAACAATACTATTGTTACACCTACCCCTACAATAATTAGCCACAATCTTAACACCCTCATATCAAATCACCTAGGACAACATTCGCACAACAAATGGTAGTGTATAGTTATATATAGTTCATACAAAGTTCATATGGTTAATTTGAAACTAGGAATGTCCCAAGCTGATCTGCGGGATTGGGATCGGGGCTGATTTCATTTTTTCACTCATCGGGATCTGCAATTTTTTAACTTGGACCCAAGCCCGATCATTCTTATCTCAGCTGTCGTAAACGGAGCACAGTTTGTTCAAGAACGAAGACGTGCATGTAATGTTACTCTTGCAAACCTGTGGATAAAATGTCTGCAGTGTGGAACTATTTTGGATAACCAGCCCATCCCCGTGGTAGAGGATCAAGGTTTTCGCTGTCTTCTGCAGTTTTTGAATCCCCGGTATGCCCTACCATCTCGGCATTACATTTATTTTGGATACCACCTTACCGGAGATGTACAGCAAAGTTTGTGAATACCTACAAGGTGATTTAACAGATGTGACTGCTATTAGCTTTACGACAGACATTTGGAGTGACATGGGGACATGTCGTTGCTTAGCCTCACCGCACACTGAATTGATTCTACTTTTGAGTTAAAACGTGTGGTTCTACATGCTTATAAGTTTCACAGGTCTCATACAGCAGAGCATGTAAAACAGGCAATCAAGGAGATGCTGAACACAAGGGAAATAGACAAGCAAGGGGTCGATGTCATTTTACGTGACAACGCAAGGAATATGAAAACAGCATGCACGCTGTAATGTACACACAGCTGTCTGTACACGAGGGTCTGCTGTCACAGCGCAGCATCACAGACCCACTCGCTAATGCAAGGAAGATGGAAGGCCCTTTCAGGCACTCACCACAGGCCTACTCATGTCTGGAAGATATCCAGAATGAAATGAAAATTCCTGTCAAGCGCCTACTGTCATGATCCTGGTTCTTGTTGGTCTTGTGTTTCCTGTTTTATTTTGAAATCGTAACAAACTGTAACACCTACAGCAAGATGTGCAAGTTAGATGGAACAGCACTCTCTACATGATCCAGAGTCTACTGGAGCAAAAGCAGCTCCTGAGTGTCTATGCTGCTGACCACAACCTCCCAGCTACACTGACTGAAGAGAGTGGAGGTTTTAGCTGCCTTTGAAGAGCTGATAAGGGTTGTTTGTGCAGAAACGGCAACTACGGCTGATGTGATCCCTGCCATAACAGTCCAGAAATGTTTCCTTTCTCGAGAGCAGACCACTGACCAGGGAATCAGGTACCCTCTTATACCGCTTTCCCACCAACATTAGCGGGTCTACGCAGGTTTTTTAAACACGGGTCAGCCCGATAAGAACACCTATTGACCCCATTTCCACTTCCTCATTTAGCTGAAGCGTCACGTTTTATGTCACTGACGTCGTTTCAAGTCACAAATGCGCCAGAAACAGTTGTAACAGAAGAGAAGACAACATTAAACCTATTATGAAATAAGCGTCTTTAAAACGGTGGATAAATTCTTATGACACAACCCCCCCAAAATGACTTGATTCACTATTATAATTTGAGCCATTCGGTCCAATAACATTTGGAAAGTCTCGAAGAGCCGCATGATTAAATGATTTTCTCCCCATTCAAGTTAGCCGGGTGCTAAACCGGAAGTTAGCTGGCTCAGTTGGCGATCCAGGTATTTCCATAGCCGGGAAGTCAAGCTTTTTTGGATTCAAAACACCACTGAGCAGCTTTCATTTGAATGAACGGGGCTCCACCTGCAACACTGTGTCCAGTAATAAAGCGTCCTTAATAGAGCCCATCCCAAATTCCTTCCTTATTTACGTCAGAGGAGGCAGAGCCTGTGGAAAAGGCACCACCTCAAAACACAGCAAGAAGCAGCCTGGGCAGCGTCTTTGACGAGATCTTGGAGGAGAGTGAGACGGAGACAGGGTCTGTGAGCATCTAATCAGCAGTTGTTCAGGTGCAGACTTACCTCACGGAGCAAACCATTCTGAGGTCAGACAATCCACTACATTACTGGAGAGCAAATGCCACACGATTTCCATCACTGGCTGCTGTTGCTACCAAGTTCCTCTGTGAGCACAAGTGTGGACAGTGAGAGACTCTTTAGTGCAGTCTCAAAGATCATTGATAAGAAGAGGAACCGCCTGTCTGCTAACAGGGTAGAGATGCTGGTTATCCATAACAAGAATCTTGTGAGTGAGAGTAAGAGGATAGATAACTAAATGAGACTGAGAAAGAGCTCCAAGAGCACTTGGAAGAAAGAAATTGCCTTCAAATTGTATTTTGATATTTAGGTTTTACTGTAATGCTGCTATAGAAACTGTCTTTTTTGTTGTTGTTCAGGTTAAGCTGCTTTCTTGCATTTAAGTCGAAGTGATTTATTGAATTTCTTTTACTGAATTATTTTTTTTGTTGAATATTCAGGTTAAGCAGTTTGTACCACTTTTAAGTGGAATTGAGATTTCTGTTCAAGTATATTTGTATTACTATAATGCTGCACCAAGTGGAATTCTGATTTAGATTTTTGTGACTGCAAATGTCAAAGTTACAATAAGCTATTACACCACTTTGAAGTGGAATTGTGATGTTCTTCATTTGAGTGTTATAGTTTTACTCCAAAGCTGCACTATATGGAACTGATGGGAGCCAAAGACAGTTTTTAGTTACTTACTTGTTTAGTAGGTCGTTTTTGTAGAAAGAAAAAACAACAAACAAATGAAAACCAATGTTGCAATAGGAAATGCAGAATAAGAAAGAGCCACATAAAAACAAACAAAACAACAAAATAAAAAAACCTACTAAGGAACAGCTTGGACGCAGGTAATTTTTTCTTAACGCAGCTGTATTATCTAGCTAAGTATCGGATCGGGACTCGGTATCAGCAGACACTAAATATTAAATGACTCAGATCGGGATCAGGGTAAAAAAAAACAAAACCTGACCCTATTTGAAACCCACAGAGTAGTGTGTTTATGTAATGGTCCTCTGTTATGAATCTTATGAAATTGTTTTCTTGTGATAATTTATCTCGTTATATTGAGAAATCTTCTGTTTTTTTCTAGAGATGACAAAACAAATTAACCTGTTATCACAAGCTCTTGCTCATCTCAACCTTTAGATTTATCGTGCGAGCCACTGTAGCTGGGAATGACAGTTTTATGTTGGGCTATACATTTGCTGTAGAAGTGGGTGTGTTGTGCATTAAAATCAATTGAAATTAGGAGCTATATGAGCTACATTTAGAAGCTTAAAAACTAGTTCATTCTTACATATGTATGTTTCTATCGATAACTTTAAATGTTCTTTCAGTTTAAATTAGAAAGACAAATGTGTATTGCATATACTGACACAGATATTATGTCTCGAATTAGTGTACTCACTGCTGCCCTCTTTCATCACTGATTAAACAATCATCTGATTTAAACCACACCCTCACAGCCCTGATGAAACATTAGCTGAGCTTCTGAGTTTAAAACACTTTATAAATATTAACTAAGTAGTACAAAACATAAGTATTTTAATGGGAAAGCTAACAAATATTAATTGATTCTCTAATTGAAGTAATCACTGCATGCATAGGCACAGCATGACGATAGGTGTGGTGCTTTCATCTGTACTGTCTTCCCTTAATTTTTGATTTGCTATTAAAAAGAAAACTTCAAATTTGTCTTCAGGATCTTAAATTCTAATCCTAATCTTCACTCAAGAACAAAATTACAATACAATTACTCAGCTAAATCTCCAGAATAAAATGTTGTCATTGTACTTTTCTGCAAACCACCAATGTTCAAATTTTGTACATGTCATACGGGACATATCAACATTTCTACAATATATGTCATATCACATTCACATTACATATTTATGAGCTGACTTGTAGGGAGATAGAGAGGGTGGTGACATGTCGGGAGCTTTTCTAGCCGTGTATGTAGCGACAGAACCAGATAACCCAAAAACATGCTCTTTTCCTAACCCAATGCTAATTCTGCCAATTGGGTTGAGTTACTGTGATAGAATCTTTAAAAGCATGCAGGAAAATTACACATGTAGTCCTTTTAAGCCAAAATCTAACCAGGTTGACCAAGTTTGTACAGCTCACATGCATGTATATTTTCCGTTAAACGGATTATTATTTCTGTCTTATTCCCAACTCTTGTTTCTTGGCTCTATTCTGATGGTAATGGTAGTTCATCAATACAGTGTGATGGGGAGGGGGGACGCTCAAGCTCACTTTAAGGGCTGTATTGGAACAAATACAAAGGTTGAAGGAGGGATTTATCAGGAGGAGCTTGGAAGGCCACTACATAGGGTCCTGAGGCTGCTTAATGGGGCCCTTCTGGTCTCTCAAGGACCTGAGGACAATGCAATAACTCTTTGGGGACAGAATTTGCACCTGCTAAACACAAAACTACATTTTGGTTTGTGGCCACACAACTCTCTTGTTTCTCTTTCTGCAGCATTACTTTCCTGTAACCTGCTACAGACAAAAAATATGTATTAAACTCTGAAAGGCTGTGCTGATTTAAAACATTTACCATAATAAAATAATTCAATCTGAACTACTCACCTTAAATACAAATACAAAAACAAAAAACAAAACAGGTGTTTCTAATCTCTGTGAATCAATCTTCCCTAATGATTGTGTGCCTTTAAACATGACATTAAAGTACTTAGCCTACATGTTAAGTGAAAGTCATGCATTCACAGTTTAAGCAGTAAAATGTGCTAAGAAAATGACATAAATCATTGTGAATCTTGGCGTCATAAAGTATGATAAGCATATGTAACGAGTCTTTTTATATAGCAGGTGTAACTGCTGTGTAGTATACAACAGCAATGTATCATTTCTATGTAGGCCTACTCGAGGCTGTTTGCTGTTGAAATCTTAATCAACGAAACAGTTATTTCCCTCTGAAAAAATGAAATGATCTCGAATATGATAAAGTATCCATGTACCAAAACTGCACTTCTGGACTACTTTGTTACTCTTCGTCCTCTGACCGTTACTTTTTTTCTAATAAAACGAGCCATGCGAGTGAGACTGCCAAAGAGCACAAAGAGTCTTACCCTCAGTCTGAGAGATCAGTCCTCCATACTTTGCTTTCTTACTGCTCTGCTGTTTCTTCACTAGGAAAGATCGCGGCATGTTGTCTTCCTCTTCACAGGAGCTCTGGGCTGTTGGGGTGACGGTGGTCTGCAGCGGCCGGTTAACGGAAGCAGCTGTCTCTGGCGGTGTGAGGGACCGTGCCGGATTCACAGTCCACCAGTGGCCTCGCGCATTCTCCTGCTGACTGGCGGCGGGAAGGTGTGAGCCAAGGGTCGCGCGGGGGAATTTCCATATACACCAGTGTCGAACCAATTACAATAAACGGACAAGTGCAGGGGGCGGGCTATGCGTGTCAATCAGCGTACCCCAACAAAACAGGTGTATGAATGGTGACAGTCGCTCACTGAAGAGGCACAGGGGCACTTCAGACTGCTGCACTGCTGGAGCTGGGGAGCTTTCTACACTGAGACCCCCCAACACTCCCCTCCAGCACTTGAAAGAGCAGAAAGACACCCCTTGTCTGTACATTTTATAGTCTATTTACCCCGAGCCATAACAGTCTCAACAGGACACACAACAGCACAGACAAGCCTGCTTATCAGAGACAAACTCAGAGTGAACATCAAGGAGACCGAAGCACACAAGGTTTGCAGTTTGCTGGTTATATTTTCAAGACTAAATGTGAAAGCAACAGCAACAAGTGATGTGAGACATAGTGTGGGCTACACAAACAGTAGTTTGGCTATCTGTACTAAGATTAGCATCAGACAGTACATGAGGCCTCTATTAACTACAGAGTAGACTTTTAGAGACTGGAAATAGACTCAGTGTTATCCACAAAGGTCATACTTATGTAAAAGTAAAGATTTTGGGTTAAAATATTACTTTGTTAAAAAATGACACACACATTCTAATAGGCTAGTATTAATAGGAAAAGTTTTCAAGTATCTGATATTAAATGTACTAAAGCAGGAGGATCACTTTACATTGTAAAGTGGGGGATATTTTTTGATCATATGCAAATTTAGGCAATGTAATGGGGGATCATTAGATTTCAGAGTAGATACGGCGGGAAAACAATTGCATAATGGCACATGAAAATCTACTTCATCTCGTTTGTTGTTTTTTCTTGTTGCGAGGTATTTTTAAGTATGATTTTAAATATCAAAAAGGGCTGTCTCCATGCAGTGCTGTGTCAATGTGAACGACACCATGAGTCGACCTATGGGATTATTAACTTGACTGACTATCGGATCCAATATTCCAATATTTTTTATCCAATTGCAGATAAAATAAATCAATTTAGAAATGCGCTACTTTCACTCTGATGCAGCATATAATCTGCAATAGCTAGTAAGTTATTTAGTATTTTATCTACTAGTAAGTTATAATAAATGTAGTGGAGTAAAAATGGCAGTATTAGCCTCCAAAATGTGCTGGAGTGGAAGTATAAAGTAGGAGAAAATACAAATACTCAAGTTAAAGTACTTCAAAACTGTACTTCTGTAACTCCATCCATTTTAGACATTAAAGTGTGTTTACAGGTCTTGGAGAGTACTACTGCATATGAGAAAAAATAGTATAAAGCCTTTTGTGGCTCCAGGGAAAGGATTTTAAAAGGAAGGAGGTGATATCTCCAGTTCTGCTGTATTAATTTTGATCATATTGTTTTAAATGGAAAATTGACTATATAGCACTTTATGCAGTCTACTGACCACTCAAAGTGCTTTACAACATTTGTCACATTCACACACTGATGACAGAGGTGACCTTCCGATTACTGGACGACCCTCTCTACCTCCTGAGCAACTGTACAGCCGCTGTCCATAATAACTCCAACAGTATTATAGCAGTAGTATCACATGACTCTGTTGTTGTACTGATGGAATTAATGCTGTGGAAATGGACATTATAATGACTGTGCCACATGAAATATTATACACTGATGGCATGTAACTAAGCACATTTTCTTAAATACTGTGAAATACAATATTGAGGTACTTACTTGAGTATTTATACTATACACAGTATCCAAGCTCACATGTTTCATTAGGTGTAGAACACACTGAAGATTCCCAGAAAACCCATGAAATACCAGCATCTCTCCAGATCCACTGTGATAGCCAGTTGTGGGAAGTAACTGAGTACCTTTACTCAATAAAGTTTGAGATGCTCCCGCATCACTTGATTATTTACTGTATATATTCTATTAATTTATACATTTTACTAGACTACATGTATCAGACAGAAGATACTATTACTTTTGAGATTTAGAATTTGCATTAAAAAACTCATAAGCTTATAAAACACAATACATTGTTTATAATTAAAAGGAAGCAGTTAAACTGGCTAGTGATCTTACAAAAGACTAGTGTCTACTACTGTTGTTGAGTTTTTCGTAGATCCACTAAAGAGACATGTCTCCTCCAAAAAACATCAAAGAGGTCAAATTATCAATATTTCACAGAAAAGGAAAAGATAAAAAATGGATGTAAATGTGGCAGAACTTTGTTTTCTACTTTCCATTAATCATCTCACAACCCCTCCGATGTATGTTGTGACCTGAGGCAATACTTTCAATGTTTGATTTTGATGTAATCCAAAGGTTATCCAAAATAATTCAGATACGATTACATTTGTAGAAACATTGTGGATTATATTACTATTAGAAAAACTGCCATTCAAATTGTATTCAGTAATTGACTACATTTCAAAGTAATCTGGCTATTGGTATGCAGTCCATTGTCTAGCCTGAGATTTTTCATGGCAGCAGACAGAACTTGTCAGATACTGTATATTAGACCCATACCTTTATTTATAAATGATGTTCAGAACTGTTGGTTAAGATTTCATTATGCTGTCAAGAAATAATAATAAATGCATACGAAGAGATGTTATGATATGTCCAGTTAACTGCTTGATGATCTGCCTGTATAATGGAAGGAAAGGTCACAGCTGAGAGCCAGTGCTGTCGAGCATTGCCGACCTCACAATCCCTGGCACTTCCTCTCCCAGCCTGGTCTGGGCATGGCGTTCACTTTGTACTTGACTGGCTGGAGGACCACACCAAACTTGCCCTCCAGACTGGGCAGAGAGTCCCCTGGTGGGACAGAGAGTGTGAAGCACTGGAGGATCCAGGACAGAAGGAGGAAGAGCTCCATCTTGGCCAAGGCCTCACCCAGACACACCCTGACCCCAGCACCAAACGGCAGGTAACTGGATGATGGGATGATCAGACCTGTGCCTTCACTGTTCAAGAACCGACCTGCAGAGGAGGAGCACAGGAATAGGAATCAACATACACAAGCATAACTACAAGCCTCCAATGAAACAGTCAGACATCAGAAACATCAGTGCAGATATCAATGCACCCTCAGGGCTAAGGAGAGTCCCCTGTGCAAAGAAAAGCATCAGTAAAAAATAATTTGTCCCTGATTCCATAAAATATCTCAATCGGTAAGGCCAGGCACTTTTTAGGCGAGCCTTCTACCTCAGCGCAAAGCATATCTTTCTTTTTCCGATTCAGTCCTAAACATCAACCACGTTCTTTTTAATGTAGCTCCTATTGTTTTTCTATGCTGATGTGTTTAATGTGTCCTGTTTTGAATGTGATATGTTGTGTTTAAGGTACCCTTTTTGTAAACAAAAGGTAGAGAATAAAGTATTTTCTATTTCTATTTCCATTCATTCATAACAGCACAGTAACCAGAGATGGCTTATACCTTTGTATCACCATTAATCCTATTCCTATTCTTTAATGAGTTCCATTAAAAAATCGTCCTTTTTCCAAGCTGGCATGAGAAAAAGTTGTATTTGCTCCATAAATGACACCTAAAGGTCCAGTGTGTAGCTTTAGTGGCATCTGGTGGTGAGGTTGCAGATTGCAATGGACTGAAAAACCCTTGTCACACCCTCCATCTTGTTGACCGCTATAAAAGAAGGGGCTCCTGCTCCCTCTGTAGATATAAAAGGCTAATTCTAAGGTAACAAATATACAATGGTTCTTACTTTGAAGTGATCATAAACCAATGAAAACATAATTATGAATATTATACTGTATTTGATTTCCACCCAGAAATCCCCCTAAATCCCTCTCTGAGGGCTGATTGATAAGTTCATGGCCTAAGGTAGAAGGACAGCTCGCGCTCCATGCACTTTCAGCTCTTTGAGTGATTATGCAGAAAATGTGAAATGTATGACTTTTGTGGTATTTCTGATTCAGGTAATTGAAAATTACAAGTCAGCACTGTCATCCACCCTATTCACCTGACTTGACACCCTCAGACTACTAACCACAAGATGAAGGAGCTCAGTTGTCACCATTTTGACAATGATGATGACATTATTGCTTCATTAGATGTCAGAACGCTATTTACTATGTAAAGATATAATGGAGTAAAGACGCAGAGTGACTTCACACTCCCTGTCTGTGTGTTACAGATAAACTTGCCATGCCTTGCCTACTATTATTGAGCTGTTATTTGTTTTGGATAGCTGGTCTGGCCGCGTGTGCATGTTAGTGCATGTGAGCCCCTCCCTTCGGAACCATTGGACCACCCCGTTTATAGACACAGCAAGCAGGATTGCTTGTGTTCTTGTGCCTCTTGCTCTCAACTCTGCAAGTTACTGAAGCAAATAATAGCCATGGTTTACATCCTCTTGCTTGCCTAATGTATTTACATCATCATTTGACATGGTCCACAAAAGGGCACCTTTATTCCATTATCTCCTGTGTTGATGGGATGCTTCCTCTGTGCCTGGCAGAGGTATAGAGGGTGGGGCGTGTGGGGGCGAAGGGAGAGGGGAAGTGTGGCAGACAATGCCAGGGTTTTTTTTTGGTCTACCATGCTGGTGCTGAACTGTGACAACTACTGGTGCTCAATTTGGCATTTGGGACCTTTAACGGTTACACTTTCCAGGCTAAAATGGCACATTGGACAGAAAGGTTCTTCTCACCAGGGTCGAAGAGCTCAGGGTTTTTCCATTCCTTCTCATCATGGTGCAGAGACCACAGGTTGATGATGACTCGAGTTCCTTTCCTCACTGTGAAATCTCCAATGCTACAGAGAAGTATAGAGATGAAAAGGGGAGGTTATGAGAACAGTGTTCTCTCATGTTTAATGATTATTATTTATTGATATTCAATTCTTCTCTGTGCATGAAACAAATATTCCAAACATGGTGGACTAGGTGGATGGTAGGGAATGGTTCTGACTGCGTGTCACGGCAGTGTTGAGTGTACCTGGTGTCACTGAGGGCCACATGGGGGATTAGCAGAGGGGCCACAGGGCGGATCCTTAACACCTCCCTGATGGTGGCCTCCAGGTAGGGCAGTCTACCTCTGTCACTGAGCTGGGGGGACCGGTCCTCCCCCACCTTACTGTCCAACTCCTCCTGGATACGCCTCTGCATCTGAACACACACAAACACAAGCAGACATATCTATATTGAGCAATTCAGAGAATACACTTTAATTTAATTTGCATGTGTTTTTGTCTTTTCCATCAGAATTTTTATTTTTATTTTTTAGTGATTTCAGTTACTGGGGCTTGAAAATCCAAATGTGACAATAATAAGAGAAGCAGCCACAACTGCTGAGACGTCTGTCAATCAAGCTGACATGGTTGAAACAATACAGCTCTCTCAGTCTTACTATTTTATCAATGGAACAATTACTTTAGACATACATGAGGAGAACTGTCATTAACTACAGAGAGTGGCCCCAGATTCTGGCACCCCCATGGACAAAAGCGGTATGAAGATCTGTAATAAAGAACTTGATTTGTTTAGTGGGTCCTTTGTTAAAAATTCAGTGGAATCAGAGTAGCCTCTAGTCATCCCTTACCTGTGGGTTGTGGATGAGGTAGATGATGGCCCATTTGAGCACAGTGGTGGTTGTTTCCACACCAGCTCCAAAGATATCTCCTACAGTCATTAGGACGTGGTCGTCACTGAGGCCCACGGACTCTGCACTGATCTCTGCTGTGTTGTTGTTCTCAGCGCTGCGCTTGGCACTCAGCAGAGCATCCAGCAGGTCTCTCTGCACATGGTCACTGTAGTCTGCCTGGGGGGAGTGGTGTGTTAGTGCGGTGGTGTGATCGTGATGCCCAATACTGTCTTGTGTACAATACTGTATTTATTTATTTTTTTGTTTAATGTATCGTTATGGAGTAAATGTTGATTGCATGGCTATAAAATAATGTCACCATCTCCATTTTGACTGGTTCCCTAGAAACCTGACTTTCCAGGTACTATTTTGTCTGCCACCAGACATGAAATCTCCTAGGAAAAAATTGCTGACTGGCAGTCCAGTTATACTGGTGGTCAAGCGAGCTAGAGAGTGAATGAAGAGAGGGAGCGGCGTTAGGGAGAACAAAGCAGTGAATCAAAGACATAAAATGTAATTTTCTGATTGTTTCACGGAAGTTGCATTCTTAAGCACAAATAAACACACCCACACCTAAGCACAACCCGCCGGATTTTGTGTGTGAATGCAGCCGAGGTGCATGCTTCATCTTGCCTGCTGTTTGCCTCTCTTTTCTGTGTGTGTGTAGCTCAGCCCGACCCTCAGTCAAACAGACTCACAGACCTGACGCTCTTTATGTCAGACTAAGTGCAGAGGAGAGAGACAAGACGGTGAAATAACCTGGTCGCTGCGTTTTTCATATCCTGAAATTTTCATATCCTGCATGCTGTAATTGGCTGGGGCTACACGCCACTGGCCAAAGGTTGACACACAGAAACTTCCCAAACATGGTCATAAGTGATGATTGAGAGGAATTACTTTTGTGTGAGTCTATAGTTTGTTGTTGTTGTTGCTGCTGTTTTTTTAGGAGAATCCTGCATATTAGGCTTATGCCTTTAAGTTTGGAACCAGTTGATGACATACAGTAGCAGTGACATAGCTGGGTTGATCTCATAAGCTGCTGTTCATTTTCAGAGAAATTACCTTGAAAGCTGCTAAAATCTTATTTACAAACTGGCAAAGACCCATTTAAACACCAGTAAATATTGCTTTCTTATTGGGAACCTTATCCAACATATTTGTTGAATTGAATGCCTGTCTGACATTTACACAACACCAAAAGGCATGTTTGTCTTTTTTGCATGTTCAAATAACCTTTGGCCTAACTCAGGTAAAACAAGATTCCAAAAATATTAAAGGTCCAAATTTGTAAGAAGTCCTGATTCGTCAAATACTGACACTTTGGGGTTGAGGCTGACCTAACCTACACTCCTGAAGCGTAACTATTTGACGAGTTGGAAAACTCGAAGCGCCAGTATTTGACGAGTTGTGAATGTCTCACGAGTTGTGAGACTCAAAAATCTATTTCTCACAAATTGGTCCTTTAAATTGAATGAATTGAAAATGTGCCAGTTTCCTTATAATTGGTGACCAATTTCCTTCCTTAGAGATTAAAGTCACAGCTTTGTGGGCAAGTGTGGCTACCAGCTATAGTATATCACCCTTAAACTTTAACCATCTTTACCTCGATAGTGACAGCACAGAGCATATAAAGAGCCAGAAGCCAACTGTACCTTGTGTTTATCATATTCCTTCTGTAGAAGTTTGTCTCTGATCGAAACACACTCTTTTAGAAGACACAGGTCTGCATTGGGAAAAATCTGTGACAAAGAGACAGATGTCACTGCTTTTTATATACAGTGTGACAATAATTACTGTATTATAATTTGCAAACATTTTAATATAATTATGACTATATGTTGTAATTCTCAATCTCCTCTTTCATTTACCCATTCTTCTAGGATATGTGGGTTAAGGATGGTCAGATTAAGCTTAAATATCACCCTTGTTTCAGCATTGAAGTTTGTTTTTTTTCCCCAAGAAATGTCTAAATCCAATGAAATCAGTATAACTGCTGCAAAGACACTAGATGCTGCATTTTACTCAGCAGCAGGTCTTCCAGCACAAAAGTTGCATAACACAAGATGCTTTTGTAATACATATCTAATGGGATTTATGGGAAAAAGGTTCTTTTAGCCTTTAAATAGCTAATAACTATTTTGACTAGTACACTCTCCTGTGTGTTCCTCTTCTTCTACGTTCAGAGTGATCATGTGGTCTACCTGTAACCAGGGGAAGATGTCCACCAGGCTGTCCTTTGCCACAGTGTCTACAATGCCCTGGCTGTAGTGCAGCATGGCCTCAAACTCTGGGTCTCCTCTGCAGTAGGAGGAGTTAAAGCAGAGTGAGCAGATGACGTTGGTAATGGCCCGAGTCAGCTCAGGAGAAAGATCCAGGGCCAGTCCAGCAGCAGCTGCCTCAGACAGGACGGAGCACAGAGACTGAGCCTCTGCACAGACTGAGCATGACACAGGCGAGAGACCATCTTACTGACATGTTAACATTGCTCACTTTTTAAAAATGTTACTGAAATGTATTTTTTACTTTACATTATGTTTGTATCAAAGCCTGATATATCTTATTGTCTTTGTCATACTATATGCGTCTACTAAAAACACATCAGTAAGCCTCCCTGTTGCACTGGGTGATATGTTCTTTCATTACCATGAAAACACGCACTGTAGTTTATTTTGACTCAACCCCACATACAAAGTCCTGCTGCCCCAAATACAGTGCGCACTAGAGTACCAGATGTGTATTGTTCCGCCACTGAAAATAGTCCAAAACTACAGTTTCTAGCTGTTTTACTTAATTACTAAGCCTTTAAAAAAATTTAAAAAATAAATAACAACTACATATATGGGAGGTGTTTTGAAAAAGTTTACATCTGTATAACCAATGACGTGGGGACAGGGTAAGGGAAGTCAGAACCTGACCGGAAACATCACAAACTGCATGGTTCATGCACAGCCCAGGACAGGAAGCCTCTAAAGCAGGACTTTTTTCTTTATGGTAGCAAGTGGGGATGTAACGATACACCAAATTTTGCGATATCGCAGTAAAAAGAAAGTGCTGCGATACCGTTGTCGGACTGTGATGATATCTACCAACATATCATGTGGTTATTTTGCTCATGAAAATTTCATGGATCTACCAAGGGTCCTGTCTGCTTCACCGAGTGCCCAAAGACACTGCAGCTGTGACAGCCAGGCGGTGTGTTTACCAGGGGGGAAACTACAGCTCACCCTCGGCTGCATTAGCTCTGCCACTGGCTGTTTGTTTATACAAACCAACCGTGAGAAAAACACAACGCCATTAACACCGACAACCTATGGACATACACCTCAGAAATAGTAACATGTCAGTGACGATGACATAGATTTTTTGAGGCCCTGGTCATCCACTGGACAACAAGAGGGCGGGAGATCAGTGGGACCTGCGCCCAAGTGCCTGTTCTCGGTGGCCTCCCTGTCATACTGTGCCTTGGTAGTCCCGCAGTACAACCAGAGGGAAGAAGGGATTGTTACTGGCTGCTGTATTGTTTTGCAATTGTACATAGTCCAGTGGCTACTTTTAACACATTTGTAGGTCATTGCTGGCTACTTTTATTTTACTAAAGAAGGAAAGCAGAAGGACCTCAAGTGAAAAGTAAAGACAAATTGTATATGAATATGTAATTTATTACGTTGTTCAAGTAGTTCTTTTCTTTCTTCTTTTTAATATCTTGGTGCAGAAATGTAAGAAACATATACCTCAGAACCTGGACTAGTAAACCAAAACTATCTGCATGGGTAATACCACTGAAGAGCAAGCTAACTCTAGTGCGAGGTGTCAGGGCTGCAACCCAAAAAGTGCACACAGTTCATAACCCTCATGTTGAATCAGAGGAATGATATAGAAGGAGTGTAGAGTGAACTATACTCACTGATCTTCTCGATGGAGACAGAGCCCTCCCCAAACATGCACAGTGCTCCATGGACTATTTTTCGGTGGAATCTCCAGGTAGGACTGTAGTCTCCAAATGCGATGTCTTTCCCATCTCTAGTGAGAACATCCGTGGTTACCTTCATCACATACAGGACAGGGATGGAAAAGAAGAAAACATAACTGACAACTGCTGCTAAGAAGATGTAGTAGCTGACAATGAAGAAGAGATATACCCACTGTTCTGGGCCTTCCTGCAAATATCTTTCCCTTCTTCAGCAGGACTTCTTTGGCGTGTGTGTGCTGGTTGACGATGATGACACAGTGGGAACCCATCATCAGAGAGTATGTCTGTCCATATTTCTTCTGCAGTTCTTTGAAAAGCACATGAGGAGGGTGGGGGCTCCGCAGACTCAGCAAACTGCCAATCACGGGTAGTGATGGGAGACGTGGAGGCTCCTGAGGGCCACGTGCAGACATCCTGAGCTTCAACTGCAAAGCTAACAAAGCCAGGACAATGGTCAAAAACATACACACACACAGAAACAAAGCCATATCTGTAGAGGAGGGCCCTGACAGAGGGGTCTGGTTCAGCAGAGGCCAAGCATCACAGAGGGGAGCTAAGCAGGAAGGCTGTGGGCTGCTGCAGAGCCACGCTTTTATGCACCTCCTTCAATGTCAAGTCCTTCACTGTGAATATTTAAGGCTGGGCCAATTCAAACAAGATAAGACCACACTCGATTCAGCATATCCTTGCAGAAAACCATGATGAAATATATCCACTCAACATAGACACTGGTAAAGTTAAGTTAGCAATAGTGGGAAGTGCATTACTGTATTGAAATAGAGTTTTAAGATATTTGTTCTAGTTGAGTATTATATTTTCTGCTCCAAACTCCCACAGCTGTTGTCAGTGCTTACTCAGCAGACGCATATTTTAAAGGCAAATATGGTGGTACATTATAAAATATGATACATTGATAGACATTAAAGGACCAGTATGTAGGATTTAGTGGCAGGATGAGGTTGCAGATTGCAACCGACTGAATAACCCTCCCCTCACCCTTCCCCATCAAGTATGGAGAACCTGTGGTGGCTGCTAAAATCTGCCTCTGCTCACCACTCTGGGTTACTATAGAAACATGACGCTGCAACATGGCACACTCTGTGGAAGAGAACCCACTCCCTCTGGAGATCTAAAAGGCTCATTCAAAGGTTACAACACTACAAACAATTCTTAGTTTCGGGGTGCCACAGTAGTCCAGAGTAGAGTGGCAGAGTGTGCGCCCCATGTACAGAGGCCGTGCCTTCACTATACAGAGGCCGTGCAGAGAATGCAACTGTTGTGTTGCACACAGAGTTTATAGCTATTGCTAATGTTCAACTCTCGTCCCTAGTTGGGCTTTTACATGTACAACATTATTAAAACATACAGCTTTCAATGGTCAGTATCATAAAATACACATACTCCAACACACATACCACACTTACACACATCACATTTCATCAATACACATATACCCTACATCAAAGTACAATAAGCTAAATATTGGTTTGCTTTTAGCCAGCACTTAACCTTTGATGTAAAATATTTTATATCTGAAATTAGTTTGATTTCAGTTGCTAAAGTGTTCTAGGATTAACAGCCTTTTATGGAGAAAGCTGATTGTCCAAATTTAGATCTATGATGTGGTATTTTACAGTTGCCGTTCACCTAGTTACTCGGTTACTGTCTTGTTTTTGGATACATCCAGAAAGAGGCTCTGGGGCTAGACTATTAATACATTTAAAAAAAATGTATTTGAGAAAACAGAAAAGAGTAAAGCTCTCTAAGCCAAATAGATTGTATCTTTATAATATCTGGCAATGATGCCAGTGGACAGGCTTTTTATCTATTATTGTGCCTGATTAAATAAAGATGAGATGTGTCTCATTGTGGACGGTGTTGCTTGATCCCATACTGTCATGCAATCTGAAAAATTAGAAAAAAATTATTGGGTGCATGAATAACTGGGTTGCCTGAGTAGGTATGTAGTGTCTGATTAATTTGAAACAATAAAGGTTGGTCTTTGCTGTCTATCAAATTTAAGCTGTGGGTCTAAGATTATTCCTACAAACTTAAAATCATTGACCTTCTGTATTTCTTCATTTTGTGGCTGGATTTTAAAATCTTCAGGTGAGCTCTGTTTTCTAATGGAGAAACACACTTGTTTCAAATTCAGTACAGTATGATGTGTTGCAGCCACTGATGGACCAGGTATGCAGTTAGGATCTCTGCTGCCTTGCTTGGTGACATAGCTGATGCACTTATGACCGCCTCATCAGCATAAAGTTGTAGGCAGGTCATTATCCTTGCAAAGAATGTGCGGGAATTAAGCAGGTGGTGTTTAAACCCGAAGTGAGCTGGACTAAATGTATTGTTTAAGCCTGAAATGAATGTGGATTGATCAGAAGTTGCTATATTTCTTATTTTTTAGAAAACTTTTTACAGAATGACCTCTGAATTGAGCTTCAGATCAATGTTCCTGATCACAAGAGTGAGAGAACTACACTATTTACAGTATTTTTTAGGCAGTTTTTTTATAAACTTGACTAAATAAACTTCAGTCACATCCCCTATGAGGATTTTCATTTATCACAAGTATTGAATGGCCATTTACTTGTATGACACACAAACTTGTAAAAAGTATATTATCTGTACCGAATACCTGTTTCAGCCAAGTACTTGCTCAACTCTAGAGATTATAAAGCAATGAAAACTTATCTATGTGATCTAATCCTACACAGTGGTCCTGTAAACTACCCACCAGTATATAAAGAGGAGTTGCAATTTGCTCTATCCCGAACAGATACTTACAATACAACACAGTGTGATATAATATAATAGTTTTGAAAGCTAATTAATTACAATTTACTTACAATAACTGAAAACAATTTCAGGACTTTTACTTGTGGCAGAGTATTTGTACTACTTTACTTTCTTTTGAAGAATCTGAATGTCGTTCACCACTGATGGTGAGTTCTACTGTATGTACTGTTAACTTCTTTTGTTAGCCTATTTGTTCTATTGTTTTCATATAATCTATTTTAGCACAATGTAAGCACAAAATAGCGCGCATAACTGGAAAGTCATGCGCGTCGTGAAAGTCAATTCATTTGTTTTTTGAAGGACTGTGAATTATGTAGTGAGACGACTTCGTGTTATCTGTCTAGTGGACGCGTTGTTGTCTGTTTTGGCCCTGCCCAGCCACCGTCGCTAGCCAACACAGAAAATGGCGTCAGCTGAGTCCCAACCGCGCTTCGGCCAGTCTGTCAAAGGTTTATTATCCGATAAAGTGGGCTCCTGTAGCGGGGATGTGATTGCACTGACCCGCCAAGTGCTGAAGGGATCCCGCAGTCAGGAGGTAAAACGACACGAGTGGTTTAATCAAGAGATCATAGCTGTTACTAACAGCTCCATCAAAATATGCTAGCCAGCTAACACAGAGAACAAACGGAAACACTATCCGACCCCTAGTTTTGTTTTCAAAATAAACGCATTCCGACTGCAATGAAACTAAAAATTAACGTTTGCATAACATTTGTAATGAGTAAGGACCAACTCGAAATCAATGCTAAAGATGAAGTAGCAATCTAATGACATTAATATTTCCGCTTCATAGACATGAACTGTCCAGTTGAAACACCTGAGCCAGTTGCATTAGCTGATTACGTGATTAGTTGCTGTTGTATGAGGGGGACTCTGCCAGGACTGGGAGCACCCGGGGAGCGTTGTGTCCTTTTTCCACCAGCACTTTTGGCCGATGTGCTTTTCCATCACCAGTCATACTGTGCCGAGCCGCGCCAGCGATGGACCTGCTCTCGACTAGGACCAAGCTGGCCCACCCCGCCCCCAAGCGGGTCGTGGTGACAAGTTAGAACTGCGGCCAGCCCACAACAAGCACCCGTTCCCCCCTAAAATCCATACTCAACTCATGTCTGTGCAGGAAACCTGAGAGAAAGACGTTTTTAAAAGTCTCCGTGTTCAGCTCTCAGTACTTTTGTAGCTTCTAACTGAATCTCTTTAGAAGCAGGTCGTCCAGTTTTGATGGAAATGCAAATCCCGGCCGCAGCGACTCAAACCGAGTAGAGCCAGGCCGCAGATGTGATGGACAGACAGCATTGGTGTTGTTTACTATTGGACTGTCACCTCTAAAGGTCGCAGCTGGTTAGCATGCTAACCTCAGTAAATACCTCTGCAACTAGTACATACATATGTCTTTGACATAACGACAAAATGGCTATTTCTTCACATTCTGTTGAAAATTTGAGTTCATTTTTGAATGTTTTAAACCAAAATTCTTCCATGTGGCACCTTTAAACACCATGTTGTTACTACTGTTTCATGTGTCTTCCAGCTTCTTGGTCAAGCAGCAAGAAATATGGTTATTCAGGAGGATGCCATCTTGCACTCTGAAGATGTGAGTAATATCAAAATATACAGTCAGTGAATACACAGCCAGTTACATGCCACAGGAGGATTAACAGTGGAAACACTATTCAGTGCTGAGGAGGACAATGGCACCACAGACTACAGCCTTAAAAACAAGAGTTTACACTCCATCATACTAATCTAGTTATAATTAACTAATAAATATATAAATAACTAATCTAGTCTAGTATGTGATTGTGACCACTAAACGATGTAATAGGAGGTTAATTTGTTTGTGTCCAAGAGATTTAACATTATCATCTGTCTTCCAGAGTCTGAGGAAAATGTCTATTATCACCACACATTTACAGTACCAGTGAGTATCAATCATGTTTATTAGTACAAATGCGTGAAACTTGTTCACTCTTGTTCAAACTGAAAATAAATATTGAAACACTCTCTGTCTGTCTGACGCTTAGGCAGGAGGCCATCCAGAAAAAGTAAGTCTAAATTCTTTATCCTGTTTATACTTCAGTCAGAAACAGCTGACATCACTGTTCCACAGCAAGTCATAACACAGAGTGATGGTGTGCACTGACTCCTCATTTCCATCCTCAAGTGTGGAGCACTCTAAAAACCTGCAGGACCAGCTGAGACACCTGCTCAAGTGAGGGAAGAGCAGGGGATGTCAAACCACCAACCTCAGGAGGCTCCTGTGTTAACGGACACTGTCTCAACAGGATGTTAAGCGTCTGTAGTGTTTTACTTTGGGCCAAATGAATAATCTGCCATATTTCGACGTCATCACACAATGCTGGCCGCGAAAGTTGGGACCGTCATCAGTTCATGTTTTGGAAGTGATGTTCTGCTCTGTTTCAAACACAGTGCCTGTGTTGAATACTTGCACTGCAAAGCAAGGAGCATGGGAAGTTTTTTCTTGAGTTATGTAAAATGTTTTGATCAACTGTATTGCATTAATTTATTAAATACCTTGTTTCATCTTGACTCCTCATAATGTCCCACTGTGAGTCAAATCAAACAGCACACAACTGTGTGAGTGGAAAAATGGCATAGAATGTGTATGAGAATGAAATCTAAATCTAGTGCTGGGCAATTGGCCTTAAAATAATATTTTTAGGGCCATATTTAGACCTATAATATCAATATGTATTGCTCAGCCCTAGCGTGTACCAGAGCAGAATTGGAGTCCAGCACTCTTAATGACTGGATCAGGTTAAGATTGCAACTCTTGGCTGCATCAAAAGCTTGGATGTGACAGGTCCATACATTTCTAAGTGCAAGGGTCCTAAAAATAGAAAGTCTTCTGACAATTGTTGGGATTTCATTGTGTATATATTCATTTTTGGCACTATTAAATGAGGAGGGATTTCATTTCCACTGATTAAGTAAAAAAAAAAGATGAATCGGGGAAACATTTTTGCAGGGACAGAGAGTCCGTAGTCCTTATGGTTCAAGGATGGAGCTCCTGGCAGTGTACACAGTGTAGGAGAGCCTAGAGCCTCTCAGCCTGCCCAAATGTACAAATGCATGTCAAACTACTGTCGGACTTAATCCCTATTTAGTGGTGTCAGCTCTGTACATTGCACTTGTACTTCTTAGAAATCTAGTTTAATTTGCATCAAAAAAGACTGCTGCTTTAACACCAACAGTTTCAGTGTTGACTGCTTTAATTATTGTGTCAGAACGACTGTGAGGACAAGAAACAAAGATGTGTTAGCAGTGTGCCATCTAAAAATGAAATGAGGCCCCACCTACATAGCAGCAGCAGCTTGGACTTTTAAAAATGTATTATTTATTATATTTAAAAGTCCAGTGTGAAGGATTTAGGAGGCTCTATCAGCATAAATGGAATATAATATTCAGTATTATGAATAATAATGTGTGTGCTAAATCCTACACACTGGCCCTTTAAGTTATTAAATAATTTTATATATATATATATATATATATATATATATACACATATATAAAATGTAAAGAATATTTTTTCATTAAGCTGAAGAATTGTAGCGACGAGCCTTCCTGCATCAGCAGCTCAGACTCAGGATAAGAAGCAAAGGGACAAACTTATCAGCAGTGTGAAGGCCAAACAGCTGCTTGACCCTGACAGTGTCCCTGAGTCTTGTTACCTCATGCTGGCTGGTTCCACAGCAGGATTTACAGAGTCTGCTGCTGATGAGCCAGCTAAGAGTGCAAAACTGGACACATACGGGGAACATACTGGCCTTCCATGACAACTCAGCCAGTCAGCAGGACCATGTCTGTAGTCATAGAGATTAACAATGAAACCGCTTCAGGATGCTGTATTTGTTGTAGATCAGACAGAAACACTGAATGCATTAGCTTAAAGGACCATGCCAGTTTTTTAAAAATATTTGATCAATTATTTATAGATAGCATACCATATACCTCCATATACCTAACAGTTTCTGTTACTACGATCAGTGGAATGATCCAAGCCACAGTTAAACCATTAACATTGTCTTTGGACAAACATTCTTCTGATCTTGGGAACAGCTGACAAAGCAATATCACCACAGGGTACTTTTAGAAGCTTTTCTGGAGCTTTTGATAATATCACATAGTGACCTCTCATCCAGGTTGGCTTAAATTGGAAATCATGGCAAAATGGTAGAATCTGTGGGAAAGGCCTGCTCCCTCTGTAGATATAAAAGGCTCATTCTAAGGTAATGAAAACATTATTTTTATATTTCTGCCAATAGAGATGCTAAAAAAACATTAATGCACTGCATTTAGTAATTCTCCTTTGTGACCCTGTAAATTTGAAACATTACAACTATTGAACATTAGTGAAACATTTCCACCTGGAAGGTTGTCTCTTTCACCAATTAGTTTTTGGTGTTCATGTTAGATCAACCTAATGAGTCCCCATTTTTAGAGGTCCCATCCAGTCTTTAATGTTAGTGGAAAATTTAGTTACAATACATTGCAAGTGTCATGTCTGTGAGAAAAACATTGTTGCCGTTATTTTACAGTGAAGTTGTTATATCACATTTTTCTTGATTTCTAATGACTAAAATACACTGCTAAAAAAAACACTTAATCATCACAGCATAGCACCAAGTCAGTTAAAGTTCAGGGATATCAATCTGTCCATTTAGGAAGCACAAGTGACTGTAAATCAATTTCACCTGCTTTGGTGCAAATGAAAGTGACAACAGGTGCAATGGAGAGGCAAAACCAAGACAACCCCCTGGAAAGGGAATGGTTTTGCCTGTATTCACAGCCCAGCACCGTGCAGCTCAATTGGCATTCGCAAGAACACCAGGACCGGCAGGTTCGCCAGTGGTGCCCTGTTCTCTTCACAGATGAGAGTAGGTTCACACTGTGTCAGACACAGAGCTGAGGGGAGTTACAGTAATTTTCAGCCCCTTTCTCAAACCTTGAGTCTAAATAATATTCTTCCCCTACGACAGCACGTCGTCTTATCAGATCCCTGAGGTCTGCGAGGATACAGGTCCAGGGACAGCATCTCATCTTGGAACACCTCACATCTGCCTTTCACAACTTCTCCGCAGGACTTCAAGACTAAACACTATTTTTGTACTGACTGGTCAGGCTAATAGTTAGTTTGTCTTTTATCTATATGCATAAGCAGCATTATAAGATTAAACTCTGAAAACTGTTTTTTCCTATTTTAGTCCGTACATTTGCTGATACTTATCCCAGCATCCACTAAGACACCATTTCATGTAACTTTCCAAATAAAAAATGTGTACAGACAGGTGACAAATACAAAGTAACCATATTGAGTGTGAGTAAGGTGTAGTTTTAGCACAAGCCATCACAACAGCTTCAGTGTTCTTTGTCATGGATTCTCTGAGTGTAAAACTGTAATGGAGGGATGGACAGCATTCTTTCAAAAGATAATTCCTCATTTAGTGTTTTGATGAAGGTGGTAAGGAATGCTGTCATAATTCCCATAGTTCAGTTGGATTGGAATCTGGTGACTGTGACGGTTATAGCATCATTTTCATACTCAAACCAGCCCTTGTTCTGTATAGCATCTGTATTACAACCCCTGGCGAAAATGATGGAATCACCACTCTTGGAGGATGCTCATTCAATTGTTTTATTTTGTAGAAAAAAAAAAGCAAATCACAGACATGCCACAAAACTATTTTTATTCAAAATGCCAACATTTAAAAAAACAAAGAAAGAAAATTGTTGTAGTCAGTCACAATTCCTTTTTTTAGATCAAGCAGAGGAAAAAAATATGGAATCACTCAATTCTGAGGAAAATATGATGGAATCATGAAAAAACACTACACCATTAGTACTTTGTTGCACCACCTCTGGCTCTTATACCAGCTTGAATTCTCTGAGGCATGGTCCTAACTATTGAAAAACAGTATTCTTCATCAATCCGGCTCCAACTTTCTCTTATTGCTGTTACCAGATCAGCTTTGCAGGTTGGAGCCTTGTCATGGACCATTTTCTTCAATTTCCACCATAGATTTTCAATTGGATTGAGATCGGGACTATTTGCAGGCCATGCCATTGACATTATATGTCTTTCTTGAATGAAATTTTTTACGGCTTTTGCCCTATGGCAAGATGCATTGTCATCTTGAAAAATGATGTCATCATCACCAAACATCCTTTCAACTGATGGAATAAGAAAAGATGTCTTACAGTTCGGTCACAGACATTGGCTCCAGTTTCTGCCCATTTGTTCCTCTTTTGTTGTGCATTTCCTGTTTTCAAGACATATTGCTTTCAGTTTTCTATCTTGACGCTTTGATGTCTTCCTTGGTCTACCAGTATGCTTCCCTTGGTCCAGATTTAGACACAGCTGACTGGGAACAACCAACATCTTTTGCAACATTCCGTGATGATTTACCTTCTTGAAGGTTTATAATCCTCTCCTTTGTTCAACTGACATCTCTCGTGTTGGAGCCATGATTCATGTCAATCTGCTTGGTGCAACAGCTCTCCAATGTGTGAGCACTCTTTTTTAACTGCAGACTAATTAGCAGATTTAATCTGATGCAGGCATTTGTTTTAGAACTGCAAATTACAGAGTGATTCCATCATATTTTCCTCAGCTTGATCTAAAAAAAGTAATTGTGACTGACTACAACAATTTTCTCTTTCTTTTTTTTAAAAAAATGTTTCTTAAAGCCAGAAGGTTGGCATTTTGAATAAAAATAGTTTTGTGGCATGTCTGTGATTTGCTTTTTTTTCTACAAAATTAAACAATTGAATGAGCATCCTCCAAGAGTGGTGATTCCATCATTTTTGCCAGGGGTTGTAGTTGTTTCTACACTCATTCATGTTTTGCCCGAGAAAGAGAATTGTTACTCTTGAATTTTACAAAATGCTCTTTTTCACTGGAACACAAAGAAAAATCCATGCACCTCCTATGCATTGAGTAGGAACAGAAATTTCAAGAGACAGAGATCTTAAATCCTAGACAAGCAAAACCAAACATATCTGCATGGACAGATATCACTAGAAGTAAGTGAAAATTCTTGTTCCTTCTCCTTAGATTTGGGTATGCTGAGCTCTGAATCCACATTGTGTGCAGTCCAAAGTGATGAACACTAAATGAACATTTCTGTAGCAAAAACACAAGTGTATACAACAATATGCATAAAACCAGAGCAAAGGGGACTGACGTAGCCTGAATCCAGACATCTGAATCCACCCACTCCACCGAGGTCACTGATTCTGATAGTGGAAGCAGTGTAACAAGTTGACAAGTCTGTCTGGTAACAGGCAAGGACACAAAAAGTGTGCAACCACCATTTGTAATCAAAGGTTTCATGAGGACACTACCATTGAAATGTATTATCACAGCAGTTTAGTTGTTTCATGCTTTCAGCTCCCTCTGCTGGGATCTTGTTGTAATTGAGTTTACCACTGACAACATACAGTATTCCTTATTTCAAATCAGCAGACCGCTTGGCAGCATGTATGTGTCAATAACCACTAATGCAATCATAAATCCACACATGGTTCTTCCCTCATGGTTGGTTACTGTGAACTCCTCCTAGGCTAGATACTGGAGGAGATATGGTGACATTCATCAAAAACTGACAAAATGCTACTTTTACCTTTCCTTACCACTCTAATTTGCTTTTAAACCAACATCACCAGTGATTGGCAGGGAGGTATTGTGAAATCATCTGTCAGTTTTAGACCTGCATAAACAAAACCTTTGATCAGCTTTGGAGACAAGAGTGGAGTCCTGGGAACACTTGGTTTGATGCATGACAAAAACAGGATATGTGATATATAGCTTTTCAGTTTGATGTGAATGAGCGCAGTAAAAGAACACACAGCGAAGAGGAGATGTGTAAGTGGGTGACAGAAGACATGAACTCACAGCAGGCCTGATGTTAGCGGCAGCCTTGGGCTGAAAGACAATCCAGTTGGCATGAAAGCATGTCAAAAGTAATGACCCACAGGTGTAAATGGTGGAGAGAATACTGGAATTTTATAAAATCAAAACTCAGCTAAAATATCAAATCAGAAAGTTTATTACAAACATCAGCCATGACTCAAACCATCTCAACTTGCATAAACATTCTTCAAAACAAAGGCAATATTTCAAATAAAACAGCAAAGAAATGCAACTTCAACACATGCATTAACTATTGCTGCTAAAAATAAAAAAAAGAAACATTCATTTGGTTCCATTTACACTTGACTGTCTGATTACTAAAGTCTAAACTAGCTTTCAAAACCAACAGCATCAAACAATCAACTGTCCATTTGAGACCACACGTTATTAACAGTCCTTCTGACGACGAGCGTAAAAATATGTCTCTTCAGTCAAAACAGGATGAGGCAGCTTCAAAAATAGATTTGTTGCCTTCTGTATCAAGTTGTGTGAGGCTATACCACACAAACTGCAGAATCACACATACAGTGGAAAAAGGCCTGCTGTGAATCTGAGAGATTTTAAAGGGCCACAGTCTACCTCATCTGAGGATCAATACTTCTGCTAACATGTCCTCCTCACAGGTTCTTTAAATCAAGGCAGTAACATAAAAACATGATAAAAATCAAACAACCTTATGAGCACTAAAGTATAGTCAAATACACTACTGCATCCTCATTATGTTGACAGTATCTGTGGTGACATTCATGCATATGGCAACAAGCCACTTCGACTTCTCAAATTACAGTAACAGCATGTTTACAGCAGGCAGCACTGGTGACAGTACCGATCAGGTTTAAACTACAGTCAGAGAACAGCAGGACATTCACCTGTCTATGGGAGACCATTACTGCCGGCAAAAATATATACACAAAGCTGTCAAAATGACCAAGATACAATAACTCAATAATAATACTCAATTCAAACTTATGAGCCAGTATGCCAAATGTAGATATTAGGCAAAACAACATTTTGATTTGGCTGAAATTATGATACTTAGACAAACTTTTGAGTTAGGGAATCAAAATTTTGCTTTATCTTAGAATTATGACTAAATATTTAATAGCATTGTCAAGATACTAGAATTTTTTAACTTGAAAAATTTCAATGTTTGATACCACAGGGAAAAATTGACACATAACTTTGCCACAGGAGGAGGTGGGGCTATGTGGGCACTGTTCATCAACTTGCTGTTGGAAAGGAAAAAACGCAGTTGGTAACAGTGTATCAACGCTGCAAAATATGAGTACAAAAAAATTTCTCAATAATGACAATAAGTCAAAAGTTTGATGAACTGACTAAATTAACTTTTAATTCAAACCTACGACATAGTTGAAAAATATGAAAATGATAGGAGATAGTAAGTCTAAATTTTGACTTGCATAATGATCTAAGTCAAAAATTTGATTTCTCATAATGTTGTCTTTGAAATCTGAAAAATATTTCATATTCTGACTTTTAAAGTCAAAAGTTGACTTGGTATTTTATAATTTTAACTTTTCTAGCTACCAAAGCATTATTTTAATCTTAAATAATCTTTTTTTCCAGGCAGAAATGGGCTTCCATACTTTCACCTTTCATTCTTCAGATGAAAAAAATTCAACACGTTCAAAATCTATTTTTAACAAGAATTCTCATTCATACTCACTCTATCAACTCAATGCGAGATGAATAAAGCAGTGACTGTTTCACAGTTCACTGTGCAGGTTGTGATATCTCCATTAGTTTTGCAGTCATTTTAAAAACACATAATGTAACAGTAAGGACTTAGAGTGATAACCTTGGCCCCATAGTTGCTGGGATTCTGTAGGATATGGGAAATATGGTTCTGTTATAACACAGTGAAGGAATTAAATAAGTAAATTAATTTTCTCTGAGCTGTTAGCATGTGATATGATGTTAGCAATTTCCTATTAATGTCACCTCACCACAGCAGCATTATGAACTGTGTGGTACAAAGAAACATTTCTGTTGTAGAGCTGTTGTATGACTGAGTCTAGTTTCATCAGCTGTGTATAAAACCACAGTTCAATTCTCTTCAGGAAAAAGTTCATTCTCAGATGTGCTGTTATTAAAAAAAAATTTCCCCAAATTTCTTTTTAAAAAAAAGAAAAATCCCCAAAGAAGGGATGACAGCTTGCTGCTTTTCTACACTGAGGCAAGTCGATGTTAACACAAGCTGGTCCATACATCTTGCCGTGTTGCTGCACTGGAGGTAAAGAAACACTCATCTTGTGCCTGCAGACATTTACAGTGGAGGTTTTCAACACAAATCTAACCGTTTCTTCTGTTGAATTCTAGCTATGTTGAAAAACAAAATCACCTCAAAAATAATTTGGTCCCCAAAATGCCAAGTATGTGACTAATGTGGCCTTAGACGGCCACATTAGATGGCAATTTGGATTATTCAGATTATTCCCTTATATTGAACCTCTTGACCTAAGTTTTATGTATGTTTTAAAGTGAGAGGCGCAGGAGAAAGCAGCATGGCAGCAAACTGTTACACTACAAACTAATAAATGTATACTGGACTGATAACCTGAGGGCTCTCCATACAGAAGGAGAAAATTCCTTGTCAAACAAACCCAGCAGAGCTCAATGATCAAACAAAGAACAGGTGCTCTAACTGAGTAAAATAGATCTTCTCTTCCCTTGTCATTTTCAGTTCCACAATCCCACTGCCTGAATCTTATACTACTAACAGACATAGATCTAAACTCTCTCTAAAATTCTCTTTTACCCATAGACAGATACAGTTATCAGTTACTTGAATCAACAGTAGTCCATGTCAGTACAAGACCAGGTCAGCAAGCTGCTACAGCCCTTTAGTTATATTTTAAAAAAGAAGAAGAAAAAATCATCTTAAAACATAAAAACAGGATGTACTGGATGTGAGTCTCATCTGCATGCTGCTCTGCTCTTCTCCCTTCCATCTACTCTTCCTCCTCCTCTTCGTCATCATCCTCGTCATGGCAGTGGGTGATCTCCTGTGGAGCCTGAGGGAAGAAGTGGGGGGGCTGGATCTCGCTGATGGAGCGGGTCAGCTGGTGCCGCTTGCACTCCATCTCCTTGAGGTTGATGTCGTGGCGGTTTCTTGTGGCTAGCGGCGACTCTGTGTCAATGATGTTGACATGTGTGTGTTCCACCGTGGACTCATGAGGCATCTGGGAGGGAGATGTTTTAATGTAATGTCATTAATCAAAAAATATAGCTAGAGCAGATGACACACATTTGAGGCTGTATAAACTTTGCCCTGAGTGAGAAGTATGAGTGGATCTCACCAGTACATGTGCAGCTCGGAACAGATAGCTGAAGGGGTAGTAGAGCAGGTTGATAAAGGAGGCAGCATACAAGTCCGCGTAACGCATCACCTGGGATGCAAACAGTGTCTGTCGGGATCCGCTGCGAAACAGACTTCCCATCATGCCATAGCACATGTCCATGTCGTGGGTCACTTTCTGAAAAGGACAGAGACAATCATGACAACATTTCACTTGCTGAATCCTCAGTCTTGAGGATTTTAGCAGCCATGATTAGTCACTTTGGCAGCAGACCAAACATTCCTCATGTGAATGTTAAAAGCTCATCAATGTACATAGAAAATAATGAGAAAACATAACCAGAAACATTCATGTTTTTCATCATTGTTTATGATGTCATTCTAATACAAAACACAATAAAAAAATCTTAAATTTGAAAAAAATTATTAATCGGATTAAGCCATTAAATATATTAGTGTTAAAGGTGACAGAGTTTTTTTGTTATTCTGGTTATATAAATGTAATTAATGCAGCTGTTAAGTTGCTGCTAGACTGCTCTGCGAAAGTTGAGTGATTCTGGGGATGGACTTGTTATGGACAGAGATCAGAGATTCCCCAAGGTCCTGATGTGAACAGAGATTTCTCAAGATCTAGGTCACAGGTCATCAGGAGCTATTGGGTGCACCTGTGATGTTCTCCCTCAGCTGACTGCTCAGTTGGTTTTGTGTCTTCAGGGAGTCAACACCGTAAGTTGACTTTCTGTGTTGTCTATTTGAGGAAAATCTGAGTTGAGTGTGTTTGAGATTTTTTCTTTTGGCCAGTTTACATGCATTTTGTTTCCCCCCTGTTTAGTGACTACCACTTCACCTTTGGTTTTTGGGTCCAGTCCTTTCGTTCATCTATATTTTTGATAGAATCAGTAGGCGGCTGTGTGTTTTATTCCCAGACACAAAGGGACCAGTTTGCTTCAACCCGTTTTGTGATTTGATTTTCCTGCTTCCACTAAGGGTGCTATGACTGTAACCAATACGGGCATTATAATTTTGCTCAAGCTCGGATTCTTATCAAACATGTGAATTTATGGGCAGATTTGACTGTGAGTTACAATGTCTGGTTTTGAAGCGAATCATCGACCCGAGCTGCTTTTCAAGTTTTCATCATAAAATTGTTAAGATTGGCCTGTGAATATATTGAAGTCGATCAGGGAAAGCTGTAGGAGGAGTTCTTTAAATTCAAATCCCCATGTCCTCCATGTCTTCAATGGCTGACTCCCTGTTGGTTTGAGGTTGTGGCACCAAGAAACTTTTTTGTAGATGTAGGTTTGATAGATATTCTATGCACTAAATGTCATGCATGTAAGTCAAACTAGCCTCAGGGCTGTTGAAAGAAGTACAGAAAAATGTAATTTCCTGTTGCTACTAGGTGGCGCTATGACTGTTGCAGAATATTAGCATGCCAATGTCTTCAGGCTGGGACTCTTATCAAACATGTGAAGTTTGGCACAGATTTGACCATGTACAGTAGAGTTATAGCAATTTCATGTTTCTTTGTGAAACCTTTGCGACCTTTGTCACGCCACCATGTCGACACAGTTCAGCAAAAGCTCATATTGGTAACAATACAGCATCCTCACAGTCATAAGTGTTTACTCATTATGTTGGTGGCAGATTGGATCATGTGGCTCAGAGGATTACATCACTGTTTAAAATATGTCTTTTACTGCGGTCTGGGGTGCTATGATTGTTACTATTTGCATCTTAATGTGTTCACGGTGGGACTCTTGTCAAAAGTGTGAAGTTTGGAGCAGATCCAACGATGTACAGTGGCTTTAAAAAAAATTACATTGGCAGAAGAAAAATAATTAAAAATGAAAGCAGTGATGAACAAGCTCTTGTGCCCTGACGCATGCAGGACATATGTATATATATACATATATACATATATACATACATATATATATACACATATATACATATATATATATACATACATACATATACACACATATATACATATATACATACATATATATATACATATATACACACATATACATATATATATACACACACATACATATATATATACACACACATACATATATATATACACACACATATATATATATATACACACACATATACATATATATACACACACATATACATGTATATATATATATATATATATATATATATATATATATATATATATATATATATATATATGAGGGCCTGACGTCCTCTAGTGGGACCTGTGCTCACAGCCCAGCACCACGCAGCTCGATTGGCACTCACGAGAGAACACCAGAATTGGCACGTCTGCCATTGGCGCCCCGTTCTCTTCACAGATGAGAGTAAGTTCAACTGAGCACATGTTACAGGTGTGAAATAGTCTGGAAATGCCGTGGTGAACATTATGTTGCCTGTAACATCATCCAGCATGACCGGTTTGGCAATGATGGTCTGCGGAGGCATATCCTTGGAGGGTCGAACAGACCTCCATGTCATAGCCAATGGTACCCTGACTGCTGTTAGGTACCCCGATGAAATCCTGAGGGCGATTGTCGGACCTTACACTGGTGCAGCGGGCCCTGGGTTCCTCCTGGTGCAGGTTTATGCCTGACCTCATGTGGCCAGAGTGTGTAGATGATGAAGGAACTGATGTCATTGACTGGCCCTCTCGTTCCCCTGACCTAAATCCAATTGAGCAACTATGGGACGTTATGTATCGTGCGTCTGACGCTGCCAAGTACCACCACAGACTGTCCAGGAGCTCACTGATGCCCTGATCCAGGGAGAAGATCCCCCAGGACACCATCCACTGACTCATCAGGAGCATGCCTAGACTTTGTCGGGAGTGCATACAGGCACGCGGGGGTCGTACATACTACTGGGTCACATTATGAGCTGCTGTGATAAAATTCATGTAAGTTGGATCAGCCTGCAAATTCAACATTCTCAACCAACTGTATAGAAACAATCTCAATACCTCTTAACAACTGAACAGTCTTTCTTTCCCTCTTATGCCTCACTCCCCCACTTTCTCTTCTAGTGATGCTTCAGCTTTTCCTGCCAGGATTTTAAATCTGGGCTGCAATTGTGTTAGGGCCTGGAACAATATTTTGTTTTAATAATGTTCACAGTGGAGAAAGCTGTCTTTATTTTTGGTGCCCTAAATTTGGATTTGAGTGGGTAATTTTGCGTAAAAGTAGTGCTTCATCAAAATTTTGTTTCAGCTTCCCCCCACAGGCCAACTTCATTACCAGAGGGGTGAGCAATATGCTTGAAGCAGAGTTAAAGGAGGAGTTCACTAAACTCAGATTGTTTCAGGAAAATGCTTGAAATCAATGATGACTCCAGGATTGGACTGCTCGCTGATATTAAAAAGCCAGAAGAGGAAGACGAAGCAGTCCTTGGAGAGCAGCAAGAGGGCGACATTGAGAGGACTGTGAGTGAAACTGAAACAAAATTTGAAGAAGTAAGAGACATTGTCCAAAGAAAACTGTGGTCAAGATATGGTCAAAGTGAACTTGAAACTGCAATCTTGGAAGCAGAAAATGTCTGTGATCAAGCAAATAATGTACCTGGTGAAAGTACAAACTTAGAAGGCTATGAAGTGCACCTGACTCTCTTGGAGAAGAGGATAAATGAGGCCACCACAGTTATGTAAGCTTGGGAGCGATGGATCCCCATTATGTCAAAGGAAGAGTTACATGGCAGAGTCAAGGATCTGAAAACAGGCTTGAACTAAGGAAAGCTGAATTTGTCACTGCACGGAGGACTGTGTCGCAAGCTCTAGCTGCAGAAGCTTCAGGGGTTGGTGGAGGGAGAGCACTAACCACACAAGCCACACCAGCAACACAGATTGTGAGGATTAAGCCAACCACTCTACCTATCTTCATTGGCTGCAGAAGAGAATATTATAGATGGGGGAAGAACTGGGAGAGCCTGCAAAGACAGGGAGAGCCATCTGGGTCATCTGAAGTCAAGAAGATTCAGCTTCTGGATAGTATGGATGACAGGATTTCAAAGGATCTCAGGCTTTCAACCTACAGCACTGCAGAAGACATATTCAGAGTCATGGAAAACAGGTATGGAAACCTATCAACCATTGCCATAGAAATCCTTGAGGAACTTGAGAAGATACCACATCTGAAGGGAAACCAGCCAAGGAAAGTCATCAACCTCATACAGTCCATGGAGAAGGCCCTAGCAGATCCCACAGAGCCTGGAAACTCGGGTGCCATAAAGAACCCACTGGTAATCAAATCAATAGAAAGTAAGTTACCTGACTTTGTTAAAAGAGACTGGCTAAGGTTTATGGTTGATCCTAAAAATAATGTCACTTCAGACACCACTTTGACATGCTCTTGAAGTCCCTGAACAATCAAGAAGAAATCTATGAGAGACTGGAGCTTAAGATTGTGGAGGGGATAGAGAAATCAGACTGTCCAGAAAAGAAGTAGTAGAAGATATATGCTTCAACAAGAGTCACTAAGAAAGAAGAGCTGAAAGATGTGTGTGTTGTGTGCGGTGATGGAGGGAAGAATGACAAAATGTTCTTCTGTAGGAAGTTCAAAGGGCTGAAGCTACCTGGAAGAAAAAAAACTGCTTTGAAAAAGCTGGGAGCATGCAGAAAATGTCTTGGATGTCATGATGATGTTGGATACTGCAGAGACACTTTCCTATGCAGAAATATAGACTGTAGAATGGAAGAGGGCGGCCCAGACCACCATTATTTTCTCTGCCCAAAAGGAGAACTAAAAAAAGGTGATGAACAAAAGAGTGGAAAAGCCAGCAGAGCTAAAAACAAGCTAACAGAAGAACAAGAGGAGTTCTTGTCTGACCTTTCCCCAGACATGGCAGAGCAGTGCAGGAAGGCTTTCACCAACAAAACAACAGCAACAAGCAGGACAGGTAAAGACCAGTCTGAACTTTTTGAGAAAAATTGTGTGAACTTCCTGTCATCATGATGCTGGTGGAGGTCACTGCAAATGCAGGGCAGAAAATTGGGACCCTGATCAACCTTGCATCAGACACTAACTACATCACCCATAAGGCTGCTGCCAGGCTGAGGTTATGGAGTGAGAAAAATCAGCTTAGTTGTGTGTGGGGTTGGTGGAATGACCATGAAGGTGAACACTGAAAGATATGTTCTGCGAGTCAGAGTCAAGACTCCTAAAGAAACAGAGAGGGCTCATGAATTTGTCCGTTACGACCTGGATGAAATTGACAAAGTGCACAAAGAAGTTCTCAGAAGTTGCACAAATTCTTCTCAGAGGTCAAGCTTGAGGAATTGAAGAGACCAGGGGAAGTTGAGCTCCTCATTAGCCACCATGAGGGAAGACTCGCTCCACAAAGGATGAGAGTTGTTGGAGACCTTGTCTTGTGGGACAGTCCACTGGGAAAGACAGTGGGCGGGGCACAGCTCGACTTATTTGAGGAAGTAGAGGTGACAGCACACAAGTCCAAAACACACTTTGCTCACTCAATGAGAAAATCTATCAAGTATGAATAAGTTAGCAACGGGAGGATGGAGCTCAGGCCAAGTTTATAGTTGCCAGTAACTGTGAGTTTCTATAGTGGTGGAGATGGGATAGCATCACAGCTGCCTGCGAGCCGAGGTGTGGAGGAGGTCGTTGTGGAAAGTGCCAACCGGGAGGAAAAGAAATGACACTGGCAGAAGAGAGGGAGCTTGAAATCATAAAAGAAGGCCTCTCCTATGTCAGAGAGGATGCTCACACAGCTTCTCCACACTGGGATGCAAAATACCCACGGACTGTGGATCCCACCTCTCTCCCCAATAACAAAGTTGCAGTTCAGGCCACATTATTAAGGACAGAAAGGCAACTGAGTAGAGAGCCAGATTGGCAAGTCACATATGCAAAAGAAATCCATGACATGGTTGAACAAGGTACAGCAATAAAACTCACTGAAGAAATCATGAGCAATTGGAAAGGACCAGTGTGGTATGTAAGCCAACTGGTGGCACAAAACCCTCAGTCAGCGACAACTCCAGTGCGGATTGTATGGAATAGCAGCCAGAAATTCAAAGGATTGAGCATGAATGATCTTCTTTTGAGGGGACCAGCTGTTCTCAACACAATTACAGCTGTTCTGCTGAGGTTCAGGAGAGAAGTTTATGCAGCTCTAGGGGACATCAAGAAAATGCACAACTCAGTGTGGGTGGAGGAGCGTGAAATGCATCTACACAGATTTCTGTGGAGGGACAGTCCAGATGAAGACATCAGTGAGTATGCCATCACAAGGGTCAACATCGGGGACAAACTGGCTGGTTGCATTGCATAGTTAGCAATGCGGGAAACGGCAAGCCTGCCCACCTTTGCGTTCATCTTCCAAGTGAGCAGTGTTTGAAAAGGATAGTTATGTGGATGACCTCTTAACCCCCCAAAACAGCCTGGAGAAACTGGACAAAATTACAGGAGGAATTGAGGAAATTTTAAGAGCTGGAGGGTTCTTTCTGAAACCATGGGTCAGGTCAGGGCAAAGTGGGAGGCAAGGAGCTGCAGCAGACGTCTTGAAAACAGAAGTGAAACAAAGCACAACCCTAATACCTCCAAATCAAATGAGGGGTGAAGACAATAAAGCCCTGGGCATTGGGTATCAAGTGGAGGAAGACAAACTGTACATAAGGACCTCAATTAACATTTCCAAAAGGATAAAAAAGATGAGAGTGGGCAAGGATCTTTTCAAAGAAGAGGTGAGACCTGAGACAACGAACCTGCTGACTAGAAGAGGACTCCTAAGCCAAATAGCTCGACTTTACGACCTAATTGGCTTAGTTACACCTGCCAAACAGAGGGGGGCAATCCTTGTCAGGAAAGCATTCCAGGAAGGAGGGGGTGGAAAGCTGACCCCTGAAACTTGGGATAAACCGCTGTCAGAGGGCCTCAGAGAAGAAGCTATTCAGCTGTTTGAAGAGTATGTGCAGCTTGGACAGATTGAATTCCATAGAAGCCTCACAGCAGCTGATTGAAAAAGTAAACCATGGGGAATCACCTTCTCAGATGAAAGTGACAAAACCTATGGAGCTGTGATGTACGTGAAGTGAGAGACAAAGCAAGGAATTTAAGTCCGATTTGTGGAATCAAAAGCCAAGCTGACACCACTGGATCAAAAGGGAGAAGCGGTCAAGGTGGAGATCTGTGGCGCAGTCTTTGCTGCCAGGATCAGAAAGTATGTGGAAAAGCACAGCGGAATGGAGATCGACAGATGGTTCAATCTAGTCAACAGTCCTGGGTGCCATTCAAAGAGAAAGCTATGGTTACCAGACTTTGTTCGCAAAGAGAGTGGGTGAGATCCAGAAGGCTGGACCAGATTTGAACATTGCTGACATCATTACAAGAGGAAGCACTCCAGAAGAATGGACTGGAGTTCCTGAAGTGGCCTGTGGATGAGTGGCCTAAAAAGTCAGCTGGACAGGTTGCAGCGCATGTCAGGGAGAGTCTAAACCAACTCCAAAGGAAGGCATTCTCAGCAGCTTTGACAAGAGCTAAAGCAGAAATGGATCAGAAGAAGGACCACCTGCTGGTTCCACAGGAAGCCCTAAAAAGTGAAACTCAAGAGGAAAAAACTGTGATGAAGAAGACCCGCTGTGATAAAATATCTTGTGGAAGGGAAGAAATTCAGTAGCTTGTCCAGACTTGTCAGGATCATCACCTGGGTGTGGCAAACTGCCAGGATGTGGCTGGAGAGGAAAGGCCAAGCCAGAGGACAGTCAAAGTGGGAGGCAGTGTCACTCAAAGAAAAGGCTAAGGAAACTGTACTGACTGTGGATGAGCTTGAGGATGCCCTCAGAGACCTCTTTCTTGGAACGTGTTACGTTTCCATTTCTGGAAACTACATTAGTTGAGTAGTATACAAAGATTTGGACTCTGGACTCCTGGTTTGTGGAGGCAGGTTTCAAATGGAAAAACAATGCGAGGCAATGTCAACAGATCCTGGGTGACCTTCCACCAGAGTGACCGGGCCCAGCTGCACCATTTGAATTCACCATGGACCTGTTCGGGCCTTATGAAGTGAAGGATGAGGTAAAGAAAAGAGCAAAGCTCAAAGTCTGGGGAATTGTCTTCTGTTGCATGGCTTCCAGATCCATACACACTGATGTAGTCAGTAACCAGTCATCTGAAGGATCCCTGCTAACGTATCAGAGGTTCACTTCACTAAGAGGTCACCCCAGGAAACTGTGGTCAGACCCTGGAACAAACTTTGTGGGGGCCAAACCTACACTGAAAAAGCTCCACAGATTTCTGGACCAACTGAACCGGTCTGAGCTTGAAGATGAAGCTGCCAAGCATTATCCACCCTGCAGACTCTCCCCATAGGAATGGAGCAGCAGAGCCAGCTGTCAGGATAGTGAAGCGGGCCTTGAAAAACCTTGGTGGAGATGGAGTTTTCACATGGCGAGAATTCCAGACATTCCCTTTTATGGCAGCCAACCTGGAAAATGAGAGATCTATTGACGCCAGAACTCAAAGCAGGGAAGACTATGTGGAGTACATCACCCCTAATTCTCTCTTATTAGGATGGGCCAGTCCAAGAGGGGACCCAGGAGAATTTCAGTTTGATGGTTACCCATATAAAACACTCTAAAGTATTTAGCAAGAGGACAGCTAATTCTGGAATAAGTGGTGCCAGTTGGCTGGTCCTAAGCTATTTGTAAGAAGCAAGTGGCACACCTAGAGTGAAATGTTGCCGTGGGAGGTGTGGTCTGGCTGGCTGATCAAAATGCCGTGACATCAGTACAAGTTGGCCAGGGTAGTAGGTGTAAATGCTGACAGGAAAGGCATTGTAAGGGATGTAGATGTGAGGACCTTTCTAGCTACCTTGTCCCAGTCACACAGCCAAACAAAGGAGGGGCCAGAGTGACACAAAGGAACCAAGGAGATATTAACTAAAATCCCTGCCACAATTCTTCATAGGGATGTCAGATGCCTGGTTACCTTGCTTCCTATTGAAAAACAGCTAGAGGTTTAAAGGACGAGTTTGACCTCCGTGGGTTTGAAAAACCAGGAGCTCAAGTGGGAGGTGTTGAGGTGAAAAAACAGTGGAAACGGAAAACAAACTACAGTTCCCATGATGCTCCACTAGCTCAGAGAGCAGGCTGCTCATTACCACTGTAGTGGGAGCACCTTGAGCCACTGCATGCATCTGAGCAGGGAGACAAACGAGCAGGGTCAGCTCTTGATTCTGCTCAAAGACGCCACTGGTAACAAAGACTTTATTTTTTAAATTTATACTCGATTGTGTTGCTGATAGTAATTTATAGTAAAGTATAATTGATGAGCTCAAGCAGCATATCAGTTTGGGTTTGTTGTGTGTGTAATTTGCAGCTATGTTAAATTGGAAAATTGATTTGATGATTGATGTGTGTTAATTGAGCACAAATGCTGCTGACAGAAGTTTACAAATTCTTCATTCACTTTTGATTAAGAGAGAATTTTGGTTCATTTTTGAGAGTACACACACAACAGTGGAAATGTTTAGTTTAGAGTTTGTTGGTTTGAAGCTTGTATAATTTGTCCTTCGCTCTTTGAAGGTTTTCAACCTGATGACCAACCAATCAACTGCTGAAAAAAATAAAAATAAAAATTTGGAATGAGTTTGAATGAGTTGTAGTTTCAGTTTCAATAGGGTCCTTGCACGGTTTGTGCTCAGGCCCTAACTATCTTTCTACAGAATGGCTGAATAGATGAGTAAAAAATGAATAAATAATGGAGCTTTTTTTTTTTAAAGTGAAAAACAGGAGGAAGAAATCTGCATTCACTGGAGGAAGTTCTACCTTAATGCGTCTCTGCAGCGAGCTGATGTCTGGCCTCTCATTGCTGCTGCTGTCCAGATGCCTGTGGACAAAACACAAGTTGGTTCAAGGTTACATTATCACAAAGACATTTTATTTACAAGACAAAGATATGAATGGGTTTTGATATGAATCAAATAAATTGATTTGTTTTGGCATATATTGTCAAATAGCTGCACACCGTGACTGATGATTATGTGATCTAAATTGGTTAAAAAGGGATTTTTCATTCAGCTCAACTTTTACATTGTTCATCATTTTATCAACCTATTATTCTTTCACAACATAATGGAAATTATGAATCAATTTGCATTGTTTTGTTGTCCCAGTGGTTGGCTGTTAAAGATCTGGTGAGCTTAAACTATGGTTAAGCAGTTAAAGCACTTATTGGTGCTTTAAAGTTTAGAGTGATACAGGGTTATCTAATTAGACTGTTGGACCTTGGCAGAGAACGGCAAATAGTTAATTCTTGAGGCAAATGTGCAGATGTTGGAATGACACATAAAATAGTAAATAAACCAGATTAATGTGATTAGAACAAGAACATTAGAAACTTTTAAAAGCCAATTAAAAAGGTACAAGGTACAAGTTAATTTATTTGTCATAATACAACACAGGGTTGCACAGCAAAATGAAAATTTGTAAACACCTTCATGCTACATCAATTACAGAACATATATAGTTATTTATATACAAATATACACACACACACACGCAGTGCATCTTTTGAAGGTGTACGCTAACAGAAGCCACAAGATGGTGATGATAATGTGGTTCGCATCTTCATATCATAAGTTCAACATCTGGGGCAACACTGTCCATCAACTTTAACTGTGTGTGGCTACAATACAACCTCTCCCCATCCAACTATAGTCCTGTGCTCTGTTGGCTCAGAACGCGGTCTGCCCGTCGAGAGCAACAGCTTGATCTGAGATGTGAAGACAGTGAGCACAACAGTCTCTGATTTCACATTGTTTTACCAGTCCCATTCTGTCCATTTCCTTTTCCTGCAACCAGACATCAGCCAGGGGCAGCCTTAGACCAAGTGCACTGCTCAAAAAAATATAGGGAACACTCACACATCAGATCTTGATGAACCAATTATTCAAGTTGAAAATCTTTACTGACGTACGCTGTATAATTTCTTGAGAACAAAATTATGTAACAATGGTCAATGGAAACCAAACTCATCAACCCATTGAGTGCTGGATTCAAAATCACACCGAAAATCAAAGTAAAAAATTGAAATTGGAATAGGAACTGCCTACACTCTGGCTACATGAGGCTGGGCATTGTCCTGCACCAGGAGGAACCCAGGGCCCGCTGCACCAGCATAAAGTCTGACAATCGCTCTGAGGATTTCATCCCAGTACGTTACAGCAGTCAGGGTACCGTTGGCTATGACATGGAGGTCTGTGCGACCCTCCAAGGATCACTGACCCACTGCCAAACCGGTCATGCTGAATGTTACAAGCAGCATAATGTTCACCACGGCATCTCCAGACTCGTTGACGCCTGTCACATGTGCTCAGTGTGCACCTGCTCTCATCTGTGAAGAAAACAGGGCGCCAATGGCAGACCTGTCACTTCTGGTGTTCTCTCACGAATGCCAATTGAACTGCACGGTGCTGGGCTGTGAGCACAGGTCCCACTAGAAGACGTTGGAGGAAGTTGATGCCCTTCTACAGCCCTGTCCGGCTCTCCTTGTGTAACGGCCGGTCTCTTCTATGCTCTTGAGACTACTGGGAGACACAGCAAACCTTCTTGCGACCGCATGTTTGGATGGGCCATCCTGGAGGTGCTGGACTACCTGTGCAACCTGATTGGGCTACCGCCTCATGCTACCTGTAGTGACAAGGACACTGGCAGAACACAAAACTAGCAAAGAATCAGTCAGGAAGGATAAGGAGAGAGCAATTGTCTGAGGCCACCACATGCAAAACCATTCCCTTTTTGGAGGGTGTCTTGCTTTTGCCTCTCCATTGCACCTGTTGTCACTTTCATTTGCACCAAAGCAGGTGAAATTGATTCACAGTCACTTGTGCTTTCTAAATGGACAGATTGGGTTAGGGTTTCCCTTAAGTTGAACTGTTTTGGTGTTATACTGTGATGATTAAGTGTTCCATTAAGTTTTTTGAGCAGTGTATTTTCTGTAGTCATGGTAGAAAAAAAGAGTAGATATTCACCTCTATAAAACTTAATTTTTGCCATAACTTGCTACCTGTATGTGTAAGTTTGTCAATAGAATACATTATTTCTATACAAGTCTCTCCATATAAGCAGAGACAAAATAAATCACTTCTGTAAAACAGTGCATAGGCAATAGAGGTAGGTATAACTAAAATGATTTTGTTATGTTATCCCATGGCAATTTTTGGCCCACCAGTCTGTAAAAGATGCATGCAGACATTATAAGACACAACCAACAGCTGACTTTAAAGTATAGTATGTAAGAATTCTGCATTAAAATTTCTAACAAACTACTAGACCTTTGATATATAATTTGTTGTGTTGTGTACATACATTATCCCATATGTTTCCAACAATGTTTAAATCCGAAGAAGTCCATAAGTTTACTCAAACTAACTGTTTTTTATTAGGTCGTGGCCACTACATCCGGAATAGCTAAGTCGGTGAACAAGACTAAATTTAAGGTCTACCATAATTAGCAACATTATCTTGTCTGTGAACATTTGTGCCTGAGTCACATCAGATCGATTTTCATCAACAGTTGTGGTTGTTTAATGGTGTATACATTAACAGTGAAGTTTTGACAGCAGGAATATTTGTGTTTATTTGCGTTACTCATGCAGTGTTTATCTGCCCCCAACAGCCAGTTTACTTTACTGTACACTAGACGTAAGCTAATGTTAGCGAGCAAAGACACACACCAAGGTATGTGTCTGTATGGTTAAATTCAAGACAACTCTGTGAATTCAGTATCCTACTGTCTTTTTTCTTTTCATTCTCCTGTCTGTAATGTTGTAAATGAAACAAAATACATTTTCTCTCCATTTTCAGATGTACTGTAACATTAATGTTGACTGCCAGCTGGAACTGGAGTGAATATCATCCAATTTTTAATCCCAAAAGTTTAAAAGCAACCTCTGAGCTTTCCTCACTTCAGTAAACGGTTCCAGATCAGAGCAGAATCTGAAGTGACTCCAGGTGTTGAGTCTCCAGAGGGTCTGACTGTAATCCAGAATCTACAGGCAGAAGTTATATTTTGTACGTTTAACATAGAGGAACTCACTTGTAGAGCTCTGCGAGGAAGCAGTCCAGGGACTGAAGTTCCTCAAATATTGCTGAAAAACAACACCTGGCATTAGTTAATCACATCACATGTATAATGGTTTAAGTCTTAAATAACCAGACAGTCCCAAAATATGTCAACACGTTTTGCTTTAAACAGACTTGCATCTTTTACTAGTGGTAGTAGCACTGCTCTGAGCTTCACTGAATTATTTCATGGTCACACTTTTACAATTGGTTGCACCTTGTGAAATACACACTGGGAATCAACTGATAACTTATTACCACTGACATGATCTGTTTTATGTGGTAATGCATTAGTATTTTTTTTCTAACGCCTAATAAAACATATTAAGTAGATTGTTTATAAAGTAACAGTGAAATACTGCTGCTGCTAAATAACACTGTGATTAAAACAGTGCAGGTATAAAGCCATATGTATGTATGAGTATGTGTCCAGCCTCACAGCTCTTGTCAGTCCACACATGTAACTCCTGGGCCAGCTCAGGTATCACCAGGAAGGTCCTCCAGCCCTGACGCTTCTTGGATTTAAGAATGTCACCGAAAATGTGGTCTCCGATGTAGATGATGTCCTTTCCTTTAGCACCCAGCAAGTCACACACAATGTCTGAAGAACCTGGGAGTGCACATATGACATTTTGGGCACTTATAATGACACTGTCAAAACTTATTGAAGCAATAATCCATGAGGTTATAATCATTTTGAAATTATTTTGAGAGGTAATCCTCCGTTGAAAGGTATGTGACGATGAATGAGAATTTTCCAGGAACAAGGATAACACTAACCTACTTAAGGCTTGGAGCTCTGTGTGACAACTGCAGATAAGATTGTAGCATTCTCTATATACAGCCTACAGTAATTCTTTGGGATCATAATATAGGACCATAAGTACACATGGTGTAACATTACAGGCTGGTGGTACTAATGCTGTCCAAACTTCAGTCAGTATATCATGTCTTTTATTCCTGCGCTGCACAAAGTTGTCATTCATGGAATATTTATTTTTAGTGTCTCAGTTACAAATCTATTACTGTCACTTTAAAGACCATATTTTCACCATTTTAAAATATACAGATACACCGACACATTTTTTTCCCCAAGTGATCAGTGATAATTTGCCCTCTAAGCTTTTAGTACATAGTAATTCATGAATCAGTTAAAAAAGGTATAACTCAAACCCAAATCTGCCACATTACACTGAAATGGGAAATGATCAAATTCATGAGCAAACATCACTTAACGACACTTAGGTGGTTTGTGTGATGAGAGCCTGATTGATACTGGACTTTTGGGGCTGGTACCAATATCGGGGACTAAATACATTTTGATAGAAACATCGGCTGACCATCTTTTGTATGAAAATATACATAGAATATTTACATAATCACAAATATCCAGCCTTCATTACATACATATCTTTGTCACAACAATTGCAAAAGATTTTACAGTTCAACTTTATTGGCCAAAATGACATCAGTGGGAATTTCATAGTTATAAATTACCCCACTTATTTTTATCCTGCATTATGTTATGTAAAAACATTAATTTTCCTATCCGTGCATATTGGACAACATATATGCCGATACTGATGTATCTGTGATCAGTCAATATCGGCCTGTAATATTGGCAGACCTTATTTACCTCCAGAGTAAACAATCCCATGCTGGAGAGGTCCAGTGTATGTGCCGATCTTCAGCCGACCTGTGGTCTGAAACAAACCAAGACTGACTCACACACTCATATGAATTTATTTATCTGTATTCAGCAAAAATATGGTTCAGCCTACACTTCTACTCTTTTTAAAACAGAAATTATATTCTAAATGGCTATATTTAAATATAAGCAGAGTATATTTTATGTCCATGCAGGCTTCTGTAGTACACACTCACAGTGTCGACCTGCCGCAAGACTGTTCCCTCTCCAAAGAACACAGGCTTGCGGGCATCTACCAGGATCAGGTCAAAGTAGGACTTCCATGGCCGGTGGGGTGTACCCGGCTGCAGTAAACACAAACACACAGACAAGCACATTTATGATTTCTATGGCTTTCGAGTAATTCCTGGATTTACAGTAACATGCCAACTACCACTTCATCTCATTTATCATTCATGATAAAAGTATTTTCTCTCTTGAACACTATCATCCTTCAATGTCTGTCCAGAAATTTCTAAGCAAAGTGATTTAATTCTAATCTATTAAGATTCCTGACAGCGCAAACGTTATTGAGTCGTTATTGAGTGTTACCTTTGGGCCGTGAGAGAAATCAAACAGGTAGGACATAATTTTCTGTAAGAAGACAGATAATATTTTGAACATCCTGACCCGACAACACAACACAGACACACTACACTCACATCATTAACATCACCTGGCATAAATACTTCATTAGGCCTCTTACAGCACAACCATTCATGCAACTGTGAAAATTAATCAATGAATTATGTGCTTTCTGCAGAAACAATGAAAGATAAATCAAGACAGTGACTATAAACTTTGATCTCACCTCTGTGTACTTGTAGTCACTGTTGGTGGCCAGAAATACTTTGGCGACTTCATTCATTCGACTGAGGAGGAGAGGAAGCTTTGGCTTGGTGGAGGATAAACAGAACAACCATCAAAAAGCAGAAAAAAATTAGACTGAATAGTACAGTGTTTGTTGACTTAACTACAAAGTAGAAGTCCAGGTTGGTATATAGTTGAGACGCTGTGTAAAATGTAAATGAATAAGAATGTTCATATTCAATAGAAGAGAGTACAAAGAAGAGATATTTAATGTCGAAACAAATAACTTTATTGTGTATAGTAAATATACACTCATAGGGGTGGCTGTAGCTCAGGAGGTAGAGCGGATCATCCAGTAATTGGGAAAAAGCACTATAGAAATGCAAGTCGTTTTGAATTTAATAGTTGGGACAGGACCATGTTTACCACTGTGTTACATCCCCTTTTCTTTTTACAGCACTCAGTAGGTGTTGAGAATAAAGGACACTAACTGTTAAAGTTTTTAAGTTACATTCTTTCCGATTTTTTGCTTGATATGACTTCAGCTGCTGAACAGTCCATGGTCTCCGTATTTGTGCTCCGCACATTTTCAGTGGCACATAGCTCTGAACTGCAGGCCAGTATAGTACCCACACTCTTATGCCAAGAAGACATGCTATAGTAAGACCTCTTGAATAGGACAACAGTGAATAAGACATTGTCTGGATTGCAGCAGATGTGGCTCCAAATCCTGTGTCATATTGGTGTAGGGGAAAAAAAAACGCTTTTTACTTTTTTAAACAAAACACAGTAGTCTTAAGCAGCGCTACCCCAGGATGCAGTGACGAGGCCCCTGCAGAATAGGGGGACTTGTTCTGGTGGTTTAGTTGCACGTGGGTAGGTAAGCCCAGGCAATTAAATGGCTAAATCAATGCGAAAGACAAGGCAACAGCTGGCAGCTTGTCTACGTTTATACCATTAGCGACCAGGACAGGACAAGTGTGACTTGCCATTTTCAGTGTGTAGGTTGCTAGCAAGGAGGTTCTTGTTGCGGTTTCCTGTAGAAACTTGGGTTTTGAAAACCCTAACACTGATAGCGAATCAGAAAGAGAATGCTTCTACCCACAGTCAGCATCCACACCCAGAGTCAGAGAACCTCCATACCATCACAGATGCTAGTGTTAAAGGGGAAGAAGAATTTCACAGCTGGAAAGATGGTCCCCTTGCATAATTGGGCTGTCTCTGCAGTAGAAAGACACAAATATTTTTTTAATTCGTGCTACGTGACCATAGAAAACAGAGAAAAAGGGCTGTGCTATTCTCTTTTGTCCAAATGTTAGAAAACCTATAACAACCGGAGGTTCTCCTTCTTGAGATCCAACTACATTCTCTGCGTTTGTGGATGCATGCTTTTGAAATGTAGAACAACAATCTGTAGTTGATACAACAGGCTTACAGCCGCCAGATGACATGTTTTGGCAGACTTTTTTTTTAATAAATATTTCATTGGCATTTTAGGGATTGTTACATCATCACATGAACACATGAATACATAAAAAAAGAACAAAAAACCTCTTTATCCTAGAAGAATTTCACACTTAAAGCTTGAAAATGACAGCTGACCATTTTTTCTCAAGTTTTGATTTTAGCGCGGAGGCTGTCTCCTCTGAGTTCCCCGCCATGGCTGCTATGTCGCCAGGTTCAGCTAGCTAGGTAGGGTCAAGTGCTACCTTTCCTTTTCGCGATGCGTTTTTTTGCTTTCCTGACATCGCTGAATAAGCTTATACTCTTAAGTTGACTTAATGCAATTGAAGAAGTTCAGTTTTTTTTTCAAAAACAATTTGAAATGTGGACTCATCAGACTCCTTTGTGCCAGCTGTACCTGCTCGAGCCTTTCAATGATGCCCCTTTCATACCCAATCGAGATACCATCACCTGTTACCAAAGTACCTGTTTACCTGTGGTATGCTCCAAACAGGTGTTTTTGGAGGATTCACACAACTTTCCCAGTCTTTTGTTGCCCCTGTCCCAACTTCTGTGAAATGTGTTGCTATCATCAAATTATGTATATGTGTATAGTGTATATTTACAAAAACACAATAATGTTTAACATTAAATATAAATATATAAAAAGGATTTCAAAAATCATTACGTTTATATCTATGTTTTACACAGCGTCCAACTTTTTTAGAACTCGGGTGGAAGAAAAACATTATGTTGGTGTACTTACATCTTTAACCACATACTTCTCCAGGTTTTCAACAGTTTTCTCTTTTAAGGAGCCCTGTGTAAACACATAAATCAATGAACTGAGGACTGTGAATGAACTGGCTGCAGGAGATATCCTACAGCTGACTGGAAACAGGTTTAATGTGGAGAAGGACATGATTCTACCTTGAAATGAACCCAGTCCACTCCATCTCGGACATCCTGGAACATGCTCTTGTAGGACATGAACAGGTCACCGTCTTTGAAGCCAGTCTCACAACTACAGAGACAATTAAATCCAAGTCAACATTGGAGTCTCCATGATATGGAATTCTGAGGTTCAGAAATAACAAGGACGTGCAAGTTGTAGGCAGCAACATAAAGAAAACAAACACGCTCAACAATGCTGGGCAGGAAAAATAAAAAGAAGTTTTTGATGAATAAAGTTGGCAGTGAGTGATGTACTTCACAGGGTAATATCCACAACTTGGATTAATTTGATGAAAAACCCCTTCTGACTCTTTTGACCAGTGGACCCTTACAGAGTAAAGGAACATAAACAATTGAGGAATGGACTCAAATTAGGACTTTATGACAGCTTTTTTATGTCTATTTGCTTTACTATGTTGGCAAATCTGAATGAATTATACTTCAGTTCTTATGGTTTCCAATAAATGAACTGAACTACTGAAATGTGGAGAATCTAACTGATCTAACCATCTAGAGCAAGTCAGCAAGTACGCATATCGTGATGAGCCGTATTGAACTAGCTGGAACGGGTCGCTGGCGACCTGTAGGGTCTGACCAGGTTGAAAATAATCTGTAAATAGATTTTAGGTGGTAATGCATTACTGGACATAGTAACTGTAATATTACGGAAAATATTAGAAATGCGTTATATTACAAAATTACTGTGTAAAGTAATACATAACTGTTACACACTTCAAAAGTAGCGTGTTAGCCCCAACACTGCTGAACATGATCACTGTCAATAAACAGGCTCTTATGGAGAATGTTACATAAAATTCAAACAGCTTCAATATGCAGTACCTTGTGTACCTCGGGCAGTTACTGAAGAAATCAACCAGGCACGCAAACAGATACGTTTCTGAGGAAGGAGAATTAAGACTAGAATCAGTGAGAATGACTATAGACCTAAACATCAATATGTATTGACAAATCAACAATATAAAGACTGCAAAAACTGTGAAATCATATGCAAAGCCTCATCAGTGAACTGCATTTTGCGCATAAATATCTTTATTAAATTCTTTTGAATATGCAGAACAAATTTTCTTTTCAACATTTTTCACAGGACAACCGCTTAGTAAAGCAAATGTGAGTCAAACTAACATTTAAATTCCTCTCACTTTTTGTGTAAGGATGATGTGATTATGTCTTTTGCCTTCACTAATGTTTTGTGTCCATGTGCGCTTATGCTGATTTTGTCTGTGCTTTTGTGCTTTTGTCTGTGTTCAAATGCTTATGTTTAAATGTGCTTATATGCTTATGTGCTTTTATCAGTGCCTATATGCCACGTGATAAATTGTTCTCGTATGTGTTGTGTTCTCATATGCCATCAACCCGACAGAGACAGCTGTCATGGTCTGGAGTAGTGGTATTGGTATTGTACTTGTCTTTGCTTATGTGTTGTGTTTTTTTAAATGCCATCAACCTGCCAGGGACTGCAGTTGAAAATTAGCCTGTATGGCTAGATTCGGCGCATTTACATGAGAGACTCTGGTGCTCTTGTTAATTAATGTGCATTGTCCCTTCTTTAAATAAAATAAACAAACATAAATTATATGATTGTACAGCTATCATGGAGATTTTTTTTGTTTTTCCAAATGGTAAATGGACTTGCATTTGTATAGCACTTTTCCAGTCTACTGACTGCTCAAAGTGCTTTACAACACTTGTCACACTCAACCATTCAAACGCACATTCATACACTGCAAGGTGCCACCCTGCTCATCATCTTGCCCAAGGATAGCTATTTATTTATTTGAATTTATTTAATAGGGACGACACAGTTTAACATAGTTCCAACACAAAGAGTATAATGTGCTACAGAGTTTTATAGCTATTGCTAATTTTCAACTGTTGTCGCGAGGTGGGCTTTTACATGTAAGACATAAAACATACAGCTTTCATACTTCGACATGTAGCAGGGGATCTGGGGAATTGAACCAGCAACCTTCAGATTACTGGACAACCCACTCAACCTCTTGAGCGAGCTGCCCAAAAGAGGATTTTGGACATTTTAAAGTGTTTCACACATCTGAGTGACACATAAGTGCAGGCATTACTGGGAAACACACAGTTATCTTTGATTGTTCTACTGACTGACATACTGTGTAGCCAATACATTTTTTTCCCTTTATTTAAAGTCCACAATAGATTGAACACCAGCCATCAACAATTAGTGATTTAAGCCGTCTGTTAATTGGCAACTGTGGACACTAGTTAGCCAAGGTTAACGTTAGCATTGGCACTGATTCCCACCAGACATTACTTTTACTTTAATGTTATTTCAATATTTCAGCAGATCATTTAACCATAGTACTAAGGATATATGATTACAGACTTGGTCAGGATTTAAATACTCTGAATTAAAAGAAAATAACAGCATATTCATTAAATCTGGAATAAATAGCACAGAACAATGGTCTTTGGCTGATGTGAGGCATCTTTATCAAGCAACAGGTTGTTTGTGACTGGTGAGCTCAAAACTGCCTGTTTGACTATTAGAATTGAGGGGATCTGTTTCTTGTACCCGCTTGCACATTGGATTAATCAAAATATAGTACAGGCAAAGTCAGTCAGTACTATGGCTGCACGATATAGTACAAACAAACAAACAAACAAACAAACAAACAAACAAACAAAAAAACCAAAAAATAGTTTGTTTCATATTTCGATGTGATTCATGAATAGTGGGAATGGTCCTTTTTGCATCACAATTTTGATTTTGACTGAAAAATCTGACTATCAAAATCATGATCATGTGACAAACATGTCCTAAATCTTGAGATCAAGATTTGTAGACCAGGACATCGCTTTGTGCTACAAATGTTGGTGCTGAACCATTGTGAACCACTTTTGTGAGACCTGGCAATGGAGCATCCGTTTTGACACCCATTACTTGTTTTGTTTTGAAAACCTTCAACCACCGAAAATTTTGAACTCAGACACTGTATCGACATCACTGGGGCTGGCTAGTGGTGCGGAGCTGACGGTCGGAGCTCATCGCTGCTTGCTGACCGGAGATAAGCCCACAGCATACACTGCCAGTCAGCCTGTTTCCTCATGTATGCACTTATGTTAGGCTATGAGTGTGCCCTAGACACCATTCAGTATTGTAACAGGGTTTATAAAAATGGAATTTAAATCAATTTCTGCTCTGGTATCGTGGGTAATCACCTTTGTTATTTTTTTAAAATTCAAATGTATAATTTTATGTACTTAATGTAAAACATAAGATCACAAGCCTGATCAGAAATGATGCCAAATGTCTGGTAGTTGAACTTGCTAATCATGCTCAGCAAATTCACCTTGAATAGCTTAACCTGCTAGATATATAATTATATCATGTTTTTATACTCAGCCTCAGTTTTCACTTCTTAGATTAATAAAAGCTGTTTAGTTGACCAGGACTTTGGATTTGTTTTCTTACCAGGCAGGTTGAAGAGTGTGTTGAGGATGTAGAAGCGGTCTGTGTCACCACGTTGAATAAATTTGTTGGGGTACATCTCTCTGATATCAGGTCTGTGCAGAGTGAGTACAGATACATACAAACAGAGGGTAACAAGTGACGAGGGAGGAAAAACCAGGAAACATACAGTTAATTATTTAGCATAGCATTACATTTATATAAGCTCCCTCTGCAGAGATCAGAAAAGACTATCTCCTGTGCTTGTTAGATGCACAAGATACTAATAACACTGGTCTGCTCATGAAGACAGTGTTCTATAAGTGCCAACAGTGGGTAAACACTTATTTAGCAAGTTTAAAGGAGGCCTATCAAATGATCTTGATTACACTGTATGTATGATGTATGTATGTAGAAGACATTTTAAAAGGCTGCTTATAGGCCAGATGCCTATTGTTAGGCAGTGTCCAATTTTTGATACCTTTAGTGTTTCCCTGTAGTTTATTGACATTATAACCATGCCAGTGTCAGTGACCTTTTTTTTTGACCACGCATTCTTCTTCCTTTTCAAAGGATGGCGCCTTCTTTACCCACAATGCAACTTAGCCTCTGAGTGACATCAGTTTTTCAGATTACATGCAGCTTCCTCTGGAGCCACCACAGGCTTTATACATATGCCGTAGTACTTCCCAAGACCTGTTAACACACTTTAATGTCTAACATTGGAGGAGTAACCCTTTAAATGATGTCTTGATGCCAATGACCTAAATCTGTTGTATTCTGTTCAAAACAAATAATCTTTTGAATTCTAGTTTTTAGTTGCACTGCTTCCCATGTTTGTGTATACAGATGATACATATGTATATAATAAATGTAATTTTATCACATTAATATTATATATAATAATATATGAAGTATGATGATGATATAAATGTTGTGAGAATTGTTCATGTGAAGTGTAAATATGGATATTTTGTACAGCAAAAGGTGTTAAGCAATTCATCATTATGTGTTAATAATGTTAAGGTTTGGATTTTGTGTTTTTTCAATGTCCTTTGTCAGTCACATGCCTGATAAAGTGATGAACTGCACCACCTCTGGTTGTTTTTAGACATCGACAGTGTTAAATGGGAAATGATATAGCGTTTTTCCAGTCTACTGTTCACTCACTTTACAACACTTGTCAATTTCAGTCTTTCACATTTCGCCCAAGGATAATTTGACGTGTAGCCGGGGTATCGACCTTCCGATTACTGATTACTGGATGACCTATTCTACCCTCCTGAGCCACAGCCACCCCATTCTATATCACAATTTCGTGGCCTATGCTGCAAAACGTCAGTCTTCTATAGGACCAGTGATATGCACACAAAAATGTACAGGCCTGTAAATTGCAGTTTTTTTTAAAGTGATATGGTGGACTATGATGACAGCTCAGCAGGAGTAGTGGATCTCACCCTCTCACGAAGTTGAATCCGTGCACACACACTAGGATATTTCCATAGGAATCCACTTTGAGCAGGTTGCCATACATTGTGTCAAACACCAGACCTCTGAGAAGAAAGGAGACAGGTGAGAGAAGACAGAAAATCAGAGACAGAAAGCAGAGAGAACACAATTTGAGAGACTGTGACAGTTTGTTGCACTAGTATTCAAATATCAAGTCTGTGTTCAAACTGATTCAAAATGTGAACAAGCCTGGTGGGGAAGGAGGGGTCATAGACAAAGTTGAGCAGCTCTTGTGGATATCCAATTGACACCAGGCGCTCCACTGTCAAGTCGAAGCCCAGCGACTCATACTCAGGAGATTTATACACTAGTCAGACAGGGAGACAAACACAAAAAAATGAAGGCAACAAAACCTGACCTAACAAGAGTTTCTCTGACATTAAATTACCTGCACCATGAAGCAATGTTGTCCATTTACATTTTCTTGGGCAGCTACCCAAACACATTTTTCCCAAAACAATCTTTATTATCTTTATTTATAATTTTCAGGTCTGCATTGAATTGCAGTTTTAACATCAGATTCTTCAAAGCCTCATAAATGGAGCTAACTCTCGTGTCAGATGTACTGTATGTCAAAGCTGTCCATATACACATTACCACTGAAAACTAGTTCTTTGTTTCCAAGCCACATAACAGTCTTACAGATGATAATTGAACATATTGATATTGGCCATTAAAAGAACATTATTGCCCAAACCCTTGTTCACACCCCAACCTCCTCATCCTATCCTGGTGTGTGGAATTACTGTCTTGACAGGCTCCCTGCCCGGAATATCTCCACACACAACTAGACGGCAGCAGCTTGGGTTACAGTGTGTGCTCCAGAAACCAGGTAGATTGCTGTAACTCCAAGAACCCATATTTTTACACTCTAATCCTGCAGACCTGTAATTTTGCAGCACTCTCTGCCACTGAAAAGACAGTTGAAGCCTGATTATCATAAATAGTCAAAAATACTATGAGAAACATTTAACTATTTACAGTCGTGGTCAAAAGTTTACACACACTTGTTAAGAACATGTATATCATAGCAGTGTTGAGTTCCATGATTTCTACAATTCTCATTTTTCTGTGACTGAAAGAGTGGAACACATACTACTTTGTCACAAAAAACATCCATGCAGTTTGGTTCAATAATGAATGTATTATAGGTCTTCTGAAAATATGTGTCAAAAGTATTCAAACAGCAACCTGAATGATCAATTTTGGTGATTATAGAAAGTTGTGTCAATCAAATTTGCTTCGTATATCATGGCCTCTTAACTTCTTCTGAGTGATTATGATTGATCATCAAGCTGATGATTTTTCTGGGCCCATTTTAATAGGTTTTTTTGATACACCCATTAGACTCAGCCACAAACAATACAATGGGAAGGTCTAAGGGGCTCAGCATTGAGCCCTTGCTCTAGACGCAGCTCCTTATAGCTCAACTGAAGAAAAAACTGCTGCAGGAAAACTGTGGTCAGATAAAACAAAAATTGAGTTGTTTGGTCACAATGAGTAGCAATATGTTTGGAGGAGTGAAGGTGAGGCCTTAAACCCCAAGTACACCATACCTACTGTCGAGCATGGTGGCAGTATTATTCTTTGGGGCTGCTAAAAAAAGTAAATTCTAAATTCCAAATTCCAAATTCTTCAGGAAAACCTAAAATCATCAGCAGAAGATTGACTCTTGGGCGCAGTTGGACAATGATCCCAAACACTCATCAAAAGTGGTAAAGGAATGGATCAATCAGGCTAGAACTGAGGTTTTGGCATGGCCTTTTCTTGGATAGAAAATTGGAGACGTTTTATTTCTATCACTGTTTTGGGTTACCTGAGAGAGGTGGGCTCTAAGCACCCAACTCACCTTACATCTGATTGCCTGGCAGTAGCCACTTGTCTCGCTAAATGTTACGGTTGCATTCCAGAATTACATCTGTCATAGCTGGGTTACTATGGTTTCCACTCTCAAGACCTGCCCTACTTCACCTCTGACTGGTTCTGTTGGTTGCGTTCTCCATGCTTATCTCAAACTGTTAACTCACACAGTAGCTTTGGCAATGTCTGCTTTTGCAATTATTGAGCAGACCCCCCCACCCTCTCACTGGTTGTACTATGGACTACCAGGTCACCCAGGTGGATGTGGACACAGCCAAGAACAGGCACTTGACCGTTGCTGTAGGTTCTACCAATCTTCCTCCCCCTTGTCCAGTGGACTAAGGCCAAGAAAATCTCCAGCCTAGCAGCAGTCCGCCTGTCCGCTCGACCTCACGAGCGCAGCGACACTCTGACAGTGACGAGAGACTTCAGAGGATGAGTGACCCCCACAGGAGCAACAGAAGACCAGGAAAGATGCCAAAGAATTCGGTGTTTACCCGCAAAGCTACAGCTCATAAACTGCTGTAAACAGAGTAGTTTATGAGCCAGCCCTACTGTGTGAGTCAATAAAGCCATTATAAATAACTTCCGTCACACAAATCAGACAAAAATCTAAATCAAATTTGGCCAGTGGCCCATTTTTGATATGAGCATGAGCATATGAATTAATCACATTCATAAACAAATAATGAAATTACAAGGGCTGTCAAAGATTAAAATATTTAATTGCAATTAATCGCATGATTGTCCATAGTTAACTCGAGATTAATCGCAACTTAATCGCACATTTTATAATTTCTCTTATCAGTTTATAATACTCTTATCAACATGGGAGTGTACAAATATCCTTGCTTTATGCAAATGTATTTTTATTATTATTGCAACAATTCAAAACAATGACAAATACTGTCCAGAGTATTCTCCAGAATAACCTCAAAGGTACTGCAAGCTCAAAAAATATGCTGAATATTTTCAGTTCAGTAAAACAGCTACATTGATCAAGGAGTATAGACCTCTAGACCTGCTCAATTTGGCAGAAAATTGGAGAACACTATTCCAGTCTTACCTTTTGTTACACAAATACTGTGGGTTGGGAAAAATGATGGAATTATAGAATAATGTAATAATGTAAAAATATTGCCAAATGTGCTACAATTCAGATTCCAGGAGGGACTGAGAAAATTCAGAAAGGTGAGCAAACATGTGAAGAGTGTGAGGACTAATAGTGTGTATGACAGAAAAGAATCAAGTAGGGCTGAAAAAGTATGTATGGAATATATCCTATTCCACTCAATGTCGTTTTCGCAAACAGATCCCACTTCATTCAGTAAACTGTGTCAGTGAGAACAAATGAGACAATCAGTGCTAGGATGCTCAGAGTGTACACTTTGACCAATACTGTTTGACCTTTTTGTATTCATCAAGGCTCATATACAGTAGTAAGGATCAGATTGCACTTACCTGCCAGAGTGTAATCCATATCAAAACCAAAACACTTGATCTTCTCCATGGCCAAACTTCGGTTGACAAACACTCTGGGAGGGGAAAACAATGTGTGGTCAAGCAGTGCAGGACAGCAGACAGTTAACATTAAATGTTGCACCATTTAGACCTCCTACAACACACATCTTTTTGGGTTTGAGGGAATTACCATACTAAAAGAAAACTTAATGTTTAAGTTAAGGATAAGTTGCAGCAAAAATGAAAATTCAGTCAATATCTACGTAACTCTGTGCTGATGTAAAGTCAGTTAAAGTTTTGTAGTCCACAAAATATTTCAGGAGCTTCACAGTAAAACAGTGTTGCAGCATTCTCCTAAACAACTGAAGTAGATAAGGACTTGTTTTAAAACTAGGGCTGTCAAGCAATTAAAACACTTTTTCTAATTAATTATAAGCTTTGTGATTAATCAATCAAAATTAATCACACACACCTGTATTTGGCCTAAGCAAGTAGATGAGTGAATCAATGAATAAATGGACATTCACAAGTGTGTTCCCTGCTACACCCAAGTGGCTGCAATTGGAGTCTTGTAGTGACAAACAGTTATTTTTCAGCTGGAAAAGGATTATCCATTAAATCTGGTGTAAGATAGCCTTGTCCTACAAAACTCAATCAAAACATTAAAACAAATCAAATGGGTAGTTCAAGCACCTGAATTTTCTATATTTTCGTATTTTTTTCCAATCATACTTTTGTTCCATCTCAATCAGATCGAGCCTTTATTCACTGGAGGGATAAAGGTCTGAAAACATTTGCAGACTTGTACATAAATGATCACTTTGCATCTTTTATGGAGCTGATATAAACGCACTCCCTTCTGCAAGCCCATTTATTCCGTTATAATGAGGCAACAACCTGATTCCAAACACCTTGTCTCAAAATTTCTTTTATTGTTTTCCAATATGATGGTTGTATCATCTGAATATATCAAATCTGCCTGGGAGGCAGATCTTGGTGTGGAGTTGCCTGAGGTGCAGTGGAGGGAGGGGATGGAGAGGATCCATCAAGGTTCAAGTAATGCAAGGCTGCAATTGATCCAGTTTAAAGTTAAGCATATATTACACTATTCTAAAGAAAAACATGAACAAAATATATCCTAATGTTACCAATAATTAATCAAAATTATAAGATTGTCCCTTTTTGGCAGGATATCTTTAGTTGGTATTGTAAAATGTATGATCTAAATATTGAATCTGATGCACTGATTGCCTTTTTGGTTGTTCCGAAGTCTCTCTTTCACTGGCAGACTCTTATGTTCGGTATGTGAGTGGCAAAGACAGTAATTATAAAGGAATGAAATTGCTACTAGTGCTCCTTGTTTTTCTTGATGGATTAGGGAACTTGTCTCAGGGATACATCTTGAAAGGCTCTGTAGCAGCTCACATGGGTTTTGGGAAAAATCCAAGTATCCATGAAATCCATGAAAAGTATCTGGGGTTTTTGTCTTTTGTTGTTGTTGTCGTTCCGTTTATAAATTGGGGTATGTGTGTTTGGAAGTTGGTTTGTAGTCATCATGTCATGCTATGCGGGGTCAAGGTGAAGTCTGAACAAACCAAGGGCACGGGCAAGTTCAACAACTCGGAAAACAAATGCCTCCAACAAAGACTGACCTACAGGCCCGTATGGTTAACCAGGAGCAAACCGCTAGTGACCTTGAAGCTAGCAAAGCATAACAGCCAGCTCCAGACGCAACATTTTTGGAAAGGAGGGGAGTAGACATTTATATTAAAACAGTTCACCCTGTTTATACAGTAACTGTGCCTGCGTACATGACGAGACAATGGGAGGAAACTTTTTTTTGCTTTTTCAGATCTTTTAGCTTATTTCATGTTGCCAGACAGGTTCTATTTAAGTGATTTCTTGATTCTACAGGTCTGGCAGTAATCAAGCCAGGGTGGAGCTGGTGAAATTGAACCCAGCTTTCCAAAAAATGTGGTTAATCACAGTTAATTCATGATTTAACAAGGAGGGGCAATTACTTTTTCACATAGGGCCAAGTTGGTTTGGATAGCTTTTTTCCCTTAATAAATTAAATCATCATTTAAAAACTTCTTTTTGTATTTACTCAGGTTATCTTTGTCTGATATTAAACTGTACTGCACTGTACCCCCATGACCACAGTCCCTTATGGCAGGTACATTTTGGTGGTGTAAATAATTAATTTCCTTTAACCATACTGAATATTTTATAGCCCAAACATAGATGAGGCTATTTTTTAGAAAAGGTCTTTCAGTTACTTCAAGATTCTCATCTAATTGCCCATGTCCACAGTATGAAAAAACACAATATATGAATCTCTGATCATAGCCCTTTGACAATGTCAATAAATCTTTTTCTTCCTCAACAATCTTATTCTTGGCATTTCAACCCTTCTCTACTTGAAGTGTAATTATACACACTGTGTATAATTACACTGTTCATATTGTAAAAATGATGTTTATACAAGTCTATTCTATTTCTGATCTTTTATTTTATTATATTGTTTATTTTTTATTTTTATTATAGTCTATTGTAATATTCCTGACTGTTGGCTGCTGTAACAAAGAAATGTCCCCATTTGCGGGACAAATAAAGGAATTCTGATTCTGATTCTGATTCTGAAGAAATTTATAGAAGATTTTACTACCAAAACGAAAAACTTGACGATAATGGCGACAGTGTCACAGTAACACCAAGTCAGTTAGACTTTAGGAATATCAAATCTGTCCATTTAGGAAGCACATGTGATTGTGAATCAATTTCATCTGCTTTGGTGCAAATGAAAGTGACAACAGGTGCAATGGAGCGGCAAAAGCGAGACAACCCCAAAAAAGGAAATGGTTATGCCTGTATTGGCCAAAGACAATTGCTCTCTCATAAAAAAGGTGTGTACTACTCCCTTCAAAGAACAGCGCAAACTGGCTCTAACTAGAATAGAAAGAAGAGTGGGAGGACCTGGTGCACAAATGAGCTAGGTAACAAGTACATCAGAGTCTCAGGTCCTCAACTGGCAGCTTTATTAAATGGTCCCTGCATAACGCCAGTCTCAATGTCAGCAGAGAAGAGGCAACTCAACTCTTATAGGCAGAGTAGCAAAGACAGAGCCATATGTGGGACTGGCCAAAAAAGGTAATGATTAAGATGGGCAAAAGAACACAGACAATGGACAAAGGAATGTTATGGACAGACAAATTTACATTTGAGATGTTCGGTATGTATGAAAAGATGCTGGAGGAGTGCTTTGGTGCTGATAAAGTGGGAGATTTGTACAGGGTTAGAGGGATCTAGAATAACAACAAGAGGCCATATCCTGTGGAGCCAACTTTATCCTACAACAGGATAATGGCTCAATGATCAGCTCCAAATTATTGCAGTAACTATCTCGTGAAGAAGCAGTCAGCTAGTACTCTGTCTATAATGGAGTGGACAGCATAGTCACCACATCTCAACCCTAATCCTAATCCAATCTGTCGGAGATGCTTCAAATGGAGGTTTCTTTGATGAAAACAAAGTTTGAAGTAAAAATCATTATTTCTAACCTTTTCAATGTCTTGACTATATTTTCTATTCATTTGACAACTTAATTGATGATTTACAGTGCGAGTTTAATGGAAAACAAACATTTTTGGGTGTGAATCCAAACTTTTGAGCGCTAGTGTGGGCATATATTCTGACTCTGCTCAGACTGCACACTGGCCTCGAGTTTCCATTCAGATGGTGTGAGAGATGATGTCAGATTGACTGTCACGCATGGGGATTAAAGTACAGATGCAGGAACAGGGGAGCTCACAGTAAGATATCACAATGACCACCAGCTGCTTTCTCCCCAGGGAGAAACCCACCAAACACTCAGTGTAAGTATGCATGGAGTTCCATGAGGGTTGGATGAAGAATCAATTCACATCATGGACATCAAAACGTAAATGTCATTAAGTAAGTTGTGTCAGTTTGTTTCAACGACAAAAAGATGGCATACCTCATTGCAGGATGGTTTTGAGCCAGATCCCTTGGAAAGCTTTGTAATAGAGAATAAATGTAGTATTACCACTGAACTCATGGCTGCTGCTACATGGCTGATAATGGCAATGATAATCTATATTCTACTGCAAAACAGGACCCTGTTAAAACACAATACAAACAATAACACTTGCTTCTATTACATACTATAGAACAAAATCTATATTGTGGTAAGTCATAGACGTATGGGGCATTTAAAAAAAAAAAATCTCAATAGATTTTGTGGGACCAGCACTCCATTCTTTGTATGCAATGAACTAATCCAGGTGAATAAAATGATACAGTTGCATCGAGGTTCTCATTCGGCTTTCCATGTTCTTTGAACTGAAACTGAGAGGAAAGTGAACTTTGATTAATGTCTTTTTATTTTGAAATAAGAGCTAATAATAGCTAGCACAAGGAAGAAACTACCATGCTCTGTACATTTGAATCTAAACTGAAATCACTTTTCATGCTCCATCTAGTGATTTAACTCAGTTCAATCTTGATCTGGAAAAAACTAGGGGTGCG